>NW_022995743.1:8213364-8813364 GCF_900245975.1 Drosophila guanche | reverse complement strand
CCGTGGTCGTGGCGAACGGGTGCGGCACACTCTTTTTGTAATGCTGTGGCGACAATTTCAAACTCGATTAGCGATTAGATAAAATGCCTGGCCAGACAGGTGGCGATATTGCGATATTGTTCATATCGATCAAGAGCCAAGCCAAGTCGAGTGAGTGGTCAGCGGATGAGTGTGTGTGTGTGTGTGTGTGTGTGTGTGCGGCAGGGGACTTACTTCCATTAGCCAGGGATGATTGGGACCGCCCTGGAAGAGCAACTCGCGACCGCCCGAACCGTCCAAGTTGATTAGCGCTCTGCGAATAAATTGATTATTGGTCCCTGAAGTCTGTGCCCGCGTTCGCGTTCGCGTTCGCTTTCGCGTTCGACTCACTTGCAATTGGCGGACCAGCGGTGCTGTGTGATGAAGCCGTGAGAGCCCAGCATGGGCTGCTCCTCGCCGCCATTGAAGAGAAAGACAATGGGATGCAGGAAGAGATTATCGGAGATGGCAATCTGACGGAGCACCTCCAGCATTACAGCCACCATATAGGCATCGTCTCCAGCACCTGTCACAATCGGGAATTACGTATCTGCTGCTGCAGCCAGGAGCTGTCTGTCTGTCTGTCTGTCTGTCACTCACCCGGCGATCCTGGCTTGGTGTCGTAGTGACTGTTGACCAGCAAGTAGGAGCTGCTGTTGGAGCCTCTCGTGCTCAGCTTGACGATCACGTTCTGCACACCTTGGTAGTGGTTGACCATGCCATTGTGCAGATAAGAGCCCGACGCTCGCTGTACTTCCCACTCCATATCGAAGAGATCGTCGCGCAGTGCCGCGCGCACTTTGGCAATCTCGCCCAGCATATACTCCACTATGGTCACCTCATTGACGTGGTCGCCCACCACTCGAGGCCCCATCTGGCTGATGGGCAGCACAATGGCCTGCGCCCGCTCGGCCACAAATCTGCCCGGACGCGACGACTCCTCGGCGATCTTCAGGCCCATGGGCAGCGCCTGGAAGAGCGGTAGGACCACGGCGAAGAACAGGCCCACCCAGAAGAGCAGGTACGTGGGGCCATAGTACCACGGCAGCTGCTTGCCCGCCAATTCATTCTCCTCCAGCTCAATGATCAGGTTGCCAGAGCCCGAGCAGCTCTGCAGGAGGAGCAAATCAAATTATTACCCATTCCGTGATTCATCGGGGAAAAATGCGATACCTTGTCAGTCCTTGGAGCGCCCATTGCTGCCTGTGGCCAGAGTACGACTAATGGCCATCGCCATCCCCACTTTAAAATGTTATTTTCTGCTGTTGTATTTATGGCAGCAGCTTGGTATCGGCAGCATAGCATAAAGATATTCGATATTTATGGCCAAATGGCGCGAGTTTCTTTTTTTATGAACAATTACCAATCTACATACCCCGAAAATTCGCAGAACAAGTGTACACGAGCACGTCATCTGTCCATAGGTGACGAATTTAGTGGGGCCTTGGTAAGCCGATTAGGGGAAATCATAACGCCCAACTTTGTCCCATATCGTAACGCACTTACTAGCGGATTTATGGATTTATTGTCTCGCATCCGAACGACAAATGCCAATGGCAAATATATGCCAATAGATGTACGCCACTCAAAAAGGTCTCGGTAAACTTAAGCTCTATTTATTTGTACAATATTTTTACAAAGACGAAATATTTAATTTAAATATGTGTGTCCTTGATTTTACTACGCCATTTAGCCTGTCAGCTAAATGCCTTAGAATATATATCGTTCGTAGGAGGTTGGCCACTCCATGGGATGGGCAAAGTCGGGCAGTTCATCCATGAACCGCTGACTGGCCGCATCCCGCTTGTTGAGGTGGCTCATGTAGTGCCCGGCGACGGCCAGCTCGAACAGGGGAACCTCAAAGTTGCCATCGTCCTTCTGCAAGCGACAAATGATCGTATTAGATAGGGACACCTCGCTGTTGGGAGCAGAATGTGTGCAATACTTACCCTCAGCTCGAAGTAGAATTCGACGGGAGAGTCGTCGCTGCCGTAGCCAAAGAAGATGTGGTAGGGCGGCTTGTAGGTGACCGGGTTATCGAGCATGCCCATCAGGAAGGACCACCTGAGGATCTTGACACCGTCGAGCGGCAGCACGAACAGACTCATCCGCGGCGGACCCGACACCTTGAAGTCGTAGCGAACTCGCGTATCGAACTGCCCCACCAGCACGGTCTTGTTGAGCAGCTCCAGGACGGTGGGGCTGGGGAGTTCAACGAGCTCCGTGCGGGGCATCCAGTGGGCATCTGCGACGGCGGCACACCAGCGATGGTTGAAGCAGGGCATGCCGCACTTCATCTCCTTCTTGCACTCCTCGTCGAGGCGCGTGAAGCCCGTGAGGTTCATCTTGTCCCGCAGCGGCTCCTCCAGCCGTCTGTCCTGCAGGTCAAAGTAGTAGCCGCTGTCCTCCAAACTAAGGGAGCCATCGTAAGCATAGAACTTGCGATGTACTTCCTAAAACGAGACAATCAGTGGGGTGGCTCCAACGATTCGGATTGCCATTGACTCACCAGAAAGTGCAGACGCATCACATTGGTCTTGGGGCGGTAGGGAAATCCAACCTCAGAGACGGAGATCATGCAGAACACGAACATGGCCAGGGCCAAGCCTGCCAGCATGCTCTTGGGTCTGCGGAACAGGTTGATCAGCGGAGCCTGAAAAGAGCTTGAATGCTGAGCATAATCCTCACAGGCAGCCCCTCATCTCTGGCTTACCACAAAGATCATTGACAGGATGGTGCCCAAGGCACACAGGAGGGAGATCAGCATGTCCGGGTTCGTCTCCATGCCCTTGCGACTGGTCATGGGTATGGTGATGACCAGGAAGCCGTGGAACAAGTACGTGAAGTAGAGATACGGCAAGATCTGACAGACGCCCAGCACCAGGGCCCAAAGGTAGCCTCGATCGTGGAGTCGACTCAGCAGGTTGATAATGAGAGCGCAAACATAGAAGAAAATGCAGATCAGGAAGAGGTAGGCAGTGCGGATGCCGGCCACTGTCAGCAGGATGCAGATGATGGCCAAAAAGACGCAGTAAGCGTGTCCAGCGATCTGCAGGTGGTACGTGTGCGGGATCTTCACCTGCAAGGGAGAATGAATGCTGGATGACCCCAGAAGAGATATTTTTCCGCTGGCTCCACTTACGCTCGGCCGCAGAGAGAGGTAGAGGGTCAGCGGCAGGATGAGGCCGAGCAGCGAGGGGCAAATGAAGATGCCGATGACCAGCCAACTGTTGGTAAAGTAGGTCATGGTGCGATCCCCTGCGTCATAGAACACGGACATGAGCAGGGGGAAGCCCAGGGCGAGGAGGAATCCCAGAATGGCGAGCAGGAACATCATGCCAAAGGCTCGGGCATAGGTGCCGATGGTTTGCTGCGACACCCTGGCCATGCGCCACAGCGACAGGCAGACGAGCACGATGGCCCCCAGGGAGAAGCAAATGTTGAGTGCCACGCCCGTTGACTCTTTGTAGTAGACAAAGAAGAGGCCCAGATAGTCGAAGAACACCGAATGCCCCTCAGAGTGTGCCTCCGTGTCGTACATTTCCTCAGCATTCGAGATGCTCTGCACCAGGGCCAGGACATTGTCGCCAGTGTTCTGCAGCGCGTCTCTGGACACACAGCTGAAGCGATCGAACTTCGTGTGGTAGACAAATCCATTGTAGCAACCCGCCATATCCAGACCTGAAAACGGTTACACTCAGTCTTTGGTTAGTCTTTCAATCAGCAACCCACCTGGCACCGGTCCAAAGTTATGGAAGATGCGGAAGTCTGTATCGGAGGGTATGAGATCCGCCTGGAAGATCTCCTCCGCCATGGTGGTGGCAAACGGATGCTTGGCGCTCTGTTTGTAATGCTGCAATAAAGAAGCGATAAACCCCCCCGATAAGATAAAAGGCAGGCAACAATTTAGATATTATTTCTCAAGATATCGACTTGCCTTCATCAGCCACGGGTGGTTGGGACCCCCCTGGAAGAGAATTTCGCGACCGCCACACCCAGCAGAGTCCAAGTTGATGAGTGCCCTAAGGGGGGGTACGAAAATCGTGTTGTAGTGGGGTCTGGTCGTGGGGTCCATGGATGCTACCTACTTGCAGTTGGCGGCCCACTTGTGCTGCGAGATGAAGCCGTGGGAGCCATGGAAGGGCTGCTCCTCGGCGCCGTTGAAGAGAAAGACAATGGGATGGAGGAAGGGATCGTCGGAAATGGCCATCAGGCGCAGCACCTCCAGCATGGCCACCACCATGAACTCAGCGTCGCCAGTGCCTGCAGGATAAAAGCGTCAACAAACGAGGGATTCAAGGAGCGGACTCAACGGACTTACCCACACTGCTGGGCTTGGAATCGTAGTGGCTGTTCACCAGCAGGTAGGACGTGCTGTTGGAGCTCTTGGCACTCAGCTTGACGACCACATTCTGGATGCCCTGATACATGTTTATCATTTGCCAGTGCAGAAAGGCGCCCTCGGCTCGCTGCACATCCACCTCCAGATCATAGAGATCCTGTCGCATCTCCCGACGCACCTTTTCTATCTCTTCGAGCAGAAACTGAACCATGAGCACCTCGGTCACGTAATCGCCGGCGATTTTGGGACCCATCAGATCGATTTTTAGCAGAATGCTCTCCGCCCGCTGTGCCACAAATGTGCCCGCCTTGGCGGACTCCTCCTCCACCTTGACCCCCGTGGGCAGGTAATTGAACAGAGGATAGACGACGGCGAAGAACAAGCCCACCCAGAAGAGCAGATACACCGGCCCATAGTACCAGGGCAGCTGCTTGGCTGTGCCATCCTTCACCCTCAAGTCGATTCTCGTGTCCGAGTCGGGGTACTCCGTAGTGTTATCCGCTCCCATCTAGACTGAATCACGGCAAAAAAGGGCGCACGACTGAGCGAACTTCTTGGCAGTGTTCTCTTTTATCAGTTTGGATATGCAGTCGAGATGCCTGCCTTGCCAACTAGATTTACGAGTCTTTTATCATCCATTGAGGGCCAAAGTCGCGCCAGAGTTCAATCTTAATAAGGTGAAGTTATTGATTTATCGATTCATTGCATAGCATCGCGATATACCCGACCTTATCGAGTGAAAGTCTGCGGGTTTCTGGCGGTTTCTGTACACTTATCGGTTTTATGGACCTTAAATCAAATGTGATATAAAGATAACCTAATGAAGCGTGTGGCAGATAACGAAGCTGCCAAGCTTGAGGTAAGTTTTCCACCAAACTCAAACGAACTCTCGAGGCTCTGTTCTTGTTTATCATATCTGATTTGCAAGGCTGAGTACCGCACATTTATGGCCAACTGGCGCACGAGCGAGTGAATTTTATAATCTTCCACAGGCTAAAGTCGAACTCATTGATTTATGTTGTGGAACACCTTTCTGGCGGGTGTACACGTATGCATTTATCGGTTTTAAACACTCTAAATCAAATGGGATATAAAGATAAGATATAATCAGCAGCAGAAACTTCAACAATCTCGATAAGAAAAAGGCAGCACTTTTTTCAGGCAGGTTATGGCTCGCATCGCCATTTATTTTGATATGTTTCCAGGGTTAATGGTTAATGGGTAATGGATAATCACACTTATAGTTCTAGCTAACTCTAGTATATGTAACGCTTAAATATCGACGGCCACTCCATGACGTGGACATAGTCGGGAAAGTCTTTGATGAACTGCCGAGCCTCTGGATCCCGCTCATAGTCGTAGCTCACGTAATGCCCCACAATTCCCAGCTCGAGGCTGGGACCAACGAAATCTCCATCGGATTTCTGCAAATAAATTCAATTGGAAATCTTTTTTGATCGTCTTTAAGGCAGGAAGTGTTCACCCACCGATAATTCGATGTGAAATTGCAACGGCGAATCATCCTTTCCGTAGGAGAAGAATATCTGGTACGGAGCCGAGAACTTTTCCGGCTCGTCCAGCATCGTTCTGACAAAGGACCAGTCCTCCACCTTTGCCCCGCCCAGTGGCTGGACAAACACATTCATGTGCGGCGGCCCCGACAGCTCGTAGTCGAAGCGTATCGTTCGATTCGCCTCGGAGACTGTCCTGCCCAGCAGCTCAAACTTGAGCTCCACGCCGGGCATAACCACCTCGGTCTCGCGGGGCAGCCAGCCTGCCCGCGTGCGCTGACTGCACCAGCTGTAGTAGAAGCACGGAATGCCGCACATCACGTACTTGTCGCAGTCGGGCTCCACGCGCACCAAACCGGTCAGGTTGACGGTGGGGGAGTCCTTCAGCGGGTTCAGCTCTCTCCTGTCCTGATAGTCAAAGTAATAGCCAGAATCGCTGTGACTCACCGAGCCATCAAACTCATAGAAGATGCGGCGTGTGTGCTGTAAATCAGAAGATCAGCTTAGCCTGGAGATACATAAGTCTGGATCTGCCGCTACGTACCAGAAAGTTCACCCGCATCACATTGGTCTTGGGGCGGTACGGAAAGCCAACCTCCGAGACGGCAATCATGCAGAATATGAAGGTGACCACGCCCAGGCCGAGCAAGATGAGCTTGGGCCAGCGGAACATGTTGATAAATTGTGCCACAAAGCCCAGGGCAAAGAAGGTGCACAAAGCACAGAAGAGAGCAATGATCAGGTCCGGGTTTGTGCCGCTGTTATTGCGGCCCAGCACGGGAAAGAATATCACGAGGAACATGTAGAACAGATAGCAAAAGTAGCAGAACGGCAGCAGCTGCAGCACCTGCACGGTAATGACCCAGTAGTAGCCTGAAGAATCATGTCATAAGTCAATGCTCTATGGATAGTTCATCGATCAACACTTACCACGCTCATGCAGGGTGCTCAGCAGGTTAATGAGGAGCGCAGCAGAGTAGAATATCATCGACAGCAGGCAAAGGTATGGAGTGCGCAGGCTAACAGCCGTAAGGACAATGGCCAAGATGGCCAGGATCACGCAATGAGCGTGCAAACTGATGTGCAGATGGTACGAGTGACTCAGCTGTGCCTGCAATACATTCATCTTGGTACTTAAATCTTCATAAATTCAATTAATTACTGCCTTACATTTGGCTTCAGTGTGTAGTAGAGAGTCAGGGGAAGCACCAGACCAATGACTGCCGGACAGACGTACAGGCCAAGCACCAGCCAGTTGTTGCTGAAGTAAGTCAAAGATCGATCGCCAGCATCGAACATCACAGCCATGAGCAGGGGCAGGCCCAGGCAGAGCAGGAATCCCACCACATGGAGACCCAGAATGATGGCGAACCAAAGGGATATCTGGCCAGCTGTCAGCTCGGAAAGGCGAGCCATTCTCCACAAGGAGACTCCCACCAGCACCAGACTGAACACGGCAATGACGCAGTTGAGGATTATGCCCGTCGTCTCCGTGTAGTACACAAAAAAGAGACCCAAAAAGTCAAAGAAGACGGCGTGTCCTTCGTCGTGTTCCTGTAGATAAAGCAGTGGATATCGGGGACCCATAGATTCAGTTCAGTTCTAACCCACCTCTGGGTTGTGCAACTCCGTGGCGTTGGTGTAGGCGCGCACCAGGGCCAGGATATTTTCGCCAGTGTTCTGCACGGATCCTCCAGGAACGGCCTCGAAGGTGTCGAAGACCGTGTGGTACACGTAGCCATTGCTCACTTGGGCAATGTCGAGGCCTGCATGGATCGCAATTAATAATTACTCAGAGATTGTGGCTTTCTGGTTACTCACCGGGAACATTTCCATAGTCACGGAATATGCGGAAATCGGAGTCGGAGGGTAGAATTCCACTTTGGAAGATCTCCTCCGCCATGGTGGTCGCAAATGGGTGCAAGGCATGCTGCCTGTAGTACTGCGGAGAAGGAGAAGAAGCAAACCTTTCAACGTTCCGACAATTCACGAATTGGCCATAAAATAGGGCAATAAAATCGGCTCCAACTTTTGTTGTTAACTTTTGTGGCCTGCCATAAGCCGCCACAATAATTATTGGGAAATATATTATAGACTCACCTTCATTAGCCAGGGATTGTTGGGACCGCTCTGGAAGAGCAGCTCCCTGCCCCCACTGCCGCCCACTTCCAGATTGATGAAAGCCCTGAAAGCGGATAAACGACTCATTGAAGATGCTTTGTCTTTGCTTCTATCGAACTGTTCTCACTTGACGTTCTGCGCCCACTTGTGTTGGGTGATGAAGCCGTGGGAGCCCTGCAGCGGGTTCTCCTCGGCGCCGTTGAACAGAAAGACAATCGAATGCTCGAAGGGCGTCTCCGAGATGGCCATTTGACGCAGCACCTCCAGCATGACCACCACCATGGTGCCATCATCGCCGGAACCTGTTGCCATTCACCCCTTGGAAGATCACTTTTATGGAAACAGAATCGAATCACTTACCCGGACTGCTGGGCTTCGAGTCAAAGTGGCTGTTGAGCAGCAGATAGGACTCGCTCTGGGAGCTCTTTGCGCTCAGTTTGACGATCACATTCTGTATGCCCTGGTACATGTTGACCATGTCGACGAACACGTAGCCGCCGGAGGGTGCCTGCACATCCACCTCCAGCTCGTAGAGATCGCTGCGCATTTGGGCACGGATCTTTTCCGCTTCGTTCACCAGAAAGGCGACAGTTGTCACTTCGTTGGCTATGCTGCCGACCACTTTGGGTCCGATGCGATCAAAGTCGAGGAGCTGTCGCTGTGCTCGCTCCGCGACAAATTGTCCCGGCTTCAGGGCCTCATCGGCCACGGTCAGCCGCTCGGGCAGTCGATTGTAGAGCGGCAGCACGATGGCATAGAAGAGCGCCACCCAGAGGAGCAGAAAGGAGGGCGCATAGTACCAGGACAGCCGGCGTTTGCGTCTACTTCCGGTTGGACCCGACAGCACCTCGATGAGCGCAGTGTCGGAGGAGCTGTCCTGCCCAATACTTACTTTATCAGTCTTTCTGTTCATTACTTATGCAGATAGAGATCTCTGAGGGGCGCCAAGTCGAGTAAACCCTTTCGACGTCCGGCCGTCGATTAACTGAACGTCTGAACGTCTGAACCGTGGCCAGAACGGCTTGAAGCTCACCCCCAAAATAAAGGCCATAAAGATAGAGTCGCTCGACGGTGGTGTATTGCTCTGAATATATATGGGTCTGCTGCCTACTCTGGTGGCTATTCTGTCTCAAGACTGTCGTGGGCATGTGCCCGTTCGGGATATCTTAATTGGAGGAAGTTTACGGCCCGACTTCACAATAGCCGCAGAAGAGATTCCGTGACACGAGAGCAGCGATTATCCGCTTAGTCATTATCCCATCGATTGGCTCGTAAGTCCAATGGAAGTGACGCTCGTGGCGCAATAATTCTTATCTGAGTCTGGGGGAAGACACAGTAAATAATAAATAATAAATAATCTAGTATCTACGTCCCAATAAAGATCTGATCTGCAAGATTTCAGAATATATATCGCTTGAACAACGCCGGCCACTCCATAACATGCACAAAGTCTGGGAACTCCGCCACGAACTTGAGGCTGTCTGCGTCCCGCGGGTAATCGGAGCTCACAAAGTGTCCCGCCACTCCCAGCTCGAAGACCGGTGCATCGGCGACGGATGTCTGCAATCGAAAACGTTTATGACTCGCTGCCATTCAACATTATAAATATGTTTCTACGCACCGCAAAGTCAATGTGAAACGTTATGGGCGCACCAGCCGTGCCGTGCGAGAAGTAGATTTGATATGGCGCCGAGTACTTCTCCGGCTCGTCCAGCATGTTTCTGATGAAGGACCAGTCATCGATAACGACCCCCGCCAGCGGTCGTATAAACAGACTCATGTGCGGCGGTCCGGCCAGCTCGAATGTGTATCTCAGGGTTCTTCCCCGGCTCCCAACAACAGCGGACTTATCCAAGAGCTCCAACTGCAGGCTGCCGGGTGGCAGGACTTCCGCTTCGCGCGGCAGCCAGGCAGCGCTGGAGAGAGCTCTGCACCAGCTGCTCCAGAAGCAGGGCATGCCGCACACCACGTACGCATCGCAGTGGGACTCTGCGGATATTAGTCCGGACAAATTAACGGATGAATCGAGGAGCGGCCGCAGCGCCCGCCTGTCCTGATAGTCGAAGTAATACCCAGAATCATTCACACTCACGGCGCCATCGTATTCATAGAAAATGCGACGAGTGTGCTGAAAATAAAAGCAGGGGCTAAGTGCTCGTACAATCATTATCAAGAAAGCGCTTACCAGGAAATTGACACGCATCACACTGGTCTTGGGGCGGTAGGGAAAACCCACTTCCGAGACAGCGATCATGCTGAATACAAAGGTGACAACGCCCAGGCCGAGCAGCACGAGAGTGGACCTGCGGAACATGTTTATCAGCGGAGCCTGGAAAGACAATTAGGACTTGCTGCCAGCATCGAAAGGGAAACTTCCTCACCACAAAACCCACAGCAAAGAATGTTCCCAGAGCACAGATCAGGGCTATGAGCATGTCGGGATTGACGGCGTCTCGGTTTCTGCCCATCATTGGAAAGAAGACCACGAGGAATGTATAGAAAAGATAACAGAAGTACACAAACGGCATAAGCTGCAGAATTTGCACAGTCAACACCCAGTAGTAGCCTGCAAATAGAAGCAAATATTAGCAGAAAGTAAATGCTAAATGCTAAATGCTAAAACCCTACCGCCATCATGCAAGCAACTCAACAGATTAATCAGCAACGCAGCAGCATAGAAAACCAACGAGATCATGCACAAGTATGGTATACGTAGACCCAAGGCAGTCAGAACGATGGAGAGGATGGCCAGGATCACGCAATGAGCGTGCAAACTGATGTGCAGATGGTACGAGTGACTCAGCTGTGCCTGCAATACATTCATCTTGGTACTTAAATCTTCATAAATTCAATTAATTACTGCCTTACATTTGGCTTCAGTGTGTAGTAGAGAGTCAGGGGAAGCACCAGACCAATGACTGCCGGACAGACGTACAGGCCAAGCACCAGCCAGTTGTTGCTGAAGTAAGTCAAAGATCGATCGCCAGCATCGAACATCACAGCCATGAGCAGGGGCAGGCCCAGGCAGAGCAGGAATCCCACCACATGGAGACCCAGAATGATGGCGAACCAAAGGGATATCTGGCCAGCTGTCAGCTCGGAAAGGCGAGCCATTCTCCACAAGGAGACTCCCACCAGCACCAGACTGAACACGGCAATGACGCAGTTGAGGATTATGCCCGTCGTCTCCGTGTAGTACACAAAAAAGAGACCCAAAAAGTCAAAGAACACGGAATGTCCCTTGCTGTGTTCCTGGTAAGAAATGGAAGAATGGATTAAGTGTGTGTTGTGGGTAATTTTAATGTCGTTGCTTTACTTTCGTGTTGTACATTTCGCTTGCATTGGCAAAGCCCCGCACCAGTGACAGGACATTGTCACCTGTGCTCTGTACGGAACGTCCAGGCACAGCCGCAAAGTTGTCAAAGGCAGTGTGGTAGACATAGCCGTTGTTTATTTGTGCCATATCCAGACCTGCCAGACACAAAGTGTACAGTTAATTGAGAAATTATTATGATTTATGCAACTTACCAGGCACCTGCCCAAAGTCGCGAAAGATCCGGAAGTCTGTGTCGGAGGGCAGCATTCCAAACTGAAAGATCTCCTCGGCCATGGTGGTGGCAAACGGGTGCTTGGCGTGAGTTTTATAGTACTGCAATCACAAATCAGATAGTGGAGTTATCGTTTTATTATGGCAAACCAATGGAAAGATTACCTGCATTAACCAGGGATGGTTGGGACCGCTCTGAAACAGCAGCTCCCGTCCCCCACTGCCAGCCACTTCCAGATTGATGACGGCCCTAATGCAAGCAATTCGATAAATTCAATTCAGTTCGAAAGGTTTGCCACTCACTTGCAGTTGGCTGCCCACTTGTGTTGGGTGATGAAGCCGTGGGAGCCCTGCAGCGGGTTCTCCTCGGCGCCGTTGAACAGAAAGACAATCGGATGCTCGAAGGGCGTCTCCGAGATGGCCATTTGACGCAGCACCTCCAGCATGACCACCACCATGGTGCCATCATCGCCGGAACCTGTTGAGTATCGGTGTGTTAGTATCGGTAGCTGATGGAATACGGGGTTCGAGCTTACCCGGACTGCTGGGCTTCGAGTCAAAGTGACTGTTGAGCAGGAGATAGGATTCACTCTGGGAGCTCTTCGAGCTGAGCTTGACAACCACATTGTGAATGCCCTGATACATGCTGGTCATGGTGCCAATTGTAAAGGCCCCTGCTGGCTCTTGCACATCCACTTCCAGCTCGTAGAGATCGTTGCGCATGTCCCTGCGAATATTTTGCACTGCATCAATGAGAAAGACAACCGTCGTCACCTCATTCGCCACACTGCCAACCACTTTGGGTCCAATGCGATCGAACTGGTGGAGCATATTCTGCGCCCTCTCTGCCACAAATTCCCCGGGCTGCTCCGACTCCTGTGCAATGGTTACTCGATCGGGTAGGCGATGAAAGAGCGGCAGCACCACAGCAGAGAAGAGTGCCACCCAGAGGAGCAGGAAGGCCACGGCATAGTACCAGGCGAGTCTCCATCTGAGTGCCCTCTCCTTGGACAGCACATTGAAGAGCACGGTGCCCGAGTAGTTTCCCTAAGAAAGAATTGCTGTGATACAAATGTATATAAATAATATGTGCACTCACATTATCAGTTCCTTTGGCTTGCGATTCCATGCTCTCTGCGAAAAAGTCTGCACAAGGCCGAACCTTGCCGTTGCCCGGGTCTCTCGAAACTGACTGTTGTCGGGGGCCGGCCACTGCTGTAGCCCATATTGATAGAGTGAGTTGAGTGCGCCTTGATACGAGCACGAAGCCAGCGGCAAACACTCTCTGGAGATATCGATTCCACATCTAAATGCGCTCCCAATGTTTGCTGCAAATCTTATCAAAAATCTTGAAGAGAGAGTGGCCGCCGAGTGCAGAGCGTAGAAAGAATTCAGTTCAAGTTTCTATAATCTGGTTCTATAATCTATTATTTACTAGCTAATATATCTACTTAGTTAAAGGAAGACAATCACAAGAGTTTCATGGACTTAGAAGACATAGCGCACAAATAACGTCGGCCACTCCATGGGATGGGCAAAGTCGGGAAAATCTTTGATGAATTTCAAGCCGGCCGCATCACGATCAAAGTCATAGCTGAGAAAGTGTGCCGAAAATCCCAGCTCAAAGACGGGCACATCAAAGTTACCCGATGATTTCTGTAAAATATTCAAGATTAAAATCAAAATCAAAATCAAAATCCAAATTAATTGCCTGAACCCACCGCAAAATCAATGTGGAACTTCAGTGGAGTGCTGTCCCTGCCATAGGAGAAGAATATGTGATAAGGCGCCGAGTACTTGTCGGGCTCGTCCAGCATGTTGCGGATGAAGGACCAATCCTCCACTGTGACTCCATCCAGCGGCTGTATGTATAGGCGCATGTGTGGTGGCCCAGACATTTCGAATTCGTAGCGCACGACGTTGCCGGACTGTAGAATGGTTTTGCTTAGCAGCTGCAATGAGGCTGCAGCTGGTATGGCCACGGGCTCATCGCGGGGCAGCCAGTGGCTGCTGGAGCGGGTAGTGCACCAGCGATGATTGAAGCACGGCACACCGCACATCAGGTACTTGCTGCAGTCGGCCTCCGTGCTGACCAAACCCGTGAGATTGACCGAGGTGTCCTCGAGCGGATAGTAGAGACGACGATCCTGGAAGTCAAAGTAGTAGCCAGAGTCATTGAGGCTCACGGCGCCATCGTACTCATAGAAGATGCGACGCACGTGCTGCAGGGAACATGGAAAATTATGAAATTTGTATCCGGAATCACTGGGATCGAACAGACTTACCAAAAAGTGCACTCGCATAACGCTGGTCGCGGCGCGGTAGGGAAAACCAACCTCCGAGACAGCGATCATGCTGAATATGAACGTGACGACGCCCAGGCCGAGCAACACAAGCTTCGGCCAGCGGAACATGTTGATCAGCGGTGCCACAAAACCCATGGCAAAGAATGTGCCCAAGGCACACAGCAGCGCGACAAGGAGATCGGGATTGACGGAGTGTCCGAAGCGGCCCAGCATGGGAAACAACACAACGAGGAACATGTAGTACAGATGGCAGAAGTAAAGGAACGGCATCAGCTGCAGCACCTGCACAATGAGCACCCAATAGTAGCCTGCAAATGAAGTAAGAAAAAATATGAAATAGAGAAAGAAACATCTCCATGTCTAGCTACTTACCTCGATCGTGCAGTGTGCTCAGCAGATTGATCAACAGTGCAGCGGCATAGAAGAGCATCGAGAGCATGCACAGGTAGGGTGTCCGCAGACTGATTGCCGTGAGAATGATGGCGATCAGCGCCAGCAGGACGCAGTGTGCATGCAGACTCATGTGCAGGTGGTTCGGGTGACTGATTTTATTCTGTTGGCAGAAGCTCATCAGTAATAGTATTAGCGAGGCAAAACTTTAGCAAACTTACATTGGGTTTCAGTGTGTAGTAGAGGGACAAAGGGAGCACCTGGCCAATCATGGCGGGACAGATGTACAGGCCAATCACCAGCCAGTTGTTGCTGAAGTAGGTCAACGATCGATCGCCGGCATCGAACAGCACGCCCATCAGCAAGGGCAGACCAAGGCTGAGAAGGAATCCCACCACATGGAGACCCAGAATGATGGCGAACCAAAGGGATATCTGGCCAGCTGTCACCTCGGAAAAGCGAGCCATTCTCCACAAGGAGACTCCCACCAGCACCAGACTGAACACGGCAATGACGCAGTTGAGGATTATGCCCGTCGTCTCCGTGTAGTACACAAAAAAGAGACCCAAAAAGTCAAAGAACACGGAATGGCCTTCGCTGTGTTCCTGCAATTATAAGAATTATAATGAATGGACTGTCTTCGAGTGCATGTAGATCTCGCACCCACCTCTGGGTTATGCATTTCGCTGGCATTGGCAAAGGCGCGCACCAGGGCGAGTGCATTCTCGCCAGCGTTTTGCAGGGAGTCCCCGGGAACCGCCTCAAAGTTGTCAAATTTCGTGTGGTAAACGTAACCATTGCTGATTTGAGCAATATCCAGACCTATAAAGAATATGGTTGGGGCTATAATTGTATTTTTATATGAAAGTTGGGAGGGAACTCACCTGGCACCTGGCCATATTCCCGAAAGATGCGAAAATCTGTGTCGGAGGGAAGGATGCCCGACTGAAAGATCTCCTCGGCCATGGTGGTGGCAAACGGATGCTTGGCATTTTGATTGTAGTACTAAAACGAGAAAATAAAACGACAACTTAGCCATGTAACTGATGTGCGGCACACTTTTATCCAGCAGAAAATAAACTGCGGCAATCAATCGCTTGGCTATCCGACAGCCGCAATGACTGTTTACAATTGTAATAAAGTGCCCAATGACTATGGTCATTGCCACGCGTGTTCACGCGCGATAAAATATCTGTATTTATGTGTGTCTCTACCTTCATGAGCCACGGGTTATTTGGTCCGCTCTGGAAGAGCAGATCGCGTCCTCCGCTGCCAGCCACTTCCAAGTTGATCAGAGCCCTGTGGAAAAATACTCTCTTTAGCGCGCGATTATTTCTTTCTATTCAATTTTTATTCTTACTTGCAGTTGGCTGCCCACTTGTGTTGGGTGATGAAGCCATGAGACGCTTCCAGCGGATTCTCCTCGGCGCCGTTGAACAGAAAGACAATCGGATGCTCGAAGGGTGTCTCCGAGATGGCCATTTGACGCAGCACCTCCAGCATGACCACCACCATGGTGCCATCATCGCCGGCACCTGTTTACACTGGCACATGGCACATCACTCTGTTGCAACTCGGAGGACTTCACTCACCTGGACTGCTGGGCTTCGAGTCAAAGTGGCTGTTGACCAGAAGGTACGCTGTGCTGTTGGAGCTCTTTGTGCTCAGTTTGACGACCACGTTCTGGACTCCCTGGTACATGTTCACCATTTTCCAGTGCATGTAGGCGCCTGCTGGCGCCTGAACATCTGTCTCCAGATCGTACAGATTGCTGCGCATTTCCGTTCGTATACTTTCCACTTCATCCAGAATAAAGGCAACCGTTGTCACCTCATTCGCCACACTGCCAACCACTTTGGGTCCAATGCGATCGTATTTGTAGAGCCATCTCTGTGCTCGCTCCGACACAAACTCGCCCGGCCTGAGTGACTCCTCCTTAATGCTTATTCCGTTTGGCAGTCGATGGTAGAGTGGGATCACCACGGCGTAGAAGAGCGCCACCCAAAGGAGTAGAAAGGAGGGCGCATAGTACCAGGGGAGTCTGGTCCTTAGCTCCTTTTGCTGTGACAACACCCTGATGAGGCCAAGATCTGACTGATGCTTTGATTTGCCAGAGTCCTACCAAAGCAAAGAATGTTAGTTAATAATTGAAAAGCAATGAGGATTCGCGTACATACCTTGCCGCTTGGTAGCTTCATGGTGTTGTGTCCTTGGCAAGAGCTTGGTAAGGTCTAACAATGCCTTTGTCCGGTCGTCGCAACACTGAATATCTCTGGCTTGGG
This sequence comes from Drosophila guanche, assembly GCF_900245975.1. Classification (NCBI taxonomy): domain Eukaryota; kingdom Metazoa; phylum Arthropoda; class Insecta; order Diptera; family Drosophilidae; genus Drosophila; species Drosophila guanche. Next base: position 8,796,847 of record NW_022995743.1, on the reverse strand, counting down.
CGCCTGAGGTTGGAGCTAGAGGGATATTATCAGCAGTGATTCGCACTTTGAATCCCATAAAGATAAATCGGTTCCCCGCTTGCCATTCAATTTATCGCCCAATACCAACTACGGATGTGTTTTCCTTGGGGGAAAGTGGTATCTATATAATGGCAGATTTATGCCCCGCCCCAGACTATCTTTACAACGCCTCAAACTGGGTAAAGTTAAGGAGGAGTTCATATCTCCAGACGGTTGCTGTGTTGCTTAGCTCTCGCTACCTCACTACATCCTTCTTAATGAGGCCACATAGAATTAAAGAACCTCAGAGGCTGAGTAGAAAGTATAGGAATAACCGGAATAACCATTAGCTCAGGTTGACTTTTATTACTCTAGTAAACGTAAACGCGACAAATCAAAACAGATAAGAATGAGCAAGGCCTAACCCCTGACAGGGGCAGGACAGGTATCTTGCAATTATTTACGGGGGGTTTGGCCCCTCAAAGTCCAAGGTTATTATTTATGAATCAAACTTAAAATGCAGATAACTTGTAATTGGGTTTCTTTGTACTTTTATCCAGGTACTGGGTGTTGGACACACACGGAATACTTCTCCATACTCTCCATAATTTTTTCCAGCATTTCTTCGAGCTCTTTTGCATGGGGCCACTGTTGATAATATGCCGGTCTAATCTTTTTAATTTGTTTCAGTGTATTTTGTAGCCAGGAAAGATGCTTCATTAACTTGGTGCCCCGTAGCATGGCCTGGTACTTGGCTACGAAACAGAAGAGCTTCCACGCCATCTGGACACCCAGGCTGTGCTCTCCCAACGTGTCTTCGCGGGGGTCACCGCCGCCATCTATGTATCGGACTGATTGGGAGACAATGTCATCCAACATAGAAATGAAGTCGATGTTGTTCACTAGCTGCAGGCGATTTCCAGGCAAGAAGCTCATGTTGCGCAGGATACGTAGGCAGAGCATCCTGCCCTGGCTGAGAGGTGGCCTGCGCTCGATGGCAGTGAAGAGACCCAGCAAGTGGCAGACCTTGGAGCCGAGATCGTAGCGCGAGTAGACCTCCCAGAAGCCAAGCCAGGCGTTCAAGGTTGCGGAACTGACCTTGGTGCCATGAGCCGCACCTGCGGTGGCCGGCAGAATCGTGTCAAACGTGTCCAGCACACGCAGCTTGGAGAGACTGAGGCGAGCCTCGCCGCAGGCACAGCAGTTCATCATCACACGCAAAGCGAACACCAGAGTCTTATGGGGTGCAGCGTCGGGGGTCTCCTTCCTGTGCGTCTCGTTGACAGCCACCCGCACAATCAGCTGGAGCAGCGAACTGGATTGTCCGGACAGCACCACGGAGCTATGCTTGCACATCTCGAGCGAGTGCTCGGTGAGGAACATGGCCAGTTGCACGCACTGGCATTTGATATTCGCCGAGTGCGATAGCCAGGGCCAAATGCGGACCAGCACGCGTACGAATTTGGCAGTCACCGAGGTCTCGTGGATCACAGAGTGAGGCGAACTGTGCCACAGCATCAGCATGTTGAGCAGCAACACCATATTGCTCAGGATACCGCGTAACTTGTGGGCGCCAACGCGTTTCACATAGGTGCTGGGGTTTCCAATATCCACGTCGCTGAGGAAGCCGTCGAGCAGGCCCAAAATTCGATCCAACAGCATAAGCCGCTGGGCTTCAACCATAGCATACTGCGAGACCTTCAGCAGTGCTCCGATCGTCTCGCCAATCTGAATGTGACCCGTTCCGGCATGTTGCAAAAAGTTGAACGTCTTAGCTGGGAAATAATGTTCGAAGAGGCGGATCAACATTTCAACGAGGGTCCCCATAGCATTGAATTCAACTGGATCATCGCCTTGCTCCAGTTTCCGACTCGACTTCACCGTCTGTTGGTTATTCAAAGCACTCGCATTGTTTTCCTTATTGTTAACCTTTTCATCTTGGGCGTTAGCTGTGGCCACTGCCACGCTGTATTTTTCCATTTTCCGCACAAAGTTGAGATTCTCAGGTGCATTTTGTGCCTTTACGCATACGATGTCCAGAGCCGAGAGAGTGTAAGACTGCATGGCAGTTCCAATATGCTTATGGTGCGTGCCATATAAGAGAATGTCGATGAACAGAGCGGCTCGAGTGTTGAGCTGCTCGAACAAAAACTCATATGCGATGGTGTCCCTGCAGAAGACCAGAAATAGCTTGAGGAAACGTGGCACGAAGCGTTCGGGCGCTCTGAAGTTGATTGTGGTATCCAGCAGCGCTAGGAAGCTCTGCAGCAGAACGAAGTCCCGACAAATGCTGCGCTGCAAGAACTCAAAGTTGGCAGAGTAGCACATGGCATAGAGATCACTAATGGCAGCGCACAGCTCGAGGAAATCATCCAAGTGCGGCTTCGGTGGCACCTTCCTCTTCATCACATCGCTCAGCCAGTTCATGAATCGATGCTCACAGAGTGTGAGACACCAAGTCGGCTTGAGGCTCACCAGACATGAGCAGATGGCTACGTAACAGCCGATTAGGCCACAGGAACTCTTCGTTCCCTCATCGTCCTTCGGCAGCGCGGACATGACATGAAGTGTTGGCAAAGTGCGATACGCATCATCCAGGAAGTCATGATGCTGCAGCAGCTCGATGATCTTCTCCGTGTCCATTTGCGGCATCAGCATTTCGAACACACGGCCAGCCAACTCTCTGACCAGAACTGTTTCTCCCGCATACATCATGGTGGACAGACTGCAGATCAGCAGTCCGCCAGGCAGGAAGGCCACGGGCGCCAAGACCTTTTCCGCCGAGGAGCCAATAGTGGCAATCCAACTGGCCAGCGATACCCAAGCCAGCGCACGCACTTGTCCGTCCAGGTGTCCGCACATTCCCACCAGATAGACGATTATCTTCCTAGCTATGTGGTCCTTATCCTCGGGTTTGGCATTCGTTGCGGGATTTGGTATGCATCGTGCCTGGAGCTGGCACACAATGTGCAGGCAGTCCCGCTGCCACTGAGATCCAGTCTGTGTGGGGCTCCTCAGATCAGAGGAGAGTTGCAAAAAGTGTCGAATGTAGTACTGCAATGGATAGAGATCGTATCATAACTTTGTCCAAGTAGATTGTGACACTTACCATCAGCTGAACCTCGCTGAGCCTCAGGTCGCGCTCGCTGAGAAAATGCAGAACTCGGAGAAGGCAGCGCACGTGCAGCAGCTGCCGCAACTCAAAGTGTGTCCTGGCCACGGCACTCAGCTGCATAAAGAGCTTGCTGTGCCAGCTGCTATCAGCGGGTTGTTTCGTCTGTGTGCTGAGCAGAACCACAACGATCTGGCAGATCACTTCAAGCATGTCCAGTCCGATGGTGCGATCGTGCAGTAGCAGCAGAAAGCTGTGGTGGGTATCCATTTCCAGAGCCTGATTGAGTCCGTTCCAAACAGGCGGCACGCCGAAGCACATGCAGCTCAGGCATAGTTCCGACACGGACATGTATACCTCTCGATCCGCTGCGTTGGCCGGTGCTGCGCGCAGATACTTGTGCATCAATTTCCACAGACTGATTCCCGCCTCCCCGGGGACAGCAGTGCGTAGCAGCACCAGATGTGTCTGAATTCGTGCCACAATCTGATTGAGTTCCTCGTGATTGCTGCAGTTGCTGGCTGCCGTGAGCTGGCGATCCAGCTGTGGTCCGATCCGCGATGCTTGGAACAGGGCCAGATCGGGTACCGTCAGCTTCAGCGATTTTCTAATGTCCAGTTTCTGGACGGCCTCCAGTGCAATATTCTCTGGGTCTTCGATTGTGCAAACCGCCACCATCAGACGCAAATGCTGGGCAGTCCGGTCGGCATCTTGACCGAAATGGATCTCCTGAATTGCACGGTCCAGCAACAGTCCCTCCGCGATGATGGAAGTCGGTTCAGTCAGTTCAAGGTCATACATTATGGGTACCATCAGAGAACTCAAGTCTACGTCCAAGACAAGCTTCGACTCGCTGGCCGTCATGTGCTCATGGCAGATGAATTGAAAGAGGCAGATAAGGAGAGGCTCACGCAACTCCGGACGGTGCGTAGTCTCAAAGAGGAGCTGCGTCATAACAATATACATTGCTTTGGATGCGGGCGACCCCTGCAGAACCTCTTTCTGGTGAATTTGGATTTTCATCATAAGGCTCAGAGCTGGCAGTACGCAGTCTGCATGCTCGGGGCACTTGATGTGTTCCATGGCAGAGTACACATCCTGCATGACCATCATTAATGAGTCCTTTGACTTCGCGAAGTAGCTGCAGGAATTCCAGTTCTGTAGCAAAACATTTAGCTGAGTATATGTCGACTTGCGTATGGCCGGCCTCAGGTCTTGGGTTTCCAATAGCCGCATGAGGGCGTCCAAACTGCGCTCCTCCTGAAAGGGTTGGTCGCTGCTGGCCGAAAAAATACTTTGATACGGCCATGGGGGACTAACCACGCCTAAATCAAAGCCTAATTTCCTCTGATGCACTTTTGTTTTTCTTCCGGAGTCATCCGGGCACTGCAGCATGTATGCGATTCGATTCGCAGCCTCAATTCGTATCTGAGCATCGGGATGGAATAGATAGCAGATGTTAGCTCGCAGCCTCAGAAGTATATCTTCTTCATCCGGACAGGTCAGCTTCCACAATTTGTTGTGCAGGGTACTGCACGTAACGGAGCGGGAGATCATCTGGGGAACCATCACGGGTTCTAGAAAGTCGTACATTCCGAAAAAGTCGTTCCCATTCATGCTGCTGCACAAGTTGATCAGCAGTTCTAGATACTGCAGGCACCAGGCCTGCACCCCCTCGGGTTCGTCGTCCAGCCAGCTCTGCAACACAAACTGACGCAGCAGCGTCGTGTTAAGCGGTATGCCAAAGATGCGCTGACGAATCAACTTCTGGTTACTGCAGCCCCGCAGATAGACGCTCTTTTGCGCGACTGCGTGGAAGAACAAGCTGCAGGGATGCCGCATGAGGTTATAGAAGTAGCCACGCAGCTCTCGGTCGCGCAGGTTCATCAGATTGTATATCAAGATCTCGGCCTCCAAACGCAATTTGGAATTCTTGTCATACATCAGATTGCATTCCACAACAGCCTCAAAGAGCTGCTTCACCAAAGTCTTGCTGCCCAGCTGGTCGACAACCAGGCAGATGGTGCTCTGATCTAGGATCATGTCCTCTGCTGACGGCTTTTCGGTGGACTTCAGATAACCGACTCCCAAAGTATAAGCTATGCGGAGCCTGTCCATCGATGTATCCATCGTTTTGGGAGGTGAAATACCACCCAAATTTATATTTTTCACTAACAATCCCCGCTGTGGCATGCACAGCAAATAGGCAAAGTCCATCGTGAGCAGTTGACGGTGTAGTTTGGCTTCATTTGCGTTGATTGACTTGTCATTGGCTTCATTCAACTCAATAGAATCATGCAGCAGGCCATTGCAGATGAGCGAATGCAAACGGGGCACCGCGAGCTTATCCACAAGCTTGGCGACATCGTTGCCTTTTGCGCTGTAGCAAAATGTTTGGGCCTCCTTGACCAGACCCGATAGACGATCTATGAACAGATACGAGATGGGCGCACGCATAGCGGCGTAGGTGCGTACAGCCTCTTTGATCAGTTCCAGGATCAACCAATTTTGGCTGGTAAATTTAAGCAGAAGTGGCTGCAGCAGCGTGGTGCAGCTGCTTAGCAGGAAGCACAGAGCACTCTCCACACGCAGCTGTTTGGGGCGCGTCGCCGGTGGGTCCAAGATGCTGTAACAGGCAAGTGTGGCTGTTCGCGTCTTTATGCTGTTCTGCAGCTGCAGCAGAAAGTTGATAAGGACATGATTAACCTTGGTAAGATTGGCGTCTGCCCTTTGCTGAATCTTTACAAGCTGGAGGAAAATGTGTGGCGCCTGGAGGAAGTACTCGCTGGGATAGTCGCCCATTTTGATGATCAAACTGATTAGCTTTTCGTTCATTTCGTCCTCCGAATCTCCCATGTCGATCATCGTCTTCATGGTGAGCACATCCTCCCTGCACGGCTGTGTCCAAGCCTGTTCAAAGTCGCCTGGATTGAATCTTGCCTCCAGCTGTTCTTGCAACCTGCACTCCATCTCACTCGGTGAATCAGCTTGACCGCTGGAGGAGGATGGCGACGGTATGGGGGGTACTTGGATTTCGTATATATCGGGCAGTAGAAGCTGCAAATCGTCCAGCAGCTCCATGGGTCGCTGGGACTCCTGGGAACGTACAATTTTCCTGATCTTGTCCAACTCCGCTGAGAGCCGCTCGTGTGATATCTTCTTCACCACTTCGTCGGCATACTCGGAGCGCAGCAATTCCAGCAGAACGGCCAGCACGCGGTCGGCGGCCAGGAGCGGCTTGCAGCCAAACCATCGTATTAACTGCTTAAGCATAAACACTGGCTTCAAGTTGATTTTCTCGTCGAGCGACAGGCAGCGAATGAAGCGCGTCTCGACCTGCTCCAGTGCCCGCATGCGTATCTCCTCCGAGTAATGTGTCAATTTGGCCAGTTGCGACTCGCGCAATTCCAGGCTCACTGTCTGTCTGGAGGACATTGTCATCCGCGTGCATCTGGGGGTGATATTTTCTTAGTCGTAGTATCGCTTTCCTCAGTTTCACTTACTTGAATTGTATTTATGTCTCAATTTTTATCTTGCACAAGAATTCTTCAACTTTTTTGAAAGTGGCGTCTGCCGTGGCGCTGAAAAAGAGCCGCGAATTGTTTACAACGCCGTTGTTAATTTCCAGTGTGACCGCTTCGCTATTCATTGCCATACAACATTTTAGGAAAAACCATGTTGATACTCCATGACCATTTGATTTCAGTGTAATTGGCTAGCTAACATTTTTTAACTGTTCCTGAAAATATGTATTACTCTTTAAATCGCATTTTTAAATATGCAGCAATTTCTGTTTGTTAATTTTTTTTGTATGAACAAACAGTTTGGAATATTATAACAACTTTCTGGTATATTGCGGTATATTTCTAAAGGTCAGGCCGCATTTTGTATCGATACACCGCAGTCACACTGATTTCAAAGTTGAGGTGGCGAACCTCAGAAATTGTTTGTTTTTGTAGTGCTGGACACCAGCCTAAACCAACCTTTGGCGGGAATTTGTTTTTTTTTGTAACTTGCAAAAATTGAGTTCAGTGATGTGAACTATCGACCACTATCGAGACTTTAAACCATCGATAGAGGGCTGGTTCGATAGAGTCCAACCATCGATAGTACCGATAGTGCCATCGATAGAGTTCTCCACCTCTATTTCCAAGTTGAACGTGTCGAGAGCGCTGTTTTGTACGCAATTTTTTAAAACAAAAGACAGGAAAAAGCGTGCGGTGAATTGAATGAAAAGTGTTTTTATCAATCGGTGTTTTCAAGAACTTTGGGTATTCGGAAAACAGATTTAGAGAGTTTTTAGTTGCTAAGGGAAAAATTCGATAATCTGAATATTTGAACGCACCCTTCGCACCAATTTTGCGTTTAGCTCTCACCGAAACGTTTGATTTAATCAATTAAATGCGAATCGGTTAGCAGTGCCAAAAACATCAACTTTTTATTCCGTTGTCTGCATACGTTCATATGTACATATTATTTGTACTTATATTTTTTGTGCGTGTGTGTGTGTTGTAACAGTTGTTTATTCTGAGCGCCGACAGCACCACACTTTCTGGTCAACTTGTGCCGTTGTTTGGTGGTATTGTTGTCCATAGCCAAACGCGTACTTCCCCCCCAGAGTTTGGGGTGCTACGAAGAAAGGCGAAACTCACGCAGAGTGAAACTCCAGCGAAGTCCCTCAGCTCTCCAGAAACTATCCCTGTCAAACCAGCTACAGAAACACTCCAACAAAGGTGCTTCCAATGTGTTGTGCAATATCATACAATCAGTAATAAAAAGTCATTCAGCATTGACATTAAAGCGCTCGACGCGAAATTATAATTCAGAGACAGTGCCGTATTTGACACGCGCCGCACAAATATTCGTTCCACTGTGCAGAGGGAAACAGAGGGAAAAATTTATAAAACAACGGCAAACAGAATCATTGACGCAAGAGGAACGACAAAAAAAGCATAGAAGAAGGGGAGAGAGCGCGCTTATTTGGTTTATTTAAAGACTCACCTGCACCGCGGCACCGCCCCGCACTTCAACAACAAGTACACCAAAAATAATCATTCAACCTTCCAATGTAAACGGCATAAATGACGAAAGATCACAATTAAAATAAAATGGTTGTAATCTAAACACACGACTCCAGAAGAGCTTTCACTATCAATTCAACTTAAAAAAGTACTCAGGTAAGAAACGTTTTAGATTTTGAATGTTTATTGACCTCATTGCTGGCCTATTGATAAATATTTCAAGATATCACCCAGGTCTTATGGTCTCTGATAAATAAGTTCATATTTTGTTTGCTTTGCTTTTTATTTTGAGGCGCAATGAGTTAACAATAATTCATTTGTTTATCTTTATGAAATGTCTGCGTCTACGAGTGTGATCGAGTGTGTGTTGTCTATTTATAGGTCAGCAAAGTGTGTATATATTTAAATCCAATTGGGCACGACTGCCGAAAGCATTATACAGACATTTATTTATTGGCAGAGCCCCCACAAACTTTTCAAACAGAATTATATTCATAAATTATTATGCTGAGAGTTGCACTGCGTGCAAGGTACGTGTCTTCAATGAACTGACTCAGCAGGCTCTGATAAAAAAGAACGTTTGTACTTTGACTTGTGAGTTTCAACATTAAAGATTTTAGTACCTTATTGCTGCCACAGATAGAACTCATGCGTGACAATAACAGCTTTAAAATTTCTGGCAAAGCACCTCTGTTATCCTTCGTGGCTAAATTAACATAAGCCGAAAGAGTGTGGGAGGCATAAATCAAAAACAGAGATGCTGTTGGTAGGCCCTAACACAGTTTTTGGATTTTTCCTCTTTCTACCTCCTACCCTCCCAAACGAAACCTACACACGCCGCCGTTTTGCTCTACCACTCATTTGGGTTTTATTGCCTTTGTGTTTGCCTCCCTTCAGTTGTCCACTCATGCATGGTGATAGTCCCTTTGGAATGATGGGACATGGGGCAGACATTTGTTGGGCTTCAGTTTTTGGTCGATTTTGTTTGTACTTTTCGTGGCTTTATGGCTCAGCAAATTTGATTTACTGTAATCGAAAACCATTCTCTTGTCTGCCGTCCTTGAGCTCTCGATTTGTGCATTTGGAAGTCGAAATTTGCTTAGAGTTGGATATGAACTTTCGTATGTACATATGTATCTGATTCTACGAAGCCATTGACCTCAAACTGACATACTCCTAACATTATACGTACATACGTACGTGTGTTTATATGTACTACATGTAAATAAGCAAATGCGAATGCCATCCCACCAATCAGCGTCCATCGCTTCGGTGCGGCAGTAGCAGTTCTAACGAACCGGTAAGGCCTTTGTGCATTTAATATTATTCTGGCATGTTGTTTTTTTTGCATTTGTCTGTCAGACAATGTGTGTCAGCAGCGAATGTTAAAGGTAGCAAAGAGCAAACCAGCTGATTGCGTGCAAATCGAGCAAAAAATAAAAATATACCCAAGAACCGGTTCCAACCTGTCGCCAGCGGAGGGGGAACTTCAGGCACAAATTGTGCTAATTATAGCTAATGGCGATAATCATTACAAACACGCAGATTACGAATGAGAAGCAGGTCAATTGATTCTATTAATTACCCAAAAGGAGTAATCTTTGAAGAAGATATACTCTCTATAGTTGTGGCACTAAAATGTACATTTGCCATAAATTAAGCTGTATTCTGCAGTCATGTGAACAACCACAGTATTTATTGTTTTGTTTTAAGTAAAATAACTTATTTTATCTTATCTAATGCGTCCCGTCCCTCATATTCGTATTGCGTGTGGGCATATCAAATATTGGAAGAGCTTAAATCACATCATTCGAGGAAGTATGAATGTTGTTTGTTAGTCATATCTACTGTCAAAGCTGAATAAATTGCTTGATTGTTTCCATTTGGTTTACATATGTTGTACATATGAACAACATACATATATGTATACTATCGATTCACATGCATATGGAATAGAGCAACAGTTCTTGAACATTACTGATTGCAATTCCATTTGCATTTTGTAGCTTATGCCTGTAGCGTGCCTCTGTTCGTAACCTTCCAACTTAATGCAGCATGCAATTTAGGCATTCATCTTTTGTGGTAGAATGAACCTTCAACTTGGCTTAGCTTTCAAACTGTAACCATTAATTTATTTCATTAGAGGAAAGAATGAATAACTAACACAGGCCACGACTGCTCTACGGTCAGCCAATTGGAATAATTTGTATGAAATTTATGTCCAGCCGAGTTGTAAAGTAAGCAACATATCACAAATAGCTTTCCAGAACATTCCTACCACAGCTGAAATAAACAAAAAGTATTCCTGGTATTTATGCACTCCATATGGGAAGGGGAGGATTGTACACACAAAAGAGCTGAAGACATGCCATTGAATTTAATGATCTCTCTGGTAAAACTGGTAAATTTCCATTGCGTCACGAACCCCCGTACAAACAAAACAGAAGAGTAAAGGGCAGAAGAGGGAGAGGGAATACAAAGTATTAGTAGAAGGGAAGACACATTGAAACTGTAAACTCCAAACAGGAAAGGGAGAACGAGAAATAAAGGAGTCTGAGCAAGATATGGAAAGATATGGAATACAAATTATGAAGAAGGAACAAATGGAAAACGAACGCACCGTCATTCGTAGTTTCAGTTTCGAGTGAGCCGCAACAACATAAACACCACCACAGAATATTAGATCGAAGAGCAACAGGAAATGCAAACCCCGACCGCTCGACCTTCTACAGAGTTTCTCCTAATTGATTATTACTCGTGTTTTGCGGTTGATTTGTTTATGGTTTGAAATGGAAAACGAATGCGAATGCCTTAACAGCGAAAACACTAACGAAACGAATTTATCGCCAGCGTATACATTTGCCGGGTAAGTGGAGTGGCAATTAAGAGCAAAACAACGAAACGATTCGTTCATTTCGAGCTGTCACATGAGCAGCGACACAAAACTTGGCAAAAACAAACAAACAAACCCCAAGCCCCTCCGCAGGCAGCAGACAGTGCCAGATTTCACTTTGGCTAGCTTGACGCGAAGGGAAATTTATGTATATATAATTATGTACGTACATTGTATATGTGTATGAACATCCCGAGTAAAATGTCCTTTATGGCTTATCTATAAATCAAGCCAAAAAAAAAAAGTGAATTTTAAAAATGAATTTTCTCTAGACTCACTCGCATCTCACCAATCACAGAAATGTGTATGCTGAAATACCTAATTAAATTATTGTTGGGGCAGAAATGATCGATGAGATGAATTATTCATTCATTTTAGTTTCAATTTTAATTCATAGAATTCTAGAATTTTCTAGAGTTGCATTGCACCACCCAAATATAGACGTTATGTATGCATGAGTGGTTGAATTTATATATGTACCTTAAGTTATATTAGTTGTTTTTCTAATTTGCATTTTGCACTTTGCATGGGCTGTGTGACTCCATGTCAAGAGCAGAAATTAGAAAGCAAAAAAACACTCAGCCTTGAGGATTGTTTACACGCACAGCTGAAAGTGCGCTCCGTCCAGCGTAAAGTTTGCCCTTTTCAAACCCAAACGAGGTGAACACCAAAATATGGGCACAACAAAGGCATTTGTCTTGGTCCGGCTCTTTTTGTTTTTTTGTTCGTGAATTCCTTTCTGCTTTAAGCCTGACAAGAGAAGACGAGAAATTGCGTTTCATAATTTAACCAATTATTTTTTCCCCTGACAAAGTTAATTATTTTCTAATTAGTTTATGTATGTGTTATTATGGATTAATGTGTGGGACTCAGAGAAACTTCAACACCAGCTCTACAGTGGTTTTTCCCACAAAACATAGAAAATGAGATAAAAAAAAAGGACAACTATTAACTGTAAATCTCACTTAGTATGCATGTCCTCCTCTCAAACAAGCACACACTCATACTACACAGCAAAAATATATCCCTCAGAGCAGCAAGAGAGAAAAAAATCAATATAAAACCTTATTTTCTGGCGGTTTTCCTTCTTTCCTTTTTTCATTTTTGACCGCTAAGTTAGTCAAGTTTAAGGCAAAAAGCATACACAATCCTTTAGCTTACAAAAACAGTACTAACGGTAACTGTAGTAAATATTGTTTTAGTGTATGTGTGTGTGTATGGGGGGGGGGGGTGTGTGTGGAAATGCTGTTTTTATATGCACGTCATACATTTTTTGCTGATGTCCCTTGAGCCCGAGTCCTCGACATGAAACATGAAAGGATGCCGCAGGTGTGGTGTGCCAGTGTGTGTGTGTGTGCATGGTGTGTCACTTACTACGGTGACACCTTTTTGTCTGTGTATGCAATGCACAAGTTTGCCGCTCTTGTAATTTTTCTCTTCTTTGGCTTAGTCAACATGTTTTTCGGTGACGTAAGCTGTCAAGTTGAAGTGGGGCGGATGCGATAAAGAGATTAAAAACTTTGGACTGCACTGTCAGCCCCATATGAAACACAAGTCACTTAGCATTATGTAGAAAATCAATATTTTCAATATGGAATTCTTTCCAACAACAAAAATATTCATATATGCACACACATTCTGTACATTATTAATAGTTTTCGACCCTGGGATGTCATTTGGCCAATTTGGCAAACGGCTGAGAAGGGGAATCAAGCCTTAAATCCTCTTCAACGACAAGTGCAACAGAAACGGGGCTTTGGGGTTGCGGCTGGTGATGCACACCCACTCACACACAATTCAATTGACAGCCGCAAACAAAACGTAAATACCGCAAATCAATTAAAAGCTGACACCTACGATGCGTGAGAGTGAGCCGGACGGAAGGTGTGCACTGCAAGGTGCATTAATATAGGGTGAGGCGTACACCCAGGTCTGCTCAAAACAGTCGCAATTTAGGGTCTACATTAAAATACACCTTGGCGCTGCACCCCACTATCAATTACACACGTCACCTTAGCCGTTGGCAGGAGAGAAAGCGACTGAGCACAGCAAATCGAAAATAAAGAGGATGGGAGCCGGTCGCTTGTCTCTGCTTCTGTCTCTTTATCGGATTACTTTGAGACTGCAGTGAGTGCTCCTGAGCTCTCAATGGACGTGGGGATGTCATACATTACATGCCATTAGGAGACGCATTTCTGCTTATTTTTTTCTTAAACTAAACAAACACTTTAGCAAGGTCAGGGTTGTGTGTTCGGTGGGTTCCCGGGTTGGAAAATACTTGTAGCTGATGAGAAAGCGCAGCAATACAATTCAATTCAAGGTGATGGGCTTGTCCCTGATTCCAGATGGCTCAATCAATTTGTTTGAGTCTTTCAATTAAAACATGAAGGCGACTCACCAGCACAATTAAATTAAATCAATTTTGTTGGTTCCCTTGGATGATATATATTCCCTGAGGTACAATGCAAACACTATTTAATGCGCAATTTCTTGGATAATTTCCCCAGCCTAAACTAGAGTTATAGAACCCCCTCATATAGCAATATTATAATCAGAGCAAAAACCCTAGGTCAGCATCAAACTAAAATTCCGGCCACGAAAGAATCCATTATCACAATTGGGTCCATAAAAATTATCGCTAAAACCCCGTCGTCTAGCTCTAAAATTACCTCACAATTAACGACTGGCTAGAATTTACGAAGCCCCCGTGTCGTAGGATCTTTAGTGCACTTTATCTCTAAAATATCATAAAATAATTAGAGTACGTACAAAGCTTGGATCTTTTCCAACTTATTTAACTGTGTGGCTTAAAACTAAAAATGACACTAAATCAAAGCGAATCCAGCTTAATGAGCTAATAAAACTTAACTATTCAAGAGCTCTATTGATATTTCGAGTGCATTTTCTATGCTTTCCCATTGTACACTCGTATTTATTTGAATTTAATTGTTGCACTAAAATTAATTAGCTATAGAATATATTTGGTTAATGTAATGGGCCCACAAATTAATTTAGTTTGCTTAAAGTTTCCCAAGATAATCAAATATCTTTATAAATCTAATTCCTCAGGGTTGCTGTCGGATACTCTGCTTTTCCAACTACTAGAATACCAATTACCCTCAGTGGCATGATTGACTTGATTTGTATACATATAAATATAAAAGTTTTTAACTACACATGTTGATATGCATGTACATACATACATGCATGCATACATCTATATCAATCTGTAGATCTACGCATGCCAAAAGAGACCCGACGGAGAGCTCCGCCTCACAAGAGACTGTTCAAGTTGACAGACGACAACGCGTGCTTATGTACATACATATGTATGTACATTTATACAGAAAAAATGTTAAATACTATAAGCAACGACGCGCTTTGATAAGAAATTTATTAGATTAAGGCAAACGATTGCCGCGATTACAGATTACTCGGCAGCCTTGTCGCCGTTTCGTTCCGTTCCTTTCCATATCATTCCGTTCCAATCCATTCTGATTTGCGCCCGTCTCAATCTCAGGCCCATTTCTGTTCCGTCGCTCGGACAACAACGACGACGGTCAAACCCGGGTCCAATTCCGAGTTCAACTTTACAAATTGTGCTCGTTGTTGTTGTTGTTCTTTTTGTGGGCATCATCATCGTAACTTACAAGTTTTTATTTTATTTTCTTTGTCTTGGCTTGGCCTGTTGTTGTGTTGTGTTTGAGTTGATATACACTAAACAAGATGTGGGTCTTAAGTTTCAAGCATGATTTGCTTTACAAAGTGAAAGTGCTCAGTCAGAGAACAGAAGTGCATTTCGAAAGTGTGGCATACAAACAGGCGCATGTGCTGAAAATGCAGAAAATGTTGAATTAATTGTGATATTGTTTGAGTCGAAAATGTAAGTCGAAGATATGAATATGTGATCTATGAAAGACTGAGAGATCCGTAGGGATCCATCACGTGACCGTGTCGTTTCGGATCACGGATAATATATGTAATTGTAAAGTCAGTTGGACACAGCACTCTCCCTCTCCCTTTATCTCCATATCGTTATCAAATCTCTGAGCTTATCACATGCCACAATGTTTCTGTCAATTATATTGTAAAGATAAGCCAGCGGCAACTATTACCAGTGTACCCATCACCCAGCAGTTCAACCAAAAAGACATACTGTTCTACTTGTAGTTATACGATTTCAACGTACATACATACATACACTAGAGATTCGAATTTGATTTCTGATAAGAGGACAATTTCGTTGTCTAGCTAAAGTCGGAAATCAGACGGTTCGTCTTTTTTTAGCACTGAAAATCTCAGCAATCAAAAAATACGCGCAGTCGTTTCTTGTTTACGTACGTTATTTCTCATTTTGTCCCGTTCCATTTAGTCAGCTCTTTCTTCTTCCCTGCTCCGCTCTGTTCCGCCTGCATATTGTCTACTTGGGTACGGTAATATACGATTTTTTTAATCACTCGCGCCTATCGAGCGTTGAACTTGGCAATCCTCAGAGGGGCCCCATTAAGTTGGTCAATGTGCAATAGCCAAAGCAATGAATGGCTGCAGAATTGTGTGTCTAATCTGTGCCAAATAACTAAGGAAGTGACATTCAAATGGAAAACTGAGCTGACTTTTGCTCGGGTTAGGATACAGATAGAAACTCCTATCAGATATCAGATATGTTATAAAGTTTTCTTGTCGATACTAGCCTGTGTATGGCTTTTCCAAGGTACACAACTGAGCATCATCTACCCTGCCGCTTCAGGCATTCGACGCTGTCATGTGTCCAAATGAATGAAACACTCGAAAAATCTGTTTTGCATTGTTTGGCAATTCACGAGTTGGAATTGCTTGATATAAGGAGAGTACCATATGTACATGCATATATTTGTATGGTAATTTATGTGTGGGTGATGTGGCGGCGCCATTTGTCGAATTTATTATGTGTTGTGCCTTTGCCCTGCTATTGCTGTCGTATCGAAAGCGATGTGCTCCAATTAAAGACATTCATCCGTAGAATCTCGACTAACTCTCTGTTCATTCTCTCTTCTTGCAGCATCAATCAGCATTGGCAGCTAATCGAGAGCCATAAACCATAAATCATCATCACGCCTAAACGCAGCAGAAAAAGTAGCGATTGAGTTACATAATATTTAAGTTTTGTTCAGCATACGACATCCAGCACAGAACTGAAAGAAACGCCGTCGATATGTTCGCCCGTCCGCCCCCGCACTGTGCGCCGCGCACTTGACACGCGTTAAACCCCCCACGTGGCCTCACCAGAGGAGTGTGGAGTGGAGTGGAGTGCAGAGCAGAGCAGAGCAGAGCAGGAGAGGCAACGTGCACCCACCTGCCACAGGAGCAGCAGCAGCTGCAGAAGCAGAAGCAGAACCCAGGCATCATTCATAGGCGTTCCCCTTAGTTTTCTTATTTTGTTTTGTTTTGCTGTTGCAAAGTTCCTTTTTATTGGCATCGAAAAGTGTTGTTTGGTTTCCCCCGCATGAAGGTGCCAAGGCATAAACTGTTCACTGGCAACCACAACTGCCACAAGAGCAACAGCAACATCATCAGCAGCAGCAACAGCAACAGCATCGGTAGCAAGCAGCCACAGTTGCCATCAGTTATTGTTCAATATATTCTCCGTTGGCCAGTGATAAGCCCCCTAACGTTCTTAATGAATGACATTCGGTTCAAGTCATTTTATCGTGCCAGCAAAACGACATCCGCCGCAGGAGCTGCAACAGGAGCTGCCGCATCAAAATCGTGCGACAAGAGCCAGAACAACAATCCTCGTACTTACAACAACAGCAGCAAATCGAACAAAGTGTTTCTCCACTATATACCACGCGATCCGCGCCTAAGAATCCTCCAGCGAACCGCCGCCCTCAATAAACCCTTAAAACATAGTCGCTACACCCTCAGCGAACTGAATATAACTGAAGATCTGTGCAATTATGGTGAATTAATTGGCGGCAATAATACTCGTACTCGTATTCGCAGTGTGTAAACACAAATAAATAGTGACAGTGGAAAACAGTGCTGGAAATACTAAAGTGCAACGTTCGATCACAGTTTTGGTACGCTTCTAGGTTCTCCTGTTGCCCCAGGGTCGGATCAGTGTGCATGTGGCTTTTGCAGGATAAAAGGTAAGACAACCCAAAAACCCTTGACAAAAACCCCTTTAAATAGTGTTTTTCATGCTAGCTAGCATCCAATTGAGCTTTCAGTAACTGCTTTTGTGTCTGTCCGGTTCCCCCCAACCTCTCATTGAGTGTGTCTGGCTATCCACCTCAAAAATATAGGAGATAAAGTCTGTAAGTTTGTACTTAAATACACACGTACATTTGTATGTATGTCAGGGGCTAAAATTAGCCACTCAAACAAACCCCCAAAACCAGTCCACAAATTGAATTATTATTTATTTTTTCCCCGTTTTGTTTATTATTATGTTCGGGGATCAGCTGTTTTCTTTGACATACTCAATGGGCATGCTCTCCCCAGGCACACTCTCTCTCTCTCTCTCTCTCTCTATCTCTCTCTCGCTTAATTTCTGCTCAGATACTAGTATTTTCTTTGAGGTCAAGTTGAAGGCGATTAACGGATCCGCTCGTATGGGGTAAATGCCAAGTGACGAAAATGCCAGTTTCTGCGCGATTTTATAAACGAAATGTATTCACCTAGTAGTTCTTGTTGTTGTACTTTTTATTATTATTGTAAATCGGAAGGGGATGCAGATTTGTATTTATTTAAAAATTAAGCTAAAATAATTACTGTTTTCCCGCCCCCCAACAGCACACTGCACTGCAAGAAAACTGGAAGAAAAGGAAGAAAATTCAACTGAAATCAATGCTGAAATGCAACTAAGCGTGTTCAAATCCCAATAATTGCTTTTTCTAGAAAGTGCAACATTTTTTACAGAGATTTTCTACTCTTAGAACGCAACAAATTAGCCCAAAAACAAATACCAAAACCGAAACACTTAAGTAGCACTTATCTATCGAGGCCTAATCATGGCCAAGCCCACAACGGCTCCCAGCGTCTCCTCCAACAATAACAGTGCGGAGGCGGCCAACAACAACAGCGAGCAGAATGGGGGAGCCTATCAAGTGCTGCCAGAGAGCCCGGTGCCGGCCCCGGCTAATACACCACTGAACCGTGCCATCAAGCACGACCTGTTCCCGGAGGTGACCTTCTGCAATCTGTCAGCGGAGGAGCTGGCCGACGAGGCCGGACACAGTCGTGTGGTGCGCACGAGCATCATAGCCATCGACGGGGAGGGGAACCTCACCTGCCTGATGAACGGAAGCCAGGTGAAGAAGCGCAAGCGGCTGATATCGAACGAGTCGGGCGACTCGATAGACTCCAGTTCGACGGAGAAGAAGACCCCGAAGATGCCCGACGGCGGCTACGGCTGGGTGGTGGTGTTCGCCTCCCTGGTGGTCTCTCTGATAGCGGACGGTCTGTCCTTCTCCTTTGGCCTGATCAATGCGGAGCTGCTGGAGTACTTTGGGCAGTCCACCTCTAAGACGGCCTGGATCTCGTCACTGTTCTTCTCCGTTCCCCTGCTGATGGGGCCTATCTGGTCGAATCTGGTGGACAAGTACGGATGCCGCAAGATGACCATCATAGGGGGCTTTGTGTCCGCTGTGGGGTTCGCCATGTCCGCCTTCTGCAACTCCATCGAGATGCTGATGGTGACGTTTGGAATTATCTCGGGCCTGGGACTGGGCATTGGCTATGTCACTGCCGTCGTCTCCATTGCCTTCTGGTTTGACAAGAAGCGGACCTTTGCCACCGGCATCGGAGCCTCGGGCACGGGCATCGGAACGTTTGTTTACGCCCGTCTCACCTCATACCTCATCGAGTCGTACGGGTGGCGTGGAGCCACTCTCATCCTGGGTGGCACCATGCTGAATGCCTGTGTCTGCGGTGCTTTGATGCGGGACCCCGACTGGCTGATCGAGGAGAACCGCCTGGAGAGCCGCTCCCAGAGCGTGACCACCTTCTCCAACTCGAGCGTGTGCCTGGAGGAGATCAAGAAGCTGCTGGACACGGGCATCACCAAGGAGGCTGTCCTGGACAGCCTTGTGACGAAGAACAACACGGAAGCCAACCAGCAAATTGACGATCCCTTGGACACGAGCCTCAAGCGTTATCGCAGCGAGATGTTTCTGCCGACATTTCTGAGCATCCAGGAGCTGGACAGCATATGTGAGGTGAAGAGCCTGAGTCGGCGTTCCCTCAGGCACAAGGAGGGTGTGGAGGCGCCGTCGCGTGAAAATCTGCTGTCCATGTCGTCGGGAGCGGGTGGATATCCTCCGTCTACGGCCATCATTGGCTCGCCGGACGACACCCTAATGGGCGGAATAGCGCAGGAGGCCATGGAAGCGGCCAAGAAGAGTTATCTAGCCTCCATCGAGACCCTGTCGCCGTCGGAGAAGCGCTCGAGCCCCATCGGCTCGGTACGCTCCTCGGACGAGGGCTATCTTACCCAGAAGCACGCCAGCTCCCGGTACTCGCTCAACGAAAATCTCTTCATGGCCAAGCACACGACTCCGTCTATCTCCAACCTGAAGGTAAATGGTCTGCGCCACAACTCGGTGGACATCCTCAGCGAGGACATGCACTGTTACTACAAAGACGAGACATTCGCCCTGCTGGACCATGGCCGGCGTCCCGGCCCCACTGTGATAGCCATTCCGGAACGAGAACAGACGGCCAACAATGAGGTGGCCCTGCGTCGCGCCCGTCTCGACAGCATCACGGGCATCCGCCGACTGTCCAGGTCGAAGAAGCCCAGCCAGTACCGCTCGAATCTGCGCCGCAACATTTCGATTCGCAACTCCAACTTCCTGAAGGACATGCGAATCCATCGCAATTCCATACACTACCGCGGGGCCATGCTCAACACGCACCGCTACCGGCTGCGGGCGTCCTCCTGCCCCAACATCTACCGCAACTCGATGACCACCATCGCCAAGGAAGAGGAAGATGTAAGTAGTCTCATTCCCTGGTTGTCCCTTATCAGTGGGCTTTGGCATGACAACAGCCAGCCAAAGGCCTCAGCTACTTATTGAGAGTTATCAGCGCTCACTCGTGCTCACTCACTCACTCTCTCTCTATATGTGTACGTTGTACATAATTGGACCATAAAAGCATCGTACTATACGCCTGATAAGGTGCCGTTTAGGCTTCCGTATTTGCCTATTATTCTATTTACAAGAAGAAAAAGAAAACCCTAAAGAAAATGTTGGTTCTCCGTGTGCTTTCCCTTTCCACAGACCTGGTACGAAAGCTTTGTGGATACAATGAAGTCCGTCTTTGATTTCTCAATGTTTCTCGACCTGAAGTTCGCCCTCTTCAACCTCTCGACACTGTTTCTGTTCATTTGGTAAGTACCCGGCCCAAGCATACGCTAACCTAGCCTACCGATTAGCAAAGGCCTCGGAATCTGCGCAGAGCGCGAAGGAGAGAAAAATGCTAAAATTAATACTTAGATGAATGCGCCATAATTGTACAGTTGCCAGCAGATGTCGCAAAGCTCTTTTTGGCAGTTGTTCAAAATGTTTTTGTTATACAATAAATGAGCAACAAATGGATCAGCAATAAAAATATATGAAGAGTACTCCCAAGATCAATATTATCGATGAGATCACAGATGGTTCACCCATGGGTTACACTACTCCATATTCAGAGCATAAATGTGGCATCTCGATAAGGATACTGGTTGAAAATTAGTTCAAAGAAAACCTTTTCCTGATAACGCTTCTAATCTCCGTTTTGGGGCACGTTCCGCAGGTTTATCATCCCATATCTGTATCTGCCCGACTACATGAAGCAATATAACTACGATGTGAATGTGAGTGCCGTTCTGATATCAGCTATTGGCATTGCCCAAACGGTGGGCATGATAGGACTGGGCTATGTGGGCGACCAGCCCTGGATGAATATCAACATATGCTACTCCCTCTGCATGCTGGGTAAGTTGAATGTTTTGATCAAGGGATAATTTCCTAATCAATCTTCTTGCATTTTGTTGACAGTGTGCGGAGCCTCTGTGTTCTTTATGCCGATGCTAATGACCAGCTACAATGGTCTGATGGCCATGTGCGTGATCTTCGGGTTTACCTTCGCCAGCTCGTTTTCGTTTACGCCCAGCATACTGGTCAGTATTGTTGATTTGGATGATTTCACATGTGCCTACGGTCTGGTGCTGCTGGTGCAGGGTGTGGGCATGATAGCCGGGCCCCCCATAGCGGGGCTTATATACGAGTGTGTGGGAAGGTATGTATATAAAAGTAGAATGCATTTTGTAGCTAAATCAATCCATGACTGATTTGTTTTTTATCGCCTTTTCATTTAGATGGGACGACTCCTTCTACTATGCGGGCATATTTATAGCACTCTCCGGCGTCTGCTCGTATATGATCGAGTTCTGTGAGAAGAAAGCACCTAAGGAGAGTGATAGTGATGTCTCAGAGACTAAAAAAGCTCAACTTTTACACTAGATTTATGAATTAGACATGATCCGAAGGCGGACTGGGCCTGAGCCTCGGCCAGGACCTTGACTGCTCTAGGTACTTCAAATCTTTCTAATCTAATTAGCATTAAATGTTATCGAGTTTCTTATGTCAAATGGTCTTGCAGCCATAAAATCCGAGCAGAATTGTAACTGAAACTAAGCCTATTTCATAAGATTATCTAGCATGTAAGCCCAATGATTGACTTGAAAAATAGTTCTAGCTATACACCATACAAAACATACACAATATATATAGATATATACACCTTATATATACTTACATACATCATAATTCTATAGCCGCAATAGGGCAACTACTAATCAAGCCAGTTCTAATCACGTCTAGACAAAATGTTCAATTTTCAATCAATATCAATGCAGTGCATCACTGCCAGGTGCAAACGGGTCCCCCTCAATTGTCTTCTTTATAATGGTAAACAAAAAAAACTGAAATATTTACCAACATATTGCCTAGATTTAATTGCCTTAACTTTCGTACGAATATTGATTAAATTAACCTTAATAAAAGAACACCCAATAATCAACAAAATCAACCAATCTACATAAGTAACGTATGCAATAACAAACGACAATTTCCAATCGACCTAACAACTCATAATTATCTACTCGTAAGTCTTTGGCGCATTTGTCTTCAAACTAACATTCAAACTTGACACCAATCGACTATATAAACAGTAAATATATTTCAAGGCTATGATGGAGAGATCCTGATCCACAACAAAATCAATTCAGAATAATTATTAAACATTTTTGAATGCGTTTTTTTACCATTATAAACCACAACACATACGAGTAGAGTCGACAGACAAGGTCTTGTTTTGCTTGGAAATGAATATAAAGTTCAAGTATTATTGAAACAACAAAAAATACATATTTATAGAAACGGAGAGGAAACTCACGAGAAAGCACACTGAAATCTAGTTAGTTTTCCTTTTAAACTTAGGCACACTTCTATTTAGAAGAGAGTAAAAGGCAGACCAGGACCTATACTATAGCGTAGTTATTGTTGTTTTCGAACTCTAGCAAATATGTACATACACACACACACAAGTAAATTGCAATTATAAAATATTTACATGAAATAAATGATTTAATGACACCATATACTAGTACATTTATGCATTTATATTTTCAGATTCAGGCCAAGGTAAATTCCCGCGGTTGATGTTGTTTTTTAAATATTTATTATGTATATTCATGATTCCGCATTGGGTTTTGGGCAAATACAAATATTATAAATAATTTGATTTACGTTTAAAGTTGTATATTTTTCGTTTTACTTTTGTGTTTCGTCTTTAATATAATATATGTATGTCTGTATATATGTATGCTTGTAAACCTCGTAGAATACTAAATTGATCATTGAATCGCAGCATTTACGTTTACTTTTATCCCATTTTGATGGATGTTAAATAACTTCCTTTCAGCTCACACGTGTTTGGGTATTATGTTATCTTTCGCTTTTGTCTAAACTTATTAATGTAAAGCCGATTATTGCACAACAAAATCTAAGCAAAGCAAATGCGTTGAGAAGGAAATATATAAAAAATATGCATATCATTATGTAGTATGTAGATGGGGGCAGGGCAGACACCCAATGCAAAATGGGGCGTGGCGCGGCGTGGCAGGGCCTCACTGAAAACAAATCACAATGAGAGAAATTCACATATTTTCAGCTTGTCTGTATAATATACATAATTTTGTCGGCTAGACCCCAATGTATAACTATGCATTTCTGATCTGACCTTACACAAGGATAATAACTAGCAAACTAATTTAAATATAGTACACAAAAAACATACATAAAACATTTATATATTTGCATGTCTTGTTAAAGTTTATAAAATTTAGAAATCACGCACGATACGACACACATTTACGCATACAAATGTTATATGTTATCTGTTTTGGTTTATTTGTTTCGATTCTCTCGTTTTGGTTTTTTGTGTCTAGTTTGTTTTTTTTTTTCATTAAAACATAGCTGAAGTGTAGTAAGATTTAGCTATTGAATTTGAATGAT
Source organism: Drosophila guanche (assembly GCF_900245975.1). Lineage (NCBI taxonomy): Eukaryota > Metazoa > Arthropoda > Insecta > Diptera > Drosophilidae > Drosophila > Drosophila guanche. Next base: position 8,773,276 of record NW_022995743.1, on the reverse strand, counting down.
TTTAACATTACGCTTAGTGTTTTTTGTTTGCTATTTGATTTTCCTGTGGTTAGTTTACTTTTGAAGTTAGAAAACAAGATATCTGTGTCTCAGCTAGTACCTTCTATTAGTTATTCCCTAGAGTAGCTTTTACAGAAGCGGCTACGTCTATCCCCAAGGTTTTGCTGGCAGGCATCTGCCGCTTACTCCTAGCAGCAGCCACTGTTTGCAGCACCAGCTGCACCGCCAGATCCAGGCAGCGACGGGTTTGTGGGTGAATGCTGTTGGCCGATTTTAATGCCGTTCGCCTGTGGAAAACACGAGTTTAGAATGTGTGGATTGCGGGTTAATACAAAAGCCAAAGGCTGTGCTCGTTTACCTCATTGTTTATATCGAACACTCCCTCCTGTATCTTCTCGTAAATCTCTTTGGCGGTGTTGATAAAGGCCTCCTCCACATTGGCCGCTGTGCGCGCTGATGTCTCCATAAAGACCAGTCCATGCTCACGGGCAAATGCCTCGCCCTCCTCCTTTTTTACCTCACGCCTCGAGTCCAGATCGCTCTTGTTGCCAATGAGCATGATCACCATGTTTGAGTTCGAGTGCTGACGCGCATCTTCCAGCCATGTGGTCAGATGGTTGAAGGTCTCACGCCTTGTGATGTCGTACACCAGCAATGCCCCAGCAGCACCACGATAATACGAGCGGGTGATTGATCTGTTTGATGCCAAAAATGATGTCACATCACATTGCATAACAATTACAGATTATTGATATTTCACCTGAAAGCCTCTTGGCCTGCTGTGTCCCAGATTTGCAGCTTTATCTGTTTGCCATCAATGGTTATCATGCGTGCTCCAAACTCCACGCCAATTGTCAGATCGTGCACTGGCTGAAAGCGCTTGTCCGTGAACTGCAGCAGCAGACATGATTTGCCGACGCCTGAAAAAACGAAGAAAAGTTAATTGGCAAAGAGGGAAAGTTTTTAGCAAATAGCCTTTGTGTTGCTGTTTTCGCCACATTTATTTTGGTACTAAAAATATTAAAGCCTGCATCTGGAGCCTGCACTTCCGCGCAGCAGGAGAATAACCGACAACAGCTGGTAGATATCCTGAAATGTGTAATCCACACTGATAAGCGAATGGCAGGCAGACCTCTGGGGCGGGGGGGCAACCGACTCTTTGGCAAAATCTCTCAACCAGTGGGGGTTGTTGGTTGAGTCAGCAGCAGGGTTTTCAATGTGTGGGCTGTGGCTGTGGCCCCCTGTGCTACAACCCCCGCATACTGTTAACTTCGTGCACAGTAAACGCCCGCCTGCCTCTATGCCTCTACCGTTGTTATGGTTTTATTGATTTTTCCTTTGGCTGCCCGACTCCTTGGATATTTTCATGTGGCAGCTGGAGCTGGTCAGCACAGCGTCTGCCAATGCATCAGATCTTCATAGATGGAATCTTGGGGTCTTGACCCCGAGCACACTGCGCAGTTTACCGTTCTACCTTTGTTTTGTTTAATTGCCACACAATTTTGTGCAAATGTCAAGTTTTTCCACTATATGGGAGGATGTTCAGGTCTACTGCCCAACTCACCAGTATCGCCGATGATAATGTATTTAAACAAGTATGCATAGGACATGATTGCAGCTGCTTGGTTTAAATCACACTTCTTGTAAACTATGATCTCGTAATTTTACAATTAATACGCAATTCTTGTAAAGTTTTTGTGTTGTGATGGATGACGGATAGTGCTGCTCGGTGTGACTGGCTCTCGGAAAAATACCGAAATACTTTTCTTAATGTACCGTAAATATACCGATGAGAAACTATTTTTTTTCTACCCCGTTTTGAAGACACGAATTACCATATCAGAATCTGGATCAGATAGGATCATTACTAATGCCAGAGTGAACAAATGCGCTTCAAAGCAGCTTCGAAAAACAGAATTGTACTCTAATTAATGGAAATAGGGTATAGGTAGGGTCCATACTCTATGAACATGCATGTTGTTGGTATGTAGAAAATGTTTAGTTACCGTGTAGTTTCCATGTCAAAAACTACCTTTTTGTTGGACTCTTGCTTTTGTCCTAATTTTATTGGCAATCCAACAATTCAATCCATAATCCATTCTCCAATGCGTTCATCAATTGGATAAATTTACATTTTCAGCTTGTAATGTTGAAACGAATACAAAATTTAAGGCATATCATTTTCAGCGGAATATTTTCGGTATAGTTTTAGGAGTGACGCGGGTATATTTTATCGACAAGTCCCCGGTCACACTGTATGTGAATGAAATTTTCTCGCACAAAGCGAAGTCTTTTTTAAAATTACAATTAATTGAGTCGTGATGTGTAAACAGAAGACCATTTAAATCGTAGAGCCTAGAGCACAAAGCTAGGAAAGCCTCACAACTGAAACGATTACGCAGGCAGCTGTGTTTCAGGATCAAAGTTGCTTTGTGTGGCCTGCTACTGATTTTCTCGTCTCAGGCGTAGGCAAAGGCGTTGTGGATCATCGCTGCTCGAAGGAGGGTGAAACATGAAGATGGCTGACGGCTCGACAATATTGCGTAGGAACCGACCTGGTACAACATCAAAGGTGAGCACGCACTGGCACATATCATATCAAAAGCTACAACCTGTCTTTTTTGATTAGGACTTCTGTCGCTGGCCCGATGAGCCGCTGGAGGAGATGGACAGCACGCTGGCTGTGCAGCAGTACATACAACAACTGATCAAGCGAGATCCGAGCAATGTCGAGCTTATATTGACCATGCCAGAGGCCCAGGACGAGGGGGTGTGGAAGTACGAGCACTTGCGACAATTTTGCATGGAATTGAACGGGCTGGCTGTGCGCTTGCAGAAGGAATGCTCGCCGTCGACTTGCACTCAGATGACGGCCACCGACCAGTGGATATTCTTGTGTGCGGCCCACAAGACGCCAAAGGAGTGTCCAGCGATTGACTACACTCGTCACACACTGGACGGAGCTGCCTGTCTGCTCAACAGCAACAAATATTTCCCAAGCAGGTATGCGCCGAGAAATTATCTTGAGAACACTGATCGAAATTGTTAATGGTTCCATTGTGTGCACAGAGTTTCCATAAAGGAGTCGTCGGTGACCAAGCTGGGGTCGGTGTGTCGACGCGTTTATCGCATCTTCTCGCATGCTTTCTTTCACCATCGTCGCATATTCGACGAGTTCGAAGCAGAGACGTATCTATGCCACCGATTTACGCATTTCGTCACAAAATACAATCTAATGTCGAAGGAGAATCTGATTGTGCCCATCAGCGACGGAGAGAACGCTGCACCAGGCGAAAGCGAGGCCTAGGCGGCAGCAATAAAGTCATTCTCATATAACAAAAAACACAAAAACACGCGTAGGCGCGCTCATACACACACATTTATTTATATTAACTAATAGCTTGAACATTTGTTTTCGCTTAACCCGACAAAAAACGGATTCAACTCAAAATGCAAATGCAAATGCAAATGCAAATGCAAATCTTGTATGTATGTAGTTTAAACGTCAAATATATATAAAGCCACACTACATAACGATAACTAAGCAACAAAGGCATACAAAAACCAACCAGATGACAACAGGCCCATCATCCTTCCCCACTCCCCACTCCCCCATTGATAGCCACACCTGATCTTAAGTCCGCAATTATTCCGTAAAGTTATAATACGATTATGTTTAACATTTTATTTTAAATAAATTATGTGTAGTTACTTCTGTGGCCGACCCAACACTAAAACCTCCTTCAACTCAAATCCTCTCGACAGCACACTCACACACACACACACAAAACCATGCTTTACGTGAATACAAACGTAAACTTTACTATACAACAAACAAATTAACACATAAAATATACAACATGAAAATTGCAATAAAAGAACGTACATACACACAACAAAAAGATATTAACCGCGAACATGGCCTGCTGTTTCACGATTCGATTAAAGCTTCGGGGCGAAAAGTCCAGAGTGCTGAGCCTGCTCTCAAAATTAAGTTCAGAAATGGCTCATCCGAATGCCAGGGCCACGATGAGGGCCACTGAGAATTAGTTATTGCAGGAATTATTGCAGAGTTAGTTAAGCAGGAACCGCTTATAGCTATACGTGCGAGATCCGCTGACCATGGGCAAGGCATTGATAATAAGCTCAGAGGCTCACTTACATTCACTCACAGAATGGCCAACTGGTCGCCAAAGAAACGCGTCTGCTTGTAGAAGTATCAGCAGTGCCCAGGGCTCATCAAACCATCCCACCTTGTCAATGCCGTAGCAGGTCATTTCAATTTGGTCCATGGAGAGCCAGGGAAATTGCTAACGCAGAGCCTCCGGGCTGAGCGATTTGTTGGGGGCAGCCAATTCATTCTGCAGCTTGGAATTCTGGGTCAGGATTTCACCTACCTTAGGTAGCTCCGGTGCGACTGGAAGCAGAGATCCACATCGCCCGAATGCTTTTGGCTAGTTATAAGTCAAGTCGTGGCCATAGAGCTTTGCTTGGTAATTGGTTTTTGCTATTAAATGTCAATATAAATTATACTTTAATCGTGCATATCCCTTCAAAGGATAAGCCAAGCATACATGGCGTTTGGATTAGTTAAAGATTAGCTTCTAGCGGTTTCGAGGGCATCCATCATTGAGCTTGACTTGGGCTAGGAACAGGGACCTGCTCTGTGCTACGTTCCGGATTTCCTTGCTGCTGCTTGTTGCGTCCAAATCTGGGGCGTTTATTTGCTCGGCCGGCAGCTCCTTGCTGCTGTTGGCGGTGCTGAGGACGAGCAGGCGTGCCATTATCCTGCCAATAGTCGCTGGTTGTGTTGGGTTTCTGCACTCTGTATGCAAATGGATATTTGTAGACTCTTGCAGCTGGATTCCTTGACTCTTTTCTTACCCCTGTACGCTCTCGGGCAGCTCGTCCAGGCTCATGAGTATGTGTAGGGTGGGTATCTGGCGATTGACAATGATTTCCTCGAGGCCCTCCATCTGTGGCTTCCAGTGTTCCTCCACACTTTAATGATAATTGCTATTAACGGGTCAGCACTTGTTTATTGGCGGGACTCACCTGTTGTAGGCCATGCGCGTCACCTGGTATAGGGGGTGGCTGCGCTTAAGCACCTCGGCGCAGGATATGGTTTTGACCACTCCACCGCCAGAGCCACTCCACACCAGAGAGCGGTGTTCGCCCTTGTTCAGCGCTGCCTGGGCAAACTCAATCACATTGTTCACTTTGGTGCCGCCTTTGACCTGCAATTTGGAGCGGCATTAAAGCACATTTAGGCTGTCCGAATTAGGCTGTCTACTAACCTGCATCCAGAGGACATCCTCCAGATCCTTGTTAATGCAATCATCAAACGGCAATTCACTTTTGCTCAACTCCCGCTCAACGTTCTCCGCCTTGCGGTAGTGCATCATTTTGAGGCTGTGTACTCGCAGCTCGTTGATCTAAAAGAAAAAGAGAGAGAGATCCGGAATATAATTAGTGTGTACTAGAAGCCCTTAAGCATACCCTTGGCATAACCAATCTGTGGCTAGTGCACTGCCAACTCACTGACAGCGAACCACTCCACTCATCGTAAACTGTCCCGAGCAGTTATTGCCCATGGTACAGTCCGTGCAAATTGAATAATTGCTTGGTTTATGAGCCAAGAGAGACCAAGGGCAAAAAACACACACAAAAAGGAGAGGAAGTGGGACAGAAAAAGCGCAGGACCAGCTTGATAGACAACGATGTTACCTACAACTCATTTCGAACAGGGGAGAAGAGAATTACAAGTAGGGAGATTGACAATCAAGAACTAATAGAACATTTACACAAGAGAACTGTGCTCTTGCCGCTTCCACTTGTTGCAATTTTCTGCTGAAATCAGAAAGTCAAACCCCTTGGCAGGACCATGGGTGCCCTTGCTTTGACTAAATGCATTTTGAAGAGGAGTTCAAGTAAAAGTCAATAAAAAAGCATTCCAACAGCAATTAAATGTTCGCGGCTGCGGCTGCGGCAGCGTCAGCGTTTTCCCATTAAATAGAATTCAGCTGGTGTCGGGGGGGGGGGGGGGGGGGGGGGGGGGGGGGGGGGGGGGCACTAGACAACAGCCAACCCAGTGGCGGGACTGGGGAAAGGAGGCCAGTAAGGGATGATGGCCAAAGGAGCATGGTGCCACTTGTTGAGGCTGGGGCCAAACAACATTTTAGCGCAGGGACTGGCAGGGGTGGTGGCAAGCTGCAGCTGAATTCGACAGCAGCAGCAAACAGCAACGGCGAAAGTTTATTAATGAACTTTTCCCATGCCCTCACAGCTACCAGAACCAGAACCAGAACCAGAGCTAGAGCTAATGCCACGTGTCCAACACAGAGGAAACGACTCTCAAGGCTCAATGCAGCAGAAAATGAGGAACAAAGCGTCCGCAGAGTCGAAGGAAACGACAAGACGAACGGGAATGGAATGTTCCTAGAGGAATGCCTGCAAATTCCTTGCTTCCAACTCTGGCTCAGTTTCTGCCTGTCCCATTGACATCGTCGTCATCATCCGGCACTGGCATCGCATCGCATGGCATCGCTGCCATTCCTATCAAGTACGTTTTGAACAATAATTCAATTTGGTGCGGAAGTTATTAATAAAACGGTTCACCCGAGACGAGCACAAGTGGCAAGCCGCTGACGGCAATGGGCGATGTCCTATCAATGCCCCTGCTGCTGATGATGATGATGATGATGATGAGGCAGAGTGTTTCTGACAACACGTACTTTGAATTAACTGTACGAACGGTTACCCAATTGTGGCTGTGGGGATGCGCAAATTATATGTCCTTAAATATTTAATAGTTGAAAATTCAATTCCATGCGCAAAGGTTGCATCTTTACATGGGGTCGGCGTAGAGCTTCTTGTCTGCACCCTCTGCATATCTTCACGCACAGCGCAGAGATAGGGGGAGTGGTGACCGGAGGATTCCCGAGCTATGAATGAAGCAAATATTTCATGTATTTGCCATCGCAATCGCACATCCCACACACCCACGCTACCAGCCCACAACCCACTGAAGTATGCATTCATTAGACATGCCACGAGAGACGGGCACCCACTTTCACGGTTCGTGGCAGCAAGCCGAGGAGCCAACCGAGCTTAGCTCCTGGCCAAACCGCAGAGCAAGGATCATTTTGATTGCGCAGGCCGTGGCCAACGGTTCAGGAGAAGCGGCAAAGCGGCAACTACGACTCTCGTTCGATATCCAAGTAAGGCACAGGCACTGCCAAAGTGATATTTGTGTAAAAAACTAATACCTAAAATGTGTTAATTCCAAGGGCGATAAAGCCGCTGTTTAATTACAAACAAAATACAACATTTGTTTATACAAAAAATCAAGCAAAACATTAAAAACAACCACAAAGTTTATGCACAGTACAGCAACGCTGAAATATACACAAATCTATCAATAGTTTCCATTCATCAAGTTCAATGTAAAATGGAGAAAAACTATCTGGCCAGGAACTTGTGTAAAATAATTGTTAAGTTTTAAGTTTAAACAAAATAAATACGAATGAATACAATCGGAGAAATGCCTACAAAAACGAAACAATTGTGAACCCATTCTCAACACATTTTATTGGATCGAAATCCGAGTGCAAATTGATTAAAATTCAATTAGTCTGCCGCTGGCAGATTCGTATTATATATTGAGAAATTAATTTATTTTGAAATAAATTCTGTTTCAACACGCCCACGCCCACGCCTACGGCCACGTCTACGCCTCTGCAATTAATTGCCGATTGTGCACAAGAAGCGCAGCGTGCGGAAAATTCGAAAAAACAAACGCAGAAGCCAAAGGATCGAAGATGGATAGCACCGAATTTCGAAAACGTGGCATGGAAATGGTCGAGTACATTTGCACTTATCTGGAAACGCTGAACGAGCGACGGGTTACGCCCAGCGTGGAGCCGGGCTACTTGCGGCATCTGCTGCCATGTAAGCGAGACATTTGCTTCATTGGGGAATTTAGTTTGATGCTCCGATTGATTGATTCGCACACAGCTGAGGCCCCGCAGGAGCCGGAGGACTGGGACCAGATCATGAGCGATGTGGAGGATAAAATAATGCCCGGGGTGACGCACTGGCAGCATCCCAGATTTCACGCCTACTTCCCGGCCGGAAACTCGTTCCCCTCGATCCTGGGCGATATGCTGGGCGACGGCATTGGCTGCATTGGCTTCTCCTGGGCCGCCAGCCCCGCCTGCACCGAACTGGAGACGATTGTGCTGGACTGGCTGGGCAAGGCGATTGGTTTGCCGGACCATTTCCTCGCCCTCAAGGAGGGCAGCACTGGCGGCGGGGTCATTCAGGTAAACAGCTCGAAAACCCGTGATTTATTCTAAGTATTCCCATTCTGAGTACCTGCCTGTGATCCACACAGACATCCGCCTCGGAGTGTGTGCTGGTCACGATGCTCGCGGCACGGGCACAGGCCCTGAAACGGCTTAAGGCGCAGCATCCGTTCGTGGAGGAGGGCCACCTGCTCTGCAAGCTGATGGCCTACTGTTCCAAGGAGGCGCACAGCTGCGTGGAGAAGGCGGCCATGATTTGCTTCGTTAAGTTGCGCATCCTCGAGCCGGACGAGCACGCCAGCCTGCGCGGACAGACGATCTACGAGGCCATGGAGGAGGATGAATTGCAGGGCCTGGTGCCCTTCTTTGTGTCCACCACCCTGGGCACCACCGGCTCCTGTGCGTTCGACAATCTGCCGGAGATCGGCAAGCAGCTGCAGCGGTTTCCCGGCGTCTGGCTGCACGTGGATGCCGCCTATGCGGGCAACAGCTTCATCTGCCCGGAGCTAAAGCCCCTCCTGAAGGTGAGTTCCGTTCCAATCGAATCCTGAGGCTTTGTTCTGGAATATCCGCTCTGCAGGGCATCGAATACGCCGACTCATTCAACACGAACCCCAACAAGTGGCTGCTGACCAACTTTGACTGCTCGACGCTGTGGGTGAGGGATCGCATCCGTCTGACATCAGCTCTGGTCGTGGATCCGCTGTACCTGAAGCACGGCTACTCGGATGCGGCCATCGACTATCGTCATTGGGGAGTTCCACTCAGTCGGCGTTTTCGTTCGCTGAAACTTTGGTATGTGAGCAAAAAACCAAAAAACAAATCATTATTCATAATCATTATTGGTACCCGAGCCATGAGCCCCGAACACCCCGAAACACCCACTCGAGAGTCAAGTGTGTGAATGAGTGTGTTTGTTGACTATTGTCAGAAACTGAATTGATTTTTGTCGATTGGCCTGGAGTGTGTACCGCTCGCTGGCTTGTGTCTTGTTTAGGCCTTACTTTTGGACATATTTTGCCCGTCACCTCGTTCATTATTTGCTTGCGATTTAGTTGTAAAAACATTGAAGACAAATCTTGACACAGTCCAAAGGTTTGTCTAGCCAAAGCCAAAATGAGATGAATCAACACGACGATGGTTTTTGGGTACAGCTTTGGCATCCATGTTCCATGTTCCATGTTCCATGTTCCATGTTTCTTGCAGGTTTGTGCTGCGATCCTATGGCATTTCTGGGCTGCAGCACTACATACGTCACCATATCAAGTTGGCCAAGCGCTTCGAGGAGCTGGTGCTCAAAGATAAACGCTTCGAGATCTGTAATCAAGTCAAGGTGAGTTACAATCGGTTGGGCTTTCGTTTTATTTTCTTTCTTTGATTCGCTTTTAAAGTCGTAACTCGTAATTAATCATGCTCAGGGTTCAAAGCTCTTTGTGTGTGCCAACAATTTGTGTGTGCTCCAGGCCTTTGTCTGGGATTTTCAGTGCGGCAAGTTGTGTCCGGTGGGTGTGTGTGCTGGTGGGAGACCAAAGGTTTGGCCCAGTCGAAAATTAGAAATTGATTTGCCAGTGACGCAAATATAAGTGCCCAAACGTTGTCTGCCCCAAGCACCAAACAATCCATGAACTTGTTCGCAGTCGCAACACAAAATCCAAAGCAAATCAGGAATATTGCAAACGTGCGGAACAGCACGTCAAATTCCGTATGTGATTTGATTTCTTTCTGTTCGCTGTGGCCCATTGAAGTGTTTTGGCATAATTGCCATAGCAAATTGTTTCAAGACAGACCACGCACCACACAAGTGATTCATCCAGCCAGGCAGCTACTTGCTGAGGGATACTTCCGATGCTCGATGCTCGACGCCATTTGGTTGGGCAGTGAGCTGCGTAACTTCAGATGTTTCAGTTTATGGATTGTGCAATCTACACACGTGATTGTTGAAAGATTAATTCCATTCCAAGCTTCCGTTGTCCCCAGCTTGGTTTGGTCTGCTTTCGCTTGAAGGGCAGCGATAAACTCAACGAAAAGCTACTGAGCATCATCAACGAATCGGGCAAGCTGCACATGGTGCCGGCCAGTGTCAACGATCGGTATATCATACGTTTCTGTGCCGTGGCCCAGAATGCGACGGCCGAGGACATTGACTATGCCTGGGACATTATTGTGGACTTTGCCAACGAGCTGCTGGAGAAGGAGCAGCACGACGAGCTGTCCGAGATCATCAATCGGAAGAAGCAGGACACGCTGGCCCAGAAGCGTTCATTCTTCGTGCGAATGGTCAGCGATCCGAAGATCTACAATCCAGCCATCAACAAGGCCGGCACACCGAAGCTGTCCATGGAGTTGCCCTCGCCGGTGGTGAGTCGCGGCAATGCACCGATCATTCGCACACAGAGCTCCGTGGATCACAATTCGTGGATATCCTGGCCGCTGGCCTTCCTCTTCAACAGCGGCAACAACGAGGACAAGGGCAACAACGTCTCCTTGCGGTGGGTTGCACAGGAAGCTTCTTTGACTCTTTCTTATTGGTTTTGTGTCTACCATGTTGCAGCTTCCGACACCTGGACACCAATGTGCGTCACTCCTCGTCGCGCCGCAACTCAGGCGCTGGGTCTTCGCCCTCGCCAGAGAATGAACAGGAACTTGTGAATGTCCAGCAGGAGCAGAAATCCCCACGCAAGTCGCCCATGGCCATGCGCAAGGCATCTTCCACCCGCGATAATCCCAACTAAACATGTAGCCACACACGGTCTAGATGCATATAAAGACATACATATATTACGAGCATTACGAGTTGAATTAAATTATAGACAATTTTACAACATCAATTCCACATACCCCAAAGCTTCTCTCGATCTCCCCACTGATCCCTAGCGTATCCTAAGTTGAGGCACAACAAACAAATGACAAAAATTCCACAAAATAAAACTTTCTTGTTAATGAATGAATTCTGAAATTATGTGGGGCCACAATGGGCATGGGAAGGAATAAAGATCTGGTAGGTAAAGGTAATTTTTATTCATTTTTAAGAGCTGCTCCTGCTTTTAACGGATGTGTGTCACTGTCTCTAATCTATCTGGAAGATGCCCGCTGACAGCTAATAAAATGAACAAAAGATGTACGTGGTAAACACACTTTTATCCTGTGATCTTGCTGATGCCACAGCTATGACGTAGGACTGGCGGATCGTCATGAATTCATATGAATCTGAGTGGATGGGCTGGGCATTAAATGGGCCATGACTCAGAGAACGCCACAGAAGAGAATTTAGGAAGGCAGAAAATTAAAACAATTTTGAGTAAACCAAAAACAAAAACAAAAACAAACAAATATGAGAGAACAGATTTTGGGGTTCTGTTATGGCGGTGAGGTGTACAATTTGCGTTGGTGCTCCCGCTGCTTGTCCTTCTCCACAAACATTTTGACCAGCTTGTTCACGTAGGCCTCCTTGGCAACGGGCGAGTATTGGTTAAATTGTTTCTTCTCAATGTCCCAATTCAGATAGCTGGGCGCCTCGACATCCTTCGATTGATTGGCGGCCACTGCCTCCTCCTCCGCTCGACTGGATTGGCCCAGGTTCGTGTCGAGGTTCGTGTCAACTGGCAGGAGATTCGGAATGATGTCCGCACCGTACGTATTGCTAGTCCTTAGGTTTGGTGCTAGTTGCGGCCCATCTTCGGCATTTGGCTTCGACTCAAAGGTGTGCGCTTGTTCCTTCTGTTTCATTTGAGGACTTGCCTGCATCATCAGATGCTTCAGCATTGTGTCAAATCTACGGACTTGCGGCTTTGGTGCCGTCTCTGCCTGTTCTTGCTTCAACCGACTTACGGGCAACGGCAGCAGGCGTTGCTTCATCTCAAACAGCTGTCGCTCCTGTTCGTCTTGAGTGGGCATCAGATGTGCGATATTTGGATATATCCCAAAACTATGATTGCTGGCACCAACGACAGTGTTGATGCTGCGAATATCCTTTGGCTTTATCTTGTCCAGCATTAGGTCCAATTGGTTCATCGCGTGAGTCTCTCGCGGTTTGTTGCTGAATAGATTTCCATAACGTTTCATTTTCCTATGCTTGGTCTCCATGTAATCCTTTATGGCATCTAGACCGGGCTTGACTACCGATGTGTCTTTGAATTCGTCTGTTATGCAGCCCACACTTTCCAAGTATGCAATGGGGGACTCCCAGTTCTGGATCATGTCACGAATAACCTTGTCGTAGGCATTTTGGAAGCCCAACTTCTGCAGGGGCGTACCCTTTGCAGTGACTCCCTTGAGCAATGTTTCCAAGGTGCTGTTGACCAATAAATACCTGTGTGCGATGTCCACTTAGATAAATGGATGTGAAGGAAGTAAATGTATTTGTAATTTACCAAAATAAAAGTCGCATGGCAGTCGAGCACAATTTACAGACAGAATTTGACAAGCCAAGCCAGATGGAGAATTTACTTACAATGAAAACAAAGTCAAAGCCAGGTTACAAATAAAACCAGCTAAAGCAATAATTACCCTCCAACGTTAAACGCCAGATCATGAAATTCAAAACCCGCAGACTATCCCGTACTATCCGTAAAGTTCACTCCCCCAGTAAACCCAACGATCTGCTACCTGTCCAACATTTAACATCAATCAAGAGCGCCGCTTAACTTTTGCATTTCAATGATGACAACAACAAATTAGCATTCATAGTCGAATCAGAATGAATGAAATGCCTAAGGTATGATGGGGCCACAATGCAAACAAACGAAATTGCCAAAAATATATACATGGAAGAGTCGGTCGATCGATGGCCGAAATTTATGCAACATCCGTCAGCTGTTGCCAAGCGTGTGCTCCAAAAGCAACAACAGTTTAAACAATTTTCAAGAGAAGCGGAGACGATCATGGGATGGTTCGTGTTTGGCTGTGCCAACTGTCATAATTAATGGGCATGGGCACCGGGCTAGCCAAACACCAAAAGCGTTAGCCGAGACTCCAACTCCGAAGAGACATCCCAAGTCGCACGTAGTGTGAGACAGAAGGCGGATGGATGGATGATGGCAATGGCCCTCAAGCATTTTCAAGTGTGACCGCGTAAACTGAATATATTTTTATATTTAGACGCACGACGTCATCTGGAGCTGGCACTGCCACTGCCACTGGTGAATGAAAGTTTAGGCAAAGCTTCGAAATACGGCAAGTCATGGTGTCTCGCTCCCCTCTCAGAGTCCGTCTTCCTTCGGCTTTCTTGATCGCTTCGATCTGAAGCTTGTCAAGACGGCGCGTGCGACACATGAATCACCATCGCGGCATGCTTGGTCAGGGAGTTCTGAGAGACAGAGGAAGATTGTGCTCAAATGTGGTTTGTTTTTCACACATCACTGAATATAATATAATATATTGGTAAATGTTTAATAAGCGCTCCCTCTACGTCAATTAACATAACAATTAAGAGGCGAATCTACTGCTGACAACCCCAAACAAGTCCACAGTAAGTGCTTACTATGCTGACTACCAGGACTTCAACTGGATTACTTTCACCAATATTTGTTGATTAATTAAATCTCATAAAATATATTTATATCTGTCTAGGGTTTTAAATAAATAATTATTTGATTTATTATATTTTATTAAATAAATTATTACTGTAAAATGAACTAGGACAAGAAAGCGCAGAACGGGTAACTACCACCTGCCACTGGTGGCCAGCGAGAGCGCTTGTGCATTCTTCCGCCTCATGACAGGGAAATCCATTCATTAATTTCTACCCATTCACCCACTCCCACACTCATAATCATTCGCACCCACTCGCTGGCTTGCACCCCGAACTAAAATTCGTTTAGCAATATTTATTTATTTGGTTATTTGGCGTTTTCATGTTCCACCTAGCAGGAGATTCCGTGAAACAATGAGCGTTCTTCACGGCTACGTCACAAGATGGGACTGTTGCCGGGGATTCGTCATGCCGCATGCAACACCTGCGCTGGCCATACCCCTTTTCGTTAACAGATTTGTTCAATATTTGGACAATTACTTGCCACTTTTTCTGAGCAAGTACTGTGAGTGATTCCCCATCAATGTTTGATGCTTGCCCAAGACAACGATCCATGGAAAGTTTTGGACAATGTCCAGAGACCAAACGGGAGAGCATGCCATATTTTGGCAGTTCTAACAGACCAAAAGTTCCCCTAAACCCAAAGCCACAAAATTAATTCAGTTTCGGCTTCAATAAAAGCAGCTCAAACACGATTTAAAGCTATTTAAAAATCATAAACTTAAACGCTAGTGTGTGAGACAGACGAGGGTATTGAGGTAGGCAAGAAATAAATAAAGAAATGGCAAAATCAGATTCGGATTCCCTTGATTTCCCCACCAAGCATTTATTTCTAACATTTCTAAGTTGAAAATTATTTGTAGTCTGCAACAAACATACAATTAGAGATAAATACTTAATGTTAATGTGCGTAATTATATGGCAAATGGCGTATCACTCACCAAATAATTATGGCAACAACTGAAAACCCTTTCACGCCAGGGACTTTTTTTTGTACTAAGCAAAAGCTAAAGCGCTGCTGAGGTGTTCGGCTGGTAGCGACTGCGAGAGCACTCAAAGAAAGAGGCGGCATAATGACCAAAGCGGGTTTCCCAGCCAACCGATCGACCAAGCCGAAATCTCCGTGCAAGTAATTTGAGAGTGATCACGAGATGGTGAACGTCAATAGAAGTGCTACCATGGCGAACACCTTACACACAGGTAAACGACAGCGAGAGAGAGAGAGAGAGAGAGAGATCGAGAGAACGCACAGACAAGAGCGCCACACGAAGCCTCCCAGTAGTACAGTTTCTATATAAAGACGACTGCAGCCTCGGTGTTCAAGTCATTCGCGCAAAGGAAAACGTCGAAGCTGCAGCGAGCAAGCACGCACGTGATAACGGGATAATACAGTGATTGAGAAAAGTTTGTGTGTTCCTGACTTGTGTTTCGTTAGCCCCCAAAGAAATAGTCGTACATAGCACGCAAAGAGAACGACAAACAAAGTGGTGTCAACATTGTAAACAAGAGAAAAAGTGATAATCAAATTACTAAAATGGATGTAGAAGATTTTCGCAAATACGGCAAGGAAGTGATCGATTATATATGCCAATATAGCACCAATATAGAAGAGCGCGATGTGGCACCAACATTGGATCCGGGTTACCTGAAAAAACTACTCCCAGGTAAGCAGGAAAAAACTCAAAAAGGATTCCAAATAGTAGACTGTTTGGTTTACCCTAAGCATTTCTGCGGACAAGTACAAGTTTCTTTTTTTGCATGTGCGAAGGAAATTCTTATTTATAGAGCAAGTGATAAATCGTATACAGTAATTAGCAAACTATTCCTAAATAAATTGGCAATGAATCTGAAGAAAGAAAACATATTTCGCTTCGCACAAAATAATTAAAGAAAGTCGAAACGCCAAACAGAAATCACTCTCGAAAGCCAAAAACTTGTTGTTAAATCATGTTGACTAATTGCTCGGCTCTGCAAAGGCATTCGAATAATGTACGAATATAAACTATTCGAAAATCCCCAGCCAACCCACACACCCACGTACATTGGGTACTACTACATACCTCCACAATAAGAGGCGCGGGCGTGGAGCATAATTGGGGCACACACTCAGCAGCCGTCTTCGATGAAGTTGGCAGGCTGTGGCAGGCAGGCAGGCAGGCAGGCCGAATTCGGTGTTAGCGCAGGGAGATTTCAGGCGAATTCCGCGCAGTTTGTTAAGTTAAATATTTACACCCGAATGGACGAATGGACGAATGGACGCCGCAATTCAACGCCGGGTTCAACTAAACAAATCAATTAATTATGCATACGCAAACACACACCTTCGGCCTTATACTCGTCCCAACTACTTGTAGATGTATGTACAGATGTGTAGGGGCTTACTTGTTGATCATTCTACTCACTGCCAAAAATAACAAATCTACCATAAATATTGATGCCGATCTGCTGGTCCGTCTTTATAGGTGATAAAAGAATTATTTAGTGGGCACCACGGACTGACTCCAGGCTACCTTTTTGTTTATCCCACAGCGGACGCACCACAATCGCCGGAATCATTCAAAGATGTGCTCGAGGACTTTGAGCAGAAAATCATGCCGGGCGTCGTGCACTGGAACCATCCAAAGTTTTTTGCCTACTTCCCTTCGGGCAATTCGTTTCCCTCCGTCCTGGGGGACATGCTGAGCAGTGCCATTGGGTCGATCGGCTTCAGTTGGGCCAGCTGTCCGGCAGCCGCCGAGCTAGAAACGATTGTCATGAACTGGTACGCCAAGGCCCTGGGTCTGCCGAAGGCCTTCATTTCGGATGCGCCCGGCAGCACTGGCGGTGGAGCCCTCCAGGGCTCTGCCTCCGAGTGTGTGCTCGTTTCGCTAATCACGGCGCGTGCTCGAGCCATCAACGAGCTGAAGGGTCAGACCACAGTCCACGACAGCGTCTTCCTGCCCAACCTGATTGCCTATGCCAGCCGCGAGGCGCACTCCTGCGTGGAGAAGGCCACCAAAATGGCCCTAGTCAAGCTGCGCATCATCGACGCTGATGTGCATGGACGCATGCGCGTGGATCTGCTCAAGCAGGCCATCCAAAACGATGTCAACGCTGGCCTTACGCCTTTCTTTGTGGTGGCCACGGTGGGCACCACGGGAGGCTGTGCCTTCGATGACATCACAGAGATCGGCAAGGTCTGCCGACAGGTGTCTAGCATTTGGCTGCATGTGGATGGCGCCTATGCTGGCAACTCCTTCATTCTGCCCGAGATGCGCGTGTTCTCAGCTGGCCTGGAATACGCCGACTCGTTCAACACGAATCCCAACAAGCTGCTCCTCACCAACTTTGATGCCTCTGCCCTTTGGGTGCGCGATGTGATGAATCTCAAGAGTGCGCTCAATGTGAATCCGCTCTACCTCAGGCACGAGCACATGAGCGGCGTGGACTACAGACATTATGGCATACCGCTGAGCCGTCGATTCCGTGCCCTGAAACTCTGGTTTGTTTTCCGCATATACGGCGTAAAGGGTCTGCAGGAGTACATACGCAACCACATGGCCCTGGCCAAGAAGTTTGAGATGCTGGTGCGAAAGGACGATCGCTTTGAGGTGCGCAATGATGTCCACTTGGGTCTGGTCTGCTTCCGCATGAGGTATGTTGAGAAAGCTGAGCCTTGCCACAAGAATTACTTATCAAATTTCCGTACTTTTTGTATTCTCTGTAGAACTGGCGACGAGCCCAATCACACGCTGCTGGCCATGATCAATCATTCGGGGAAAATGCACATGACGCCGGCCAAATTCAATGGCCGCTACGTAATCCGCTTCTGTGTCACCTATGAGCATGCCTGCGAGAAGGATATCCTAGATGCCTGGAGCCAAATCAAGTGCTTCGCAGAGGAGATCCTGCGCGACAATCAGCTGGAGATCAGTTCTGCCCCGGCCTCACCAGAAGCTGAGCGCACCAGCTCAGAGCCGGCGGCACCTGTGGCCGGCAAGCCGCCCATCAAGAAGAAGCTGACGAGAACCAAGTCGCTGCGCTTCTCCTTCACTCGCAGCATCTCGCGGGAACAGTACCAGAATCAGAGCGAGCATCTCGGGGATGGCGCTACACCGATCCTAGTGGTAGACCCGAAAACACTGCAGCAGAACTTTCAGAAAGCGGCAGAGGAGAACGAAAGGTTGAATAACATTAAGAACGGAAACACCGCCAATAGCAATGCGAAGCTCAAAGATATATCGGACGTGGACACCGACGAGGCGAGTAATTGAGCGTAAGCCTCTGGACAGAGGCTTTCCCCGATATACCTAGAGCTAGTATTAGTTGTGTGTGGAGCTGAGATGAGGCCTGTACCTAACGTTTTGCTGACGTTGAATTTAAGTACACTATTTATGCATTTAGAGCCTAAGTTTCGCCGCTGAATTTCATTCGATTCAACTATGAAGTCATACCATTTGTATTTGATAGTATTGTGTATTTATATCTAGTGAACTATCATGAACAAACGCACTTATTTATAAACATTTACTGGCATTTGATATGCACATTTTCTAAAAGTCGTTGTACCGTTCTTGGGAATGTCTTTTGGGTTGTGATGGAATACTGCACTCAACCATAGTGTAAACACAATGCAAAACAGCTGCTCAGAACTTTTCAAGCTGTGCATGTCCATGGAACAAGTGCAAGGTACTATTCCATCCGGATGACTTACCACTTCCGGGTTTGTGCTAGAAATAAGTACACTAAATCACCACAAAAATATAAACAAAACACTCTTCACTTCACACATGTGATTACAATCGATAGAACCGGCTTTTTGGACTACCGATAGAGTATTGAAATATGTATCGGTATTTCTGGTGTGCTGCCGTTATCGATACATCGCAAAAAAGTAAACAAAACGCTGCCGGCACGCGAACATCTTGAATTTGTTAAATTACATTTGAATAACTTAAAATGCCGAACTGGAACCAAATTCAGTCGCAGCTGCGCAGCTCCAACAACCCAGTCGTCTTTTTCGACATTGCCGTGGGCACAACAGTGAGTGGAAATATATATATGCTTATATCAAATATTTACTGGAACCATCTTGGCATGCAGGAAATCGGGCGAATGATCTTTGAGCTGTTCGCAGACACAGTGCCGCGGACGGCGGAGAACTTTCGACAATTCTGCACAGGAGAGTATCGACCTGATGGTGTACCCATTGGCTACAAGGGCGCCAGTTTCCACAGAGTAATTAAGGATTTTATGATACAAGGCGGTGACTTTGTCCAGGGCGATGGCACCGGCGTCACCTGCATCTATGGCAACACATTTGGCGATGAGAACTTCACCTTGAAGCACGACTCACCTGGCTTGCTGGCCATGGCCAACAGCGGGAAGGACACAAATGGGTGCCAGTTCTTCATCACCTGTGCAAAATGCAACTTCCTGGATGGCAAGCATGTGGTATTTGGACGAGTGCTCGATGGTCTGCTTATTATGCGAAAGATTGAGAATGTTCCCACGGGGCCCAACAACAAGCCCAAGCTGCCAGTGACGATTTCACAATGTGGACAAATGTAGAGTAGATGTTTGGGTATTTGAATTTTGTATAAATAAATAAATGTTGCTATACAGTGTCTGTAAACAAAGCGTATTGAAGCGAGTTTGTTATTTTTTAAATGTCCTTGTTGAAGTAGGGCGAATAGCCGCCCGACAGCACCTTCTCCTTTCGCAGTGTTCTGCAGTCTTCGATCATGAAGCTGAAAGAAAAAAAGTTTATTAACAACAGCATACGAGATGTGAGAGATTTGCAAACCCACTCGTAGTAAAGCGAAACCAGAGGGACTGTTGCAAAATGCCACAGCGCATGGGCATCGAGAATCCAGCCTATGGGCGGAAAGTCCAACAGCTCGAGGCTCATGGCCAGAGCAAATAGCACGTAGAATCGAAGAATCCTCCGGAAGTAGGGACGCCGGGTGCGTACTCGATGACACCAGATGAACCAACCCACGGCGGACAGAACACCGGTGGCAATATTTACTTTCATATTGAAGGAATAGTTGAATTTACCGACACTCAGATAGGCAAAGTAGTTAATGTAGTAGGACACAATGGCGAGCGTGATCACACCGCGTAGGAACAGCGAGTAACGATGAAGCATTCGCATCACCATGCAATAGAATGTGCAGAGCACAATGGAATAGGCGAAGGCATAGTCCAGCAGCTCAGTCAAGGGAAAGTCTCTCGTGTGGAATATTGAAGACCAGATCCAGCCATTGAGACACGTCTGAAAATGCAACGTACATAAGTGCAAATAGTACTAATTAGTTCCCCTCAGGCTAATTACCACTCCGAATATGTGTGCCAGCATGTAACAAGGGCTATCTGGACGCACTTCTCGTCGAAACTTGCGCAGCATTCGGTAGTGCATAATAAAATTAAATACTGAGAATATGACCGATGCCGGCTCCTGCATTCCCAGCATTCTTAGAAATGGCCACTTGCCATAGAACTGAGGTATGGGCCAGGCCCGTTCCGCAAAGGCAGCCACTGTCCGCCACATGCAGCCATACTGGCACTCGTCTGCACAGCTCCACTGAAAGATCTGATCGAATACCGACTGTTTATAGAAATTCACTGCTTGCTCCTGTATTTCCAGCCCATCTGCAAAAAGAACAAAAGGGGGTCAGGTGCACTATATTCAGTACATATTTGAATAATTAATTCGCTCACCTGCCGAGCAGTTGGTTCGCTCGCAGTTCTGCCGGCAGTTGTGAAAGAATTGAGTACGGTCACCATTGGAGGCATCAATCAATTTTGGAAAAGAATATAAATATACACAAGTACAGAACGCATACAATGCAAGCGATGGCATTGCTTCAATGTTCGGGGTCCGCTGTCCGCGGCACTTGAAGCTTATTCCTATCTGCACCGAATATTTTGTTAAAAAGTTATTGATTTATCGTGCAAGGGTATCGATGTTTTCACTGCAGTATCGATAGGTGACAGCATTGCGCGAGGCAATCTTCGTCTCTATTTACTTCTGTATTGTGCGGAATTGAATCGCGGAAAACTAGTTAAAATGTGCTCTGGAAACAATAAAACCAGACAATGAAGCTATATTGGTGTACCTAGGGAACAACTCGGGTAGCTACAGCCTCCATCGAGGCCATTGCAGGTGGAATTTTTCAACAGAGAGTGGGCGTCAGTGGGAGTTAATGATAGAGAGGGGGCGACGACGTCAGAGGGAGAGTGTGTGAAACTGGTGCAATATTATTAATTTGTAGGCAATGCATCTGCCGGATCGAAGCCGCTTCACGCGAGCCTATATTTAGCGCATGACGCATGGTCAGCCAGTGGGGAGTGCTCTGCGATCTCGTTAGACAGAAGCTGTGCCTCCAATGTCCTCCAAGTATCAGACGGCGAATAGTGATGCCATCGCCTTGCCCGCGTACCCACTAATCCCGAGCAGGGACCCAAGGGATCAACGCAAGTCGCAAAGTAATAAGGTAGGTTGTTTTCGTCATCAGCCAATCCTTATCTCATTCTCAATTTCTCTCTTATCTACGATCAGCAACGAGAGCCATTCGTATTCTTCATAATGCGACTAAATTTGAAAGCAGTGATGCTCGTTTTAACCGTGGCCGTGGTGGTGATAACCTTAGGCGTTTATATGCGATGTGCCGCCTTCTCATTTTCACCGGACTTTGTGCGTCAGTTTAATCGGCACCATGATAGTCAATCCTCCAGCGCTGCGCAAACCTCGGATGCGCTTCAGGACATTGAGTGCTCCATCAATCAGGAGTACAGCGTTCACTGCAAGCGAGATGAGAATGCCAACGAGGTGTACGTGCCCTTCTCGTTCCTGCGCAACTACTTCGACGTGAGCGGAGCAGTCACAACCAGCGGCACTGAGGTGGCCAAATTTAATTGGATGCACAGCACAGCCAAGGTTAATCTGCCCAAGGGCAAGTACGATGCCCGTGGCGTGTTCATGTACTTTGAGAACTACAACGTAGAGGTGCGCGACCGTGTGAAGTGCATCAGCGCCGCCGAGGGAGTTCCCGTGAGCACGCAGTGGGAGAAGCGGGGCTACTTCTACCCCACGCAAATAGCCCAGTTTGCCCTATCCCATTACAGCAAGAATCTGACGGAGCAGCCGGCCCGAGTGCACATTTTGGAGGATGGCGATGGCTATCAGATGGACTGGACAACGCCCAAGACCAGTAATATGACACGCATCTGGCATCATAAGTTCAATACCAGCGTGGTTCAGTTCGAGACGGCCATTGGCTACGAGAGCGCCATCAGCATCGCCCTCAACCAGACACTGGATCTACTTTTGAGCGTGGATCTGCTTCTGGTGACCAACAGCAGCAGCCTTATGGTCACGGTCCAGAACCGTGACACCAAGCACAGCTATAACCTCCATTATATTCCCGCCGATCTTCTACTCAGTGTGCAGGACTCGAACATCTATTACGGATTGGGTGCATCGGCTCTGAACAAATGGCGACACGTCACCCGGGATCTGCACATCGATGTGCAGAAGGGCATCGTGCTCGGCGATAAGCGATCACCGCTGAAGGTACGCCGCTCCGATTTGGAAGTGCTGTCCGTCGCCTTCCTGGGCATCGGCTTCTACGACAACATTACGTTATCCACCAGCGAGCACATGGCACATTTCTATGATGCTGCCGAATGGTTTGTCCACAATCAGGACCCCAAGTCAGGTGGCTGGACGAACCCAGTGCGCCGTAGTCTCAATGGTTTTACCGAGCTGCGTCCAGGTTGGATTTCGGCCATGGGCCAGGGCCATGCCATATCCGTGTTGGCGCGAGCGTACTGGCATTCCGGTGGCGATGAG
This sequence comes from Drosophila guanche, assembly GCF_900245975.1. Lineage (NCBI taxonomy): Eukaryota > Metazoa > Arthropoda > Insecta > Diptera > Drosophilidae > Drosophila > Drosophila guanche. The sequence goes on along the minus strand of NW_022995743.1, from coordinate 8,750,604 downwards.
AGGTACCTCAAGGCAGCTGCAGCAGGACTCCAGCCATACAGGGTATTCTCGCAGGACGGCGGCGTTCTGTCGCAGTTCATGGACAAATTCTATTGGTAAGTTGGTCAGAAATAAATGGCTTAGGCGTCTTATGTGATGTTTTCTCAATCAACAGGTACGAGGAGTATCCCACAACGCCGCCATCATTTGTGCTAAACGGTTTCATCTATTCGCTATTGGGTCTCTACGATCTGAACAGCACGGCGCCAGCTAAAATCGCACGAGAGGCTGGCCAACTGTTTGCCCAGGGCATGTACTCGCTGAAGAAGATGCTTCTGCTGTACGACACGGGCTCCGGCACCAGCTACGATCTGCGGCATCTCAGCCTTGGTGTGGCACCAAATTTGGCACGCTGGGACTACCATGCAACGCATGTGAATCAACTGCTACTTTTGGCCACCATTGACAGCGACCCACTGATTGCACAGACCGCTGAGCGCTGGAAGGGCTATATGTTTGGCAAGCGGGCCAAGCACAACTGAGAACTAAGGAAACTGGCGACCTATCGTCGTCGAAAAAGTGATATTTTGTAAGGCTTAATCATAATGCTTAACCATTCTAAATGGTTGCATCTTGTGCCGTGCCCTTTCCACATCCCCACACTCCCGTTTCGGACCATCGCTCGTATGATTTTCGTCCTCGTCCTTGTGCTTAATATTTGATTTATGAATTTATTGTATTAAGCTAATGTTTAAAGTTAAGCTAATGTACCTTTAGGTTCGATTGCTGTTGGCCTCATCTTTAATCATCTGTTGACCCATCTTGATAGCGTAATTGTTTCCTAACAGAACTAGATGCACGCGTACTTCACTGGACAATATCGAACAAATTTATTAGAAACTTACCGCTTAACCTTCGTAGTTGACTGTTGTAGTAAGACGTTTTTTACTGCGCAAACTAAGTAGAGTTCGTTACACTCCCCCCGCCCTGTATAAAGTAATGTGTAGAGAGCTTAGCGCTGTAGCTGTAGAACGATTAGATCCCACATAAACATAGATAGTATATCAGTTGGATGCATATTCGGTATTCCTACCAGCCACACACACCTATTTCTCCTTACCGTACAAGGTAGTTGAAGTGTTCCAACGCGAATGTTGAACATAGATACATATGCACGATACGATAATAACAATTTCTATATGATCAGCATGTAAGGTAATGTAGCGTAGGCCACTTGAGGATATTTCCACACTTATCTCGACATAAACGATGCCATTCCACTAATTATTTTAATTTGTATGCCCTGGCAGAAGAGAGTATTATGATTTGGACCAAACCATTGCAACATAAAACATTTAAACATACTTACGTGTCGCATTAGGCGAAGGATTGGTCGATTTGCGAGGGCATCATTAGCTTCGGCATGCCGAACTTCACTTTCTTAATGGATACACCTAAGTTTTCACCATTGCAAGCTCATGCCATTTTCGTTGTATATGTACCAATAATCCCGAATACGAGACTGTTCACAAAAAGAAACACTATTAATTTTGAGTATTGTATTAAGTGAATGCCCATCAATGTACTTAATTTATGTGTTATCTATTCGCACATTGTACTGTTAACATGCGTGTTGGGTCGATGCTGGAAACGTTAATACTTTCTAGAGCGTCTTCGGGTATAAGTTAATGCACTCACAATCCGACTTTGCATAATGTTTATTTACAATTTGGTTAATTTTACTAACAACGAAATATAAAACGACTCTGTGTCATTGAAATGTACAAACAAACACACGTTCAACTTATGTTACTAAAAGAAAAGAGGTAAAACCGTTTGGGTCTGGCTGCGTCAGGATCTTTGGGAGGTGAGCACATGCGAACGTATCGAGGGTGGACCATTCCGACGGCCGACTTCCGCAATGAAAGCGTTCTCCATTTGGTCGCATATCAGGTCAAAGAATATGTTGGCGACATTGCTGTGCAGCAGCGATTTAAATTTAAAGGACACCTTGAAGTCCAAGACGCAGGAGTTGGGTATGTCTTTCAGGCCCGGACTAAAACGCCACTCGTTAAGCAAGTAGTTGAACAAACGGCCATCATGGCACTCAGACTTGACCAGGCTGGGTGACTCCAGCGTCACTCTCGATGTGTACGCCTCGTTCAGTGGTGGGAAGCCAACAATGAGGTCGGCCTTGAAGCCGCTCTTATCACTGTCTACGGTGTGCACATGCGATCGCTTCACATAGGGAACAAATTTGTAGTAGTTGCTCACATCGGCGACCACTGTGTACATGTCATGCATGGAGTACCTGTGGATACAAACGAGTGATGTCAATGCCGCACTTGTGGCTTGAGGCGCTGGCACTTACCCCACAAGCTCCTTTTTGGTGTACCAACGATTTTTGGTGCGGAAATCATTGAACGTTATGTAGGACCTTTGGATGCTGTTGGCGAAACTGCGCTGCTGGCAACAGCTGCAAACGATAAAGCACACTCTCAGTGACACAGACAATTTAGCTAGTCCAAAATTGCAACTCTCCCCTTAGATGGAGATTATGTAATTTGCATTTACCTGCTGACCTTGATTCAATAAGTGACCTCAGGATTCTCACATCCAAAACTTTAAGTTTGCTGCCCTTTAGCATTTTAAGCAAAGCTGGAATATTCGTATACGGAAAAAATATATATTCCTGAGGTGTGTATGTTCCCTCCACTCCACCCTTCAGCAACAACAACAGCAAAGACGCAATCCACGCAGTAACAGCTGATTGCAGGGTTGCTGTACAGCTACACGGCAACCACATGTAGAACTACATGTGCAACTACATAAATATGTATAAAAATATACATTTCGAATTTTCTTATGAATATATTTATTTTCACATGATTGCACACAGCGAACCCTTCTCATCCTGCGGCACACTGAGCCCGGACAGCTCTCTTTGTTTCACCTCCAGATACGTGTTTTCGTTGCGCTTTGCCAGCCATTCTGGCAGAGGCTTTGCCCAATCTGCTGGCGGCTGCTTGCGTTTCTCCCAAGTGTTGTTGGCAAAGTGCGCCCGCAGTCGGATATGGCGGCGTTCCTCCTCGCTTTTGATGACAGCGGCACCGGCACACACATCGTTACCATTCGATTGATGATAGCGTTCGCAGTTTTTGTAGTCTGTCAGCCACTGGGAGCAATCGGTGTCCTGGCCAAATATAAAGTATTGATGGAATCGTGCTTTGAAACTCGTGCAGTCGTCGTACTCATCCTTGTACAGATGACAGGGTCGGATCTAAGGGAAAAATCCATTGGATATCTGCTCACAATTAAAGCCTGTTACTTACCGCCCACACATCAGCCAACGCTGTTTGTTTTTGCTCATATTTTGTGTCAGAATTTTCGTCTTTCTTGCCCATTTTAATTACATAAAAAATTCGAGCAACTTAAACAGCTGTTTCTGTTTATATATTGTGGATGTAGGGGGCTAGAGATGAGCCGATGTCACACTATCGTGACAAGCACGAAAATGCGCAGGCAAATAAATAACAAATTTAAAATATATAAATGAATTTAGATTAGATTGTAGAGTGGCGGCCAAAATTGTTCAGAGTCGGAGTCAGCATTGACCACAGGAAGGAAATGCATGTGCATGTAATGGAACTGGACCGGTGAAATGTGGATATCCAGGCTCGTGAGGATTTGTAGCCACATCGTCGGTGACGGCCTTGGTGAAGGCCTTCTCCTTCTCTTAATACAGAATAATTGCACAGTAAATTGATTGCAATTGAAAATTGTGAGCAACGAAAGTTGCTGGCAACTATTTATATTTTATCCATATAAAGATTGTAATATGCGCTCCCTATGTAAAATGGTTTTTAATGACGTACTTATTTAAAGCATTTCCAAGTATCTCTCAAGCGTTTTCAGCATATTACAACAGAACTTAAAAAAGTAAAATAACGTATCTGCAAGTACTTAATTACATTTAAAACCCGATGGCAAGTTACAACTAAATCGTAGTCAAAAATTTACATTGCTGCGTAGGAAGTGCTCCCTTGTTGTTTAACAAACTCTACGCATAATTTGATAATCGGTTTTTTCATCAGTGTTCTTTTTTTTACATAGCTGAGAACTGGGCATGAGTTGAATCGGTCTTGGGGCCAACTAAGCATACTAACTATAAGTATATAGTTTGTCTACGCTTGGGATAGGGGAAATTCTGTTATGATCTATATATATATTATATATTTATATAATTATATTTGCCGCGGGGCTTAAGTTCTAGTTTTAAACTTTAGTTTGACTTTTAATAGTTATAACCTAGAGAAAGTAAACGCACGACTCGTAAGCGTGTGTGTGTATGGGTGTTTATGTGTGTATATGGGGGTGGCCGCCAGTTCGTTTGATCTCAGGACAAGACACTCTCCAATTGCAGCAGCTGAAGCAGTTGCCGGTGACCGCCGCCCGATAGTTAGTACTTGTTGTGCTGGGCCAGTAGCTGCATGTCCGTCAGATACTTGATGATGTGCACCTTGGCCTCGGCTTTCTGTCGCACGCCCAGCGTGTTGAGCATGTCTGTGACGACCATGCCGAACGACTGATCCTCAGCGCTGACCGCCTGGGAGACAGTGTTTTGGAAAATCTTGATGGAGTTCAGCATGTTGTCGCTGTGCTCCTCCTCGCCGCGCTCCCGCTTCAGGGGAGGCTCGTAGAAATATGGCTTCTGGTCTTTGCCCACTGTAGTCGTCAGCTGTGCATCACTGGTAACAGTGATTTCTGCAAATAATTTCACAATTTAAATAATTCCAAAAGATTCGAAAGTTGTCATATCCTACCGTGCGGGTGGGTCAATGCCCCTGCCGAGGTAGTGGCGCTGCCATTGAATGGCTGTGTAAAGATGTCCACCACGGCCTGCTGTTGCTGCTGCTGCTGAGGATCAGACACCTGATTACCCTGGCTGCCGTTGGCACACTTTCCGAGCAACGACTCCCGGTACTGCCTGATGGAGTCCACAAGGAATTGCATTTGTTTAAAGTAGCGCCAGCGTGATTCCTGGCACAGCTTCATCTCGCGTGCAAACTTGTCGCGCAGACTCTTCCAGCGCTTTGTACATTTTTGTTCTGTTCGGAAAAATTAAATTAGTTTATTTCTTCAATGAAAATTCATAGGGCAATTCCAGTTCTGGTTCCAGGTCCCCCTAAAGAGTTGAAGTCCCCCCCAATACTACTGCCCCAGTGGGTGGCAGCTGCAAGTGACAGGTGAGAAAGGTAGCATAGCTGAGGAAGCATCAAATCACAAACCAAAACAAACCACAAGGCGTCGCGTCGTGTTTGCCACTGCTGATACCACACACACACACATTCGTACAAATATGTAGCAGCTGTTGGGCAGAAGCAGAAGCAGTAGCAGCAGCAGCAGCCGCAGCAGCTTCCAAGCTGCGTCAGCAGAGGCGTTGACGTGATGTCTGACGGTGACGTTACTGCCGACTTCGACTACGAAGTCGGTCCACCACCCACCGCCAAAGACGGAGGAAACCTGTGGCATTGTCTGATTGACGCTCCCGGCTTAAACTTTACAATATTGAATGTCTTGCATAATCAGTGGAAAAAGCTCACACAAAATGCGACAAATGTGCAGCATATAAACGAAAATTTAAATTTTTCGATTAAAAACGAACCAGGAGGGGGCGATGGGGGTTGTACGGTACATTTTGTTGGTATACTCGTGAAAAAGAAACGAAAGCTGCCTGGTCGGTAGCCGTTTCTGTGTCGTTGATTTTGTGTGCATGTGGGTATGTGTGTTTGTATGAGAGAGCTGTCAGCAGATGCAGTCAAACGGCGCTGTGGCAGAGTACAAAAATAAACGCCAGCGCAAGCAGAATATCTGTGGGTGCGACAGAGACAACTACTGCGACGCGACGGCAAAGTACAGCAACTTCAAAAATATGGACTGCGCACACTGCCACAAAGGCCTTTACACCGCCAGAGAGCGCAGGGGCGGAGCTAAAGACCCGATAGAGGGTCGTTAAATGTTGAATTTCACAAAACCACCCCTGTTACGCTGACTGCGCTCCTGTAATTTCTTAACCGTCTCTGTCGCCTCGCCATTCCGTTCACTTTTGCGTCGTTTTCTGTACACTTACACTTGCTTGCTATTGCTGCCTCTGCCACCGCCTCCGTCTCAGCCACTGTCGTCGTCGGCTAGCTCACCCTCTGTCGACCCCCTACCCCCTCACCGTGCAGAATTAATCAATTTTGTTGTTGTTGGGGCACCAGTCGCGACGTCTCTGCCCCATACTGTATCTAACTGAGATATACCCCGGACCGACCTGGACCTGAGACTGGGAGTCGAATCGAGTCAGACACAACGAATTTCACTTACCAGGCACTCCGAGCGTTTCGGCGATTTGTTTCCATGTCTGGGCTTTGCGGACAAAGTGTTTGTAGTTGTAGTGCGATCTGTCGTAAATTACGGGATTCAGTTTGACAGCCTCGATGAGATTCAGATCAAACTGCTGTTCCAAATTGGCATCCAGCTTGTCCATCTCAATGGCAGCCGTAAGTGTATGCACTGGGGGCGGGGGAACAAGACTGGAGTTATGGAAACTGACCACTCGAACTCGTTGGAAGGGGGGCAGGGCGGGGGAACACTCACTTTGCTTCTTTCGCTTGCTAATTGTTAATAAATATTTGGCGCGAACGCACGCTTAGTGTTTGTTTTTATTTCGAAGGGGGTTTCTTCTCCGAGGAAGGAACGGAACGTCGACGTTTCAATTTTATTTCTCAGTCGCTGCCAACAGTGAAATTTTTTCCCAAGAATGCAGTAGCAGCGCGTGAAGCAAGCAGCACAGCTCTAGATTGAACGCAACGCAGAAATAAAGCGAGTCGACGTAGACGGCGACGCTGCAGTCGCGTTGAAAACGGCAGAATATAGCGCTCTCTCTTGCTCGTGTGTGTCGGGCGGGCAGTCTGCTGCTAGCTCTCTTCCACTCGCTCAATCTCCGTGCAGTGCTGGTAAAGGCCGAAAACAGAGATGCTCGTGATGACGAAACAGTGAGGTTGTGACTGCTACAATAGGCCGATTCGATAAATGTGATTTTCAATCGATATATTTAAGAATGAGCCATCATGTAATAAATTCACATGTAATATTTAACATGTAGCTTATAAGCATGTGTAAAGCTGAGAGTCGTCGTTAGCTTGCAATTGTAAATAGCATATTAAAAATGAAAATGATTTTACATCGGTAGATTCCGTTCCCAGCGCGGAGACTCCTAACTAGCTAGTAATATCAAATAGAACATCAAAACCGTGAAAAATGGGTTAAGATTTACGATATATCTAAGGGTTCACGCATATTTTTGGTATATTTCTGTGGGATTTCAGATCCGATCCATAAAAGTTCATGCGGGATCGTCTGGCAAGGGAGAATTTCCCTGACCGTTTAGTCACAGGAGAGAAATTCCCTCAAAAAAATGTTCCCATCGACGATGGAAGAGGAGGGTAGTTTACCTTGAATACCTGGAATCTTTTGTGACGTATTTACCTGTTGTCGAACCTTAGGGTTGGCTTCCTTGCTTTATGAATACAAAATACAAATACAAACTTGTAAAATATAAGGTCATAAGGTAAACGATAGAATAAATAAGAGTATTTATAATAAGCCAAATTGATTCTTCAATCGGATTAAATTTTTGTGTCTTCGCTAACAGTCTGTGCATGCTAATAATGTCAAAAGGAACATCAAAATGGAGGAATATGATTAAAGACTGCGGTATATTTACGGTTTATGTTTTTGAATTACAGGGTATGTTTTGGTATATTTCCGAGGGTCTGTCGGTATATTTGTTCGATAATTTCGCGGTCACACTGACGACCATCTAATTCGACAAAAAAAAACAAAAACATAAAAAAATACCACCTTCCGCCACCCCCGCCACCCTCTTTTTGATTTCTTTGCTGGCGCTAGAACTACTTATTCATTGACTACGGAAAAGGTCACTACGCGTCGGAGCAGAGCAACCTCGGCGATTCACCGTGAATTGCAGTTGTGGAAAAATCAATTCGCGCGTGTGACGAAAACAAGTGGCACCATGACTGTGGGAACGTTTGATGCGTGGGATGCGGCGGTATTGATTAGCATTTTGGCCATTTCGGCACTGATTGGCATCTACTATCGGTACACGGGGGGGAAGCAGAAGACCACGAAGGAATATCTGATGGCGGATCAGAGCATGACGACGTTCCCGGTGTCCTTCAGCCTGATGGCGAGCTTCATGTCCGCCATCTCCCTGATGGGTGTTTCGAATGAATCGTATCAGTTTGGGACCATGTTTTGTGTTATCAACATCGCCTATTGGATCAGCACGCCCGTTGCCGCCTATATCTTTCTGCCGGTCTTCTATGGCATGCAAACGACCAGTGTCTATGAGTACCTGGAGCGTCGCTTTGGCCAGGCCACGCGTCTGTGTGCCTCCTTGGCGTTCACGATTCAAATGGTTCTCTACATGGGCATAGCACTGTACGCACCAGCTCTGGCCTTGGAGGCGGTTACCGGCATACAGAAGAGTACAGCCATATTGGTTATTGGACTGGTCTGCACCTTTTACTCGACACTCGGAGGCCTCAAGGCGGTCCTGATCACGGACGTCTTTCAGTCGTTTCTGATGTTCGCCGCCATCTTTGCGGTGATTGCTGTTTCCGGGATAAAGGCTGGCGGCTTGGGTGCCATCTGGCAGGTGGCCGCGGAGCGTGGCAGACTCGAGATTACCGAAGTTTCACTTGATCCAACGGTGCGGCACACCTGGTGGTCTCTAATCATTGGCGGCATGGTCACCTATCTCTCGCTCTATGGTGTGAATCAGACCCAGGTCCAGCGGCTCCTCAGCGTGCACAACCTGAAGAGTGCGCAGTCGGCGCTCTGGTGGAATTTACCCATATTGGGCATGCTAAGCTTCAGCACCATCTTCAGTGGGCTGGCCATCTTCTTCTACTACCGAGACTGCGACCCGCTGCTGGAGGAACGCATCAGCTCTCGGGACCAGCTCATGCCACTGTTCGCTGTGGACACTATGGGTAAGAATTATATTAAATATATATTCTCTGCAAGTGTATTTCATGTTTATTTTGCTGCCTTAGGGCAATATCCCGGCTTGTGTGGACTCTTTGTCTCGGGAATATTCTCCGCCAGCCTGTCCAGCATTTCGTCAGCAGTCACGTCTCTGTCTGCCGTTACCCTGGAGGACTACCTCAAGCCATTGTACAAAGTAATTTTTAAGCGGACTCTACTCGACTCCAAGTCCACGCTGCCCACCAAAGTTGTGGCTTTTATTTATGGACTGATCTGCATTGGACTGGCGTTCGGGGCTGGCTCCCTTGGCGGCGTCCTACAGGCCTCGCTTACCATCTTTGGCGTTGTGGGCGGACCTCTGCTGGCTGTATTCACGCTGGGTGTCTGCACGACGCGCAGTAATCAACGCGGCGTGCTACTGGGCTTCTTGCTGTCGCTAATCTTTGCCTTCTTCATTGGCTTTGGTGGACCCAAACCGCAACCGCAGACCCTCTCGTTCAGCACTTCAGGATGCGCAAACACCACCACAAGTCTTGTCGCAGAGGCTCTGCGCCTTGCCACAGAGAGCAGCAGTCCGGTGGTCAATGAGCCGCACTACTTATGGCTATATCGACTCTCCTATCTGTGGTTCAGTGTCCTCGGATTTCTCATCGCCTTGGTCATTGGCTACAGCGCCAGCAGACTGCTGACGTACTTTAAATGGGCGGACAACTCGCATATCTATTTGGACAAGTACAGGAAACAGCTGGACTACAGCCTATTTGCGCCTGTATTGTCTCGCCGGTGGCGGCGCCAAAATGAGCAACGAGCCCAGTCCATTCAGGATGAGACATTCACCAAGCTAACAGAGCAATAGTTCCTTCGCGTTAGGTTTAGTAGAATTTAATGAACAGTACTCAAAGCCGCATTAGTTGTAGGGCCTTAGACTAATTACTGATGCTGATGTCGTACCTTAAAGTGCATAACAATGTGACCTTTTCGTATACCTGTGTGAACAAAGCTGGCATGCAGATCCGACCATTACAGAGTCTTCCATAGAGAAATAATTATAATAGTTGTTTATTGTAGCAAAAAATATGTTCACGCTTACAAACATATATACATATACACTACCTCGTTGACATAATCAACAGATTGTTACATATTGAATACCCACTTAAGATGTTCCACAGACACTCAGCTATGACAATAACTCAAATTGTGGCCGATTCTTAATTTGAATGCTAGGCATTGGCAGTCACAATGCCTGACATGAATGTTTTTACCGAAATACTTAATATTATTTATTGTTCAGTTACATATTTATAAGTTCAGGGTTAAGAATAAGAAGAGATTAGCTCGATATCAGGGTTTTACAGTGATCACCCCCTACTAATAGTTATGGAAATGTTTAGATTTTTGTGCGAGAAGCACTCGCATACGCATCTTCTCGTACTGGGCAATTTTGTGACCTATTTATATACTTACATAAATATATATACAAAGATGTACAAAAAATACTTCATACGAGTCGCTACCAATTATTGAACAAGATTTACTGTGTATTTGCGCAAAAACTATTAAAATGAAGTGTTCAACTATGTATGTGGAAATGGCAATTGTTTACCCCAGGAGTCTGCAAATCGTATACCTAGAATACCCGATTAGCTGAGAACTTCCCTCGCCGATAAGCAAATTTGTTCCGCTATCAGCCTAGGTTGCGTGAGGCTTTTCCTCCGCCTGTCGGACTCTATTTCGGAATGAATGTCGTAACTCTTGTCCGTTTACCTTTGCAATTTGGCTGTTTTGTCATGTTGCGCCATGCGGCACAAAGTCTAATTGAGAGCATGGGCCAGCAAATTGTTTGGCAATTGGAGACGTCAAAGGTTCCCCCCATGTGAATCGATTGATTTGCTTTTAAACAAATTCCAATTGCAATAGTAAACTGTTCATTGAAACGATTCACGTGATGTCTGTGTGTGTGTGTGTGTGTGGATTGGATGTGGAAAGTTTTCTAATTGGAGGTTCAAAGTTCCCATCGCCTCTCCACACTGACACACATTCCACTGCCAAAATTTCTGTTGAAAGAAGAACTCAAAGTAAAAGGAAAGAACAGAAACGGCAAACCTGTTCTAGCCAAAGTTCGATTACCCCCACTTTATTTTAGGGTATTTAATCTAACAGATAAATTGATTAATATAAGCCCGTATACTTGTATCTGTAGCTACTATATTTATCAGATAACTTTCTACTTCACAGCTTAAAGGTTCAAGCTTCAATCACACCCCATTATGCGTCGCCGAAATCGCGTTGCCATGTTCTGTTTATTGTACCCAATGCCCATCGAATATTAGGCTCATGGAAAAGAATGGACACAGCATAGATCACGTGATAAGCATGCTTTTCTTCATTTGTCTCTTGAGTCATTAATAGATGAGATTCATTTAAAGTCGTTTAGATGGCTTCAAAGCCTGTCGCTTGTGGCTAACTATACATTATGTAGCAGTATCGAATAGATAAGATATAATATTGCCAAGATATTGCCTGATTCATGCGAGTCAAACTGCTAGTTGCGGGTCTAGGGTCCAAAGAGAAATATATAATATTGTAAGTGTATAATTTGCAGTTCTATGAGCATGGCATGCACTCAGACAGATTTCTTTATGGTTACTGGTGGTAGTAACAATGCACAGGTGCCACTTTTACTGCTAATTAGTTTCACTAAAAAGTTATTGTTTTCGTTGGGAGTTTGGCTGTTACAGCGATCTATAGGAGGAACAATTGGTCCCCGTTTCATTTTACTGAAGAAATTTAAATAAGATACGCGCGTTTTAATACCCTACCCTACAGCTATCGATTGAACGATATATCGTTTAGAAAAGTTAATTATTTCGATCGCGCCATATCGATAGCAGCGAGCTTTCGGCGAGGGTGCTTTAATTAACCGTTTGAGTTTATCGTTTATAATTGAGCCCTGGCAATCAGCTGTTCGTTTAAAGTTTAATAGGCAGAAAAACATTTTACAATAAAAAACTACACAAAAAAATGGCCCTGCGACGTTGTCATCTAAATCCGAAGAAAACTTTATTCCTGCTATGCGACATACAGGAAAAGTTTCGGCCTGCTATGCCGCTTTTCGACAACATGATCAAGAATGTTGACAAGTTGGTGAGTTTTGAACTTTGACTGGGAACTTCGCTCTTATCTGCGGGGTTTGTTGAGATTAACCAAGTTCCATTGCAGACCAAAGCGGGCAAAGCTCTGGATGTACCACTTATCGTCACCGAGCATTATCCCGAGAAGCTGGGCAAAACTGTGGCCCAGCTGGACGTGAGCCACGCAAAACTGGTGTCCGGTAAGACGCTCTTCAGCATGGTTACCCCGGAGGTGAAAGCCGTAATCAAGGATGTCTTTAGCGATAAGCCGGAAGATGTTGTCCTGTACGGCTTGGAGGTTGGTTCCTAATCAAATGTACATAAACCATAAAACCATTACTCAAATTTCATTCCTCAAATAGTCGCACATTTGTGTGGAACAAACAGCCATTGATCTCTTGGAGCAGAACATCAACGTATACATTGTGGCGGACTGCTGTTCTTCCCGGCTAAACCAGGATCGGGACTTGGCTCTGGATAGATTGCGCCAGGCTGGCTGTGTGATAACCACCAGCGAGAGCGTCATCTTCGATCTTGTCCGCGATAAGAATAATGCAAAATTCGATGTTATACGCAAGCTGGTCAGTCAGCCCTCGGTGGACATGGAACTGACGCGCTCTGGAGCCGGTCTGCCGGCAGGCAGTGCGAAATTGTGAGAAGCCTCTTCTGTGGCTTTATCCTATCCTGTTTTTGCGATGTTAAATGCATTTATATTAAAATCATACAGAAACGTTTAATATTTGAAGGAGACTCCTCAGTGATGAGGATGGCCCTGCGGCTTAGTTGGCTGAGGCTTCCTGGGCTGCGAATGGGGATGGACTGGCCGGGGCTCTTCCTTGTGCGGATGCGCATCGATGTAGGCCAGGGCCCGGAGAATGGCCTCTGGAGTGGGCGGTGGCGTGGGCAGGAGATCCCCGTGCGGATGATAGCCATTCTCATCGGCCGTGTAGGACACCTTAACGGGCAGTCCCTCCTTGGAGGTGAAGTGATATTCGCCATGGACCTGATGCTCGTCCCCAGCCTCTCCAGCGCCGATGCCATTGGTTATGTCATAGCCGTAGGAGAACTTTCCATGTCCGTCCTCCTTCTTGTACTGCTTCTCCACATGAGCATGCGCATCGTCATCGCTGGATGTGGCGGTGGCGGTGCAGGCGGCTACCAGCAGGACGAGGGCCAACTGAGATGCAAACATTTGGGTGAACAAACAGAGCGACTGTGGCTTCGACTTTCAGCCTTCACTTACGTATTTGAACATTCTGAAAATGTGTGCTAAAGCAAACTGTTGGTCAATGAAATAAGGCCTAATGCTTATATACTTTCAATCGAAAATGTAAGCCGAACGAGTGCCGAAATTCGAAATTCGAAATTCCTGTGAAACCAGTTGGGAGAGCTGGCAGATCCACCCGTGAAATGTCATAAATTAAATGGAGCTAAATGATGCCAACGTTTAATTGCACATGATCACAAACAAATATTTCGTAAATATATAGTCAAGGTCATCACTTGATCTGCTGATCAGTTAATTTAGGGATGAAAGCCGGTGGCAGAACGACGTCCTCCCCCGACATTTACATTTCCCAAATGCGATTGCTAGTCTCGATCATTTATTTGAAAGCTCAACATGTCACTGTGTGTCCTGCCTGGTCCTGCCTTTGGACTGGATACAAGTGCCTGGGCATAGCCGTCTCCTGGTTTACGGCTGCCCAGAATTTTGCCAAAGCCCTTGACTAGGTGGTGGTAGGGTTTCTTGTATGGCGAAAAAGCCTTTACTTCCTTCTTCTTCACATCATCCTTTGTGGATAGCACTGAGGGATAGAGCTGTGCTATTTCTGCATCGATATCGGAGTCAAAGGGCTCGTTGGTGGCAGTGGGATCGGTTTCAGCATTCTGGGTAAGTTTCATGCTAAATTTCTCATGACATTTCTCGGCTTCCTTAAGGGCAGTGGACACTAACTGATTCATGTCCCAGGACACGTCCAGCTTGGACTTGATTTCATCGGATATGGTATCGTCTTTCTTTGAAGAGAAAAGCCTGCGAAACAGGTTCTTCATTTCGTCTGAATTCGGTTCATCAAAGGAGCGCACTAGTCGGTCGTTTTCCATCACCGCGGAGTCAATTTCCTTCGCATTTCCCGCTTTGGCTACGACAGGATCTGTTTCTCGGTCAAAATTCAGCTTTGGAGCATACTGAAGGACATTGGGCAGGTACCCTCGACTCTTCAGGTAACCTATCGGGGACTGCCAGTTGTCTATAAGGTCTTGAACAATTGTTTCTGCGGAGTTCTGATAGTTGAGAACTTTTAAATTATCCGCAGTGGCCGTATAAAATATAATAAAATATAGAACAAACGAAATCATTGTAGCAGCCGTACTTTGAAATTGAAATGATTAGCCTGCTATCGAATAAATTCTGAACATGTCATGCTCTGACAGTTAACAGGTGTTAAACAGAATTTAATGATGCATCGAATAAAATTATAGTTTTAAAGCTGAGAGTCCTAACTAGCTAGTAATATTAAACAGAACATCAAAATCGAGGAATATGATTGAAACTTTCGGTATACTTACAGTATATTTGGAAAATGCGAGGGTATATCTCGGTATATTACCGATGGTCTGTCCGTCTATTTTATCGTTAAATCCGCGGTCACACTGGAGTACATAACAACTGGACTTAATTGGCAATTGAAAAACAACAACAAAAACAATCAAATTTAGTTAAATGTGTACTGCAGCTGGTCAAATTTTCAGCGCCCTATTGAGACAAAGTTTGCTCCTGCGTAATGTGTACGCGGTCAGGTCGATATCAGAACCGAGATCCCAATCAGAATCCCGCGCCCTGAGCACGGATTCTGGAGCAGCCGTTACAAGGGCTTCTCCTGCAGGGCCAGGAACCCCCACTGTAACCGCTGCCCTAGCTCAAATATCGAATCCAAAAACCGTGAGTGATTACAAAGAGCTGTACGAAACCACAAAAAAGAAGTTTCAATGTAAGCCTTAACCTGTCGCAGCGTTGGCATGTGCAGTTCGTGTGCACAATTCTATAAATAGCAGCCCACCCCCCCCAGCAATGTGCTCAAAATTCACATACACACGTGTTGACCTTTGCAGCCAAAAAGCTACCCGTGGATGTACATCCAGATGCTGTGTTCGCGTGCAACGAGCTGGACCTCAGCGAGGTACAGGTGTATGGGTTCGACTATGACTACACCCTGGCCTGCTACAAGCCCATTCTGGAAGATCTTCTGTACAATTTGGCTAGGGAGATGCTGGTGAAGCGTTTCAGGTATCCCGAGGAAATTTTGGATCTGGAATACGAGCCGAACTTCGCTGTGCGCGGGCTGCACTATGATGTGGAGAAGGGGCTGTTGGTCAAGCTGGACTCGTTCCTGCAGCTGCAGCTGGGCTCCGTCTACCGGGGGCGAACAAAAGTCGGGGCCGACGAGGTGCTCAATTTATATCACAACCGGCTCCTGCCCATTGCCTATGTCGAAGGGCCAAACAATAGCTATAGGGTGAGGAACCATTTTAGTCTGGAGTAAGCAGCAATCGGGAGTTTTATTTATCCCTTTCCTCTTCCCCTTTGCAGCACAATACCAACTCGAAGATGGTTCAGCTGGCTGATCTGTTTTCGGTACCTGAAATGTGCCTCCTGTGCAATGTAATCGAATATTTCGAGCGTAATCGCATCGACTACAACCCCGAGATAGTTTTCCATGACACACGAACTGCCATGGGCTCTTGCCATCCCATCATGCATGGCAAAGTAATGGTAAACACCGCCAAGTACATTGAACGCAATCCCAAGCTGGTCAAGTTCTTTGAAAAACTGCAGAATGCCGGAAAGAATCTCTTTTTGGTCACCAACAGTCCGTTCTCCTTTGTGTAAGTATCAGTACCTTGACTGTGCAAGTAGATGATATAAATTTCGCTCGTGTTTCAGGAACTGCGGCATGACATTTCTTGTGGGCGCCAATTGGAGAGATTTCTTCGATGTGGTTATTGTGCAGGCGCGCAAGCCCAAGTTCTTCACCGACGAATCTCGGCCCATTAGGCTCTTTGATGAGAAGACGAGATCCCATCTGTGGGATCGTGTCTTTAATTTGGAAAAGGGAAAAATATATTACGAAGGCTCTGTGCGACAGCTGCAGGAACTGAAGGGCTGGCGCGGTCATTCGGTGCTTTATTTTGGCGATCATCCGTACAGTGACCTGGCGGACGTCACTCTGAAGCACAGCTGGCGGACAGGTGCAATCATCAGTGAGCTAGCGGTGGGTATAGAGTGCAATCCGAGTTATTGGGATGCTTTTATTCACAATGAATCATTTGCAGCATGAAATCAAGACCCTTAACCGAGAGGACTTCAAGATGAGCGCCAACTGGCTTCAGATGCTGACGCAGCTTATCGAGGAGACACAGGACGACGAGAGTGAGCCCGCCCAGGCTTGCCTGCGCGAATGGATGGAGGAGCGGGATCAGTTGCGGTACGAAAAACGCTTAACATTTTAATGTACAGCCATAATCATTGTGCCACTTTGCAGCAACAAAACGAAGAACGTGTTCAACGAGCAGTTCGGGAGTGTGTTCCGCACGTACCACAATCCAACGTACTTCTCGAGGCGGCTGTTCCGATTTGCCGACATCTACACAAGTGACATAACCAACTTGCTCAAGTTCTCGACCACGCATACGTTTTATCCGCGTCGTGGCGTGATGCCCCACGAATATGCCTCGCACTTTATTTAGATGTCAGGATGTTTAGTTTTTGTAATCGTAGGACAAAAAGTGCCAGTGCTGAAGCATGCTTGTAGCTCGAAACTAGTTGAATTTATATTGTGTATAGCGTTATTTACATTGTTGCTCAATTAAATCGTTGTAAAAGTTATTGAAGATCGCAATGTGCTCACCGTTCTGGTACTCCTTATCTCTTTTGCCTGCTGATTGATACAATTGTAGTTGCTCAATGCCCATAGATCGCACAGATAGGGAGAGGCCATGGGCTGGCATAGTTTATGGAGTTGTTGACGGAATGGCAGCTCACATCAGGCTGGAGGCACATTGCTGTCTCAGCTCAAGGGCCATACAGCAGGTGGCCTTATTTGCCTTGCTGTACGGCTTCCTTGGCAAACATTTATGAATGAAAACCTGCGAAAAGCGTTTAGTTCTAGGATGGGTTTTACGGCAGAGATCAAATTCAGCAACAAAATAATTAACCATAAGCTGCAAACCTTTTTTAATTAAATTTATTACATTTTTTAAGACCATGGAGGGAAAAAAATTAACCCATTGTCCACCAAGTGTTATTTAAATTTACGCGCGAATATTATGAAATTAGAAAAAGCTTACCACAGTTCAGGTGAAAGATATCGTGGTCATTTCGTTATTGAAAGTATGTAGGAAAGTACGGATCTACAAGAAGAATTTACAAATGTAGTTATTTTCCGCGGTTTACCTTAAGTTGTGCAATTGTTTAAACAGAGCGGGGTTAAGATGGCAAAGTCATTTTTTCTTTGGTATTTTTACGGTATCTTTTAATATAACAGACATATTTTAATTATAAATCCGCGGTCACACTGCCACAGATTTTTCTTTGGAGCAACAATTTGATTTAATTTTAATAAACAACGAAAAGTCTTTGAGTGCAGAGCTAATTGCGACTTCGAATAGTGAAACGAATTAAAGAATAATTGCACCACAGTACATTGTGATTGTCGCTTATAAAACAAATTATAATAGTAAAGTGATTTGTTGCGAGCTTAGCGGCGTAGTTCCAGTGGTAAGTGAAATAAATATAAATCTTGTCTAGTGTCTGCATATTTAACAGCATCTGATTAGGGAAACTCTTAAAACAAATTGCGTCATGCACTTTCCATCCCCCCAAGACCCAAGACAACAACTTATTGGAATAAATAATGCATTCCAGCAGCATCTAGCAGAGTCAGCTGTTTTGTTGTTTTGTGATTATATTATATTCTTCCCTCTTCCGCATATTCTCTTGCGCTGCTCTTTCGCTTAGCTTAGCTCTTCTTTGTTTAGTTTTAATTGCGCGAGACGGCCATTTCTGCGTTTCAACAAACAGACGCATTTTGAGTTTTGCCCTCCCTCTCTTTGTATTGACCTATTTTTTTTTCTTTCCATTTGTCTGCTGTTTGCTTTATCTACCGTTTGGTTATTTACAACACCAGTTAGGGTATGTAGATGATTCACCTTGAAAGCATTTCAAAACCAGTTTTTAGCCCTCGAACTTGGCAAAAATGATTATTGCAACAAAAGTAACAATTTTATCAAATGCGTCTCACGTTTTGTTTTTGAAATACGCTACAAGATCGCAAAAACAATTGCAACAAATATGGCAGACGAGACTCTTAAAAACCACACAACACACACACACACTTGCAGAGAGAGATGAGATAGCAAAGAGCGGCGCAAAGTGGAATGGCCGATTAGATAGCGGGTATTGTTCGAAATCGAATTCGAAAACTAAGCTAACAAAACAAAGCAAAACTCCCCCGATAGCATGGCGATCCGCCCCCTGTATTAGTCAGCATACAATTAAAAATGTATTAACTTAAACCAGTAAAAGCCCCTTCCCCTGAAGAGAGTACATGACTAGGTATTGTGGACAGCTGGACACAACTTCACGTGATTGAATGATGTTGGCTAATGTGATAAATTTTACAGATTATATAAAATGCGGACAGCATTGATTCTCTC
Organism: Drosophila guanche; assembly: GCF_900245975.1. Lineage (NCBI taxonomy): Eukaryota > Metazoa > Arthropoda > Insecta > Diptera > Drosophilidae > Drosophila > Drosophila guanche. Next base: position 8,731,720 of record NW_022995743.1, on the reverse strand, counting down.
CCTCCTGGCCCTGGTGGCAGTTGCGCAGGCCGTCTCCTATGCCGAGGTCATCCAGGAGGAATGGCACACCTTCAAGGTGAGTACTGTTCTCCGATCCAGTGATATGTCACCAGGAAATCCGAGCTCAGCAAGTGTTTTGTGACAGGGGGCAGGCAGCGGCTTTGTGGCGATGATTAATATTTTGTTGGTCTTTTGTTTGCATAGTTGGACTGCTTTTCCATTGTCTTTCGCTGCATATGATGCTTTTCCCGATTGTGGCTGCCTTTCGAGGGTGGCGTGCTGAGTCACGAGTGAATGCACTGCACTGGGCATGCATCCATTATAGAACCCAGCAGATAGCAGTCCAGGCTTGTCTTGGACTCGGTCACATGCTTGCTCACATGACAGCCGCTTAGTCCATCCGCAAACGCTGTCATCTGACAGACCGCCTACTATTTCTGTGGTGCCGTCGCGGGTTAGTCCGATGGCGATAAGCCGCGGCTTGTGCTGTGACTGGGCCACTGATAAGCCGGCCTGCGACCCATTCATGCATTGTACTTTTTTTTCGCAACCATTTCCTAATCATTAATGTCGCAGGCTTTTGCTGTTCTGTTCCCCTTACCTCGTTCTGAATCATTTGCACTGCTTAATGGTTTGTGTAAGAGTAAGAATCGGCCCCTATTTTCATCCAAATCAATTGATTTGCAATGCGACTGGACTGTACCCATTATGGGGATCTATTTGCTTATCAGTCTGTAAGTCAATTGAAAGGTTTACGACTCGAGCTAAGCGAAAAACAATTGTTTCTGTCTGTATACTCAAAACTCAAAACAAAGTATATTCATGTACTGGCGTGCCATGCGCCATTAACTGTTGTCCCCAATGTATTATTATAAATTGCTTGTACTGATATCGTGTGAAAAGCTATATAATTGCCATGGATACTTCTTACACATAATATGTACACATATACAAATGTATATATATATTTCGTTGCATTAGTTTTCATTTTAAATACTCCCGCCATATTAGCGGATGGACTTTATTCTTGGTGTTGCAAGCCAAACAGCTGTTTTGTTTGCAGCGTACGGTCACACTTGTAAAAAAGTGCTGCCCATACTTGTGCTCCGTTGCTGAATAAAAAGCCGCGCAGTTCAAATTCATGTACGCTTGCTATAGTCTTTAGTCCCGTTTCAGCGAAACTTTAATCTCACAGTGCAGTCCGAAGTTCTGGAGTCAGCTGCTTGCTCATTTACATATTTACAGTTGCATGGCTGCCATTTTGTCTGAGATAAGCTTACACTTAGTTTATATTATTTGTTGTATTTAATGCGCTTCCACAAGCAACAACACTAAGCAATCTAATAGAAACGAAACGGTTGGGATAAGTTGGAAATGCGGCGTGACGCACGGGATCGCTCCGCTTATCAAATTGGCATTTTGTTTTCGTTTGTGATGGGGAGCTAAGAATTAAAGCAGAGAGCTTTTGGCTCTCACAGAACAACAAGAAAGTGCTAGAGAGAGGCAAAGGCAGAGAGGCGGGCACGAGCGCGATATTTTGAGCGAGAAGTGCAAAAAAAAAAAGCACCGCACCGAAAAATCGACAAGTGGCGAAACTAATATGCTGACTGGCCAAAGACGACAGCAATGATAATGATATAAGTACCCTATGAATGGTATGTTTCACAGGCGGATATAAAGATATATGTATGTAGATATGTAGGTGCTCCAACCGGTTGGTGTGGCCAATGTTTGCATACATTTGATAACATCCTTATAAATCATCCGCTCCGCCTATACAAATTTGCCAAAACGGAAACCGGTTCGGGTGTTTGAATTCAGTCTGCGCACGCTGCACAAAACGATATACGAATACGAGTACGTACCGTCCCACGAACAACTTGAAATAGTTGTTGATATTTTTTTGTGTGTGTTTTACGTACGTCTGTGTGTGTATGCGCTCGGAACAGGCAACCGTTTCCAAGATGCAACTGTACAAGGTGGTCCCATCGGCAAAGTGTAGTCTACTAACTATGCTGTTAAGAAGATGTGCTGTTAGAGTGTGCTGATTAACCCTTAGATGGCATGCGGTTTAATATTGCCCATTACAAGAAAAAGACGTTGCAGTTATGTTTTAATTGGAGGCTCTTAATTCTAAAATATATTCTACATTTTTTGCTGCAAAAACTGAAAAGTAAGTTTTCCTGCGTGCAAGGGCTTATATATGCATTTATACACAAACCTTCATGTCAACAAACGAACACGCACTGAAAAATAATTGACTGAAAACCGACGCTTCGGCAAGCGACGAGACCACCTTGTACAATTCCATTATGCTCGGAACCGTTGGTGGTGGTTGCTATTTTTATTTTTCCCGCCCGACACTAAGCAAGCGGCAGCACGAGAGAGCACAGCAGAGCACAGAAGCAGCAGAAGCGAGAGAAGCCACCTTGGGAGAGGAAAAGAAATTAAAGGAGCCGAGAGCACGGAAGGCTCCCTCCCATTCACCATCGAAAAGAAAAAGCACGCGCGTCATCGCAAACGAAAACGTGTTGGCTAGATAGCCAGGGAATTGCCGGAAAATTACATAAAATTGGAATAGAAAAAGAAGTACAACTGAACCATGGCCAGTGGGAGTCCGAATGACCTAAACGTGACAGTAGATGTGGTTCTGCCCACACTCTTGGTGGTGGCCATGCTCGTGATAAACGGCTTTGTCTTCCACTTCATCATGCGAAAACGTCGCCAGTGGAAGGAAACGTTGGGCGCCGTGGAATCAGGCTCTCCCGACATTGAGATGGAGCACCTGTAGAGCCTGTAGAGCATCAACCTGGAACTAGCCCGTTAGTGAGAGCAAATTCGCCTTAGCCGTTGGGTTAACTAAGATACTCAGCATCGTCCAAGCTCAACTGCAAACGCAATGCCTGTCCTGTCCTGCCCTGCCCTGCCGCCCATCCATCAACCCCACAGCTAAAGTGCTAAACAGATCAATAGGCAAATGGGTGTCGTCTCGTCTCGCGGGAATGCCACTGAAATCTTGCCTATACTATAGATAGCACATACTATACAGAGTGTATACGCCGGGTACCTTTAGATAATTCACGTGCATTTAATTACGGTTTCTACGTTTGTAAGCGCTCATCTTATTTCTCGCCATTAAATTTTCTACAAAATATACAACAATAAAAATGTGTGAACTTTGCTATAACAACTCCGAGACTCGACAACAAAGCAACCAAGGAAAACAAAAATCGATGGACGGTTAACGATTTATGCTGTGAAAAGGTTTCCCCACTTGAACTCTATGGAATGGATGGATGGATGTGGTCTGCATGTCTGAAATTCGTATCAATTATGTCAATTATACGAGTCAAGCCAGCCGAAACACGCACTGACATGGATGGACATGTGGCCATGCGGGGCGACAATTGTTGCCTGGTCCATGATGCTGAAGCTGTCTGTTTGCCCGTCTCTTATGATTATGCATTGGGTTGGGTTCCCACTGTAATTTACTTGATGTCTGTTCCGAGCATACTAGATTCTGGGGTGCCCCTAACAAAAGTTCGTTATTTATTTCATTATCTTAAATGTATTTTCCGCCTTGAATTCTGTCACGTTTGCTTCAGTGCAAACAAAGCTGTTTGTGTCGCGCCGTCTGCAATGGATATCCATGGTGCGAGTTCCACTGCTACTGGCGGCTCTTTCACATTATCATTTGTAGAATTTTCGTTATATGTATTTCCGTTGTGAGTAAACACGCGGGCTAGACAAACAAACAACCCCCACGGAAACTAATTCTAGGGGACCAATGACCAATGCAACGATAGAAATACGCACAGAATGCAGACACTTTGGCCATGCTGAAATTGTCTGTCTTTCCCTGTTTTCGTTTACTACCTGGAACCATTAACACCACTTCGTTCGCAGTTTCTGGGAGGCAATCGTAAAGAATTTAATGGCTATGCTGTGTTAATGGGCTCTGGCTACTGTTGCTGGCTAACCGCTGGCAGGCTGTCAGTTTGGACAGCTCGTGCCAGGTTAGTTTGTCTGTGATAAGGTTATCTCAAGATTGGGAACTATTTAATGGATTAGAGATGGAAGGTGGCTCATAAATCCAACCCAGTTTACGTAAATGCCAGATTTGCTACACAGTTTTTCGACTCTAAGCAACCAGTCCCCAAATGCATTCTACTTGGGAGCTAGCACTGGGAGGGCACTGGTGTACGTATCTAATCGTACCACATAGCATGACTTGAATATTGATTTATTAAAACAATTGCCTAGATAAGGAGGGGAAACCTGCCTGCCTGCTGCCGATAAGGGTACACATTCATATGCATGTAGAAATATTCAACAATGTGTTTACCATTCACAGCTGGAGCACCGCAAGAACTACCAAGACGAGACGGAGGAACGCTTCCGCCTGAAGATCTTCAATGAGAACAAGCACAAGATCGCCAAGCACAACCAGCGATATGCCACCGGTGAGGTGAGCTTCAAGATGGCAGTCAACAAGTATGCCGATATGCTGCACCACGAGTTCCACACCACGATGAACGGCTTCAACTACACCCTGCACAAGCAGCTGCGGTAAGAAAAAACAAAAGATTCCGCTCTCCAATGCTAATGTCTTATTTTATTTGCAGTGCTGCCGATGATAGCTTCAAGGGTGTGACCTTCATCTCGCCGGAGCATGTGACGCTGCCCAAGTCAGTAGACTGGCGCACCAAGGGCGCTGTCACCGATGTCAAGGATCAGGGGCACTGCGGCAGCTGCTGGGCCTTCTCCAGCACTGGCGCCTTGGAGGGACAGCATTACCGCAAGTCAGGCGTGTTGGTGTCTCTGTCCGAGCAGAATCTGGTGGACTGCTCGACGAAGTATGGCAACAATGGCTGCAATGGTGGACTCATGGACAATGCCTTCCGCTACATCAAGGACAACGGCGGCATCGATACCGAGAAGTCCTATCCCTATGAGGCCATCGATGACTCTTGCCACTTCAACAAGGGCACGATCGGAGCCACAGATCGCGGGTTCACTGACATTCCCCAGGGCAATGAGAAGAAGATGGCGGAGGCAGTGGCCACCATTGGACCCGTCGCCGTTGCCATCGATGCCTCTCACGAGTCGTTCCAGTTCTACTCCGAGGGCGTCTACAATGAACCTCAGTGCGATGCCCAGAACTTGGATCATGGCGTGCTTGTTGTTGGCTTCGGCACCGACGAGTCCGGCGAGGACTACTGGCTGGTGAAGAACTCCTGGGGCACCACCTGGGGCGACAAGGGCTTTATCAAGATGCTGCGCAACAAGGATAACCAGTGCGGCATTGCATCTGCTTCCAGCTACCCTCTGGTCTAGTCTGGCACCCACAGCCTTTATATGATACACACAACACAAATTCAACACCCAACCACAAGCATCTCAAAAGAAACTTTAACTTGTAGCCAATATCTTATCTTATCCTTTGAACTCTTACACTACTTATTCCCCCCATCACATTTCATTATAACTCCTGCCATGGAAACCCATTGCAAAAGCTGCATTTTATGTTGATGTTTGTACAAGAAAAAAGAATACAAATTAGGAAATAATTTCAAAAGTTTACGTTTACCCAACTGGGTGGGAAATGGTGAAGGTTTTGGCCCACAGTTTCCTGAACTGGAAAGCTGTTGCATCGCGATGCTTCGGTAGGTCGAACCACGCGGCGTAGTAGAGAGAGGAAGAGGGTGCGCGCCAGACTAAACCGAAAACTGTTAAATAATTCCTAAAATCATCACCTGAGATGTTTGTGTAGTTTCAATTCAATTAGCTCGCGCCATAAGTGCTGAGAAATGACAGCCTTAATGGTGGCATTCCACTCTCCACTACACTACACTACACTATTTGTCAAATGAAAGGGCATATTTTGGTATATTTTTGTGTGTTTTGCGGTATCGGCCCAGTTGCCTCTTTTAATAATTTACATACTGAAGAAAAAGCTCTCTTGCTTTCAGAAGGTGTGATTTCAATGAAAAATTCATGTACAAATTTGAAAATATATAAGGTCATAAGGTATACAATAGAATAAAAAGCGTATTTATAATAAGCCAAATTGATTCTTCAATCGGATTAAATTATTGCTTCAGTGTTAAAAGTCTTTGCATGCTAGTAAAATCAAATAGAAGATCAAAATCGAGTAATATGATTTAATACTACGGTATATTTTTAAAAAGGGAAGGTATGTTTCGGTATATTTTATCGATAATTCCGCGGTCGGTCACACTGTTCATCAGCACATGTGTCTCTGGTTCTGTTGACAACATTTTGTATCAAAAACAATCTAAAAATGGTAAGTCTGAGCCCCTAATTAAAACCTACTACATAATTAATAACTGTGCGTCCTTCAGGTAAAGGGCAAGAAACCTTACATTGACCGCAAGAAGGCGGTAACCTTTCATTTGGTTCATCGCAGTCAGCACGATCCACTTGTCACCGACGAAAATGCGCCGCAGCGTGTGCTCTTGGAGGCGGCTGCCAGGCAGCGCGAGTCGCAGGCCAAAAAGAAGGAAGAGGCCCCAGCGGATCCCGCCAAGCGTCAGGAGGAGCAGAAGAAATTCGGCATTCACTTTGATGACGACTACGACTACTTGCAGCACATGAAGAAACGTGAGAACGATGTGGTCTGGGAGTACATGGAGAATCCAAACCATGCCAAGAAGAGGCAGGAGGACGAAAAGCCGTCTACAGCTCCGAAGTTAGTGTTGCCCAGTTCGGTTTTTGCCAGTGAATTTGAAGAGAAGGAAGGAATGCTGAACAAGGCCGCTCCCCAATCGTTGCGCTTGGACTGGGATCCAGATGTGGTGGCGGCACTGGATAGCGATTGCGAGAATGAAGAGCTGGAGGATGATTTTGTTATGCAGGCAATGGGCGGTGAGGGTGATGAAGATGACGATGACGAGGAGCAGGATTGGACCGACGAAGAGGATGGTGGCGATGAGGATATGGACTTTGATTCCGACAATATGAATGAGGACGAAGACGAGGATGAGCTAATGGACCGCCTGGCGCCTTTGATGCGTGAACGTCGCTTCGATGACGAGGAAGTCAAGTCTCGATTCACAGAGTACTCCATGTCGTCGAGTGTCATTCGTCGCAATGAGCAGCTCTCCTTGCTGGACGACCGCTTCGAGAAGTTCTATGCCAGCTACGATGATCCCGAGCTGGGCGACCTGGCCCTGGAAGATATCGAAGGCAATTGGCACCAGAAGCACCCGGTAGTCATGCAATGCTTCCAGGAGTTCAAAAAGAAGAACAAAACAATCGACTACAACAAAGAGTGGGATCGCGAGCGCATTGCGAAGTACCGGAATGTGGTCGAGGGCGAAGAGGATCCCAACGAGGAGCTCGTCGAATACGAAGTGGATGATCCCAAGCAAAAGAAGTGGGACTGTGAGTCCATTCTGTCAACCTACTCCAATATCTACAATCATCCAAAGTTGATCGATGAGCCAAGGCGTAGCCGTCGCTCCAGCGCCAGTTCCGCCCCAGAGCCCATACAGATCGATCCCAAGACCGGACTGCCTGTCAATGTATTGCGAGGCGGCGTTGATGGCCAACTCACAGCCAAAGCACTGGCCAATCTGGCTGATGACTCGAACGCTGCAACAGGCCCTAAGTCGCTGTGCGCCAAGTCGGTGCTCTCCACGCTGAGCGTACTTTCGATCCGCCCCAAGGACGAGTCTGCCGAGGAGAAGAAGGAAAGGAAGCGTCTGCTAAAGGACTACCGAAACGAGCGACGCATCGAGAAGAAGGCCAACACAGAGGCCTTCAAGGATGAAAAGAAACGGCAAACGCACGTCAAGATCAACCAGCGAACAAACCAGCAGGGCGCCACAATTGTCTAGCTTAAGTTCCCGGCTCAGTTCTTTAGGTTTAAATATGAATTGTTGTGTACACACATAGCGTATGTATAAAGTGATATCTATATGAGGAGTAAAAGCCACTCACTGTCTCTGTAAACTGTTGCCTCTGACGATTATGGCCTGATGGCTGACGGAAAAGTGTACGAATTTGATGGCAATGCTTCTGCATGGATGGGGAATTGGACACTGGATGTCGGGCTTTGGTTGGTTGGCGTCATCGTCAGTTGTCTGCTGGCCATTAATCAAACTGGCTGCCTGCGCCACACGCGCTGCACATCTCCGTGCTGTGCGTGCCAAGCAAAGCATAGTCGTGATACCCTAGCAGGGATATGCCGCTGTAGTTGGGCTTTCCAACAACCAACAATTCCCCAACTGACGCGGATAGAGTGGCAGATAACAAGAGACTTGACTTGGCCTGCCATGCAACAATTAGCTCAGCACGAAAACGGGCTGACTGTCGCACTGCCTAACTGACTGTTGACTGTGACTGCTGACGATTCGCGAATCGTTCGTCAGTCGAACATAAAACGGAAAAATAAAAATAAAGTTAATTTCATTGTCAGTTTTTGGCGAACAATACAACAAGGATAATGAGAATGAGAATGCCATAACAAAATGCCACTTTACCTTGCCCCATGACTGGATGTCCTCTCCATGTGCAGTATATTTGTACAGACATCTGTTTGGTATGGTGGGTATGTCAGTATGTACTCATGAGTGTAATTGTCTTTGTATATTATAGTTAGTCCTACAAACGCGATTTGTATTTACATTGCCATATAGAAATTTCCCAGGAGGCATGGGGCCTGGGGGGACCAGGGAAGTAGGGCCTTGTTTTCCAGCCCTTTAGCGTACGGCTGTTACCATAGTTAATGGAAGGTTGGCCTAGCCCTAGTCCTAGCCCCAGGCACCGCTCATGTGCCAGTTGGCAGTTGTGTTGCCTGTTTTGGTTATTTTGTGGAAAACATCAAGTCAAATCGCATGCACTTCAATGGAAAAACCCGGTCAGCTGTTACATGTGAACATATGTTCCATTTTTGGATAGTTATACAAAGAATTAACACAGTTGATCCCTTCACCAGAACTGAGTAATGTAAATGGCAATGGAGATTGGAAATTTCCAAACACAATTTCCATGGGAATCCAACACCAATTTGCAACCGAACTGCACCCGTGCTCATGCTCCTTCCTTTGCGTCCCCCGACCAAGCCAAAGCCAAGCCAGAGCCAAACTCCTTGTAAATGGAAACCAGTCCCGTTACAGTTGGTTGTCGTGCCTGAGTCTCCATTGAACGGTCGAGCGGCGTTGGGGGACCCTTTTATTGCTGTTGTTGTATTAAAGCTAGCAAGGAAAGCGGCAAAGAAATTCGCGTATTTTTTTTCGTGTCCGTTGGGTTCAGTTTTAGTTCCTGAACGAAGGCGAACGGATTCGGGCGCGCGTCGTTCCCGCAACGCGGTAATTTCCACCATAATATTTAGATTTAGATTTAATGGAACGGCGTGGAGTTGCCACAGTGGAGAGTGGAGAGTGAAGTGTGAAGAGCCTGGGGGCTCGCGTGAGTCAAGCGTTAAAGTCGTGTAATTGCAGGCTGTTTCTAGGAATGAAATCGCAAACAGAAAGGAATTCATAAATGCCACTAACTACATAATTAATGCAATTGTTGTTGTGGGTCGGTAACTTTGTTTTAATGGTGCACAATCATAATCTTTTATGTAATGCTACAAATAATTAAATATTCATTTGTTTTAATTCTGTGCGGATCTTTTGAAGCGAAACCGAACAGCGTGCGAGTGTAAATGGATATAAATGATTTCTGTTGTTGATTTAATTAGTGAAAATATCAAATCAAAGCCTAACCAGCTGCCCAAATATTTATACATACAAAAAAGGAATATGTGTGTGTGGTGCAAATGATTTAAACACTCGCTATCTAAGATCTATTAGTTGACAAACAAAAAAAAAAAGAAGGAAAAAGTGTCGCGCATCTGCCTACACCACACCACTTGATGTGGCTTAGGCCGGATATGGTTCATCTGACTACGATCTACATACTACGATCTGCCGTGCAGTAGTAGTAGAGGAATGCCAGTAGAGTGTGCTCTCAGTTCTGGAAGTGGATGTGGAATTTTTAATTTGCACATGACCATTGCCAGTGTCAGTGTCAATGTCAGCGAACAGGAAGATAAGATAAGAGCTCTGCGAGAAACAGAAAGTAATTTATAGGAAATGGAAGTCCAGTTGAGTCCAGTCCAGGCAATTATGTGGCAAGCCAGGAAGTGTGTAATTGATCATCAGGTGTCGCTCTCTCACTCTCTTTCTACATGTATTTGGATGGCCATATGTATGACCAACCCATAAGTAGTGGCGTAGCATACGATTGAGCTGTTATTGCATATCATACGAGTATTGCTAGGCGGACACAACAAAATGTAAGCCTCTGTCTCCTCTGCTCGCAGCGGACTTAAGTAAAATTGGCACGCGATTCAATTGAATCTTGGCGAGAAGTGTGCTGGCTGTGCCACTGCTCTGTGGCAATTACACTTCCAATGCCCTGACCGCTGCTTGTCGTTTGCCTTTGCTTCTCCTCTTTAGCTTGGGTATCAGCTTACGGCCCGCTATCCGCAGTCCAGTCAGTCAGCCCAGCCCACACACAAAGGCCCTCGGCTGAGGAATCTACATATCGTGGATGCAAAACTCACACTCGTACTCGTACTTGTACATATCTACATACATACATGGATGAGCACACTTTAGCGACCAAAGCTCGATTGTCTTGAGTTTAGAACAAAGCGAGCTGGAGGCAAGACACAAAACGAGGATTACCGGTCACCTGTCTCGGCATCAATCAAGGACTCAGCTACGATCTGCTCTGCTCTGCTCTGTTCTGCTCTTTCCTGTATTGTTTTGTTCAGTGTTCAGTGCAATTATGTACAAATGTACACAAGTATATACATATGTACATGTTATGTTTCTATGAAAAGTGAAAGAAAGTAAACGAAAACGAAATCAAATGTAAGACTACATATTGTAGTACTTCCCTTCCGTTCTAATCGAAAAAGTTCAGTTGAAACCAAAACCACAATCACAACCAAAGAATGATTCCCAAAATATTGTGTTACAGAGACCGAATTATGAAATTCCCACGTCGGTGTAAAGTGAGATGATTTGAGGCCTGAAGTTACAAACAAATTCCTTTCCCGTTGCGTCGCCCCAACATCATGCTTGACAAACTCAACATAAACGCATTCATATCGTTTGGATTGGGATTCATATTGATATGGTAAGTGATACACAGCACTGACTGGATAGACTCGATATGGATTCAGTTCAAGGGACCTTCGTATGCTTTGCCAAATGACAAATCACCCAAAAAGCAAGGTCACTCGCGCAGCCCCAAACAAATGGCAATCCTGCACGGCATACCATGCTCGCTCGTATGAGTAGCTACAACATCCGATTGGTAAAATCGGAAACTATGTAATATAATTCGCTTACAAAACAGTTAAACAGAAGCAGTCCAAAGTCAAGCAGAACAGAACGGAACACAACAACAGCAGCAGAGGAGAAGACCCTCCACACCGTCAAAGCAGCAAACACGAAAGAAGTTAATTTCAAATTCAGACTTAAATTGACAAAGTTTCTGCAATAGTTGCATGTGGCAGCCATCAGGCTAGAGCTCCCCCATCCTCTCTTCATATAAAGAATTGTATTTGAATTTTGTTCCTTTTTCTATTGTTTTTTTTTTTTGGTTTGTTTTTGTTTGCTGCTCACTTTGCTGCTGCAGTCTGAGCGAAGCCACGGAGACCCAAGAGAACTACACAGCCAAGCCGCGAGTGGTTCTTCCGCCTAATTATGTCAAGGGTAAGTTAAACCAACCAACCAACCAGCCCCAACCCCCCACCTGAACTGAAATTACTCGTACAATTGTAATGGGTTAAATTTACTCGTGTGCACTCCACTCCCCTGCACTTTGCCTGTCTGCCGTGTCTGTGTTTCTTGTGTGGCTCTCTCCTCCTTTTGTTTTTTAATTGCATGGATTTTTTGCACCATTCTTTCTCTTCGTTCTCTTGTGATTTCTGATTTGTTTGCTTTTGCACCATGAAACCGCCGCAGGATATGGATGGATATGCGTGTTCGGCTTCGGGTTTTTTCTTCATGGTTTCTGTTTTTTGTTTTTGTTCATTTCGTGACGCGGTAATTTTCAGGGCCTCCGTCTATGGTATACTGGGTTATGGTTACGGTTACGTTACGGTTCTCCACTTTGGTGCACAATTTAGGCCCCCTTTGACGTCATCGCCAATTACGATCGATTCAAATCAAAATAACATTTACCGGCGACAAAGGGTTTGGCTGCAATTTGGAGCGAATCTCTTGAAGATCTGTCAAGCCAGTGGAACTGGCTAACTTATGGATCATTGAGTGGATTTCCCACCCGAAATCTTCTCTGGAAAGTTATGAATAATTTAACAAAAATATTGCCTAGGCCGCCTCTAAGGTTCTTTCTTCATTTGTGGGGCAGCTAATCAACATCTTTATTTGTATCGATTTTGCTTGGTTGTATAATACGCATTACCATTTGGCCCTGAACTTGAAGAGTGTCCGAGGTGGCTGTGGGTGATGTGTGTGTTTCCTTTGAACCCACACCTGAACCGAGACAGAGGCCCACGAAAATGAATTTTGCGCACGAAAGAAGTTCAAAGAAATGTATTATTTTGTATGGAAAGGTTGTGTAACCATTGCATGGACTTGTTACCTAGCTAAAGATAATCCAACGATCGCATTGATTGTTTTATTTGCAGAAATACGACCGCCCTCGAAGAAGGGTTCCCCAGTGATAGTAGACTTTAGCATATTTGTTGTAGATATTAACTCAATTAACGTAGAGGATATGGACTTTAGGTAAGTGGCGGCAAGTCCCTGATCAAATGCGGGTGACCATAATGGATCCATATAGCAATGCTGTGTATATTTTCAGAGTAGACATGTTTATACATCAGCGCTGGCACGAGTCACGACTGGAGATACCCGATGACATATTCGAGGAGGGCGACGACTATGTGACACTGCTTCCAGAAGTCTTTGAGAATTTTTGGCAGCCGGATCCGTATTTTCTCAACTCAAAGATTGCCGGTACGTTCTTTAAAGCTTTAACTATAAATCAATTTATGTATTAGCTATTTATGTATGTATGTGGTGTATGCCTTTGTGTGTGCGTCTGTAGGAACAGATACACAAAAAAGATATAAGAACAATTACCATTCCGTGCACTTTGTTCAGCCGACAATTATTGTATAACTTCTCGGATGATCATTTGTTGTATATAGTAACAAATTATTTTGTATTTGTTTTCCTGTTTTTCCTAATCCGTTCCATTAATTTCTCTACCGACTAATCGTGTTCCCATCCAAAACTACTAACAATACCTGAAACCGCAACATGTGTAGGATATGGAAGTCCATATGTTGCCTCCACCTCTATGCTACGCAATAAGGGTGAAAGAGATTCGAAAAACTTTCATCTGAACAAAGATTTAAGTATATCAAAACAATCAACAATGAATCTAAATCTAGCATCTGTGTTTTTACAATCAATCCATAAACTGCCATAAAATCTGTATCTGTATATTCAACACTCTGAGCGTATTCTAATGATATCCAATGAATAAGTTGTAGTGTATACCTCAACCATGCTGGCATTCCATTACCAAACTCCCTCTCCATTCAGGAGATACAACAACTATAGTACCGCCCACGTGGCACCGTCGCATTGCACGCACGAAATCCGTTCCCAACACACTACCAATTCCACTACCATTTGGCAATGCCATGGTCACCCAGGACACACCCACACCCACACCCACACCCACACCCACTCCAACTCCAATTCCAACCACAGCGAAACTCTAAACCTGCCACTTCCCACTCACCCACACGCTCCAAACTAAAAACGAAAACGAAAATTTGCAGTTGCAGTTGCACTCGGAGTCCTGATTAGATCTTTCACCTTGAAATCACGGTTGTACCTTGTCGGATGGGGAATGTGTGGTTTTCTATTTGGTTTTTCGTTGTTTTTTGTGGTTTCCATTGTCAACATTTTAAGGACAAAAATCGATGGCGAATCGGTCAAGCTTTATATCTTCCTATCACGTTATTTTCAACTGCAATTTTATCAGCGCAGTAACAGAAGCCAAGATTCAATTAATCTTGGGCTTAAAAGAATAACCTTAAAACTCTTTCAGTTTGTTAGATTATAGTGTTTTCGTGTGGGTTAATGGTTGAGTCAAGTATCATGGGAGAGACGTTGACACTAGACACAATGGATCTCATATTAATGGAAAACAAAAACTCCTTTTAGCGAAACGTGCTAGGCTTAGGATCCGATATACTTGTAGAGCCGACACAGCACTCCACTCCACTCCTCTCTCCCTCGTAGAAAGTTGCGCTTAAACTTAGACATAAGAACACTAGCGAGCACCTGCCACATCGATCAATTAAACAACCAAACAACCAAACAACCAACCGACCAACCACCCATCCAAAAACACACACAACACAAAAATGAGCAAAGAAAAATGAGTCTATCGATTCCAATGCCATAGTTCTAATCGAAACCCATTTGTTCCGCATCTCTGCAACGTCTTCTCGATGTCTTCTCGTTGTAGAAATAGCGACACTGACCCACAAGTTCACATCGGTGACGCTGTACAAGAACAAGACGGTGCGCTATGCGGCACGTATGCACGCCATCATTGCCTGCCAGATGGAGTTCCAGCTGTACCCCATGGACATCCAAGTGTGTCCCATCTACATTGAGAGCTGTGAGTGCTAATACCCCCCAACCTCCCGCAATATTCCACACAGACAAGAGACAAGCCTCTAATGCAATTCCATTCACAATTCACTCAATGAAGTCTCATCGAACAACCAGAAGGTGAAGCTTCGCTGGTCGGACTCCGGCGTGACCCTCAATCCCGAACTGAAGCTGCTGCAGTACAATCTGGGCCAGCCGCTGCAGCTGGAGGAGAGCGATGGCTACATGCCGGAGAAGGTTGGCAACTTCTCGCGCCTCACCGTTTACTTCCGCTTCGAGCGACAGATCGGCCATCATCTCATCCAGACCTTTGCCCCCTCCTCGCTGGTGGTGATGCTCTCCTGGTTCAGCTTCTGGCTCGGCCTAGATGCCATCCCAGGACGAGTCACACTCCTTGTGACCTGCATGCTGACGCTTGTCACCATGTTCACGGGTGCGGACATACCCCCAGTGGCATATGTGAAGGTGGCCAATAAGAAAAACCCCGAAAATAGAGTTCAGTGTCTCTAAGGAGAGTCTTCTGTTTGCAGGCCCTGGACCTGTGGATGGCCGGCTGCATGCTCTCCGTGTTCGCAGCCCTGGCCGAGTTCGTTGTGGTGAAAGTGCTGGACGTGCAATACCAGTACCAGGTGAACCGCATACCCAAGGTACTGCCCATGGTAAGGCAGAGCTGTGGATATCCCTTTAATAAATAATGCCACCTTCTTATCGTCCCATTACCATTTGCATTCTGGTTTGCATTCGCGTAGCGCATCAGCAACATGGAAAAAGGTCAATGTGCAACGGTGGCTAGCTGGGAGGGCGGTGCCGTGCGCTCGCGCAAAGCCACCCAAACGCCCACGACGCCCGGACAGGTGAGTGATTATCTTTTTAGATAATTTTGTTTTTGTTTTGTTTTGGGAATGTGTGCAGCTGTCATGTGTCGCCTTAATTCGCAGACATCGCTGCAGGGCAATGGGGGACCGCCGAAGCCGGCACGCAGGCAGAGCCTTCTCTCGGTGGCATGGACGGACACGGACACGGGTGTCGAGAAGATAATGTGGCGCGAGATCGATAAGGTGTCCCGCGCTGTCTTTCCCATACTCTTCTTTGTGTTTGTCCTTCTGTACTGGCCGATACTGTTGATGAAGTCCTCCTAGGAATTGGGGAGTTCCAGGCCGCGCGTGGCTGGACTCCGTTAAAAACAAATCGAAGGAAGATTTGCACAAAGAGAAACCCTAAAATCCATCAACGAAGTACAAGTGAAGACTACAGTTACCTATAATAAGTAATTGCCAGCAGAGGACACACACCATGTACCATGTACCATGTACAGAAATGTCGCATAACCAAGTTATCGACAAATTTGCTCACTCACGGAGAATACTCGCATTTATTTTGAGTATTTTTTCTGCTTTGTATAAAACCTATCTTGTGTTTAATGATAATTATAGTTTCACTTTAATTTTAATCAATGCCCCTAACACTCAAACTCACAGAACTGCGACTAATAGTTATGCTTCAGCTGCTCCAGACATGTCCTACCTTTGATTTGGCTTTTACATTTAATTTCCCTAAACTCAGCACTCACACTCACACACAACAATAAATATGCTGGAATATAAACATATATATATATATATCACTGTGCTAGTGACAATATATATATATATATGTACATACATATATGGAAAGTCGGAGGCAGACATTTTGCTAGCAGAGAAATATTTCAACTTGGAAATCTTTTTGTATTAGGCTTAGGCAAATCAGCCAAGAAATTGCATTGGTGCTTTAAGGAGATAATAAAATGGCCTTTAAGGAAATAAATAAATTTGGATATTTGTAAATAGCTTAACCAGAGGAACAGTGAACGCTTTTTAGAGATTTTTACATATACATATATAAACAATATTTACATTTAATTAAGCCATTATAGCGTATTTTTATGCAAGCATTAGGAGCTGTGGCTTTTCTATATAAATATGTAAAGCGATCGCACACCAGGATTGTACTCGTAAGCGTACATAAAATATAATTCTAATTATTGTTAAGGCTAAATCGAGTTTATATTTGATATGAAAATACAGACAGACAGACACAATGTAAATAAATTACATCACACACACACACACACACACACAATAATTACCATTTAAAAGAAATATTTATCTAAGATTTATGTATCTGCTATGCCAGCTAAGTTTACATATGTAAATGTATGTACTATATATCTAGATATGTATTTATGTATATCCTTTCCATCTCTTAAGTTGCGGTGTTCACTAATCACTGATCATAGGTGCGGTGAGCTCTCGGTTAGGGTTTATAGGAAAAGCTTTAAATTTATTCTTAATAAAAGAAAAATCGCGTACAATTAACAAAACCAACTGAAACATTTATTCATCCTCCTCGGATTCGGTGGCACTCTCCTCCTCGTCACTGAACTGCATCTGCGCTGAACCATTCTCTTTTGTTCGTATGAGCAGCATATCATCATCATCGCTGTCCCCGCCTTTGGTGCTCTTATTTTCTTGCTCCAACTTGTCGGCCCTGTCCAGGAGTACCCTCAGAGTGTACTTGTTGTAGTCACAGCTGAAAGGATATCAAAGAAGTCGCTCAAACTGACTCTCTCTTGCAATCAAATACTCACATTTTATTGAGGGTTTCATATTTCCTAGAGAGGATCTCATGTAGGGCCAGCAGGCCAGTGTGCTGGAAGACACCATCCTGGTTGCCATGCTGTGTCAGCAGACAGCAGCTCCATTGCAGATAGAATTCAATGTGTGGCGTGGACTGTAGGAGGCGGGCCAACTGCTGCAACAATCGCTGGGCAAAGTCTGTTGACAGATCCGCACATACGAGTTCGACTGGAAAGATGTAGGAAAAAGCCTTTTATTGGCATGAATTTACAAGCACTCCGCGTGCATGCAATGCAGACACGAGCTGGCAGATGGCAGAGCAGTTTATGGCCAGTTTATGGCCATTTACATACGTGCAAAAGGGGAGGCATGGGGCATTAACCAAGGAAAAGCAAGCGAGAGAGAGAAACAGAGCCTTGAAACTGTTTATTAACACAGCAAAAGTGCAAATTTGCACATTCGATCGAAGAATGGAGTCAGGGCAATGGCGACCTCCTCTGGTGAGTGTGTCGCGGTCTATTTTTAGACACGGCAAGAGCCCCGAAGGTTGCCCAACTGACAAGGACTGGCCCCTGAATAGTATGAAAAACGATTTAGCATTTCACTTACTATCCCTGTACGGCACACGCTCCAGCACCAAAGCAATCAAATTGGGTTCATTTAGCTTCAAGGACATCACCAGAGCCTTTGTAAAGTCCAGCATTTTGAGGGACTCATGAACGGCCTTGGGCGTCACCTCCAGCGACAAGTCAAACGGATCAAAAACAACGCCTACATGGAAAAGAAAACCAATTTATAATATGACAAAACAAATGTAAAATCCTTTGCTTACCCTTATCCAAGGCATAGATGCAGAGTCCCTCTGTTCCAGCAGCGGCAAAGGCCTGGCCAGTGGGCGAGAACTTCACAGAGAAAACTCTTACCTCTGGCTGAAAGCGTCTGGAGGACATGTCACCCTTGCGTACACCAGGCAGTCGAATGGCAACCTTTCCACCCTCAAACTCCTCACGTTGCTCCACTAATGCCATATTGCCAAACTCGCTTAAATGCTTACGACTGATGTAATCCTAATAAAAGAAGTTCCAAAGAATAAACATAAATAAAACAATGTGCTTTTGGTGTGCGCTTACATTCAGGCCATCTAAGCTGTGATTCTGTGTGATCTGGAATTTCTTGAGCAGGATGGCCTCCTTCACATGGTAAATGCATATATTGGGCGACTTGCCAGCCGCCAGCAGACACTCTCCATCCGCAGAGTACTCAATCGTGGAGAAGTAACTGGAATCAGAATTGATTTTAAGTTTAAATTTGAACAACTTCCACTGCTAATCTGCCACTCACTTGGCTTGTGCGTTCTTCTTAGCTGTTATCACATCGGTTTCCATGCGACCGCTGCTCAGATCATTGCGTCCTTCTATGCTGGTCACTTGGCTGGCAGATTTGATGTCAAAAATGGTTATGTTACCGCTCAGTGTGGCCACCGCAATCTGAATAGTAGAAGAATAATAGAATGTATTATTGTAGAATGATTTAGTTGGGGCATTTATTCCTTTCTTACCTCTTCACCGCTGGGACTGAATGTCACATTTGTGACATCTGAGACAGCGTCAATGGTTTCATGCTCGCTATTGCTCTCCAGGCAATTCCAAATCTTGACTGTCTTGTCCCAAGAGCCGGAAACCAGAGTGGATGATGTGGCTACGGGCGAGAAAGCCAACGAGACCACTGGACCCTCATGACCGCTGATGATCTCGAGCAGTTTGCCCGTTTTCACCGACCACAGGAATATGTCGAAGATATCCTGCCCGCCTGCCACCACCAGCTCACCGGAATAGTCCACTGCAACGCAGGAAAATTGAGCGGGACTCGGGGACGTAAAGGTCCTAAAGTTGCGATATCTGATGACATCGAAGGCACGCACTGTGCCATCGAGGGAGCTGCTGACCAAGAACTTCTTATTCCTACTGAACTGGATGCCCGTCACACCGCTGGTGTGCTCACTGAAGGTGACGAAGCAGAAGCTGCTTTGGGTGTTCCACAGCTTAACCTTGGAGTCCTCTCCGCCAGTGGCAATGTACTGGCCATCGGAGGAGTAGGCAATGCATGTCATCTCGCTGCTGTGACCCTGTTGCTTCATGATGTACTGCTCGCTCTGCCACTCCCAGACCAAGAGCTGTCCGATCTCACGCGAAGCCAGGGCCACCCAGTCACCCGTGCAGTTGAATATTGCCGCCGAGATGGGATAGTCGGAGATGCTCAGCGAGTGGATCATGTTCACATCGGGCAGCTCGTACAGGTAGAATGCTCCGGTGCTGAAGGCCACAACCAATACCTTGGTGCGCCTATTATAGTTGGCAGCCGTCAATTGGACATCCCTTTGCTCTTTGCGTGGCTCATCGGCCAGATAGTGGCGGGCCAGCTTCTTATAGAAGAATGGATGCATCTTCTTGACTTCCTCGTCCTTCAGCTCATTCACATCGGTGGCGATAGCTGCCGAGTCTTCTTTTGAAGCCTGCTTCTCCACAACGTTTTCCACATCGTCTTCGGACTCATTGTCAGAGTCCTTTTGCTCTAGCTTTCTGCTCTTTGCAGCTGGCGCCTCTGGTTTCTCTGCATTCTCCAGGTCCGATGGGGACAGACTGCATTCCCACAAGCACAGCTGTCCATTGCGACTGATTGTGTTGAGATGCAGGCTGTTTGCCTCGAAGAAGCACGACACAATGCCGTCTGTGTGGCCACTCAAGTTGTAGGTGCGGAAATTCGTTGTGTAGTGGATGGCACAGATCTTTGTGGAGCTGTCGCGGCAGCCAATGGCCAGCAGCCGCGAATCAGATGACCAATCCAGCCACGTAACATCATCATAGCCACCGAGGAAGCTCCGTTTCAGCACGAAAGGGTTGTACTCTCCGGTGATTTCTCCCGGTGCGCAGAATATGAGCACCAAATTCTCACGTGCCACGGCGAAATAGGTGCCATCCGGACTGAAGCAGATGCACTGCACGCCAGTTTGGAATTTGTGTCTGTGTATCACCGTGCAGGACATCATGCTGATGAGCTGAGCATCGCCCTGCTCGTTCACAGCGATCAGCAGGCTGCCATCCGGGGAGAGCGCAATGTTTGTGTAATTATAGCGTGACTCCAAAGAAAGGGTGCGTGATTTGTTGCTGATAAAACGGTAAAATGAATTAAATTTGACTCTTTGTGGGATCCTTGCAACTTACTTTTTCAAATCGTGCACCGTTATCCGATTGCCCACGGGGCTAATAACTGAATTTCCGTCCGGTGAGAAGACCAAATTGCCATTGCGATAAATGGTACCCAACAGGTTGGAAAACTATAAAAGCAGAGCAGAGATTGGTTTAGGGTGAGGATTTACAGGATATATTTACTTACTTTATAAGAAAATTTCATTTTGGTGGCTGGCTGCTAGCTAAAAAACAAAACAAAACTCCCGCACGTGTTGGTTGCTAAACCCTGGCCTTGCCACCTAGTTGTCGGACAGCTGTTCTTATGAAAAGGGAGCTGCCAACGTGTTTTACACCAGAAAAGCGAAGAAGAAGAGAAAGAAAAGATAAACAAAGAAATTCACAAATTGTGTCAAATAAACTAATCCCAACACAAATTTAACAATGGAGCAGAGTAAATCTGCATCAGACAAGCTGGCGGAACGCAAGGCGCGTCTGCTCGATCTGCACAAGAAACGCCAGGAAGCCCGCACCGACAATCATCAGGAAGTTGTGGCAGAAGACGCCCGCAAGAAACTGCCCAAAAACTGGGAAGCACGTAAACGCCAAGCAGAGTGGCTCCTGGCAGACGACAAGGCTCGGGAAGATGCCCAAGCCGCTGGCAAGGACTACGAGCGCCTGAAGCTGTTGGAGGTGTCCGGCATCGATGCTGAACGCATCGAGAAGAAGAAAAAACGCAAGGACAATCCCGATTTGGGTTTCTCCACATATGAGGCACAAACAGCAAGACAGTACAGCCGCCTAGTCAAGGGCATGCCATCACGAGACATGGAAAAGTATGAGAAGCAAAAGGCTGCGCTCGGGGAAGCCTTCTATGGCGGAGCACACACAACTTTGCATGCCCTGACGAAAGACACTCCGTCGGCAATAAACGCTATGGTCAAGGACCTAGACCAGCAAATAGAACGCAGAAAGAAGTACTCGAGGAGGCGCATATACAACGACGACGCCGATGTGGACTTCATCAACGAGCGCAACTCCAAGTTCAACAAGAAGCTGGACCGTTTCTATGGCGAGCACACTGCCGAGATCAAGCAGAATCTGGAGCGTGGCACAGCTATATAGACTTAAGGCAGCATCAACACTATAATATTAGTTTTAATTCCACTCATTAAAAAATCCAAAAGGTACCTAACTTTGTACAATATCTATGTTTGCATTAAAAACAAGTTGGCAGCCCTCAGGGTCTGTTTCCGTACCAGAATCACTTTAATAACAATCCACAGGCTCTTTGCGCAATAAAACATTAATAATATTTCAAAGTTCTTGGCGCTGGTTGTCCACTGGTCCCCACTAAGCTGTCCTAACATAGTCCTGTGCGGGATGCCTTTGTAGATGCATCACTTGAAGTGGATTTGGTTGCATACCCCGACAGTGTAAGAGCAGACATTTATATTTACTTGCACCTTTGCAGCTGACGTACAATTCGCAAAGAAAATGCAGAACTTTAGCTCCCAGGAAAAGTACTTAATTGCCAACACTCTGAACTGTTGGCCTGTGATGCTGCAAGGACACTCAGTGCTAATTGACCTACGAAATGAGACTTCTGTAGCTGGAATTATTGATGTAGCCGACGGACACATGACCTGTGAGCTCTCGAACGTAGTTTTCATTGATCGGAATGGCGGCCAACATCCTTTCGACAATTTTGTGGTTCGCAATCGCATGATCCGTCAGATTCACATTCCCACAGACATCGATGTGGAGCAGGAGCTACGCCAGGCAATGGAGCGTGGCGTGCTGCGACGAAGGCGTGTGGATGGAGGCAACACCAAGCGAACCTTTAAGCAGAAGCGAGCCGAGGTGAGACACAAAGAGACTCTGGCGATGATAACCCAACAGAGATCCGACAAAGAGCAGCCAAAAGAATAGCCGCAATCGTTCCCGCGCTTTTACATTTTATTATTTTCCAATAAAGTACAAACTTCGTTCGACTGGATGATTAATATTTGCTTACATAGAGTCCCACAAGCCTGATTATTGAGCCGCCTTTTCTTCCTTGAACTTGTAGTGCAGCTCCATGCAGTCTGTGTTGGACACATTGACCCATCCAGTTGGGGTCATGTGGTAAACACGAATAATTCCACCGGAGTAGGCATCTCTGAAGGTTGCATGGTAAATGGCACGCTGGCCCAGCTCTTGTGCCTCCTTATCCTGCAAGTCCCAGCGGTAGCCAGAGTCGAGGACGCCATAAGCGAACAGGGAGCCACTGCCAACGGAGAATAGATTTCCAGGAGTGCGAGAACCCTCAGAGTCCACATAGTACAGGCCGGGACCACGCTTATCATAGCCGGCCAGCATCATACCCATGCTGAGACCCATTCCTTTGTACTCGTGGGCAATGTTTGCCATGATCTTGCTGGCTGCGGCCACCGAGATGCGTTCCTTGTTGCGCAGCTCGTGCAGGCGGCATTCCTTCGACAGGACACGATCCCAGTAGACACAATCGGCGGCACCACCAGCCAGAGTGCCCAGCAGAAAGTCGTTGATCTCCACAATCTTCTTCATTGTCTGCGAGCCAATGTACTGGCCTCCAGTAGCACGTGAATCAACAGCCAAAATGACGCCTCCTTGGTACTTGAAGCCCAGGGTTGTGGTGCCATGATCGAAGTCGATTTTAATGCCGGTTTTCCCCGAATTGGCTTGAATCTGATTCAAGTTGTGCATCGGCTGCAAAGGTAAAAGCAAATATAAAGTATCTTTGGTGGAAATAAGTAATTTCGGTTCTTACATTCTCGAATGGCGGAGCAGCCAGTGTGTACGGGTTGGCCAGGTTACACGAAAATGTCTTCAAGTCATCAGTTGCATCGGCCGAGTTCCAGGCAGTGGGCTTCATGTATGAAGCATTGGAGATTTTACAAATTTCCGCCAAAGCCATTTTTATAGATGCCTTTTTACAATGTTTTAAATTCACAAAAAATATTCGGATGACAAACAAAAATTTGTTTCAGTATGGATAGTGTGACAGATTCAAGGAAATATACCGAAGTATAGCTTTTCATGATCATAAAATACCGTAAATATACCGAGAAGAAGCGAAATTAACCCACCTCACACCTTCCCATATAAACAGCTAGAAAACTGCGTATGAGCGTTTCGAAATCTATTTTCCATAATTTAACTTACAAATGCCACTTAATACTTTTATGAAATTGATTAAATATAAGTAAAATAACTTTGAACAATTTCGACAGAAGAGTATTTTAAATACCATAAACGAATACCTGGTGTGTTTTTGTTTTCCTGATATGGCAACTATGTGATAAACCTGTTGCCAATTTTGCCCGATTGGCTTTCTTCTTGTTTCTTTTAGGCCTGGCTTAGGCCAAATTATCTCTATGGGCGTTCCACATAACGTAAGCAAAATAGTGCAAAAAAACGGAATTGAATTGGTAATCTGATTCAACAGAAGCATGTGCGAATGCAAACGGTCCTAGCTGAAAGTGTTTATAAGGGCGCGCAATTTAGATTCGAGTTTCAAGTAGTAAGTGGATCGGATCGCAGTTGTGGCAAGACGCAGTTTCAATCTGGCTTTAACCTGGGGATTAAGTGAAATGTAGCCAGCCAGCCACTCCGAGTATATGTGTAATTCCATTGCAGAGTTCTTGTAATTCCAAAGAAAGTAAAGGAAAACTTTTCGTTCGGGCCGAAAACTGTTAAAGATTGTTGTGTTTATATTGGTAAAACGGTAAAACAAACAAGTGTTTGGATTTAAAATTGTAATTACTACGTGTACGCCATTACGTGCTCGTACATGGGACACATACAAGCAAACACTTGTATGTAATCGCTCAATTGACAGGCTTGATTTGATGTGTGGCTGCGACAAGATCAATGGTCAATGGCCACTGCCATCTGAGGAGGTTTGTTAATTCAAGTGGTTATCTCTTGATTGCCTAAAGTTGAAGACAATGCAGCATGGATCCACCCGCATTCAGAAACAGGAAGCTCTGCCAAACGCTATTTCTGGGGTGAGTTCTGCACTGGTCGGAGCTGTGTGTGGCGCTTAATCCTTGCACTTTTCAGCCCGACTCCAGCAACTGGACAGCCCTGCATGAGGCGGTGGTGGCAGGGGACGACCGGCGCCTGGAAGTTCTCCTGTCCACCAATGCTGACCGCATGGCCAAGGAGTCAAGTCTGGGCAACACGCCGCTCCATGAGGCGGCCAGTCGAGGCTTCAGTCGCTGTGTCAAACTGATTTGCGCACCCCCACCCGCTGCCAAGGCGCAGCCCAAGGAGAAAAGCAGGCTCAAGGCAAGGGTGGCCAACACAATTGAAGCCCTACACAATAGTGCGTTGGGGGTTGTCAACCACGAGGGCCTCTCTGCCCTGCACTTGGCTGCCCAGAACGGACACAACCAGAGCTCCAGGGAACTGCTGATGTCCGGCGCCGATCCCGATGTACAAAACAATGTAAGCGAGGCAATTCATTTGTAATTTGTTTACCAACTTAAATATGCTTTACAGTATGGCGACACTCCGTTGCACACGGCCTGCCGCTATGGGCACGCGGGGGTCACACGGATTTTGCTCTCTGCGCTGTGCGATCCCAACAAGACGAACCTGAACGGAGACACCGCACTGCACATAACCTGCGCCATGGGCCGAAGGAAGCTAACCAGAATCCTCCTCGAGGCTGATGCACGTCTGGGAATCAAGAACGCGCAAGGCGATTGCCCCATGCATATAGCCATCAGAAAGAATTATCGCGAAATAATCGAGATCCTGAATACACCGAAGAAAATCCGTAATCGCAAGGAGAAGCCCAAGGAGGGCAGCAAATCCGACAAGGATAGGGATAGGGATGTAGTGGATAAGGGAATTAATTGGTCGCCCTATGGCTGCCACTATTTCCCCGATCCACGCGCCTTTCCCTCACCGAAACTGGAAACACTGCCAAAAGAGCCATTGAAGCCGGGCGAGCAATATTTTCTGGATCTAGCCGGACACATACACAAGGGGCCCGTGAGCGTGGGCAACACATGCTACTGCGGCCCCTTCTTCCGACACATTGAGAACAAACTCAACTGCAACCGCAAGAGCCTGAAGAAGTACGTTAACAAGACCAAGGAGCGTTTGGGTCACAAGGTGCAGGCGTTGGCCATCAAGACAAATGATCAGATAGAGCAGCTAACGCGTACAATGATCGAGGATCGGCTGCGTTGCGAGAACAAGAGGCAGCATCTCAGCGAGTTCCTGCGCAGAGGTGAGCCCATGCGATCCACGTACGATAACCAAAACAAAAGTTCAAGGATCGAGCGAACGCTTTCGCGGTGTCGCAGCCTGGAGCTGCTGGAACTGGGTAAAAACTGCGAAACTGGCAGACTGACCAACTCCAGGAGTGTGGATGTGCTGGAGGATCAGGCCGTAGAAGCTATTGTTCATCAATCACCCGAAGTGGAGCTCGAAAGTGACAGCGATGACGACTCAGATACTGCCAGAGAGGATGCTGCTGTGGATCTAGTGCCGTGTCGGCCAGAGGCCGAACAAACAGAAGAAGTCGCGCAACTGGAGCATTCGAAGCTCGACGAGCTGAAGCTGGATTTCCTGAAGGTGTCCGAGCGATTGGGTGTTCTGCTGGAGAAGACAACGTTGATTATGGAAAGGGATAGCGAACAGGAGAGCAAGCATCAGCTCTCCTCGCTCTCCCCGCCCTATAAACCGAGTCCCGGTGCCGAGTCAGCCCGTCTGCGAGAAGACAAGGAGAGCGTCAATAGCCCCAATTTTGATGAGTACACGCACGTGCTGCGGCGCTACCCGAACTCCAGTGAAACTTCAAATCCATCGCAGAACTCCAACAGCTGGGACTGGGAGGCATCACCAACCGGCAGTCATCCAGCGCCAGGGGACTACCACAAGTACTACCATCGAATCGGGCGCGGAGAGAACATGCTCAACTCCGTGATCAAAGCATTGCGAAAAGACGCCTCCTTCGCGGAGCTGAGCAAGGAGGAAGCTGCTCTCAACGAGAGTGCGGACAGAATGTGTGGCGATAAATTATTGTACAAAGAGAAGGCCTGCGAATCAGCAGCCCTTGGGCAGCCACACTCCAGCGGCGGCCAGAGAGGGGTCTCCAATCTAATGAAGAGACAACCGCTATGCCTGGAGGACAGCTTTCCCACCATGTCGAATATGTTTTACTCGAACCCCATTATGGAGTATGCGGAGGAAGCGGAGATCAGGCAGAATGGCAACGAGGCGACCGTGGGAAAAGTGGAGATCAGAAACAGCGAAATCAAATGCCTCAAAAAGCCAAATATGGGTCAGGTCAGAGGCATGGTGGCCCAACTGCAAAGCACAATAGACTCCAATCGACCGGCAGGACAGCAGCAGGACACGCAGCCAGCACATTTGGTATCCTCGCGATCGCCTTCGCATCTGAACAACAATTTCCAGCACATAGAAGCAGCCTCACTGAACCCATCGCCAACGTACAGCATACCCCACAGAATTGTTCCCCAATTTGGCATCCCCGACAGACACATACCAAAAGATGCCTACTTCCATGAGCTGCCACATCGTCCCCAGCCCCCGCCTCCACAGCCTTCACACAGGCGAATCAGCTCTGGCTACGTACCAAATGGGAATTTCTATCGCAATGAGGAACAACTCTATGCGGGACAAGTGCGCGCCACTCCCCAATCCAATGTATCTCTGAGCGGAGAGTACGTTAATCGCATCACCTACAGGCCTCTGCAGTCGCCCCATTCCCACGGAATTGTCACGCCCAACCCGAGCACACATCCGATTGCCTGGCAGAATCGTCTGCCACCTGAGGATATCGATGTGGAGGAGTTGTCAGCGAATGGCTTATACAATAATGTCTCGAGTCTTGTTTGAGTCTTCCTCGAAGTTTTCCCCTATTGTACATAACTAATTCTAATATATTTATCATCATTTTAATCACATACTGTACTAAAGCAAAACAATTTAATTTATTTCCATTTGGTGAGTCCCAACCCGATGGCATTTATATACAGAAATACATACACATATACATAAATATTCTACGGAAAAGTGTTTGGCATGGGATTTAAACGAGTGACTTTGATGGATTCCCATAAATAAATTTGAGTTTTAGAAAGACTTTGGGTAACATTTCTACATTGAAAACTTTATAATGTGAATATTGTGCGTAGCAGAAGAGGAGTTGGACGGAGTTTGCATATTTCTACGAGTATTTATGGGTATATTGAAGCTACGAAAACGACCCAATAGGGTTGGCAAAAGCTAAACTGCAGCTGAATGAAATCCAAGTTAATGTTTTCGATCAAAATATATTTGTCTTTAAAAATGTTTAATAATAGTATTTATGCATGTGTAAATATCAGAATGTCAAGTACATATATATTTATTTATTGATAACAGATCATTTTGGTGTTTTGATAGACATGCGGCTGCTTTATGAGAGCGCTCTGTATAATAATGCTACAACGAATTTAAACAGAAAACTATTTCCATAATCGAGCTCCGGTGGTTGATGGTGGGGGGTAATTCAAAAAAAGTACAATTCCCACCCCCACCACACCACGGGTTGACAAAAGTAAACCAGTAAAATTGGGCAACATTTGATATCGTTTACCTATGTATATGTATGTACCTTTGTATTTATGTATGTCTGTTTGTTTGCAAGTGCCTAATAATGAGTTCTCGATGTTTCTCTCAGTTGTTAATTTAAAATTCTATAAATGACACTGCTGCTGCAGCTGCTGCTAACTGCGCCTGCTCTGCTACTTAAATTTAACCGGGCACTTAATAATATCTTAATTCTGAATAGTCGTATTACAAATACAAATTACAATAGCCAATAATTTAGTCACTTCGCATGTATATGTATCTATGTATCTATGCATGTACGTAAGTATGTATATGTATATGTATATATCGCCTAATTAAGTCTATTAATAATAGTTTTTTTTCTTTTTGTTTCTGGCTTCTGGATTTGGGTTTGTGTTTTTGGGCTTGGGGCGTTTGTTGGCTTGGAAATGAATGCTTTGTATATGTATAATATGCCCATGTAAATTTGAGTAACCCATCATCATATCATTTCGCATAATTTAACTTAACAACGTTGGTCTTCGGACTGCAATTGGGAGTGAACTTTGTTGTGTGATCGCTTGGGGGAGTGTTCGCAAGTGATTTTTCGATCAGGTCTCAAATGTCTCATAGCGGACTGTTGTCGGAGTCTTCGCGCTCTTGGATTGTGGTTATGCTCTGCTGCAAGGCATTTGGTGTCAGCCACTCTCTGCAAACAAAAAGCAATTCAATGGCGTACACTACAAAAGGAACAATGCGGCATGAATTTCGCTTACTTGGGCAAACACCTTTGTAGAAATGGCACACAGGAGCTGAAATGCGCTAAACGATTGACCCAGCTAGGTATTTCTTGGCCGCAAAGTATCTGGGAAAAAATAATGCACGTTATAATTGGTACTTTGTATCATTGGAATCACACCGCACCTGTGTCAAGGAGCCAGAAAAATGATTGCAATTATTGTTCATAAGGTGGTAACGATCGCCGCGAAATTGATTGCCCAATTCCTCAACAATCCGGCGTACTTCCTCGTACGTGAAGTCGGTGCAGCCGATTTGAATGCTCTGCCTAAACTGGAACTGGTCCCCCAGTTCGTCGTGATCGCGCGGAGATATTTCAAATACCCCCGTAAAGGGAAAGGGGTGCCCGCCGTAGGCGAATTCTGTCCCGAACGCCTCTACACCGGAATGGAATACGCCGAGACCAATTGACGTTGTGTACTCATTGATCCAGTACTGCAAACAAATTAAATTAGATATTCGTGAAACACCAATTACCAAGTACTCTACCCACCATGTCGTAGACGTTGAGAATGACAGGCTCCCTGGTTCCCATATTCGATGGCAAGAGCTCTTCATTACCAATCTCGTCTTTTGGAACACTGAGACAGCTCGGAAACGACAGATTGCACGGCAATCCGTTGGAGAACATTGATTAAATGCGTTGTTGGTGTGGCTGGACAGAATCTATGTACTTCTGCAACAGTCTGCAATGAGGGGCAATTAATTAATCTCCCTTCCTTCGCGACACAGGCACATATGTAAGCATATTGCTGGGCACTACAACTGATTCTCTCCACCGATCTCTGGAGCACAATGCGTTGCACATTCACGCACACATATGAATGTACATATGAACGTAAGTGCGTAAGATACATAAGTATAAACACGACATATGAACACATTGTACGTACATACGTACATACATTTGTATGCGGTTCAGAAATGTGTCATAGCAGGAAGGGCTACTTACACCTGGTGAGGGCCTGTTAGCATTCCATGCTCTGAACAAAAATTTAACAAATTATAAAAGGCAAAATTCTACTAAAGTTTCGCCTTTCAACGCTTCTGTTTTTAGTTTACACAAAAACTTTTTTGTTTATGGATTGGTTGTAGAGTTGTCACTAGATGACAGGTCTCTGAACAGTGTTGGCAATTTAGCCATTTTTCCACTAGTTGTAGCGTTTTTTATTTGCCAAATGCGGTTTGTGGTGGGAAAAATAACTATTTTCCAAGTAATTGTGAACATTGGGTGGCTTCAGCCGATGATGGGAAATGATTTTGCAATTAGAGCAATTAGAAAGCGCACGTACTAGAATTGTCCACTTTAATGCATGTTAAGACTGTGAAATGAGAAGCTTTATTTGTAGCTGTCATCAAAATTGTCTTGTTGTTTTTACTTTTTTCAAAGGCTAGTCTAGCTTTTTTATGAGCCTACGAGTTGGTATCACTGTCTCTGAACCAGTGCTTGCCGTCGATAGGTCGAAACCGATAATTGCCTAGAACAAAGAACTATTGTAATATAGAAATGATTAAATGAAGTTAAACAATTATATTCTTGATAATTAATTGTCCTGGGCGCAATCGTATAATTTCTGTTTAATTTTTCCGACAAAAGTTAAAGATTTGGTTCACTTATGAATCACAGCTGACTGGTTCCGAACTCGTTCTCCATTCCCGTCGCTAAAAGCAAAACACACAACACTCGAAATTGAACAATAATTAAAATAGGTTCAAAGTGTTTTGTATTTAGACAAAATTAAACGACATTAACGCCCCCGAACATCAAATGGTTGGACAGAAACTATGACTTAGAGATTCACTGCCGCGAGCAAGTCGCCAATTGAATGGCGTATTGAATGTCAAATCGATTGCTTGGCAAATAAAAAAATAAAACAAAAACACTTGCAACCATAAGGAAACCGCAAAAATGTTATAACACGGACTGCAGTTATCAAGCAAGTCACAAAGCAGTCCGAAAGTGCATTCCGGCCAACAGTAGCGAGCTAATGAAGTCGGGGTGCGCATATGTGTGGGCGTAAGTATGGAACGAGCCTGCCAAAAGGTCAACAGAACTGTAGCAAGATCCACTTGCACTTTCAGGTCCATGAACGTCACTTGATATGAGCAGTCCGCCTCGGCCCACATCGGAGGAGCAGCCAATCAGCCCAGCACACCAATGACCAACTCAGAGAAACGGAAAAGCAATAACTAGTAACGTAATTAGCAGCAAGTCCAGCCCGATATTCTTCCATAAATTCAAGGTTAATATCACGACGCATCGCCCGACATGTTTTCCGAACCATATGACACCGATGAGCTGGACACCATCGCCGATGTCATGGGGCTGCGCTCTCAGGCTCGGCTAAACACATTTCGCGAAATGTGGTACCACATATTTCTGTGGGCCCTCTTCTCATCCATTTTCATCCACACCTGTGCCGCCCTAGTGGCGTTTGTTACGCTGCGAAAGCATAAATTCGGACGATTCTTCTCTATACTGATTCTGGTAATGGGATTCTTGTCACCAGCTTCAAGTGGCATCATTAGCAGTGCGGTAATTGCATTTGTGCATCGCGCTTCCAGTCTGCCCATGTCGCCTATTTATGCAATGGTTTGGGGACTTGGCCAGACCATAGTATCGGCATGCCTGGGCTTCACCCGAATCCTGGCCACGCTGTAGATTATGAGCTGAGCTTTCACCATAGCATAGAATACCCGCCATCGGTTCGATTTTCTCTTGTAACCTTTATCATACTTATTTTACTTCACTGTTCACGGAGCATACGGACAGATGCTCGTCAACAATTATAGAAATCCATAAATATGCGTATAAGAATATTGTGATTTTTAAATATACACATACCTATATACGACCAGAGAGGAATAATGTAAAAATATTTAGCTCTTAATTTAAATATTTACTTTAATTGTACATACGATAGAAGCCGAATACACGAGCAGATTCTTAAACTAAATCAGAGCATTGGGGTCCCTGGCATTGTACAAAGTGTAGAGTTTGTTGCTGAGAACGTTTCCTATGCGTCTCTCGGTGTGAAGGGGCTGCGGTCCATTGCAGCGCTTGATCTTCAAATCAGCCAGGGACTGCACTGCCGTGGGATCATCGGAAAAGTGATCCAACAGTTTCTTGGGGCAAGGATATTGGGCTATAATGGATTCAGCCACCTCGAGCGTGACCAGCGGCAAGCGGTTCAGATGCTGCTGCCACAGACGTCCATACCCGTTGCCCTGCTCGACGCGGACACATTGCTTCTTGTCGTTGGCCAAATACTTCTTGAAGAGCCCCAAAGATTCATCGCGTTGCTTTTTATACGGGGTCTCGGCTATTGCCTTTGTATAGCGTTGGAGCAGGCACAACAGCTCCTGGCTCTCAGGAGTTCCCAGCTGCTCCACGTGAAGCTGATGCAACAGTTGTAGCTCGATCAATCCACTAGGATCCTGACTGCCCGAGCTGTGCTTGCTGTGGCGTAGTTTCGGCAACGCCACTGTATACTGGCAGTCGGGAAACGCAATCCGCAACTTGTGTCCCAGGCAAGCTCTTTGCTCCTGCTGAGAGTGGTGCATATTTGATTCGCCTATCCAATGGAGGACATGGTTCTCCATTTTCCAGGCTTCGTCCAGGGCAGAACCACTACTGCCTGGCACTATTGTATGCTGGCCAATATTGCGTTCCCAGATGATACAGTTTCCGATGGGCAAACTGCGAATTTCATACTTCAAGTCGGTGGAGTTTATTTGCTGCAAGAGCTCCTGGCCAACCGAAATGTGCAAGAAGCCAGCGTCTATAACCATACGCACATATTTTTGACATTCTCCTGGTTTGATTCGTTTTTGTTGCTCCCGTACAACTTGTTTGTGCAACTTGTCCGATTTATTCGACATATTTCCAAACAATTTGCGCCGTTTATAAGCCAGAGTTGGAAAACGATAGTAGTCAACATCGATTGGAAATTTCATCGCGCTCACTCGATTGTTGTCTCGCGTGTGGGTGTTGTTTCATCCCTGTCGTTGCGTTACTAAACACTAAATCCATTGAAAGCATCGCACGTGTTTTTTTTATTTACCGAGACAATTTGTTGAATTTTCACGCCAACATGTATCTCATGTACACAATCAACGAAAACGGCAACCGCGTCTACACGCTGAAGGTAAATGCGATGTGCTGCAACATTTATAATATGTTAAACTACAATTTTCGTTGATATTGCAGAAACGCACCGAGGACGGCCGTCCGACCTTGTCGGCACATCCAGCCCGTTTCTCGCCGGAGGACAAGTACTCACGGCAGCGCATTACCATCAAGAAGCGCTTCAGTCTGCTGCTCACACAGAAGCCAGAACCCGTGTACTAAGTCAGAGTTTACGATTAATTAGGGTACATGTGTATTTACAAATAAGTTGCAAAATTTTTAATGAACTGAACAAATCACTTAAATGCGTCTCTTTAACCCCGCCGTGTAGTCGAACAGTTGGGGGTTACGGAATTCTCCACGCATATCCAGCACGTAGTAGAGTGTCCTATCCTTAACCTTGATGGGTAGTTGCACCCTGGCCATTTCACGGGACTCCTGCGCTGAGATGCATTTAAGTGGGACAGTCATAATACGATTGCGGTTGAAGGGTCCATAGGTAACAAACGAGACACTCTGACCACCCTTGCGTAGGATGAGGAAACGCACGGAGCGGAGCGTAAACATCCAAACCGCAAACAAAATTCCGTAGCCTATAATTTAATAAAAATCGAATTTGCTTTTAACCATACTATCGATGGAAAAACATACTTTTGTACGTACCAATCAAAAAGCAGCAAGCGGTGATGCCATTCCTGTACTTGTTGTCGCCAAGATTTATGCGCTGAAACCACTTCAACTCGTCTCCTGGCTTCTCCACCACGGGGGCATCCTTTAGCGTTGTAAAGGCAAAGTGGGAAAGGTATGTCCAGAACACAAATTGGCATATTCCGAAAAAGTTCAGCATTTTGTAGAACCTTGGATTCTCATACTTGAAGAGGATTAAATCCTTTGGCACGCTTGTGCTCACATCAAACGGCGCAGCTCGAGAGGAATAGTTTTTTATTGCGCCAGCAACCGGCGTTTTGTTGACCACTACCGGAAGTGCTAGTCGAAAACATTGCAGGCTGCGCCTTGTCAACAGGCTTGCACCCTTTCTTAAAGCAAAGTTTATGAGATTACTCATTTTAACTGATATTTCTATGAATAAATCTGCATTTATTATAAAACAAAATAACCTACAATCTACAGATGTTTATGTTTTCATGAAAACGAACCGGAACTAGTTTGCCCACCATGGAGACACAGGGGTGGCAGAAATAGTTGGAGGCTACGCGAACCGCAATACGGAGCTAAATCGCCAAGTGAACTTGCAATTTTAGATAATGATTCATTTTGGTCATATTATAATTAATCTAGATATGCCAACATACACAAGCGCAAAGGAAAATATACCATTGTCATCCCAAAATTATTTTTGACTCACTGGCAATATTATATTGCTTTTCCGAGCATCTTTCTCTGGCCTTGCTCAGTAAAAGTGGTTCTTTTTGGCGGTACTCTGCACCCCTGAAAGCAAACAGATGTTTTTGTTTTCTGATTTGGTTCCAGTACTTTGGATCTAGGATGATTGAACTGGTTCTTTTATACCTTTATGTTGTTGCTCTCACTTTAGTCACTGTTTCAGCAAGAAGCGGCTTCGGACGCGGATTTTCGTTGAAGATTTGTAAACAAATATGTGAAAAAAACTGTTAAAAATATTTAAACTAATGAATACCAACCGTTCTTCGCTGGGTCATGGTATAGTTTGACTTCTAAATAATTAAATCCAGTTAATAAACACGTTTATCGGGTCTTAAGGGGGTAAGTGCACATTTTCTTTGAAACTATGGTATTTTAAAGTTTTATTAATTAGTGTATTGGCTTTGGCTCTAGAATTTAAGCTACCTTTCACTGGTTTATTTGATTTATTACTTCTGTGTGATCCAATTTAGATTGGTTTCACACGTCGTCGTCTATGGGCTCCATTTCCAAAGCATTTGTTTTTGTTTTCAGAGTTGTCAGGTAGTTTCGATACAGGCGTATATATGTATATGTAGTCATAACACATGTATGTTTTGGTCGAATATTTTGATACATCGACGTAGTCCCATTAGAATATGCACCTTAGCTTCATCAGCCTAGCTGTTGCCATTAAACATGCATTTAATATTAAAAGGTGACTGACTTATCACCGGTGGCAACCCTGCACCACAATATGGTCACAAGTATACATATAAATGCTTATGAAATTCCATTTTATTTAATATATCACCACCAGAGTTGCAGACTTGGCAACCATGCAAGCATTGAAATGTTTAATAGATGAATAAAAAATGTGCCCCTTTTGCTTTTACTTTTGGCTGAAGCTGGTTTTTTTTTTGGTCGCGGCTTGGAAGGTAATGTTATGTTAGATCCTTATATAGAATGATATTGGGGATTGCATGAATGTGTTCAGATCCCTTGCATTTTCGCCAGCGTATATATTTTTCAACCTAACCTCACTTTGTACCAAAATCGATACGTAACCTAAAAAGAATGTGAACGCGTTGCAAAATTTCTTACACACACAGCTACATTTTGATATACACACGAGCTCACACATATACACACACGCGGCTCTGCTAAAGCGGTCGCAGCCGTGTGTGTGAGCGAAACAGATATAATGGACATAACGCCCAAGCGGGTTTGGTCCACTCCGAGCCATAGGCAAAAATCTGATTTTTCAAGCCAATTGTCCAGTTAGGTTTTTTTCGCTAATAAAATGCCAAGAAAAATGTATGGCCTGTATCTATGTACTATGGTTGTATGTGTTTGTTTGTGCAAACATTTTTGAGTACAACGATACCATCCGAGGAGAACGAGAAACTCTTATGTTATGATAGAAAAGGGAATGGAAACCTATCATAGTTTCAATCTATACTCGGATCATTCCAACTCCCCTGGTAGGACCAATAGTTATTCATAATAAAAGATTCGACCAGAAAATATGGTACCCTCGCCTCAATTTGTATTTGCGTCTGTCTTAGCTGTTGCTTTTTCACTCTGCTGCTGTATCTTTCGGTTCGTCTCATCGTCCGACGACGCTACAACAACAATTTTGTCGTGTTGTATTCGGTGCTACGCGAACTTTATTCAATTATATGTACACACACACGTACATATAGCTGCATATGTATGTTCGTATATATATTTGTACGTCTTATTCTCTCGCATACTCTCTTCGCTTACTCTCTCGCTCTCATTCCCTCTCGCTCGCTCTTCAACTATATTCTAAACCGGTATCCTGGCAAGGTCCTAACTGCATTAAATAGCTCTAAACCCTAGATTCCAAGTCTTAACGTTAACTTTTGCATTCGGCAGACATTATTTTGATAACCCCACCCCTCCCACTTTTCTATTACGGCGACTAGTTTTACAAACAAAGCTATGTACGTATGTAGGTATTTATGTATGTACAACTGTTTATTTACCTCTAAAGTTGTGGCTATTGGGATTTGGTGTTAAATAACATTTCATTTCGGAAGAAACAAAAATTAAAAATATTTATTTCATTTGTCCTCCCCCCCCTGCATACCCAAATCATACGGTCGTCCCGCTCTCGCAGACAATTCTCACATTTTAACCTCCCACTCGCACACAATGAAGCGCATGTGTTTGTAAAAACGCGGCGCTACCTTTGCCATTATTTTACGTTTGATTTGCTTTGCGCTGTTATCAAAACGGCGCGGGGTTCACTCGTGAACCAACGAAGATCCCTGGTCAATCACAATTTCAAAACCCCTTACCCTTACTCTTATTGCTCATATTGTTGAGCAACGACGTCATAAGCGAGACTGCCAACTTGCTATGCCGAAACCCGTACAACGTCATTGTCGACTCTAGGACATTTGACATACATACAACTATAGTCAGAATTCACTGCTGCCCTACAATTAAATTACATACATATGGATGTACATATGTATACATCATGTACGGTTGGAAATAAGCGTAAGGGCTTTAAGATGCATGTGAAAGTGATTTCAATTGTAGAATCACTATCGAGTCTTATCATCACATCCCACTTTGACACGCCCTCTTTCCCTAGACCACCACAACGACGTGCGTGCTCTCTCCCTCTCTCGCCGATTTCAGTCGCAGCGCTCTCATTGCGCTCGCCGTCAGCTGGTTTGACGTTCGCTTTGGTACCGTGTTCAGTCGCGCAGTGAACTCGGCGAGAACTGTCATTTCGATTTCTTCAAGTGTAGTTAGTAGTTAAAATCAAATAATTCAAAACAAAAAAAAAAGCAATTCAAGCCCCATCAAGTTTCCATAAAATAAGTAAGTCCCCTCAAACAATAACTCGGTATACATACTTAATAAATGCAAATATAAAATGCACATGTGTTTATGTTTCTTACATACTCACACACACACAGTACATATCTGACATAACCTAACCTCACTTTTGTTAGTATTATAGCGACGATTCATAAACAGTTTTCCCTGATGTCCCCGTCCCATTGAATATTTTTCACCTTTCCTCCAGTTCCCTTAAAATTTCCTTCTCTTTTCGCACGCCGTTTATCTTGCTTTGCTTTGCTTTGTTTCTTTCTACTGCAGCCCCTTCGTTGTTGTTGCGCTCGCGTTCGCCGACAAGCGAACGACCGACCGACCGCTCGGAACAACCTACAAAAACAACAACACATGGTTTGGTTTGGTAGATACACACTGAAACGAAATAGCGCAAAGCGACAGACAGAAAGCTGGTGGTCTTGAGTTATATTTCTGGTTTGGAGTTTGGAGTTTTGGGATCAGTAGTTTAGATTAGGAAAAAAAATAACTAAAAACCCATTATCCGTCTTGACTCGCATATTTATCGGTCGCTTGTCTCCTGGTTGGACGGGTGCTCTCGGGTTGTGTCCCTTGAGAACGTCACATGCCTAACTCTGGAAGACTTAAACCTCCTTGGGAAACCAACCCAATTCTCGACCTTTGCACCAGTGAAGCCGAAAACTATCGAAAAGCTCGCACAAGCTTTCTCCTAAAAGCTTTTAAAGCTATATAGTTTTAATTTTGGGAGAATATAATTCCTTTGGATTCCTTTTACATTTGGTCCGAAAGTCACTTACTGATATTGAATTTCTTATTCTTTAATAGTTCAATGTTTTGCAATTAAAACAAACAAAAAACACCGATAAAATGATGGAAATAAGTCAAAATGCAGAATTAGAAGAACTGTCAACAGAGGGCGCAATCATGGGAGCAATCCCCGACGAACTCAATGATGAGACCAGCCCCATTGGTAAGTACAAATTGAACATTAAAAGATGATGTTTTCATGCATTAAATTTGTTATAGAAATCGGAAATGGATCGAGACAGTCTTCCGGGGATGACGATGATTTAAAGGAATTGACTAATGGCAATGAAACAATTGCAATAGCATGTCTCAAGAGCGTCAAAGATGGTAGTATATTGGAAGAAAAGCGAAACGCGGGAAATGACTTGGACGCTTTGCTGGATAAAATCAGTTCAATTGTGGATTGTCCCAGGGACTCGCCAGCTTCCGACCAAGATGTTGAGCAAGAGCCCGAGGCGGCCGTCGTTGAGCGGCGGGCAGACGATGGCGATAAGGAAGAGGAAATCAACCCTGTCGTCGGCAAGGAAATCACAGCTGATCCAAACGAAGAAGAAGACAAAAAAGCTGTCGCGGGTGAAAGCAGCGTGACGCGCGATTCGGTGGAGAAAAGTCAAACTGAAGATAGTACGAATGAGATTGAAGGTTCCGTGCAAGCCGCGGAAATTACTGAAGAACTTGACACCGCTGAAGCTGAAAACGACGTCGAGTTCATGGAAAAAGTGAAAGAAGATTCCGAGTCAGTGAAGGAACTTGAAGAAGACGACGAAGTAGCATCTCATGTGGAAACACCTACAGAGAAAACAAATGGGGATAGTTCTGCCGCCGGGTGCCAGGAAAAGCTTCGACAATCCTCGGATGATATCTTTATGGATGCATTGGATAGCATTTCGAGCTCAGATGATTTTGGTGCAACTAGCTCCCAGGAATTGAAGAAGTCACAGGTGTGCGTAGAGAAACCACCTAAGGCTGCCGAGAATAAATTGAATGCTCGTGAAAGTCCCTCTAATGATCTAGATGACATTTCCTCGGATGAGGATATTCTCAAAGAAAAAGCCCCTGATAAGGATCCCTCGACTATATCAGTAATCGATTTAGATTCATCGGATGAGTGTGTTGTGTGCGAGGAGGACTTAACAGAGGACAAAAATGCCGATTTAGCTAAAGATCAGAAGAAGATTACAGATGATATTACTGAAGATAAGGCCAAGGAGACCCTAGAACATACTACCTCAGCAGACCCAATGGAAGTTGATGAAGAAGATAAAAAGATAGCTGACCCAGAAGATACCCAGGAGCCAGAGGATAAAACTCAGACGGAGGAAACGATGGAAACCACGAGTGCCATAGATGAGATGGCAACGGAAGTAACTGAGGAAACCGACAAAGATGCGGGCGAAAAGGTGGCAAAGGAGACGGAAGATAAAACCACAGAGGGGGACAAAATGGAGCCGACGACTAATGGTGTCACAGACAGAGCTCCCGAGATCCTACAACAGAAATTATCTGATGGAAAGGGCATGGAATTGGAGTTGTACAAGGGGAAAGTATCCGCTGAAGGAGCTGCCAAAGATGCAGATTCAGATGACGAAGTTATTTTCTTTGAACCTATTGAAAAGCCCAAGGATTCAGCAGATCCAACGGAGAAAAAAGAGCTCAAATCAGCTGTGACTAACAGCTTAGAAAATGACGTCGTTTTGGTATCCGAGGACGAAGAAGAGGAACTGCCTGAAAAGAAGCACGAAGATAAGGCAACCAAGGATTCCGAAAAGGTGTCATCCTCCCCCACTCCGAATGATTCTAAAATTAATCCAGCGGAGCCCTCTAAAAGCAAAGAACTCCAAGCGGACAATTCCGACAATGCGAGCGATCAGTTCGAGAAGCTGACGCCACAAGATAAGATAAAGACTGCCACTGCCACGGAAGACGGGGACAGCAGCTCAAGCAGCAACTTGCTGTGTCCCGCTGAAAATGTCCAATCAGACGGGACGAAGCCTGTCGAGCCTGGAACCGCCGAGAAAGCAACTTCTGATGTGGAAGAACAAGAGGTAAAGTCCGCTCCTGATGCGGACCCAGAGAATAAAAAGACTCGCATATCCAACTCAGACGATGCCCACGAGGCGGAACCCATTACCACTTTGGCTAAGCGTAGCCACGATTCCTTAGACTCCAGCCCCTCGGAAGGAAAGGACGAGATACCCAGTAAGAAAATCAGGACTGATGACTCCGATTCGAGTTGCTCCAATGATGGCACACTTCATATCGACTTGGAAGTACAGGACAAAGAGGTGGACTCCGAGTTGGTCCAGAAGGAAGACCCACTCACTATAAAGGACCAAAAGGAGCTAAAATTGCACCTGAAACCAGAGCCAGAGCTCAAAGCAGACGTCAAGCCGCTGCGTCTAGAGTTCCTAAAGAGCTTTCGCAAGAGCTTTGACCACATGACCCGGAACGATCTGGAAGAACTCGTCCTCCAGAAGGTCGTTGAAGGTATGATGGTAAAAAGTGAGTTTGCGGATATCCGCTCCCAGCTGGACAAATATGAGAAGACGCTTGCCATCTATCGTCGCAGGATAGCCGAAGTATCCAAACAGTTTTTCGACCT
The DNA here is from genome assembly GCF_900245975.1 of Drosophila guanche. Taxonomy (NCBI): domain Eukaryota; kingdom Metazoa; phylum Arthropoda; class Insecta; order Diptera; family Drosophilidae; genus Drosophila; species Drosophila guanche. The sequence continues at coordinate 8,691,059 of NW_022995743.1, read as the reverse complement.
GGACACAGTACACAAGCGGGTGCTGAAGGATTTGGAGACCAAGAATGCACACTTCACAGCACCAGTGAGAATTACACGAGCTGTTGGACTGCAAGTAGGCATTCCTTTCAAGGTCATGAAGCCTAACGCTGCGCCCAGTGGTGGAGATCAGACACATGCTGCTGGCAGCATGTTTGCGGCTCCTTGCACTCCATCCAAGGCGAGCACATCACCTTTACGTTCGCCGTTGCAGTCGATGCGCGGAGCCGCTTCAGGCGCGAGTTCGAATGCGCAACAGCAGCAGCATCAAAAGCAAAACCAGCAGCAGCCACTGCCAGCGCCACGTTCCTCCGCTTCCTACAATCAGTCTCCTGCTGCGACTGCCACTGCTCCTGCGCCGCCGGTACGGAGAGGATGCTTGCAAAAGGTTACCCCACAGCGACCAGTGCCTGGAACCTCATTCCCAGCACCTCAGGTGAACAACCAGTCCAACAATAGTCGCGTACAGGCCTCTCCCGCTGGAACTCAGAGGCCCATGCATGCCTCAAAGCACACAGGAAGCACTGCATCAGCAGCAGCGATGAGGAACAGGAGTCCTTATACGACGCAAAAGCAGCAATATCCACCGTAAGTCATCCGATTACACACGGTTTGCTCTTTTAATATAGAATCTTCTATTTCCTCGTAGAACCCGCCCAGCTCCTGGTCCCAGTCAGGGTAAGCAAGGACCAAAATGTGCAACAAAAGTGCGCGGAATGCCTCCCAAGGGAACGGGAATCGTCTCTGTACCCGTTTCCGCAGCCAGCAGCAGTGGCGGCAGTGCTCTCAATTATGGCCAGCAACAACCAAACCTGGCTCCTGCCAAGCCGAAGGAAAAGGCTGTAATTGATCTCACAGACGAAGACGATGCTGCGGCAGCTATGGCGGCTGCAGCTTCCGCTGCGGAGGCCAACGCACGTTTACGGCAAACATCCAACATGCCAGGGAAGAGAAATTCTATGGGGGCAACGATGTCTGAGGCAAGAACCGCAGGTGGTCGTACAGCTGTTAATGGAAATACTGTGAGGTTGTCGCCCTTACAAATGCCGAGGGCCAATGCCAGACAAATTGTCACCAATAATAGTGGAGGTGAGTCTTGAATTGAATTAATCCCTTGATTCGAAAGATTGAGACAAGCAGTAGAAGTTGTCCAGTCGCGTCAAGCGAACCTAGCTTACACTGCTACGTCTAAGCCAGCCTCTTGTGCGGCGGACGGCGGTGAGCTAACTCCATGAGCGTAGGTCGAGGAGACGGTAGTAGCGGACGTGTCGGGAAGTTAGGGCGGACCTTCAACGGCGGTAGAGCCGGAGAGTATGCGTTCAGTCTTATGGACACAGGCATTGTAATCTCTTGGAACTTGGAGGATGCGAGTAGTAGGTTTGCTGACTGTGTAACGTATCAGATATTTGCGTACCAGGAGACACTACATGAGCCCAGCACCGACTCATGGAGGCACGTGGGCGACGTCAAAGCCATGCTGTTGCCCATGGCTGTCACGCTTAATCAGTTCCAGGAGAATCAGCGCTACTATTTCGCTGTGCGTGGCGTGGACGCTCATCAGCGCTTCGGATCATTCAGTGTACCCAAGACCTGGTCGTAATCGGGTCATATTTTTACTATAAGAGCATTATATTATATTATAATTTAATTTATTTATCGTGGCATTTCAGCTTCTTTTAATGTTTTAATTCCCCAATTGATAATATATTTTTGTTTCTAAGATATACCGTCTGCATCGGACCTATCCGATGATGTTAAAATTAGCCAGAATAATTAGCTTAGATTTAAGAGCCTATTTCTCAATGTCATGTTAAGATTAAAAAGTGTAAACGGATAAGTAGGTACTGAAATGTAATCCAGAGGAAATTACGACAATTCGGATAACATTTATATTGTCATAAGCCCGGCCCAAGCTTTTTTAAAAAAGTATTTAATGGAATTAAAGATTCATGATTTTATTTAATACAGATATTCTCCAGATAATTAAGTTATAAACTTACATGAAATATTACAAATATTGAATAAATATCCAATGAGCAAACCCGAATTTAATTTTGATTTAAAACTTTATTTTACATATTTTAACAGGCTTCATCTTGCACTTACCATATGTAGGTTTGAATAGACAAAGATAAAACGAGCAGGAACGTGTTAGACGCTTAGTACGCGTCACAACTTTTATACCTGGTACTCGGTATATTGTTGTTTTTGTGTTTTTTCGCATTTGACACACTATCGATATTGAAAATACGATAATTTGACACTACATTTTTTCTACGTCTGTCATCTACATCAACTATCACGCCAACACAAGACCCTCTGTACTTTGTATTTCATATTTATCTTATAATCATATCTCTCATTTCACTTATAAAATACACTCCTCAATCCGAATGACAAATATTTTACCTGTTTCCCTACCAACATCTCGTGATATCTCTTTCTTTTTATTGACAAACTACCATCTGCCTGACATTTCTCGCTCACTCCGCACACTATCGATACCGAAAATACGAATCATCCCTGATTGACTGATCAAAATGTAAACTGCGGGAGTTCTAGTAAGAACTATAGACACAAATAAGATAGCCAGAATCCCCGTGCGCTTCCAGGTCCTTTCTCCCAGTGTTTCAAGGAGATTCATGTATTTAATTTATAATCGATTGTTCGCACCATTTCGAAACTTTCTCGATACTTCAAGAGAAAGATCAACCCTGGACGGCTCTGTGTCATAAGTCGCCATATTTAAATTAATGCCAATCGGTGAAGTGTTAACGTGTTACATTTTTGTGTAAGGTAAGCATAAAATTTAGTGGACTTTTTAATTTACGATCGTACTGAACTACTCTTAATGCCCGTATGGCATTAAAAACAAAACAAAAACAATACATTTGCGCTAGTTTTGGAGTTTGTTGGTTCACCGACACGCACAGACGATTCATATGTAAACCACAAGCTATAATTTCAAAGCAGGATCATGCTTTTAATAACAGCGAGCACCGAAGACATTTATTTCATCATCTTCTCGCAAGTCCTACTACACACACAATGACGAGACGTGCTGGTTTGTTGGTGTGTTATTGGGTATCCCGTTATGAACCATTCGCTTGTTCTGGGGAACTAAGTGTGGTGCGTCGCCAAAAACCCTTCCAAAGATGGGCATCTTGTTATTATCCACCAAGTTACAGATGTGCACGTGCGCAACAACAATACAGAGAGGAGTAACGTTATTACGTATGAAACGTTTGACGTACATCTACATCACTTCCCACACCAACACGCCTTTTAAGCAGTCATCTTCCTCAGTGCCAAACACTGCACGAGGCAGAGAGTGCGAGCGAGGGGGAATACGCAGGAAGTGGCGACTGCAAACGAATTTCTATATTCTGGCTAAATGAATAATGATCCAATCAAATCTTTATTAGGGGATCTGATAGATACGGACATTCTCTTCGAAACTGACTTTTTGAAAATTTGTTGTTGTATTATTGGGCATTCCGCCGTGAACCATTCGCTAGCGCGTCGCCAAAGTTTGAAAGAAAAGTGCGCACGTACATGAAATCGTTCTAAAGGTATACACCGAGTTATATATGTGTACACGTGTACAACAGCAATACAATAACACTTTCCACACACTGCAGTCTACACGCACTTACATATATGTATGTATGACTACAGCGAACGCATGAAGCAACTATAAAGGAGTGCCCGTGTCGGCAGCGTTCCCCTGGTCATTCCCCCCCCCCCCCCCCCCCCCCCCCCCCCCCCCCCCCCCCCCCCCCCCCCCCCCCCCCCCCCCACGATCGTGGTGGGACGCAAGTATGAGCAGCTTGTACTCTTATTATTGTAAAGTTGCTCTCTCTCTCTGCATTGTTACGTTTCCCTCTAAAAAGCCGACGGGCCCTCCTTTATAGTTGCTTCATGAGCGAATGCAAGTGCACATACAAAATATGTGGACCTATAACCTTACATAACCTTATATTTTTTTTAAGATTCTGAACTGAGCAAGAAAAGTGAAAAGAATCCTGCAAAATGAATCATAACGTATTTTTGGCCTCCGAAATAAAGAGTCTTGAAGACATGACCCGAGATGATCTGGAAAGACTCGTCCTCCAGAAGGTCGTTGAGGGTATGATGGTGAAAAGTGAGTTGGCGGAAATCCGCTCCCAGCTGGACAAAAATGAGAAGACGCTTGCCATCTATCGGGGCAGGTTTGCCGAAGTAACCAAACAGTTTCACGACCTGGACGCAGTGCACAAGCAGCTGCTGACAGATCTGGATGCCAAGAGTATAAAATTCACGGCACCGATGAAAATTACTCGATCTGTTGGACTGCAAGTAGGCATTCCTTTCAAGGCCATGAAGGAGATTTCTGTTACCAGGGTTGGAGATGAGACACATGCTGCGTTCAGCCTGTTGGCGCCTCCTAGTAGTACTAGCACTCCTTCCAAGGGGAGCACATCTACTTTACGTTCGCCATTGCAGGAGTTGCTCGGAGGCGGTTCAGGCGAGCGTTCGAACGCGCAACAGCAGTCATTCCAGGAACCTGGCACTGCTTCTGCGCTGCCGGTACGGGGAGGATGCTTGCAAAAGGTTATCCCACAGCGTCCAGTCCCTGGACTGAACAACCAGTCCAACAATAGTCGCGTACAGGCCTCTCCCACTGGAACTCAGAGGCCCATGCATGCCTCAAAGCACACAGGAAGCACTGCATCAGCAGCAGCGATGAGGAACAGGAGTCCTTATACGACGCAAAAGCAGCAATATCCAACGTAAGTCATCCGATTACACACGGTTTGCTCTTTTACTATAGAATCTTCTAATTCCTCGTAGAACCCGCCCTGTTCCTGGACCCAATCAGGGTGAGCAAGAGCCAACAAAAGTGCGCGCAATGCCTCCCAAGGGAACGGGAATCGTCTTTGTACCCGTTTCCGCAGCCAGCAGCAGTGGCGGCAGTGCTCTCAATTATGGCCAGCAGCAACCAAACCTGGCTCCTGCCAAGCCGATGGAAAAGGCTGTAATTGATCTCACAGACGAAGACGATGCTGCGGCAGCTATGGAGGCTGCGGAGGCCAACGCACGTTTACGGCAAACATCCAACATGCCCNAGATGATCTGGAAAGACTCGTCCTCCAGAAGGTCGTTGAGGGTATGATGGTGAAAAGTGAGTTGGCGGAAATCCGCTCCCAGCTGGACAAAAATGAGAAGACGCTTGCCATCTATCGGGGCAGGTTTGCCGAAGTAACCAAACAGTTTCACGACCTGGACGCAGTGCACAAGCAGCTGCTGACAGATCTGGATGCCAAGAGTATAAAATTCACGGCACCGATGAAAATTACTCGATCTGTTGGACTGCAAGTAGGCATTCCTTTCAAGGCCATGAAGGAGATTTCTGTTACCAGGGTTGGAGATGAGACACATGCTGCGTTCAGCCTGTTGGCGCCTCCTAGTAGTACTAGCACTCCTTCCAAGGGGAGCACATCTACTTTACGTTCGCCATTGCAGGAGTTGCTCGGAGGCGGTTCAGGCGAGCGTTCGAACGCGCAACAGCAGTCATTCCAGGAACCTGGCACTGCTTCTGCGCCGCCGGTACGGGGAGGATGCTTGCAAAAGGTTATCCCACAGCTTCCAGTGTCTGGACTGAACAACCAGTCCAACAATAGTCGCGTACAGGCCTCTCCCACTGGAACTCAGAGGCCCATGCATGCCTCAAAGCACACAGGAAGCACTGCATCAGCAGCAGCGATGAGGAACAGGAGTCCTTATACGACGCAAAAGCAGCAATATCCAACGTAAGTCATCCGATTACACACGGTTTGCTCTTTTACTATAGAATCTTCTAATTCCTCGTAGAACCCGCCCTGTTCCTGGACCCAATCAGGGTGAGCAAGAGCCAACAAAAGTGCGCGCAATGCCTCCCAAGGGAACGGGAATCGTCTTTGTACCCGTTTCCGCAGCCAGCAGCAGTGACGGCAGTGCTCTCAATTATGGCCAGCAGCAACCAAACCTGGCTCCTGCCAAGCCGATGGAAAAGGCTGTAATTGATCTCACAGACGAAGACGATGCTGCGGCAGCTATGGTGGCTGCAGCTTCCGCTGCGGAGGCCAACGCACGTTTACGGAAAACATCCAACATGCCCAGGAAGAGAATTTCAAGGAGGGCAACGATGTCTGAGGCAAGAACCGCAGGTGTTAATGGAAATACTGTGAGGTTGTCGCCTTTGCAAATGGCGCTGGAACATGCCAGACAAATTGTCGCCAATAATAGTGGAGGTGAGTCTTGAAATGAATTAATCCCTTGATCGCTTTCTAACTCTGTTCGTCATCTTCAACAGGTCAGCGCAGTTCGCTTGGATCGAATGTGACGATGCAGATTCGGTCGGAGAACACACCGCCTGCCGCCACTCGATTGAGGTACTCGCATCCAGCTCCTCTGCCATCATCGCCTGCACAGCCCTTCAATCCCGCCTGGAAGTTTCCGCCATCTCGGCCTTTCATACGCGTCGGTCTCATAAACACAGGCATTTCAATCTCTTGGTTCTTGGAGGATCCGAGTGCCAGATTTGCTGACTGTGTAACGTATCAGATATTTTCGTACCAGGAGACATCACATGAGCCCAGCACCGACTCATGGAGGCACGTGGGCGACGTCAAAGCCATGCTGTTGCCCATGGCTGTCACGCTTAATCAGGTTCAGGAGAATCAGCGCTACTATTTCGCTGTGCGTGGCGTGGACGCTCATCAGCGCTTCGGACCATTCAGTGTACCCCAGACCTGGTCATAATCGATCCCTGTCGCTTTTTGACCATAAGACTTGTCTTCTTTGCTGTATGGACTGTGCGACTACAGCTGATAACGAATATACCGTCAAGCACCCGGCATGTATGCTGTTTTTGTAGCGTCTGTCTGGGATTAGTTGACAAAGAGTACATCTTCGAGCACTGGGGTCATTACATAGTAGCCAGAGTGCAAATACATCCATATAATCATTTGCCTAATTGGTGTTTAATTGCAGTCGACCTACGGCATTGAAATTACGTCTTGCCCAGGGGTAAACATCCATCAGCACGGTACCACCTATGTACATACACTGTGGCTGTGAAATGGCGGAAGGACGACTGCAATCGATGACTTATAAAATATAGATGCACGCCCATTAGCGTGAGTGTGCCGTCCAGTTTGGGCGGAGGGTCGGTCACTTGAGCAGGCGTCCATTGCCATTGGCCCCAATGCTGAATGCCCACTGCGAAGGCTTTTGCCGGGTGTGGGGTAAGTGGGGTAATCGTGGTGCATGTTAAGAGATTTTGCCTCTATCCTTTGCTTCCGCTTGCACTTGACATTGGCTTTGGAATTGGGTTTGTCGCGACATTTTTTGCTCATTCATGCGAGGGCCCAGCGTGTCGGACAGAAAGAACAGTTATAGAGAGACACAGAGAAAGAGAGAGAGAGAGAGAGGGACAGAGAGCGGCAGGATTGGCCTGGTAGTGGCATAATCGCCCCAACCGCCCTTCCCTCCGTGCCGCGGGCCTCTCTGTGGCCACGTGCCGTGCTGAGGGATTTTGAACAGCAGCCAAGAACCTTGACATTAGTCGTTGGGCCACACACAGATACAGGGCATGGGCAAGGATACGGCGGATACGGCGGATACGGACTTGTGCCAGTGTGAGTGGCTGTACATCAGCAGTCCGTGCCAATCGTAGGCATCCTGTATGTACACATGTACCGCAGTACGGTTAATTTCAATCAGAGTAGCGTTAGCTCTTTGGTTGTACCATCAATTATTCGACAGTTATTTATTGAAAGAACTGTAATCTGTGTGCTCCATTCACCACAATCGAATTGATGTTGTGTCGTTGTCATTGCCTCGCCCTGCCTGCCTTCTAAAAGCATAATAACAAAAACACAGATGTTCCGTCAGTCAGCAGGTCGCTCTCTCACCGCTCTCTCTCACTCTTGAGCTGGACACTCTGCGCAGGCCCTGACTGTGCTTTCGTAGCACGGCAACACTGTCCCCAAAAGAGTAGGTAAGTCGCATCCTCGACACTAGCCTAGCCCATACACTGGCGGAACGCGACTCTTAACGGTTGTGTCGCCCCCGGTCGACGGTCAACGGTCTAACGGTTAAACGTGTAACTTACGGCGGCATATAAACAGCTGTTCGCGGCTGTCATAACGGAACAGTTAGAGCGCTGTTCGACAGCTTCAAGCCAGATTGTAAGCCACGAAAATAAATGTCAAAAATAAGTTTGTGCTGCGTGGATCAAATCGGGAAAACAATTTCAAATGCAAATATTTCAAGTGAAGCACGTGCGTCCTCCCCTTAATTAAAATTATTTGCAAATGTGTCGCATGCTCAATTCGATTACACACTGAATATCGATTACGAGGAGCTGTTTTGATACAATTTTGTGGTAAGTGCCTCAAGCAAACTGTCCCCTTAATCAGCCTGCCACACCGTTCGTTCCGTCCCTTGTTTTATTGTGCTCCACATTCCCTTTTAGGCTCTGTGTGTGAGTGTGTTTATGTATGTTAATTAAATTACCGTTGTGTGTGCTAGCCACAGCACACAAAGAACAACACTCACACAAAGAAAACAATACATGGTATGTCGTAGTAATTATACAAAAAAAAAAGCCAAACCAGTAGGAAGCTCTATCCGGGCTGCCGAAGTTTATTTACCCTCGATCCATCTCCGAACTCCGCTTGAAGCTATATATTGATGGATTTTGTTGCATTAAAAGATTCCATATTTAGATATTGATCAGCAAACCAAATTGGAACGGATTTCTTTGCTTTTCTTTCTGTACTAATCTTTGGGAAATTGGATATCCTGAATACCCTGAAATACACACAAAAGCAACAAAAGCAACTAGCAATGAAAATCCATTTCCCATTTTCTTAGACTTCACCTCTCCCCGGTTCCGTTTGTTGCATGTTCTGCCCGCCCAGCACACAGTCCTGACACTTGGGGCCCATTTCCAGTGTTAACTGGGCTGTGCGTGTGTTTATTACTTCGACTGGGGCCATTGGCACGTACTCCCACCCCTGGCACCGCACCCTACTCTACTTACAGTTATTAAGCTCCTTGCGACAGCTCTCATCAGACCCTTAACAATGCTATAGTTTTCGTTAACATGCCTCTGAAGGAGAGAGCAACAGAGCAAAGAGCCTTTCATGTGGATGCAGTTTCCGTCTAGTAGTACGGAAAAACATCATCGTTTTTTACTGCCCCTTCTTAAAAAATGCCCCATTTGGAGCTTGTTTATGTTGCTATGTGGGTGCCCATCAATTGGTTGATAAATAGCAAATTGCGGTAATAAAAACCCGGGAGGGTTAAGTCAAATTGGCTATGGTAGAATTTACAGGTGTCTTTTTATGTATTTATTTATTTCGTAAGGAAATTTGAAGTCAAGTCTAATGTTTTCTTATGATAGCAATAACTATCCTATCGCTATAACTTCATTTCGCATTTACTTAACGAGTCTTTCTAACTGTCTTGCTTTGCTGATGAACATTTTTTCGCACTTTTGATCTGTCATTACCTTGATTTGAGACCAGTCCAGCTGAAAGCTTTTCAGTGTTCTTTGCGCAATTTTCATTAATTAAAAAATGTTTGGACATACCAGAGGGACTGCTCTCCGGCGTTTCGTTGCTGTACTTCGAGTTCGATTCCTTTGTTCGCTGCAGCTTAGTCGTGCATTTGCAATGATTGTTGTAGCTCTCTCTTTGTCTATTCGTATGCAAATAGCGCCGTTATCCCTGCCAAGCGTCGTGTGTGTGAGTCGTCCTACCTAATGATTATCAGTTCTGCATACTAATATGTCCGGCTAAAGGTCCGACTCAGACTCCACACTAGATTGAAATCGAATCGAGACAACAAAAGTGACAAGCGCCATCCGTTTGTTCCACTGTTTGTTGGTCTCCAGCCCTCTGCCTCCGTCTCTGCTAGCACTAGCTCCGTCTCTTTCGGCTACTTGCCATGGCAGCTGCCATGAGCTTGCCCGCGCATGTATGTACGTGTGTTTGTGTGTGTGGCTCAGTATGCGGTGCTATGTGTGCTTCTTTTTGGGCTTTTGTTGTTGCGCTTCGATTTCCCTGACGGTGTCGCCTGCAAACGTATTTTTGCTTGGGTTTTCTTCGCTCTTTGGTGGCCTCCTTTATATGTGAACCGTTTGTGGCCCTGCGATTGATGCGCCTGGATTCCGAAGTGCTCAAAAAATCAAATATCTAGAGATCCGGTGTCACCTGCGAATTTCTCGTTGGATTTGGAAATCATCTGGCACCAAAACTTTAGTGGAGAACACTCCTATTTTGGTACATGAGTAGCAGGGTCAACATTTTCGAGATGGTTAATCGTTTGTTTGGATTTCCTATTTCGCGTTTAAGGTGCAACGGTTTTCTCTACCTATTTGTACCGTTTAACCGCAGTGGTGGTCTCTTTTTCTCTCTCTTACACATACAGCATGCAGTTGTAACACATGTAATGTGGGCCGCTCTTAAAGCTCTGACATCAAAGAGAACAAACGGTAAATGGACACACAATAAGAGAGAAATAGAGATCAGAGATGACACTTTTGCTACCAGTGATGCATTAAAATTTGACAATAAATACGATTACGGCCAATAATTAATATCAACTATTGAGCTGTGCTTTAAAAATTTCTTAGTTCCCGTATCCTTAAGTGGATTGCTCTCTAGTTTGCTCATATCGTAATACATATTGATATCTTTAGATTAGGCACCAGTGGGAACTAAAAAACTATTAGAGCCTCTTGATAGTGGTAAATAATAAACTATATAGTGTCTTGTGCCCAACTGTACATAAATCTACTAGGTTCAATGCTCGAAAACTCTCTGGGGACTCAAAAGACCCATATTCTCTGAAGTCCGTCCAGCCAATCCTCCCTCCCGCCAACGCTTTTCGTGCTTTTTGTTTGTTTGGCAAGTGCCAACTTCGTCGTCAACGGTGCTATTGTTTTTTCTGTTCTTTTCCTCTCTTCCCATTCCGCTTCCATCGCTGTTTTGTTTTTCACTACCCTGTGGTGGGTGTGTATGGTTGCGGGGGTTTTCGATTCGCTCACATTACGTATACGCATTTAGTTCCACTTTTTGCTTCCCCTTTTCCTTGGGCTTGCCTTTATTTTTATCGGTTAACGCGGGTAAGTGTGTGTGTCTGTATTGCCAGGGGCGAGCGTCTGCTTCCGCCTCAAATGTTCGCCTCTGTTCGTACATATATTTCCGCTGAAGCCATAATGGGAAACAGCTGATAACACACGCCCACACAGCGCACCCCTCATAACGGCAGATAGAGAGAGAGAGGGGAACGGAACTATAAAACTGCTCTGGTAATAGGCGTGTTTTTTTTTTTGGGCTTCGCTGGGCCAGCCTGCTCTTATGTTATGGTTCTCGAGTGTTGGAACATTGATTTGGCCCTAAATTGAAGGAACAAACGGCTTAAAATATTGGCTTGAAACTGAAGCTAGACTAACTGCTAAACGGCTAAGTGCTCACCACTGTAGACTGACAAGTGTTGGAAAGCAGTCACTGAAAAGACTGAATGAATCTTAAAAGACACAACTTGGCCCAAGAAAAGCTGTTCTTGTGTTTCAGAACATTCTCTACAGGAACTACAGGAACAGCAATCAATCATGCACGAATCCATAAAATTCAACCAAAGAAGAACAGAGGAAGAGTAGAAGAACCAAATCGGAAACCATTGAGGAGGAAATTCTGGTCAGCTGTCGTTTGGCATTAAGAGCTGTTTGAATAGCGAACTATAATTGCATTTGGTGGGGCATAAAAAGAGAGAGAGAGAGAGAGAGAGAGTGTGGGAGAGCGAAAGCTGTCCTGGGTTGATTTATGTTCGCGTAGCAATGCTGGGGCCTGGGGCTGGGGCTGGGGCTGGGGCTGATGTGATAAATGTCTGCAACAAGCCGAATTTGTTGAGCATGGAGAAATGAAATGACAGAAGTGCTCGAAAGCGGGCAAAAGCCCGCAGATACACCACACACACGCGCGCACACACACATTTGCAATATTAATGATGTTGCTGCTTATGTAAATTGAAAGCAGAAAGGAAACCACAGAGCAGGCTATCAAAAAGACCACCGACCATCATCATCATCATCATCATCATCATCTGCTTCAACTATAAAACAGTTTTTATTTATCCATTTTCAGTCGAATCGAAGCCACAAAGGAGCAACTTCACCCAATCGAAATCAGAGCAAACAAAGGATCTATCTGGCGGCTCTTCTGTATATAAGCTGAATACAATCCAGTATTTATACGTGTGAAGTGGAGTATAGGCCAGGCCAAAAAGGACACGATAACAAATCCCCAGGCAGCCCTTAAGGCATAAATCTCTGAATTCCATCATCTCGGCAGAGCAAAAGGGACAAACAACACAAGTGGCTGCTGCCTGCCGAAACTGTAGGGCAAGGCTCATCCTTAACATAGTCCCGCATGTTGATTTCTCCTTGCCGTAGCTCTGTAAGCACATAGGCCGCCCACAGGATACACACAAGCAACTGGCGCAGACAAAGCTCTCAAGGACTTTTGGTGGAGAGCCCAGAAGTACACACAGCCATGGCCAGGTAAGACAAGTTTGACTTGCTCAAAAATTTATTTTGCGGTAATTTATACATTTGTATCGTCTCGATGCTCGGAGAGATTGCTGCTGTATAAAATATTTCCAGTTCAATGCCACAGCAAGCCGTGAAAGAAAAACACACACATTTATCATCGGCATGGGGCTATGGGTGGAGGCATTTTTGTTTAATAATAAAAATGGAATTTGCCATTCAATTGCTTTCCCCTTGTTGGACTCGACCCTTGGCCGGGGCACAGGGCGTGGGCTGTATTTTATGGGACATGTGTTGGCCATATTGAAACCTGTCGCAAAGTGCCAAGAGCTGGGACATTGAGCGAAGGAATTCTAAGAAATTTCATCAATTTCAGTGCAGCTTTAAGCTTGCAAAGAGTGGAATTATTTTTCCTAGAATTTCCACTGAAAATCACACAGAAATTGTCCATGCTCTGGGGAATAGTGCGCATAAAGGATGGGCATATCCGTAGACAACAAATTGATGTTGCAAAAGCCATGTCAAATAAAACTGATGGCACTTCTGTCCTGTCAAACATCGAAAATTGCAGATTTTGTACAGCTTACAAATGATTCCTGAATGTTTTCGTATTTTCATTTATTCACATACAACATTTACCTTTGAGAGCAACATTTATTAAGGTTTATCTTTAACTGCATTTATTGTGGATTTGTTTCCATTCACCGGCTACATATCTGTAGTTTATTTTGTAGCAACATTTTGAGTTAAGAATTCTGATTACCATCCACAAAATACTTACATTTCTGTATCTCATTTAAATGTTGGTTTATTGATGCTCCAAATCAAAGACAAAACAGCTACCTACCACAAAGCCTGGCCATCATTCGGATGAATTTGCCACTGTCAGGGTTTATTTACTGGCCAAGAACTGGAGCACAAACCGCACTAGTTTGGATAACTTGTCAACTGATTAAACGGAATCAAGGCCAATGCGGTTTCGGGCCAAGAGCAGCAGTTCCTGCCCGGGCACAGCTGTCAACTATGGCTAATAGAGCTCGTAGTTGGACGACTGTTAATGTGCGAGTGGCCGTGGTCGTGGTCATGGTCCCCCACGGCCTCGTCGATTTTGCGCCTAATGACAGTCCTTCGACAGGCCTTATGCTGAACGGCAATTTGCTGGGGGGACTGCCATTCATGTGTGCTCCATGAGACAGGAAAACAATGGAAAAATTTCAAACGGATATGGATACATTTCCGGCGCGTGCTAAGTACGCACCAGTGACAAGACACTGAAGAATTGTTTGTCATTAATTTAATTCCACAGCGAAAGACACACACACACACACAATGCTCCGTTTTAAATTTCATTCCCAGCCGAGTGAGTTCCGTTCCTTTGGCCGGAGCCGCCGCCACGAGCAGACAAAAAGGCAAAACCAAATAATTAGAGGTGGGGGAAAGAGCGTGTGTGTAGTGTAGTGTTGTTACAACATAATACATTTTATGCGAGTATTGGTGGCATGGGAGCACCTTTTGCTGTTTGCTTTACAGTGAGACAAGGTGTAAACCCACTTTTCTATCTCTTTCTGGTGCGCGTGGTGAATAAGTTATTGCTGCTCCCCACAGCGGACAGCGACACCTTGTTGTTGAATTCACCTTGCACAGAGGGGGCGAGCGGATTAAAGTTGATGGAATTGTTGACTTAAATGAACATTTAATGAGTTTTATTTTTACAAACAGTGTCTCTCCCTAACGTTGAAATGGTTCCACATATAAACTTTGTTTTAGACCATCGCAGAATGTCGCTGCCACAGGTGCACCGGGGCTTTGGGCCAACTACTGACGTGTGTTGGTTTCTGGTCGGAAGTTTCCTAATCCCCCCCCACAGAAGCGTCGCTCAACCCCCACCTGCGTGTGTGCTGCGTCAGAGCAAAGATTAATGGGTTTGCCTGTAGGGTTTCCATGCTCTCTCTCCCTCTCTCTCTCTCGGTCTCTCTTTGCGTTTGTTTACTTTTGTCATTCATTCGATTTGGCTTCGCTTTTTCTTGCTTCTCAGCATTTTTGGTGTCGCATTTGTGTTAGAATTTGCTGTTGCTGCTGTTGTTTTCTGTCATTTTCATCTGCTTGATTATGCAAACACACGTTTTGGTGCGCAAAGAGGAAGTGGCAATGCCGAAAGATGTGAGTGCTGCCAACTGTCGGTTTGCATTTGACTTGCATATATGGAAATATGGAGTACCCTGTATTGTAGAATGAACATCTCTGGCACTCTCAATTGAATAATAACTAATTGGCTTAAAGGAAACAGAGAGAGAGAGAGAAAAGTACTTCTTTCGCTTACAAATTTATTGCTTGATTGGATTTTAATTTTGAATGAAACTGAAGTGAATCGAATGCAATTCGTTGGCCAACAATCGCTCAGCCATAACCACCCATGACCTTGCCCCCCCCCCAACTGTGCCTTTACGCTTGACTTGAGGCCCCCCACCCATCGAGGGTCATTCTGGCTTCTGGCAATCGTCTTGCATATCCTTGATAGTTCATTAGCAAAAGCCTCTCTCCATCTGTGGCTTAGTTTATGCAAAAGGCAAATTGTATTTTCCAGCAATGTCATTTGCCGGGTCCGTGGGCTCTTGTGTCATGACCAGCAACAATTAACGTTTATGTCGGCTCTTGGCTTCTTGGCAGGGCACTTATTTATTTTTTGCTTCCCTTTCGAGGGTTGTTGGCTGGCGGTGGCACCTTCAAAAATAAGGAAAAAGAAAACTTTTTGATTCAACTTTTGTTTGGGGGCCACTCACTGCCCGAAGGACATGCTAATCCTGTTCCGAGGGATCTGTTTAAGTTTAAGTTCATTATTATAGCGAGAAGGAGTATCTGCCCCCTCTTACGGAGCAGCTTAGCTCATAGCGATCGTTAATGTGTGAACATGGTAAACTGTTGTGCAAATCTTTCATTGATCGCTCTGTATTTAGCCCAGTGATTAGAATTACAATCGGCCCAATTACACTCACACAATTAATGTGGATAATAATTGGCAGCAATTAAAATAACTCGCCAGCACTTCGGTCGCATTATTGAGGCATGAGTGGAGCGCCAAGAGCGGGGCAGGTAGAGGGAGAGCGTCCAAGTCTGTGCTTAAAGCCTCTTAAATTCCTCTGGAAGAGCAGGAGCAGGAACAGGAGCTGCCGGAGGAGGGAGTGCCTGTCCTTGCATACTGAATAACTCATTAAAAGCAAAACAAATTGTGGCAAACATTTCACAACGTAATTTCCTCCACCAGATTCCAATCATTTTGCTCCAGCCCAGACAGGGACTTTGTACGTTTGGTTGGGTGGCGCGGGGGGGGGATGTGGCCTCGGTTATTTGTCTTGAGCTTTGCAGAGGAAACATTTTATCAAGCTTAGATGCAGGTCCAGTCGACAGTCGACTCTGTGTGTTGGGTGGCAGCCTTCCGAGCCATTTGAGTTATTTAAACTGTGCTTTGCGGTTGAAATTAACGCGATTTATATGAATTTATCGTGCCAGGAGCAGCAGCTCTCTCTCTCTCTCTCTTCGTTCTGCTTGTCTAAGTTAACTTGTTTCCATTGTTTCCATTGAAACATTCTCTGCCCCGTACCATCAGTTTTTCTGGCCATTGTTTGTCTCTCCGGTTGGGGTTCGGGGTGGTGCACATTTTTCACGGCTTTTGCCTCGAAGCCTTCGCCGGGCTGAAATCTGTGTGGGATTTTGCATGCCAGCAGCGTGATTTCTGGCCTTACAGCCATGGCAGGCGCTGTTCTTGTTCACAACCAAATGTCACCCCTCGTTTTTGCCTCTCTCTCTTTTTTTTTTGTGCATCTGTAGCCGAATCGATTTATTGTTTTTTTTTTTGTCTCCTTTCTCCTTGGCTTTGCCGTATTTTTACGTGTCGCGCCGTGACGAGCCCCAAGTTTGTTACGTGTTTTAACATGTTATTGATCGCCCATGGCCCATGCCGCATGCCCCTGCCCTGGGCCAAGGATTTGTGACACAAAACCAAAAAACGCAGAAGGATCAGCACTAAAATATAATTTTGAATAATTCCAAAACGACTTTAGGTCATAAATTATGGCAATTTATGAAAGCTGAAAACTCTGTTTTCTGCTCATTAATAACTTAAATTGGAAATGTGCACAAAATATGCATGATTAGAGCTGCAATTTAGCTAATGGATGGACTAACTCCCAGTTTATTCCCAATTTATTTTCCAGCTGACTCTCTTTTCCATTTTGAAGCGCCTCAATCCTAAACAATCTACTGATTGCAATCTATCTTCAAGCCGAGGGGCGCTGCCGCATAACGCGTGGCACGTTTAAGCTCTCTCTTTAATGGTGCTCTTCTTCCTCTGCTGATTAGATGGAATTTTTGCTCCATTTGTCAGATTTCAGTGTCGAAACTCTCTATTTACGTGCACAATATTGCTCGTAAATAATTCCACTAAAAGGATAAACCGAAAATCGCTTTCAGGCATAATTATCATGTCTCATTTTTGGGCCATTATTTGCACACATTGAATTACCTTTATTTGGATGATAAATCAGCACTGCCAACTCTGGTCCGAGTTTGGTGTTTAGATGGCACACACAATGGCCATTGGGAGCATAAATTATGCGGTGAGGTGCGAGACAGGAGCCACACAGCCATGGAATAATTGGATTCTGGCAATGAATGGCAGTGTCGAATGGGTGGGATGGAGGCCACAGTCGAGCAAATGGAATGAATGATTCATTGTAGATTGAAGTGGCGCCTGGAACTGCTGGTCAAGTTTGATGATTTTTCTTTAAATGCTGCACAAAACCCTTTGGCCAGCTGAATGTTTGCGTTGCCCTCCAAGTCGGCGTTGCCATTGGCAGCTTGGAGTTGCCGGCAAGATAAACAAAAAAGGAGCAAGCAGCAAGCAGCAAGCCGTCAAAGCATCTTAAAATGATGCTCCAGTGGCGTCTGTTCCACCGAGAAACACTAAAACTAAAGGGGAAACGCTTTACTCTCATATCTTAATCTATTTGTGCCAGGAAAATTCCTGGCATTAGTTGTGTTTCCTCCTTTTCTCAGTATTTTGCTTGCCTCCCCCTGGTCGGGCCCCGTCGAGTCCTTGTGATTGCATTGGAACATAATCCCGCTGCTGCTGCAATTGCTGGACGCACTGGCAGCGGAAATCAGGGGAACTGCCTGCCACTGCCTGACTGCCTCTGTCGCTCATTATAAACTCGGCAACACTTTGCCCCGACGGCATCATTATCGCTCTTCGTGCCCCACTGCATCATCATCCACCATCATACCCCACCACTGGGCACCCACTCCTCGTACAATTCTGTGGCAAGTGGCGTTTCGCTTGGCTTCTGTTTGTGTGGGAGTGGCAGGACTCCTCTCTCCCGTAATCAACGCGGCAACAAATAAAAGATGACAGGAATTTGTGCATTTTCTTCAATGCTATTGCAGCAATTTATTGTTAGGATGAAGGAATGAAGATATTGTTTCGACGCAGTCCAGTCTGTGATTTGTTCCCCCTCCACACTGGGATGGGTCCAAATTATGCCTCGAGTTGTTTGCTTCCTTCTTCATGTTGTGTTCTGTTCTTGCTTCTTTTTTGGAGTAATTAAATTTCTCGGCTTGCTAATGCTTTGGATAATCATTACGAGGCGGCTAAAGGTCCGAGCGTGGTCCAATTTCCAGTCGACTGATCTTAATGAGCACTTAATGGGGTTTTGTTTGTTCGAAGAGATCTGAGGGAATACTTTTTGCTTGCAAATTAAAGTGTTTTCAAGGAAACCCCCAAACAATACACATAATATGTGGTAGGAATATGCTGTCCATAAACTAAGCCCCCTTTGAAGGTAATCCCTTCAGACTATTGCATTTCGAGCTGTGGTCAGTGCAGCAATGGATTTTGGGAAGCTCTTTTGGAATCTTTTGTTGACTTGTTCAGGTTTTACGGGCGCATTTTGTGATGCCTTTCGCATGTTTTGAATTTGTGTTAAAGATTGTTAAATAGAAATAATAACAATAGGCCAACAGTTTTCACCCAAACTAAACCATTTCAAAATATTTCCCAATTTAAATTCGAGGAGCTGTCAGTGTGACCGCACGCCACGTAATCGACTCGAGTTTTTCTCGGTATGTTTACGGTATATTTCCAAACGAAATGGTATATTTCGGTATATTTCTGAGAGTCTGGCTGCTGTCTTATCGATAATTCCGCAGTTACACTGGTGGGCCAAAAACAGTCGTGTAAACAGCCAGCGAATTGCCTTGTTTTTTTCTCCACCCCCCAACTGCGGATGGGGCTGTGTTTGGTTTGTGAATTAAATTGTGAAGGAGAGCGAGTATATAAGCAAAAGGCGAAAAGGTGCAGGCAGCAACAAAAGAAGCGCACTGAAAGAAGTACGGTACGGTTCGTGAGTGCGTCTCGTACCTGTGTGAGTGGAGTGCGTGTGTGTAAGTGTACAAGTGCCTTCAAAATTGCTCAATGGCCCACAAAACAGCAACGAAACGGCTCTGACCAGATAAATAGCATACAAAAGAAAACTGTTTTCCTCTGGGGCACGTGAAAATTGTGTGTGTGAGTGAGACTCCTCTGCGGAGAAAGTGCAGCGGCGGCGGATACAAAGTGAAAAGCAAACGCAAATAAATATATTTTGCCCAGTTTTCGAGTTTATTTTTGTGAAAGTCAAGTCTGTGCGGAGGCAGGCACCTCACCTGGAGAGGCAGAGGCAGCTCTCTTTCTCTCTCTGCCACATCTTTCTCTTGCGCGCAACAACAGAAAAAGTAAAAAGAGAGGTAAGAGTGCACAGTGTATTTTTCTGTAAACATTTCCTCTAGAAACTGTCGAAGAAACCATGTTCACGTTCAAAATGTCGTCATCGGTGGCTTATTATTATTATTTTTAGTTAAAAAAGAGACGGTAGCGCAGTAAAATCTCGAAGCATTGCGAAATTTGTTTCTTTTTGCTTCGTTTTTTGTGTTATTTGGTTTTGTTTTCTCAATGGCCGCTGCCAGTACATTTCCAGCTGTGTTGGTGCGCGAGAGAGTGCGAGAGCGAGAGGCGAGTCAGCTGTGTTGTGTCAGCGTTTAGCACGTTGCTGCCCATGGTCTGCGAAGCGTAAGGTAGGCAGAGAGTGCGGCCCACAATTTACACTATAAGGAGAGCTTCACCATCTGCGAAATGTAGCTTGGCTGCTTCTGTGTGGAAGATTTTTCTCTGCTTTTGCTTTCTGTGCATCAGAGCCGTTAATTGATTTCTGTTAACGGCTGCCCGTGAAGCAAACAGAAAACAAAAACGGCTGGAAACACACAACTTTTCAATTTTATCCAAACAAATCGGACTCTCTCCCATTGCCGTGCTCTCTCCCTCTCCGTCTTGTCGCTCTCGGTGTGGACTGCACGGCATTGCCAGCTTTAAATCGTTGGCGCGCTTTGGATTTTGTACGAAACGTAGGCTCCAAAATGCTGAGCCAGCGAAATTAGACAAACAATCAACTGCAGAGGCACCTTGCTGTTTCGTTCAATTGGAACATTAACAGGTATACTTGTGATTCTCTGTGGCTCTACCAATTGTTAAATTGTTGTATAGACCGACATGCATTGATGTGCAAATTATAGAATTAATACAGACAACCCATTGAAAATATCTGCCATAGGGTATCAATAGCGTCGGGCAACGCAGCTGGCGTGCCTTTCTTGTTGACATTGAATTGCTTTTTACGCGTGCTCATGCACTGCGCCCGCCGTTCCATCTGTATCTCTGTGGCGCGGTATGCGCTGTATCAGAGCTGCTGCCAAAGTGCAATAAATTCACTTGAACTCTCCCGAGAAAAGCCAGCACCCCACTTGATCCCGCTGGCCCCTTCTCCGTGTTGTGTTTCTATATTTAATTTGTTAATCAATTGTTTGGCGCTGCCCATAAAGGCTATAATTAAATGTGTGTAAAAATAAATGTTTGGATGATTGCCGGTTTTTTTTGTATTGTTGCTTCTGAATCATCGCAACTAATGAATTTACATGGAATTTCAATTTAAATAGAGATTTTTAGCTAAAAATCCCCCTGTGGCAATGATGAGGCGTTCTTCTGGAATGATTGCGCTTAAATTTTGGCATTTTCACAGGGATTCCCAAGAACTACTCGATATCCATCGTAGATAATAGCAATTCCGAGTATTTGTTTACTTCTTGTTGGCCATTCGAACCTTTGACCTGCGAAACGAACTGAGCGCATTGCTTATATTTTCAAGTAAAAGATTACCGGGGGCCAAAAAGGTTTGAATTCGCATCTATTTGTATTCGCTTAACCAATTGGACCGGTTTTCAGGCCCAAAGACAGTGAATTTCCGATCATAATTGATTGTAACATGAAATCAATAGAACCCGGATTCTGCTGCTAAGTTGTAACCATTAGGTTTAACGTTTAAAAAGTCTCCTTTTTATGGCTAAGATTTGAAAGATATTCCATTCAACTCTGTTGGCTGCTAGCGTTAGTGTTGCTGCCATTGATTTTATGTATTCAAAACGAGGCACCAGTAAAACCTTTCATTGATTGATTGGCAGACGTATTTGGCAATCGCACACTTCCACGCATACGGGCAGGGCACTCCATCGTGGGGGAAAAACAAAGCAGCAGCGAGGCAGAATGGCAGTCGACAATATTATCACTGTCAGACAGAATTTACATTTGATACCGCCCGCAGGCATTGTAAATTTGCTTATCTAATCAAACAAGAAAAACATACATACATGTGTACACAGCCAAAGCGAACGCGAGCCAATCCCAGAGCTATCTGATATCCGATACCTAATTAAAAGTTTTGAAAGTTCTCTTTTGCTGCTGTGTGAATCGATTCCAGAACTGGGCTTCAATTGCTATCCAAACAGCTCGCTGTGTAAACAAATAATAATAGTGTTTGTTGCCTTACCCACCGCCGTCTGGCTGTCACATGACCTGCCATAATGTTAGCCCTTACGCGATCCTCGACTGATCGTTTCACTTGCCCCTGAATCACGTCTACCCCTAGGGTCATTATTCAGATGAGAAAATTGCCACACAAAGTTGTTACAGTGTGCTGAAAGGTAGAATAGAAGGCATACTAGAACGAGAAATAGTTCTCCCAAAAAGAGAATTGTAGAATACAATGTGGATTGATCGAAGAACATTAATAGGCAAATCTAGTGAGTTAACAGCTGTTAAATCTGCTTTGGAATCATCAAATAGAACCTGTTAAAGTTACCCCAAGTTAATGGCTCAGTAAGTATCTGAAAGCTCATTTTCTTACATTGTGGGGTTCATTATTTAACAGAAGAACATACAAATGTATAAGTCAAAGAAGAACAGTGTGTATTTTATACTTCTTTTGGGTATCACATTGTAGCCGTAGCCGCCCCCTATCCGAATCGGTTTGGGTCCGATATCGAAGTCTGAAGCGTGCGCTCTTCCTATTAGCATAACTTTATACATTTGCATCTATCTATAAATTTGATGTATAAATCTGTTATTGGTTTCTCTTAATCTTTATCTCGCAGTTTTGTATTTTTGTGGGTTTCCGCTAAGGTCAGTTATGGGTCATTAAATTCAACTACTAGCTCGAGTCCTCGCTGTAGTCGTTCTCCAATGTTCACTGTATATGCCATTGCTGTTGTTTACCCTTTGGTTTCAGTTAATTTTTCATTTGCCTGGAAGTAAACTCGAAAAAAAACAAAAAATAAAGCGACTTCAAAGACCTGACACATCGTAAAGTTTTCAGAGCAGTCGTCGACAACGACGATGGCGACGAGTTGAGAAAACTCAGTCAGTGTGACAAGTGCAAGTCGCCAATAAAATGGCCAAGTCAACAGGTAACAGGCAGAACACAGAGAGTAGCAAAATTAAGAAAATAGAATGACGTGACAGACGGAGACAGTGTGACAGTCATTCAGAGTCGTCCGGGAGTGTCGCTCAGCTCAGTCATATATGTATTTATATTTTTTTGTGTGTGGTTCGTCGATAAGAGCCTCGTGGTAAGAGTGGTGTGGAGACCTTTGGCTGTTTTTGGAGAGCTCTTTAAGTTTTAGTTTTGTGTGTTTATTTTGTTTTATTGCTGCAACAACAGCAGAATTTGTAACCTCAAACTGCTGTATGTTTAGTGGTTTATTTTGTTGGTTTAATGGTTGTTGTAGCCGAAATGCGTGTAGCAGCTGAAAACTGGTTTTAAGCCAAAAGAATAACAACAACAGAAACAAAACAAATACTTAAAGTTGATGCTGCGACTATGGGGTTACCCAGCAAATGTTCACGAATGTTTAATATATTCAAGAGTATTTTTTTATATTTTTCCTAATTATTAGCCACTGGAAAGTTTCCAACTGTTCTTTGTATTTGAATTATGTGGGAAGCGATCTCCCACAGTTTGCTAACGAATATACCCGAATCGGATATATACAGGGTATGAAGAATAAAATAAGTACAGCGTTGCCATTTTGGTGTTCGCAGCTTCGAAGTTTGCTCTCTGCACTACCGCGAAGAGAGTGCTGAGAAGAGAGTAGAAACTTCTGTGTTGGAGCTTACAGCTGTTTCTTTGATTCAATTTACTCTCCCTCCCCACCGCCACCCACGTGCTTGATCGCAGCTGCTGATGCTGCTGCTGTTGCTGCTGTTCTTGTCTTCTTTGTTCTCGGACTTGCACGATCGTGTCTTCTAGGCTTTAATCTATGCAAATATATAAATCTTCGACATCCGATGCCAGCTCCTTTCTCGTTATTTATTGTTTTGCCGTTTTTGCGTTTATTGAATTTGAATTTCTAATTATTTTCATTACTTCTACATTACCTCTACTTCCCACTCGCTCTCTGCTTATATGTCTGTCTCACTTGCTCTCCTTGTCTGTCTGCTAATTGTGTAATTGCATTTACTGTCCCCCCCATTTGACCCCATCCCACCAACTGATTGCAGTTGCCCGTGCCCGTGCCCGTGCCCTTGCCTGTGCCTGTGCTTGTGTGGGTGTTATAATTTATTACATTTCTGTTGGGGAATGATGATAATTGTCTTGCTGCTAATCCGAAGTTCTGTAACATTTCCAGGTACATGTTCTGTACAACACAAGTTGAGGAAGTGGCTTAACATTCAGAAGAAGATACAATTTACGGTCTGAGTGGTTGCTTCTTTAATCTACACTTTATTTCCCAGAACTCTTCTTCGCTACGAAGCTAAAGAGATAAATTGTCTAAATAAGAAGTTAGGAAACCATAACCGGGCTTCAATTATTCTCCATCTCCATTAAATGATTTCCTTATCTGCCATCTGTGCTGGGCAATTATGAAACTCTCCTAAATGCCACAGCTTCTAACCTGTTCCTCCATATGGTTTCTTGGTTGCGTTCCACTGCGTGGAAATTTGCATAAATACATATGTATTATTTAAAGCTGCAAAAGAAATGCCTGAAAAGGGGAGACGTTAATGGAATTGCAATATGATCGCAGTCAAAGTTATGAGACCCAATCGGCTCCTCTTATCTGTTTGTCTGGGACTTGTGCGGAGAGTTTATGGAACCCTGTATCTTATCGATTTGATTTTCTTATGATTATGATGACGACTCGTGCACTGCTGTGCCGAAGTTTGGCAAAAGTTTTGGGCTTATTGCCTTTCATTTATCTTCATGATTCCTGCATTTACCGCACATATTTTGCCGGCTTGCTGGTCTTGGCCTGGCCTACAAGACGGGCCCGGCCGGTGTCCGTTGCTCGCATTCGGCTTCTGACCCACTTTCGAAGTCAAACCAAAAGCAAACCCAAAGCCCCTCAGGCTGGGGCAGCACAAATTCAAACAAATGCATTTTTGCGGCACTTGGCCAAGTTTTTGTGCCTGTTTTGTGGCCGAAAGTGAATGTGTGCACACGCGAGCATGAACGCCTTGTCTCTGGTGGCGAAAAGAAAGCCGTTTCCTTGGCTTACTTGGCTTTCACTCGCATCACGTTTTCCCAGCCCAACCAAGCAGAGCAACGCCACTCCTCCTCCCTCCTTCTGCTGCACTCATCTGCCGCCAAGCAACTTTATTGCTTCGCATGCCATTGTCCAGATGCTGTAAATATTTTCATAAGCACACGCATTGCTCCCTCCCTTCAGGAGGATAAATGTGTACACATACTCGTACTCGTGTGCATTCCCCGTCACTGCATTGAGCTGCAGGGGAGTTCTTGTCGGTACATTAAAGATGGGAGAAGAGATTGATCCAGTAAATGTCGTGGGATCCACCAACAGAGATGCCAGAGAGCAGACAAAGTACTTTTCTAATGCATATTCCTTTACAATGTAATGAAAACTTTACGTTATAAAGTGCAATAATCAATTTGTCAGGCAACAAAATAGCTGATAGCTGGAAAAACACAAACTCGCTCCCACTCCATGCAGAAAGCTTTTTTACATATATCTGAATTATTTATTCAACTCTACCCTCAACTGCAACTGGTTTGCAACTTAATGAACTGCTGGCATCAAATCAAATCAAATCGAATCGAATCGAACACGATTCATTTGCATAATGATTACAATCTGTGAAATATGTATCTGTATGTATCTTTAGATACAACAAAAAGCAACTGCGAAATCCTTCATTAAATTTTCCACATAGTTTTATTATTTTTATTTTTTATTAGTTGTGTGTTTTGCATACATCAATTCAACAATTGCGCTCAAAAGCATTTTAATTTATGCACGACTTTTACACATTTCTGCTGTTTGTTTATTTGTTTTTCGGTGTTTGCTTTGCCCTCTCTCTCTCTCTCTCTCTCTCTCGCTCACTCTTCTATTTACCTTTCGGCTTCCGATAATCATTCAAAAATCGTACGACTATTTATGGAAACATTTACAGCGCGAAATTCCCCTTGCCGCCAGCAGAACAGACCATGCCAATCACGATTATAAAATATTTAATTGTATTATTGTGTTGGGTGGCCAGAACGGGAATAAAGTGACAATCAGAAGGGAGAAAATTAATTGATTAAACGTTAAAATGGTAAATAATTGAATGCAAACAAGAAAACACAAAATAAATCGAAATTATTGATTTATTGTGGATAAAAACACTCTGCCAGGACTGCATATAATGTATTTAAGCCACTGTGGGAATGCTGGGAACGCTGGGAATTTAATAAATGGTTTTGTAGCAAACGTTAAATTGATTCTTGGAAGAGGAGACATCTGGTCTCAAAGCTCTCTTTCTGCTTCCCGCAAGCCGGCACTCATGGTTATTCAATTGCTTCGCCAAAAGTCAACGCCGAAAATCTCATCCCACCGACCAGAGCCCACATCTTCAGCCCTTCAGCCGCTTGCACATCCTCAGACTCTTACCCCAGTTAGTATGTATACAGAAATGTTTCATTAATTGCAGCAGAGGAGCGTGCACACGTACACTTAAAAAAAAAAATGTGCAAAGAATTCAAAATAGTAAAAAGTAAACTCTTTTATGAATTTAAGACAGTTTTTTAAGATAACTTTAAGCGAAAATCTTTAAATTTTGAGTAATTTATCAGACACAAAGTACAATTATTTTCTCTCAGTGCACCCTAGTGTGTTCGTTCTCAGGCTGTGCTTCACTTTGTCCCTTCTCTCTTCTGTTGCTCCTCCTGACTTCGCCCACGTCTGCCTGCCTGCTGATTCGTCCGTAACGGACTTGTTGGAGTTATAAATATGCAATTATGGATGTATGTGTGTGTATGCACCCAAAAGAGTAGAAGAGGAAACTTTTTAGCTGCCTACCATGCCGCAGGACTTGCAACAGTCTCCCCTTCTTTTCGCGGCCGGCATAAACAAATCTTGTAACACAAAAGCTTTTTAAATATTTCACGGATGCGCACGTAAAGTGAAGTGGCTTAAAGGGGAACAAAGTTTATTAGGCAAACTATTGGAGCCTGCAGCTCGATGATGGGAGGGAGTGCAACTAATTAAGCAGCTGGTAGGAGCCCCTGCCTTTACCCTACAAAACGCTGCAGCAGTGGCGCGCAGGCAACTTTTTAACGCGCTTATCTCGGTGGCTCGCACAGACACAAAACACTCCCCCACACAATCTCTGTCCTCGCAAAAAAAGAGTGGGGGCTGCGAGGGCTTCCTTCTGTTTGCCCAACAAGTTTGCCCATAAACTTTTACCAAACTGCCACGCCCCACACCCGTTAGTCATCCACAGGCTCACACCCACGCGAACCCACACACAGAGTTTGAGCTTTTGTTGCACTTTTTACGTTGCTGCGTTTCGAGAATAGATGGAGCTGAAACTAGAGGGAGAACGAAACAACATAGTTGTGTTTTTATGCTAATTTAATGGATATTGCTAATGCTTTAGGTGAGGTAAACATTCATCAGCATACATAAATATGTATGTACATAGGTATGCATGTAGATTTTTGTTGAGAGCGCATCCATGTGCCGTTGTGACATGAACTCTTTTTCTGTCCCTCAGCCACTGCTGCTTGCTATGCAACTCTCTTTCTCTCTGCCTCGTTGCCCACTCCCACTCCCATTCGTTTCTATTCTTTTTCTCAAGAGAATGCAATGAAGTGAAGTCCGCAAATAAAACGGTTTTTTTTTTGCAGCCTCCCTCCCGTCTTTGCTGTTGTGCTTTACATCTTTTGTTTTGGTCGCCCGCACGTGAGCGAGCGCCAATGCTTTTTCTGGTGCCTGTGCCTGCGCTCCTTTGGTTGCTGCTTACTCTCCAACCCTCTGGCTGTCGCCTGCACTTGGGTCTGGCGGTGAATGCACTTTGGGGAGCTTGCGGTGTCCGTTATTGTTGCTTTTATTCGAGGAAGAGAGAGAGAGAGGGAGAGAAGGAGATCCCCTGCTGAACCTCACACGGGTGCTTTGACTCGCATGCCACTGCCTTGCTCTGAATGAATGGTTGGTATGACTGCATGCATGGTTGAATGACTGAACAAATGACGGAATACCGAAAGGTCTGGCGTGTGCTCTTTAAACAAGGCATATTCGAGAACATATGTATGCACATATGTATGTATCCCATGTCATGCCGCTGCACTGACCTTCGCCTCTTGTTTGTGTAATAATTCGCAATATGCTAAGCATTAAACGCAATTTTCGCGGCATATTTTCGTGGCAATTGTTGAAAAGGCGCAGCAACTGCGCCTCAATCATGCGGAACAGAACTGTAACGGCACTTTTCAGTCCCATAATTGACTTCCAAAAGGTGGAATGACTGTGCAGAGCGGCGAAGGAGTGCGCAAAGTGTGAGGCGTGTGGCGTGAGGTGCGGCATTTCAATGCCTTGAGTGCAACGACTGTACTTGAAATAAACTGTTTGACTGACCACCGAAGCCCCTTAAGCCCCCCAGTCTACCCCTTTACAGCTTTTACAAATCTGTTGACCATTTTTGAGGCGCAAATAAAATTTGACTCGGTCAGAATTATGGCGCACATCGGAAAATTTACATGACAAATCAGGCACACGGCGTGGGGTGGTGCGGCGTTGAGGCGTGGGTGGGGCCAGTTTAAGGCGCGTGTCGTGCATATTCAATGAGTAACACCACGCATATGTGTACATACATATATGTATTTGCATAGCTGTGGTTGCTGTGTTTCCTTGTTGTCCGCAAGATTACAAAAAAGTAGAAAAAAACCAACTAAAAGCTTTACAGAAGAACTTTGCATCTCAGAGATGGAAACGACGGAACAGTCATAAATGCAAAACTCTGAGGGAAAAGCAAATAAAGACGGACTATTCTGAAACTTTCATAGCTTTAAAGCTTATATTGCCCCACACACACACACACACATTCTACTCCACCCCTGCCATGCTCCGTGCCAGAGTCTGTCTCTCCCCTGCACTTGGACACGGAAATTGATAAGCAATCTGCGACCATAAAAGAATAAACCTTTAGCTTACAGTGTCCATGTACTTGCCACTTGCTCTTGCTGGGGTTGAATGCACTTCGGCACAACACAAAAGATAATCTTGGGATCAGTGGGGGAACAGTGGGAACAGCTCAACTTCAAGCTGTATACGAAGTTGGAACATTTGACAAGATATACATAAAGGTATACCTCCGGGGAACTCACAGCCACATGGACAAAGAGTAGGCAGAGCTTTCTCTCTGTTATTGTTAGCATTTTTGCCCTACCCTCAACTTTCGCATGAGCCTAATTAAAGCCAAAGCTCTCTCGTTTGCTCAATTAACAAGAAACAAATAGCGACAGCGACAGAGGAGAAAATATGGAAATTTATAGCGTTTTTTCTATTATTTTTTCTTTCTTACAATTTTTTTCCATACCGTCCGGTCACGTCCTTCGTCCTGTTTTTATATTGTCTCCCACTTTGAAGAGAATTAAAAAAATGCAATCAACTTTCGCTTTGAGGCCAGTTCGAGTGCTTAATTGAATAATATAATCTAACTACAAATAAATTAATAATAAATCCAGCTGTTTCTCATTTGGATGTGCGTGTTTTTTGTATTTGTGGGAGAATGGCTGCCGCTGCCCCTGTCCCTGTCCCTGTCCCTGACTTTGAACTTGAATCTGGGAATAAATTAATATTTTTATGTGCACGATGTGTAGTACATCGGCTGTGTACTGCCTGCCGCCCCAAACATGGCCACAATGCTGTCGATTGTCTCTCAGTTTTTCGTGTGTAATTTAAATTTATTTACAAGCCAACGCTAATGAAGTCATCGAAGCGAATCGTGAAATTGCGTAAGGTCTAGCCAAAGCTCGTTCCGGAGACTGTGTGCCTGGGGGGGGAGAGAGAGAAGAGAAGGCCATCAAACAGCATAGCAAACACGAACATAAAAACTTTACAGCTGAGTCATTCCCCGCCGCAGACTGGTAGAAAGATTGAAAATCGAATTGAAGTCACCTCGCCCATGCCCTGGCATTGGTGCAGATACAGATACACACACACACACACACACATGAGCAATCTCTGGCCATAGATACTTTGTGTATCGTCACCATGATTATATCCAAATTTAGATGCATTCATTCTGAATTTAAAATTCGCATCGCAACGATCCATATCGTCGAACCAAATAAGGCGGCTACTACGAGGTTAGTGGAACATCAGCAAGACATTTAAGGACAACTTTAGAGCTACGAAAGTATTCTAACGAAAAGAATTAGCGGAAACACACACAAAGCCATCGAAGGAACACATGTTTCTACGACCATAAATGCATGTACTGATAAAAATAGGTTCTGGGTTCTGCAATGGTTTTTATCAGAGTTATACTACGCTTTGGTTTCATTTATCTTGAATCATAATGTGGCACTCAATTGCACTCGTTTATCTCAGCCAGGCAATCAATCGGAATTGATAGCCAGCAAAACAAATACGTTTATCAATTTCAATATCAACTCTCCACGCTTCACTCCACCAATTGGCTTCTTGGCTTCAACTCTCTGTCTCTCTCTCTATCTGCAGAAGGTGACTCAGTGCAGTCTGATTAAAGTCGATTAAATGCGAGTATTTTGTTCTTTGTCAGCGTCATTCAATGAATCAACCAAGCAAGCAACCAACCAACCAACCAACCGCAAAGTTCTGTTTGGTTGGGTTCTCTTTGTGGTTTAATCGGAATGGCTGCAGCGAAAACCCCCAGCCCCATTAATAGCCATATCAATTATGCAACTCATCAAACAATCGTTAATTCAATGCCCAACTGCATTCACATGCAGCTCAAGTAGACAATAACTCAATTAGGAGCAACGTATATAAAATTAAGCAAAAAATGTGCAAATTGCAAATGAAAAGTGCTCGGGGAACGTCCGTCCATTGGGGCAATTTGTAATTGATTCCAAATCGAAGCTTGTCGCTGCCTCTGGCACTGACTCGACTCTCTGGCGCTGGGCTCTTGCTTCAGAATGCAATATTTATATGACTATTTTCTATATGTGTTACCTGGTCAAGGCTACAATCAGAATGGATTGACCACGCAATGGTCTTACATATTTTCGCCCTTTTCTTTTGGGCTGCTGCTCTGTGTACTCAATAATATTTATTTATCTGAATGTGCGCGCTGAATATTCTTCAGCTTTTGGCGTAATCAAAAGCCAAACAAAGTGTTTCCGCTTTGGCCAGCAGCCAGAAATGAAATTCTTAAACATTTATTGCCCGCCCAAACATTTCTCCATTGAAGATGATGTTGTTGCCTCGAGGGGCACCCACTAAAACTCACAGAGCGAAAATAAACGCAATTCTGTGAATAATTTATACGTGATATAAACACATCAATTATGGCAATTGGAAAAATTAAAGTCACGAGTAAGTGTGGAAGAGGATCAGAAATTATTATAAAATAAAGCAGAATAAGGAAGAATGTTTGACGAGTAAATTAAAATGGCAGAGGAGGCAAATTTTCGATGAAAAATATTGCTGGTACACGGAGTCCCATCCTTCGCCTGCTCGAATTTACATTGATTTTGTTTGGAAGTACTTCCATTGCTCCACACAGATTGTTGGCCCGAAAATGCTTAATTGGAACGTCATTCCGATTTCGATTGCAATTCCAATTGCAGCTTCCCAGCTGCAGTGCACATAAATATTGTAACACAGGTTGAAATTGATGCTTCGTTTGGCTTTTCTGTTTATTATTCCGGCAATATTTCCCCCTTTTGCATTTGCATTTAATAATATTTTAACTGACGATTCGGCGGCAGGAGGAAGTGATTGATTTTAAAGTTCGAACTGAAAGAGCTGCATTTATTCCCTGAAATGAGTCTCAAATGTTTCTTGCTAGTTGCAGGCTGCACAAGGGAAGCTCTCTCCCATGAGATTTTTGGATTATTCCCATGATCTATTTCCTGTCTAATTTCCTGCACTTGAATTCAGTTACATTTTAAGCAACAATTTGTGTGTCAGAAAGCACAAATATTTTCCATGTCGAATGGAATTTTTGAAATTGATTTGTGTTTCCATTCGCGTGTGGCCTTTCAGGCGAACAAGGCATGCCTTTGTCTGCCTAATTTGGATTCAAACAATAGAAACTTCCATACACAGATTCATATTTAAGTTAATATTTGTGCGTGCTGCAAGGATTGGGCACAAAATCAGAGAATGTTTAAGTGGAAAATAAAGTTAAAACGTTTTGCTCTTAATTTATGTAAAGAAAATGTTTCAATTTTCTACAAAATTGGTTTGCTTGGCTTCAGAAGAACAGTGCGTTTCATTAATGGCATGTACATTGCATCCTAAATACCATTGAGCAGTGCACAACTGTGCTACCATCTCTTCTACACGACTCGAGACGCACAAGCGAATGCGGCCGAAGAGAATGCCAGAGAATTTTGACTCCCTTTGCAGAATGACTTTCCATTTTGCATTTCTCTCCCTTAAAGAGTACAGAAAATAGTTTTCTAGGCTTTTGAAACGTACTGTCCTGGTTTTGGGTATGACAGGATAGCTGTGTGATGTGGTTAGGAGCGCAGGACCGCACCTTCTGTGTGTGTGCGTGTCACCACAAACAAAAGCGTATGCAAACATGAATGTTGTGTGCCAAAGACACATTTCGGTACATTGTGGGTGTGTATTTATTGACTTTTAACATAACCACTGTCAATATTTAACATTGGCATGTGGCAAATAATGTGCTCCATCCACTTGCCACTTGCCACTTGCCACAGTTTGTTGGGCCCTTTGTTTCTGGGATTATCCCAAAGTGTATAGACAATTTCAGAGGAAACTGAGAGGCAACGGTGCAGAGACTACATTTATGCGCTTAATTGAATGCCATGTAATATAATTGAATATATGTATGTGAAAATGAAGTGGTTTAATTAATTTGCAGCCGACTTATAATTTATACACATTGAAACATTGCTCGCCCTCAGGTTCACTGTTCGCTGTACGCTTTTACGCTCGTTTTCCATATGCATACAACAGTTTTAATTGCACATTTTTCGCCCAGCGGCACTCTCTCCCAGTGTGGCTTAGCCCTGCACAGCCCTGCCCCAAGGGGTACGATTTGTTTATACGATTGCGGGATTGTTTAATTGAATTTGCTGTAACAAATGAGAGGCAGAGAAGTGGAAACAGCGAAAAGAGCCAAAACACACACAAACAGCATCGAAAAGTTCAAAAGTGCAATTAATTTTTGCTATGTGCTTTTCCATTTTCATTTTTTTACTGCATTTTTTTTGTTCCTGCTGTTTGCTTTGGCTTTTGGGTGCTTCGGTGCTATCCATTTCAGCTTGTATTCTCCATTAATTTGGTCAGGCTATAAATCAGCCAAAAGCGTTGACAATTTAAACGATTTTTTTGCTCCTTTTTTTGCTCCTCTGTTTTTATGCACTTTTTGTAGTTTATTTATTCGCACTGCAACAAATGGGGATATTTAAATGAAAGCTGAAACGGGTAATGGAATAATGGGGGGCTACACTCTTAATGGAAAAAGTTTTCTATAAATTAACGAGCACAAAAAATGCTCTCTCCCAGTGAGGCTTAGCAGTCAGCTCCTTTCGCTCGCTTTGCTGTCTTTTATTTTTCACCATTGGCCACACAAGAAACGAAAAACAGCTGCAGCTTCGCCATCACAAAAGGAATTCTAAATCGATTTATGCATCAAAGCATGGAAAATCGCGCACTCTGAATGTTGCCATGTGGCTTCGTTGTGTCCGCTGGCAAAAGTTCTTTTACGTTTTACTTCTGTTGGAACTTCAAGTTGCTCTTCCGCTGCTGTCTATCATTGGGTTCTGTTGTTTCATCTGCCTGTCTGCCTGACTGCCTGACGTCCTTTGCATTAGATATTCCGCTGTATGCAGCAGCACATCCTCCGGTTGTCCCGGTGCCAGTTGCCAGTGCTCCCCGGTCTCTGTGTCTCTGTGTTTCACGTTCCCTTTAGCTATTTTATGACAGTTTCGAACCGGAAATGTTGTGGGTTCATTGATTTGCACAGAAAGATTTTTTTTATTTATTTTTAACCTACCTGATTATGATTTCTGCTTGTGTCAGGGCAGTATTTGCATATAAAATTAGCTCTAAACTTGAAAAGTTGAATCTCAAAACAAGTTACCAATAACCAATCGGATTCCACTGACTGGCGCACTCTCTCGTGCTCTTTCCCAGTGTGTCTGTGCTTTGCGCTTTACTTATGCACCAAGAGCTTCTGCTGTTGGCACTTTAATGGATGCAGCATGCACATGAAAGAGGCAGGAAGGATGCTGTGCCACAGCTCTGTGTGACAGCTGTTGGTGCAAGTGGGAGCCGAATGCCAGATGTGGCTTTGCCGCCAGCGGGCGACAGCTGCCACTAGAGCCCCAGCCCCAGCCTCTTGCATAAGCCTTTAATTTCTATAATTTGTGCTTATAGAATCTTTATCCTTTGGCTGCCTTCTGCCACACATTATGGCCTCGTCTAGACTTTCGAGTGCCTCTTGCCGTCATAGGGCGTGGCGTGGCAAGTGAAAAGGCTTCATCATGGACACGTGTATCCTTGTATCTCTCTTGTATCATTTTCGAGTCTGCTTAAATTGCAGCTGCAATGACTATTATTCTGAGGCGACTTCTCACCTTTCCAGCCAGCACTTTCTCCGCCCTGCCAAATGTCACGTAGTTGATTGGGATTCCATTTTGATTACTGATGTTCGCCATGAACTTTGACTCGAAATCTCCACATTGTTTGCAGGAAAAGTCTCAGTTGCTGCTATAATTATTAAACCGGGTTGCCTCCGCCTCCGCCCACTCCTATTTGCTGTCTATGATTATCTTTTATTGGGAAAAGCTATTCTTACTTCGATGTGTGTGCACTTTCGTGGGCCATGCAAATGACGAGCCGATCGTTGAGCTATTCCCGGTACTTTGGCTGCGTGCTGGCTCCAATTGAAATTTCAATCGAATTGTGTCTCTTGCGCTGATCGGAACTGCCATCGTGTGGCAGGAGCTTTATTGTTTTGCTGAAATGTGAGGCTGGACAACAGCAGGGAAATATGTGAGACCTTTTGGATATTATTTGCCATTCAAAAATACATCACTTGGTGCCGCAATCAATGGAGAGTGTTTGGCATTCAGTAGCCAATAGTTTTCCCTTCCAAAAACTTGTCGCATCTCCATCAAACTCCATTGGCACTCTCATAATTGATTTCCCATAGTTGTAAATGTGCCTTATGGAATATTCACGTGAAGTTTCACGTCTGGTGGGCTTGTACCTCTACGAACGAGCTTCGAGCTCTGAGACTTAAGCTGCTTATGCCGTGTGGCTGTCGTAATCCTTTGGCTGGTGCATCAAACCCTGAGCCATAGGGACATGAGAGATTGTTGTCTCTGTGTCTATCTTCTGGCTTACGCTCTAACGCAGAGTAAACCCTTTAGTCATGATAATTAGACAGCAGCAGCAGCAACCGCAGGGGAACTCCCTGCTCTCCCTGCTCCCGTTGGAAGCTTCTTGGCCAGTGGCTAAATCTCAGCCTTAAGTGTTTTGCTGTTTGTGCATGGATTGCATGCCAAAATACGTCAGCAATTGCGTGATGGTTTCTATTTGCCATTTGCCATTTTCCATTTCCCTTTTTTTGTTCGCTATTCGTTTTGCTGTGATTACACTGGCACATTTACTGGCTGTCATCGGCAATGTTATCATCTATAATCGCTGAAACTTGATGAATGAATCGCCTGGGGTACGCCCACTGGCACTCTCACAGTGTGGCTTAGCAGCAAAGGGCTTGTCCCTGACATGTGTCCTTAATCAATGGGATGGCGTGGGAGAAAGCGGTTTGTGTGTGTGCTGTTTCTATAAATAAAACATAGCACACTTCTCTGGGCAGCCCTCTGGCTCATACTGTCATGTGGGAGTCTCCTCTGCTGCTCTCTGGCCCACTTGGCCACGCTTAACCCCGAGCCAAGTGTGTGTGTGTGTGTGTGTGCCCTGGGCACTCCGAAGGGTCACACAGCTCTAATTAGCCGCTGACAAATGCCACAAACCGAGAGACATACTCTTACACATTTGTACATATAGAAAGGCAATTAAAATGCATATTTGGACCACCACAATTATGGTTATTTAGCTTTAATTAAATCTTGAATCTAATTTCCTCTGTGCATTCCGTTCGATTTTGATACTGTATCTGCTCCAGAGATTCAGAGATAATTGAATAATTAACTGCAATTTATTTCACTCGCATTTCGATGCATCTTCATCCATTGTTCATTTCCAAAACCTCCCCAAGCTTGTTATAAATATTTGTAATAATTGAATTGCTGGTTAATAACAAAATGACAAAATATTAATCGTGAATTTCTGCTTTTTGTTTCAGTTTCATTGCAGAACTTTGGCATTTGAGCGACTTTGCTGTCAGACTGAATTATGGTAAGCTCCATTGAATTTCAATCAACTTTTTCTGCGGGTTTTTGGGTCACACATTCAGTCGGGCATTTTCCCCAATTGATTGCCGTCGATGTGAGGCTGCGATAGTGTTGCTCCCACGTCGGAGGCGCAGCTCCATCAATCTTCGTTTTGCAATTGCCGGCACTTTTGAACTTCCCCTTAACGTGGCTTAAATGCCGTTTAATGTAAAAGAACCGAGACAAATTTCAGCATTTCACAATGTGCGCCAACAGCGATTAATTCTTGGTCCTGGCCACAAAAGAAGGTCGGGCGGGCAGGGGACAGAAGGGAGCGAAGACACCAGTCAGTGTCAGCCAGGCGGCAAATGTGTCTTGTAGATGTCCGCCCCTCTTGGCCTGCTTGCTCCCTGTTCCCGCTTGTTTCTCTCTGCCTCATGCCAAGGTCTTGTCCTTGCCGCTTATGTGTGGCTGTGTGCAAGCAATTTATCTTTCACTTTTTCCGCTGCTGCGGTTTGTGGCGCTTCGTCTTGCTCTTGCTTCTTCCTTCCTCCTTCCTCCTTCCTCCTGTGCGCTCGACAATTATGCGTAATGCGCATTTTTCGTTGCATACTTTGGTGCGTTGGAGGAGCAGCGGCAGCATAAACATCGACAGCAGCGAATGGCATGCCAAAAATTAATATTGCCGCATACTTTGAATGTCTCTGTGTGGGGCAGCTTAAGCGTGAGCACATCATAATTAAGTTGAACTTAATGCAAAAATGCCATTTCAGACCACAGCGCACAGAGCGAACAGTGTGACCAAAGGCATTACGGGGCATAAGCCGCAAACAGCAGAACAGGAAAATACCAAAATTCCTAAAGGGAAAAATCGAAGTACATTTTGAAGAGTAAATTAAAGTACATTTTTTACATGCTGACACTTTAAGGGTTTTCCCATAATGTGCCATGTGCTTCCATGTTACATTTATACAATTACCACAAAATTCTATTTCGAGCGCTTCCATTTATCAACTTGCATAAATTTCGCATTGTCTGGGGAGTCCTTGGGTCCGCCTGGCCACCTGACTCGCACCGATGCGAGCGAAAAACAGCCCAATTGAGAGGGGAATTCGGGTGGACCCACCCATTGCATAGTTTGTGGTGGCTATGCGGCAATTTCCACGATTAATTTCCATTAAAATTGGCTTTATGTTTGCATTTTCGAACATTTAAATGGATTAGCCTTGCCCTAAATGGGGGGCCCCCCAAACCCCAAGTGGCCTGCACAATGATTGATGGGGGGAAAGTCAATCGAATTTTCTGCTTGGCTGCAATGCCATCGGATAACATTGAAAGCCACTTGATACGGTGGCAGGGCTTGGCTCATAATCGAATCGGAACAGGAGCAACCCTCAGCTGACACCCGGACACACAAGTTCTAATTGAATGATAGATCGGTGGAAAAGCAAAGGAAAATGTTGCCGTACGCCAGGGCAAAGGCATTCACACAACTGCTGTTCCCTTCGGTGCAATTCGGTTCATAAATTCAATAGAACGCAGATGCAAATGGTGAATGGAATGGAGGATTGGTAAGGGGATTCGTTGAGGCTTGTGCACTTTTTGGGGCATTCTTTGTGGCTCTTCGGATTCTGGCAAAACTTTAAACCTAAATACATACATAAATGTAGCTGCAACCCCATCTGGGCTGTCGGATTACCCTGCATTTGCAAATTAGTAAATAGAAAATTAATTAATGGGAAATTCATTTGATTTAATTAATGCAGCGTCGGTTTAATCCATATTGTCAAATGACCCATTATTATGCTGTCCATAGAATGTATTGTGATGTTTCAATAATGTTCGTTGGATGAGTTAGTTGATTATTGTGTGTGCGTGCACTTTGCATTTGTGCCTTGAGCCTTGGCTGTAACTCTAATCATTCCTTTTTGATCTCTCTTCCCCTTGGCAGGCCTTGATCAAGATGTTGCTGCCGTTGCCGGGCACGGTTAAGGACCTGTGCAGCATCGCCAATTCGCTGTCGAGCCACATTATCGAGTGCAGTTACGCTCTGAGCCAGTATGAGGCCACCAATGCCGCCAATGTCTGCAACGACGGGATTGCAGCCGAATGAAGTGCAGTACCAAGTGCAGGCGCCTCATCACCAGGTCCACGTACACGCCCATGCCACGCCACTGCAGGCACAGGCACAGGCACAGCAGCAGCTGCAGCAGCAGAAGCAGCAGAGAAAACACCAGAACCCGACCGAACTAGACGCCGACAGGAGTCTGCCACAGCACGCAAGACACGCGACGCACAACTCAAAGCTGTTGCCGCCCCTCGAGCTTTTGGTGGAGAATAAGATCAGCTACAG
Organism: Drosophila guanche; assembly: GCF_900245975.1. Lineage (NCBI taxonomy): Eukaryota > Metazoa > Arthropoda > Insecta > Diptera > Drosophilidae > Drosophila > Drosophila guanche. The sequence continues at coordinate 8,652,883 of NW_022995743.1, read as the reverse complement.
CGGCTCGGCCGTCACATATCACCAGTCGCGAGATCTCAGATCCCATTCCCATTCCCATTCCCGAGCAGCCAACAAACGAAATTCCCTCAGCAGTCCCTCGTCCAGCGAGGAGTGCTGTGTGAGTGCTGCCAGGGCGAGCATATTTGATGACGCCGCCGAGAACTTTGTAATCAATTTTCCGGCAGAATCGGCAGCCTCGTTGCAGCAGCAGCAGCAGCAACAGCAACAGCAACAGCAACAGCAGCCACTGTTGCCCCTGTCCGAGACGGTGCCACTGCTGACGCACATCGAGGCCACTGTGGTGGACAAGCAGCGGTCCATTCGCCTCAGCAAGAACAGCGCCTCGCTCATCTTCACCAAGAAGGAGCTGGGCCAGGGTCACAGTCACAGTCAGCGAAGGCAGCATCACAGCAGTCTCTACGGCGCTGGCGGGGAGCGGGCGATACGCAAGACGACAAAGCATTTGCCGCCCACGCGCGGACAGCACCAGAGGCGCAGTCTGCCGCTTAGCTACAGTCACGCGTACGCCAGCAATCTGGTGACCACCGCCGGCACAAATTACGCTCCCAACGGGGCTGGGACTGGGACTGGGGCTGGGGCTGGGGCAGGAGCAGGCGGATCAATAGCTGGAGGCAAGCTTGTGCCGCACAAGCATCATCAGCATCAGCATCAGCATCACGGCCTGGGTCTCAACTCACCCACGGCTAATTCTGGTGTGGGTGCTGCTGGAGGCGGAGGAGTACCGCCCCCGGCCCACGCGGCCCGCAAGCAGCTATCCTACTCCTGGTACGCGCCCGTCTACAGTGCCCTCGAGGAGGAGCTTGAACAGGACTCGCGGGTAAGTTAGACCAGCAGCTAAGCAACGCTGTGAAAGAGATTTATTGATTAATTTGCTTCCATTTGCTGCAGGATTCGTCGCCCATTCACAATCTGGCAAACGCAAAGCAGCACCAACGCTCCGCCAGCCAAAAGGCAACCTCCGGCTCCGCTTCAGTCTCCGCTGCCAACGCTCTGCATGCCACGTCCCATCTCGAGGAGCACGCCCACGAGGCCGAGACGGTTGCGCTGCTGGAGACACAGACGCAGCGCAACAAGATCATCATTTCCTCGGCGAATGGCGACGCTGGCGGAGCAAGCGGCCTCAGCAGAGGAGGAGGAGTCGGAATTGGCGGCGGCGGCGGATCTGCTGGAGCGCTGGCTGGCCATGATCTGGAGAGCTCGCTGGGACTGTCCGGGGGCGGACAGCTGCCGCGGCGGCGTCGCTTCGAGAACTTTCTCAAGTCTCTCGTGGGTCTCAAGGCCAGCAGCAGCAGCGGCAGCAGCAACAGCAGCAGCAGTCGAGAGCGAGAACGGGAGCGCGAAAAGGACAAAGATTGGGAGACTGGCCTGCAGCGTCCTGCCTCGCCGGAGATACGCATCACACGCACACCCTCGGAGCAGGATGTGGTCCTCAGGGACCCAGCCGGTCGTCAGCAGTTAGCCAATGGCCATCCCAGAGGCAGTCTCAGCATCAGCGGCTCGAGCAGCTCCCTGAATGTGGTCCAGCACAAGCTGTGGCACATCATGCGGCGCGAGGGCAGCGCCAGCAGCCTCCACCAGGAGAAGTCCCAGTCCATTGTCCAGTACACGGGATTGCGCAAATGCGAGACGGTCCTGGCCCTCACGCGACAGGGCCAGAGCCAGCTGGGTCTGGGCTTGTCCCAGAGTCGAAGCCAGGGCCACTCGATGGCCGGCCATGGCAGTGGCATCTTCAGCAGCGCCGGCATCGAGCAGATACGGCCCCTGAATCGGCTGCGCAACAGCGTGAACAGCATCAATGGCCCGGGAGGCGTTGGCGGCGTGGGCACCTGTTCCCGCTGCTCCAGTTTGCTCTCCCTGGCTGCATCCGGATCGCGTTACTCGCTGGCCAATGGGTTCGTGGTACGCCCCGACTCGGCAGCCGGCGGCGAGGAGGAGCAGCCACACATCAACGTGAATGCTCAGATTCGACTCAGCGGCGGAGCGGTGTCAGCACCATCCAGCAGCCCCAGTCCACCGTCCAATGTGACCACGGCCACGCTCCATTCCAGCTCCAATAATAATCTGTTCCATGGCAAGGAAGAGGAGCAGCAGCAGCAGCAGCAGCAGCAGCAGCAAGAGGAACAGCAGAAGGATGAGCAGACGACACCGACTGCCGGAGAGCTCGGTCCCTTTGGCACCCAACATGCCTATCCCCTGACCGTCAGCTCGCTGCTGTCGATGGCCAGTGCCAATCAGGCGGCCAAGGCCTGTTGCGTGCGGGACGGCATCACGCTGCAGCGTCGCGAAATGCTCGCCTCCTCGGATGTCACGCCCTCGGCCACGCCCACCAGCAATTTCCAGCCCTTCACCTGCAAGCTGTGTCTGATCGATGTGGAGGATGCGGCCGAGGCCATGTCCCTGCAGCAGTGCGACTGTCAGTTCTGTATCGAGGTGAGTAACGAGTCCAGAAATTACATAAATATTCTCTATGTGTGGAAGATCCTTAGATCCATTCGATAAGATTCGGATTTTATGGTCTCGCAGCGAGCATAATCGTAAAATAGGAAAAGTTCTCTAAGCTGCCACTGCCACACTCTGCAACTCTGTTTGACTTTCTTATAGCTTATATAGAAAAATGACACCAAGGCAGAAGCAATATTTCGCCGGTAGCTCCAATGAATTACGGGGAGGGAATCTGTAATGGTGTGTGTGTGTGTGTGTTTTTAATATTTGATAACTTTGGGAACGTAAACAAACTTAGTCTTGGAGGAAATTCTAAACAGAAATGCTTGCTGCTTTGGCATTGACTCGATTCTGGCTTTCATTTGCCGTTATTAAGATATTTTAGATTTGCATTTGCATTACAATTTTCGTTTCACAACACTAATCCTCTCTTTCTCTTACGATCCTCTCTGAGCGTGTCTCTCGCACCAACAAAAGTGCTGCAATAAAATAGCCACATGACAAAAATAACGGAAAGACAGATAAAGCAGAAGAGTGAAACGAGACAAGAGAATGCAAAGTCAGCAGACGATCAAACACTGAGCAAAGTGTATAAATTATTTAGAATGTTGTTTTGCTATGTTTTGCATGTTCCACAATACTTTTGATACAACTTGTGGTGTCACGAATGTATACCTCTACCTGCGTCAGTTCCCAACTTAACTTTCAATCGAATGATGTCAGTAGAGATTAGCTATTAGCGTGTTGTTGATTTATCTATGTACATTTCTGAGCAATTTCAATTACCAGCTGTGCATCGTGAAATGGCTACCCAATTACTTTCAGCAAACGAAAAAAACATGAGAGAACAAATCCGTTTTTAACTGTAAATCCAAAAGGGCTCTTACGACTCTTCTTTGGGGTGTCGAATGCTTTCTTTTGATGCGTTAAATAAAATGCAGAATTGTTGAAACACCTTTAATGGATTCCCCAGCCAACCTGCCATTTCCAAGTACATAAATAATGTGCACAGCAGGTCACATCAGCAAAGAGAAAGCTAATGACCATCATCAGCTCCATCAGCATCAGCATCTGCATCTGAATCAGCATCATTTATTCCTTCAATTTGCATAGCAATTTGCTCGCAGAGAACAAAAATAATATAAAAGTGGGGTGCAGAAGGAAGTTTTAATGTTGCAAGGTGACTCGTCCGAGATGCTGTTGCTGCAGCTCCTGTTTAAGTAATTTGAGAAAAACTGCGCCAGCGCCTCAAGGCAGAGCTGCCTGGATGCTCTCAGTTACCAAAGAACAGAGTCCAAAGAACAGCAACAAAAGTGCTGGCGCAACTTGCATGCAGCACTTTAAATAATTATATAAATGATTGGGCCAAGGCAGCAGCAGCAGCAGCAACTAAATGGATCTCTCTTCGTGCTCCACGGGAATCTAATTTCATGTGTTTAGCGCTCCTTTGGCATAAGTAAATTAACAAAAATTCACACGTAAAAGGGGGAAGGGAAGCAGGCGGAAGAAGCCCAAAAAAGGTGTTCTTTTTTTTGTGCTGCGAGCACAGGTGATATTTATTACACGCACACCCCCTGAGAGACATACACAAAGAGAGGAAAGAGCGTGGACATGCACCACATGAATTCGGTATGCCCCGGTAGACATATATATTTCAGCAATTGACGGATGGAGGGACTTGGCTGAAAGTTGGTCTGTGAGCTGCCAACGTGAGCTATTTGGCCACGCCCTGCCGCGCAGGCTCTCACGTTCCTTGGACGTGTCCAATGGCAACGGATATATGGGAAGGTCCTGGCTGCCGTTGCCCATTTGTCAACCTTAAACCAAACAGCAGCCAGGTCAGGGCTTCTTGGTTTGTTGAGGCATGCCACAAATTATAGACAAACTTACACAGCAGTTCTCTAATTGAAAACCAAACGAAGTAAAGAATACAGCAACGAAATTTCAATGCAAACAACAACTCTCCATCTCCATCTCCATCTCTGTGCTTCATCCTCGTCGCTGTTTCTGTATGCCTGTCTCGCTCCATATAACATTTCTGATTTCTGACAAATTTCCCGTGTGAAAGCAGAGGGATGGCCAGAACACCAGAATGGTGGGGCAAAAGATGATATTCTTATGTGAAATGATGCCAAAGCCTGTCACTCTTATGCAGCATCATCATAATTCACATTTACTCGAGGGCTTGGGGCATGTCCCACACATTTACTGTCAACGCAAATGGTTGCTAGATGGGACAACCTCCAGAGTGCATTTTGCAGTCTAGGAATACCAGAAACATGGATGGTTTCGCTGGTTGAAAAACAAATTCTTCAAAAGAGAATGAGACTCCTCGCAAATGCAAAGATCATATCCACAGCCGCTACAGATACTCTTAGATTTCCCAGCGATCCGTTGACATTCTCTATCTTTAGTAGGTATTCAGCTTTTCGTGCAGCAACTGGAGCTTCGCTTGGAGCATACACAAAACTCATACAAAACTCACTATTCACGTGCCACTCATAGTTCTGATAGTAGCTCTCTGCTCGTCGTCATTTGCATGGCGTAGCAGTAGCTGGATCCCCCGGCTGGCTGGGGGCTCCTCTGCTGACTGCACATGAAAAATGGCGATGCTTATTAAACATGCTCCAATGGACAGGCAGCCCGACATCCCAGTAGCATTTGCATCGAGGACCAGAGGTTAGAGAGGATGAGGGCCACTAAACTGGTAGAAATTTATGCGCCAGCGATGAGCTTTAAACTCTGCCATTTGATGTGCCCGAGGAGCAGATAGAGAGAGAGAGAGAGAGAGAGAGAGAGGGAGAGAGAGAGAGAGAGAGGGAGAGAGAGAGAGAGAGTCGTCTCCCCCGAGTGTGTGGGAGTGAGGTTGGTTGTTTGTTTTTGTTTGTTGCTTTGCTTAATGTCAACCCACTAACGCTCATTAGTTTTAGTTAGAGTGCTGTGGAGTGTCGTACATAGAGATGGAGAGTAATACATTTGGAAAAACAAGAGACCCACAGACAGAGGCCTCTCAGTGGGTCAGGTCAGACAAAAGAGAATCATCATCGTCGACGTCGTCGTCGTCGTCTGGCCTCAATTTGGTTGGACTTTGGTCCACACCCCTGCTGGGGTTTAAGGAAAACCCAGACGCTGTCAAGTGGGAACCTTATTGAAAGCTATGCAGTGGCCTGTAGCTGTACTCCTTCATCTGGCAGTGTGTCAAACGTGGAAATGCTGAAAAGGCCTATCCCTGGTGGTCTCTCCTCTCCTATTTACTTAGCTCACATTTCGGCTCACTCTTATTTACAATTTGTTTGTTGTTGTTGTTGTGGCTCGTCTGGCCCTTTCATTACGCGCCAATGTGGCAGGATTTCCCCTCCTCTTTTGGGTTTCACTTTTCACGTTAATTGAGAGATGCTGCAGCAGCATCTCCCCCCTTCCACTGACTGCTGGCCACAAGCTGAAAAGTAAATTAACACGAAAAAAGCGCACATGGGAAAGCAACCCCACCTTCAGCCATAAACGGTAACAGCATTCACAAAGCACACACAACAGCAGCATGCACAATCATGCATGTCTGTATTTGTGTGAATGAATGGCATTTACACATGCGAGAGGAAGAGAGTGAGAGAGAGATGGTGGGGGGAGGGGGGGGGGGGGGTTTGGTCGCTGCTTGTTTTGTACGAAATGAGAGATTCAAAAGGCAAAGCCAAGCGAAAGAACTCGCGAGAGCAATTAAAAAGCTCAACAACAAATTGCTGTCAAGTACTCAAAATTCAAAAGAGAGCCAGCGTGTGAGAGTGTGAGAGAGATGAAGATGGTGATGTCGGGGAAGAGAGTGCAGAATAGGAGAAAGATAAAGGGAGAAGATGAAGTAAGGTAGCTTTATGCTGTAATGAAATGAAAGTCCACTCAATTTTCAACAAAGTCGGCTTAAATAAGGGCAAGGAGCGAACACTTTGAAAAGAAAGATTAAATAAGAGAACACTAATGAATCCCTATGTAAAGAGTTCCGACTCCGAGACTGGAAGCTTAAATTAAAGTAAAAATCTTATTTTTATAACCCCGTAGCGTCGGGTTATTGAATCTCCATAAATGCAAATGTCGTATTCCTGGCATAAGTACAAAGGCAAACGAACTTTATTTTATTATGTCACTTGTCGGGGAAGTCCATAAAGTGTCGAAGATAACTTCTCCATTCAAGAGCCCAGCCCAGTGGGTGGTCGTAGAGTCGCACACTTGGATCTAATTTGAAATCATTTCCATTTTACTGTCATTCTCTCCCGGCTTCACTTAATTTACTATTTGACTCGGCGGAGACTTATGGGAAGCAGCTGCTGGAATGATTTCATTTTGGTTTTACTTGCAGCAGACACCAGAAATTGGCGCCCCATTGTGCTATATCCTCCCGTAGATACCCGTAGCACCCGCACTCCTTCAAGGAGGAAATTTATTACTCCCAGAGAGTGGAAGAGTGGCTTAAAGGGAAGACATTTGCTGTGTGTGGTGGACCGAGTCCCGACTGGTAATTGCAGTGAACATTTTACCATTTTCCAGCAGAGCGAGTAAACAAATAAAAAGCCAGAGAGCACGTGACTGGCATAGACTGGCATACCAGAAAAAAATGGCTTGTAAATGTTTATGGCTGAAGAGGCGCGCGAAAACAGCTCACAAAATGGCCCCCGCTCCGTGGAGGCATCTGGGTGGGAGGGCCTCTGGCCTTTTGGTTATGAACTTGTTGACGTCGCGGATCCCGCTCCCTGACACGCAAAGGCAGAAAGCGGTGGGTGCCTGCCAAAGTAATTTCCGTTTGGGTCTGGTCAAGTCCGGGCCCGGGTCCGGTTCGGCAGCGTCATTTCCGCTTGAGCTTCAGCTGCTTGCAGTTCATCTCCGCTCAGAAAATTGGCCACAATATTTTAAAATATAACTCTGCGGATACATTTATTATTGTAGGGAACTGTTCTCTTTGGGTATCCTCTAGTCTCCTCTCCATTCATCTTGATCTGATCTCGGTTGAAGCATTAAGTTAACGTGTGCCAAATTGCCCAAATCCGTTTTTGTTTTTCTCCTGCTCTGCTCATTTATTATGCAAATGTTTCTCTCTGGTTTTGTTCGTGTTTCAGTTGAAAGAAATTGAAATGTCGGTCGCGTAGCCAATTGCCTGGCAAATATTTGCTCTGTTCCGTTGTTTGTGGAGAGATTAATGCAGCAAATTGGCAGTGAAATTGAAAGGCATCATCATTATCAGCTGGGGGTAAGCTTTGGTCCATTTGCCAAGGCTTAAACCTCAAACCGAATGTCCCTCTTTCTTTGTGTGTGTTTGGGCTGGACAAAGCGGAAGTGTTGGGATGTGCAAAGGAATCGGATAGCTGCATTGGTCAGCTAAATGGATGGTACATATCTGCCATCAATGTGTTGGTCAGTTGCTGAGAGTGCCAAAATGTTGTGGCCACATAATGGGCGTTCGAACACCTGCAGCAGTCGGTTCGGAAATGGCTGTCTAATCGATTGCATTGTCCATGTCTTTAGCATGAAGAAATTCTCAATGCTGTTTGAATAGCTTCAAGAGAAGACTAGACAAGAAGTCAAACAAGAGAGATTGCCTGTACCCAAGGCGAAGCTTGCAATAAGCGCAGCAGATCGAGAGAGAGCGAGAGGTCCAGAGAGAACTGGGGAGAGCTTCCGCAAGCGAGCGAGATGCAAGTTTTGGGTAAAGTGGTGCGCAGTGCTTTAGGCGAACAATTTAAGATAATTACTTAAGGCAACTTAGAGCACTTTAATTAAAATATCATCAGTAGAAGATTGTATATCGGATTGGCACTGTGAACAGACCGTATATGGGGGAGGAGGAGGAGAATGCTGATAATGCTGAGCAGGGCAGGAATGCACTGGATCTGATTGGGAGACCCGTTCTATTCTGCTGACATGGCTCAGCTTGGTGGAATTGGAGGCTCTGTTGCCATGGGGCGCAGGGGGCGTGCAGTGCAGTGCGTTGTGGTTCCCTTTGTAGTCCGAACACACTGACTTGATGGCATTTCCATTGTGCTCAATGGCTGGCTGTGGCTGCTCGATTTGCACAGTAGGGGTAGGGGAGATTACAAAGCCACACCTTCCAGGAATCCTTTGCACAGAAATGCAATAGAATATGCTGCTAAATTCGAGAGTATCGAGTTATGTTATATAATCGCAAACAGCTATGTACCCCAAGAGTGGCAAGTTGAGTGGAGGCAGCTTGCTGCTGCTGCTGGGACTAGTTTCCAAAAAGTTTTGTGGGCGAATGCACCACAGACATTCCATATTTCTGCTCCCATTTTTGATGACATTCAGTACAGAAGCAAAACAAGTTGCAAACAAGCAAAACTTTGCCCCAAAGAACAGGGGGGGGGGGGGATGGAATGGGATGGGAAGGAAAGGAATGGAATGGATCGCAACAAAAGTTGTTCGTTGGCGCATAGAAACCGCTAGTTGGTATTTGCTTTACAGCTTCTTTTCTGCCTTTTCTTTTCGTTTATTTGTATTCTCGCTCTCGCTCTCGCTCTTACTCTTTCGGTATTTTATAGTGGGACAAGCATAAAACTTTACTGTACGAAAGTTTCGACATTCGGCAAAGGCATTCTGCTCGCAGAGTGAGATGTGCAAATAAAGAGGCAAACTGACAGGCAGCGAAGGAGAGAGGGAGCATTGGTAGCGGAGCGCGCTGTTGAGTAGCGACGAGAGAATGTAACGGGATCTGGCTAGATGTGTTCATATCATTTACAAAGCTCGAATATTTTACGAGCTTTCTCTCCCTCTCCCTGCCAAAATTGAAAAAGTTACGTTTGCTTTTAGTGTGTGTCTCTTGCTTTTGTCTTTCTTTTCTTTTCTCTTGTCTTATTTTATTTTTTTAATTGACTTTGTTGCCTGTCGCATGAGGTATAAAACTGTGAAAAAAGTGCAGCGTAAAAAATGCATGGCACACCATTCCCATATGCACGCACCTCCGGCGTCAAATTGAATTTTGATTCACTTTACGATGGCGTCGAGAGCTGACAACTTTACCAAATTGCATTTGCACATTTCACACGTGGCTGCTGCTGCCACACATATTTCCCATCTCTCATTTCGCTTTGATGCTGTGAAGAGCCATAGGGCCATAGAAATCAGCTATTGGTTTCAGGCAATCGAAGATTTAGGCAATTTACTACCAGATGGTTCTCAGTGTATAATCTTCTTGCAACTGAACTGGTTTAAAGCGGCTGGCATATCATTGCCTGAACACAGATCCCTCTTGCTGGTCCATTGAGATTTGTCTAGACCGGAAATGAGACCCAAAGCCGTCTGCCAATGGGATGATGATTGGTCGTACAGCTCTGGTGGCTCTGCTTTGGGTCGACTGTCCCATTTCATGGATACTCGCAGTCGTATCATAGAGAACGGCTCTCCATTCGTTCTTTGCCATTGTACCTCTGGCTCTTAAGGTTTTAGCATAATTTAAATAAATTTTGTGCCAAAAAAGAAAACGAGAACAGAGCGAAAGGAAGGATGGATGAATGGAAAGCGACTTAGCGACAATCCGCTTAGCTTGACGCAAAAATTTGGAAATTTAAACCGGAGTTTCTGCTTTTTATTTCGTTGCTGGGGTGGAGGAAAGGGTAGGATATTTGCCGTAGAGCGGAGCATTTCCAATCAATTGAAATTCAATGCTGTGCTGCCCGGTGGAGGATGCCATTAACAACGGATCCGGAAGTGGAGCTTTGGACATGCAATTTAAAATCCATTTTTGCACACCCAAACACCAAGCGCTGGCAAACAGACGGGGAAAACAGAGGGTCCCGTTGGCTTGCTAGCAGCTCTTATGACAGTTCCACAACACCATTGGGGTAGGGTTTCGATTCGGCCAGAATGGGAAATGCAGAAGGCATTCCTTGTCCAACATTGAAACAAATGTGGGGCATCAATGTGGGCTTCTGTTGGGTAGAGCTTAAAGCCATAAACACATCACGGAACATGATAGATTCTCGCTTGATTGCTTTCGTATTGCCTGCACCCATCAGCACCATTAAATTTTAAATTAGATTTTATTCCGCCGCATATGGAGTTCTAAAAGTAAACCGCAAATGCAAGCCACACTTGCCACCGCCACTGTGCCGTTGCCACAGCAGTTCCTGCTGCTACAGTTTGCGCTCGTGTTTGGTTCTATTATGTCACAAACAAGTGACAACGACAACGACTAAGCGGATTGTGTAGTCTTGCCCTTGGCTAATATCCTGCTCCTCCTAGTCGAGCCCATTGTCATTGTCGGCCTGTGTTATTGGATTGACTTAATGTGCTCCTACAACCCAACCCAAGCCAGCTGCTGCCACACACTACAAATAGATCAGTCAGCGCACACACACACACACAGTATCTGCCATGTTAATCCGAGCTGCTCTTCCAATTGGCATTCAACACGTCCACGTGGCCTCCAGTGTAAATCACACTAATTAAATCAGAATGTGGCATTAAAAGTTTACGGCCCGAGGCAGGAACAGGACTGGACCAGGACTGGTACTGGTACTGGTACTGGACCATCATGGGACCATTAATGTAATCATTTGCCATAAATTTGCATTTATGACGCGTCTCGCGTCGCCTCGGGCACGTTGTCGCTGCCGGACGACATCTTGGCAGCGAGGCGACACTATGTGGCATATTAATTAAAGTGTCGTCGCTAATGAGTTAGATTAAAGCGGACACGAGGCGGCTATGGAGCAGCTTCAGTCTGTGTGTGTAATTGGCAATATCTGAGCAAGGATTACACCTTCTGTGTGTGGGTGTGTGTGGGTGTGTGTCACACTCATAACAGTGCCTTTTAATGCACGTTGCTCACCCGCACCGCTAATTCCTTCCTTCAATCTCCACGAGCAACTGCTGCCAATTAGCAGTTCGTCTTGGGCGCAGAAGAGTATGCTACAATCTACTTGATTATGACATATACAGCTGGCTAATTACATTACATGTGTGTATCTGATGGTGGGTGTATGTATGTAGATACCCTCTGGTGTGTTGCCGTAAAGTGGGAGCATTGAATCCTTATGAACCTGATAAGCCAGCAGGAACGAGTCCCCTTTGGCGCCACAGTTCCAAGTGCCACACACACAAGCAGAGGGTATCGTCTGGTCGAAACACTCTCGCATGCAACATTGGAATTTGATTTGATTTGCTCTTTCATTTTTCTTCAAGCGAAAGCTTCCTTGATTGAGTTTCCAGCTAGCGAATATTATTTAAGAAAGAAAGTCGCCAAAGAGAAGCCATGAAATGGCATAAAACGAGCGGGGACAGACAGAGGCCAGAGTCATTTTTAATGTTTCTTTTTAAAATTGTGCCCATTGATGATACGAACAGGGAAGAGTCTCTCCTATCTGGAGAGACCAAAAGTTCAAATTTGTACTGAAGCCATATATCAGAATTATTCAGCAATAACTATGGAAATGCCATTAGAGATAGGAGGCAAGTGGGGGCCTCAACAACGAAAACATAAACTCCAAGGAACAGGCTTTGGGTGCAAGTGAGAATACTTGTTACAACCAACCATAAGAGAAACCATAAGACTTTGTGTCAAATGTTTAGGTAATTTATTGTCTGGGAGTGCATGCAAAAGTTTGTCTCTGGCTCTGGCAGAATATTTGATGGCGTTGAACATTTACCAAGTGCCATTATTAATACAAAATATATACAAATATCATGTGTGTTTTGTGTCTTGTTGCCACAGGGCCACTGGCCAGGCGAAGGCTCTCGATTTGCTGATGGTCAGGTAAAGCCTTCGTCACGGGGATTACCCTGAACCCAGACGGGGGGGCCTTACTGCAGCTGCTTTAAATGCAAACTTTCGTTTCAGCGGAATATCTATTTTCATTATCTTTGCCAGAAAAACGAAAAGTTGCTTGAGCCAGAGAGAGAGAGAGAGCGAAACTCACTTTTAATTATTTACGTCTAAACAGAAAGTTGGCCACAAGGAGACGGACTGCTGCTCGCCGCAAAAGAGACTTTTGCCCAATTGCCGCTTGCCAGCCACCCCACAAGAAATGTTTGCCGCGAGAGGGGCTGGCAGAATCCTTGGGCCTCCTGCCTTCCGTTTGCAATCGCATTACTTTAATGTGGCAACGGGAAACGGAAGGAAGGAAGCGTCGAAACTTTTTTAAATCTTTATTTATAAAAGCATCCGCTGAGGCAGCAACAACTTTTCTGTGTCACTGTGCGTGGGTGGGGAATGGATGGAATTATTTTGGAAGCCACAGTTTTGCGGCTGGCCCTAACTATGTGAACAAAAGTTGCTAAATGCTTGGGGGGGACAAAACTTTTGCCCCCAACCCAAAGGAGAGCGGCAAGCAAATATCCTTTAGTCCCGCTTAAATTGGCTTATGTCTAAGACGTGCAACTTGTTTGGCTAATTGATAAAATTTTTGGTCGTTCCTTTCCTCTCCGCAGTGCATGCGCGCCTATGTGGAGTTCGAGATATCCGAGGGCGCCTACGAGATCTCGTGTCCGGATGCCAAGTGCCCGGCACAGGGCGCCATCTCCCTACCCGAAATTGCGAATCTAACCACAACGAACCTGCTGAAGAAACATCATCGCTATCGTCTGAATCGAGGTATGAAGCGAGTCGAAAGTACAGTTCAAAATCGAGAAGTTCCATTATCCGCCTGCTGTTTCTTTTAGAGATTGAATTGGACAAGACACGCACCTGGTGCCCCCGTGCTGGCTGCGAGACAATCTGCATGGTGGGCGGCTCAGCGCAGGGACAAGCCAGCGCCATTTGCCAAATGGATGAGTCGCCCTCGACATCACAGAGCTACACACCGCAACTGGAGGGTGGCGGTGGCGCTACCGTGGGTGTGGCAAGCGAAGGCGGACCTGGTGCAGGTGCAGGTGCAGCCGTACTCTCATTGTCCGTGCACTGTCCCTCCTGCAAGGACGAGTTCTGTGCACTCTGCAAGAAGGCTGTAAGTGGACGCATCTGCTGTCAATCCTGGCTGGCACTCATCCCTGTTTCATTTCCCCATTGCAGTATCATCCGAACATAAGCTGCGAGGAATTCGGTCGCCGGCTGATTGCCGATGGCCAGGACGACATTGGCATACCGTTCGACAATGAGCTCATCAAGTGCTGCCCCATGTGCGCGGTGCCCATTGAGAAGGACGAGGGCTGTGCCCAGATGATGTGCAAGCGCTGCAAGCACGTGTTTTGCTGGTACTGCCTGGCCAGTCTGGATGTGAGTCTCGTCGAGTTGTGTTCCCGAGCGTTATCGAATAACTCAATTTTGTCTGTCTTCCCCCGTAGGACGACTTTCTGCTGCGTCACTACGACAAGGGTCCGTGCAAGAACAAGCTGGGCCACTCGCGTGCCTCGGTTGTGTGGCATCGCGCCCAGGTCATTGGGATCTTTGCTGGCTTTGGTATTCTGTTGCTAGTGGCCTCGCCACTACTGCTGCTGGCCGCCCCCTGCATCATCTGCTGCAAGTGTCGCGGCTGCAGTGGCTCTAAAATTGACGAGGTGGATGCCGAGCTGGAGGAGGAGGTCACCGCCTTGCAGGGCTAGGCAGAGGATCTCCACCATGCACCATCATCATGACGAGACCAGACCAGACGAGACGAGACGATCACGATCACGATCGGTTAGGCTACGACAGTTGCCACCTGTAGGGGCAGCATCTCAATTGTTAATGACGAAAGAGCAGCTTACGTACACTTACTCCTACTTTAGTTATTCTAATTCTAATTATTAATTGTATATGTGTTAACTAAATTGTGATATTTACAGTGATTCGATTTCTAATTGAATCGACAAATTTGTTGAGAGCCCAAACAAAGCAAAGACCAGGCCAGATTCGCCTTCTCGACTCTTCTTTGGGTTCCTTATTAATATATTCTTTCCACACTCCCCACTACTACCCGTATATATGTACATATGTACATGCCTACATATATTTGACTAAATCAATCTGTATACATCATTAGATCCTCTTTCTAGTGCGTAAGTTAGTCTAAATCTATTACGAAGTGTCACAGTATGTATGCCTCGTATTTCAACCTGTGCTTTTAATCACCACAAAACCCTCCTACCGGATCCACAGTCGCACCCCAAAAACTCCTCTCTCTCTCTCTCTCCCTCTCAAGTATTACACATGCAAATAATGAATCCGAGATCATTTCGGGTATATTTGTTCAGCGGCTTGGCAATGCTTTTATCTACATACAAACACACTCACATAGCTACATATATAAATCCAAGATATACTTGCATGCAGGAGGTGTATATGTTGTCACTACTACTGTTTATTGAATGTATTTAAATGTAAATGTAAATGTTATATGCAGCTAAAGCAAATGTACGACAGATTACTGCTGAGCAGAGCACGCTGCCTCGATGGCAGTGTGGCGTGTGCGCAGGCAGGGCTTGATTAATGTAAATTATTGAATTATTTAATGCATATACACACTCAAAATATACACACACACACACAAACACACACACACACACACACACACAATATATCAAAATACGTTTAACATAATTACGCGTGTATATTTCAAGGAAACATATTTAAAATCTACTCTTAATGTGAACAACTACCGCGTATGCTGTTTCAAAATAAAAATGTTAAAAGAAAACTTTAGTTTTTACCGTTGAATGTGAGAAGCTCCGCTATTTCTCATTTCAGATATGCGCATTCGGATACCTGAGATGCCTCGTATGGAAAGTTCATCTGAAAGACAATACTCAATACTTCTGATGGAAGATACTTTTGTATCTATATCGAATCCCAGAACTGAGATCAACTAAGTGTTGATACAGATGGAGCCAAAGCGTGAATGTGCCGTCACTGCGACCTTCTTCCCGCATCCTACTTGGATAACGGAATAGCACGCAAGCTCATATAACATAAATTACATTAAGAACCCATTTTGTATGCATTTATAATGAATTGATTTCTTATGAATACAAATGTGTAGCATACTTTCGGGGTGCCGTGATAGTATTTTGTCGCATTATTTGCAGTATCTTTTGGGGACTGGGTTTATGCTAAAACGTGTGGCATACTTTCAGGCCGAAGCGACGTGTTTGTTGTACAACAAATAATTTTGTTGTATTTGAATTTTACTATACAAAATATATGTAAATAACAAAATTGTTTTTTTTTAATTTAATCGCTACAGCGAAATTGGTTGGACGAGGTACACGTCTTACTAAAGATTTTGAAATCCAAAAAGGAATTGATTGCGGAACGAACACCACAAATATATAAAACATAAATTCATATTTATAATAAGAAAAATTGATTCTTAAATCGGATTAAATTATTGTTTCAGTGTTGAAAGTCTGTACATGCTAGTAATATCAAATGGAACACAGAAATCGTGGAATATGATTTTAAGACTAAGGTTTTTTTTAAAATAAGATGGTATATTTTGGTATATTTGATCGATAATTCCGCTGGAAACTAGGGCTGGGAATACATCGATAGTGGCACCAATCGATAGTGGACAAATTTTTAAATAAAAAAAAAAGTAATATATAAATAAGATTTGTATTTGTAAATAGTCCTGATTTTGAGGACTTAGACGCTCTATCAGGTCCATCCAGCAGCATGGAAGACCAGGCATGCCCGCGGTGCAAGACCACCAAGTACAGGAATCCGTCGCTCAAGCTGATGGTCAACGTTTGCGGCCACACGCTGTGCGAGTCGTGCGTGGACCTACTGTTTCTAAAGGGATCCGGGGCATGTCCCGAGTGCATGGTGCCACTGCGCCGTAACAACTTCCGCGTGCAGCTCTTCGAGGATCCCCAAGTGGAGAAGGAGGTGGACATCAGGAGGCGCATTCTGCGCGACTACAACAAACGCGAAGAGGACTTCGGCACGCTGGAGGAGTACAACGACTACCTGGAGGAGATCGAGGACATTGTGTACAACCTGTGCAACAACATCGAGATCATCGAGACGAACAAACGCATCGAGGCCTACAAGCGGGACAACCGTGATGTTATCCAGCGCAACAAGACGCGCGTGGGTCGCGATGAGTCCGCCCTGGAGGAGATGCTCGAGCTGGAGCGCGTGCAGGAGGAGTCGCGCAAGAAGGAGCTCGACGAGCTGGAGACCGAGCACAAAAAGAAGAAGGCCCGTGATAAGCAGGCCCTCATCGAGGAGCTCATGTACAGCGGCAAGGATGCTGCCCAGATTGTGACTGAGTTTGCCGAAAAGGCAGAGAAGCAGCGCGAGGAGGAGAAGCAGCTGCCGCCCCCGAAGTCGTCGAATGAGTTCTCGACGGGCATCAAGTTTGGTCAGACGGCAGATCCCACCTTGATTCCCGTACCAAAGTCGGAGGAGGGTCCGCTCTTTGTCTACGAGCCGATGATTGCCATCACAGACGGACCCACTCCACCGCCCACTGATGAGATCGAGTCCTTGGGCTACATCACCCACATACGTCCCGAGACGCAACAGGAGAACGCCGGCGGCTTCACCTCCACCATGGCCTGTGAGCGTGCCCTCCAGGAAGCGCTGCAGGGTCTCTTCTACACTCCCACAGCGGGCGTGGCAGCGGGCATATGAGCGGCCGAATAGGATGACAGAACTAGAGCACAGCACGCTTATTTGTTGAACAAATGTGTCCTATATAATCCAATCATCATACCATAATATATCTACTTAATTTACTGCAATGAACATTGGATTATCAATTATCATTTAACATTTGTTGCGATGTGGGAAAGGAACCAGTCGAGAAGTCGAGAGTCTGCGGGCGCTCCCATTTGATTACAGACTTGCTTTTATTAAATACTTGCCACAGTACATATATATACATATATATATATAAACGTAGGCGTTGTATGTATATATCCTAGACAATCATACAGGGGGGGCTTTACTGGGGGAGGGGGGTAGGTCGGTCTCTTTTTATACAATATACAGATTACAGATAAATTATAAGGTAGTTCAACGAGTAGCTCGTCACATTCTAGAATCTAGATCTACTTGAACAGTAAGAGGTAAATATGTTTCGCGATCGTGCCACAAGCGAGATTTTTGGCCAAGCACATGGATGTCGGATGTCGGATGTCGGATGCAGGATGCAGGATGCCGGTTGAATGGGGAAATGGTCAAATGATTGAAGATTACAGAGTGTGCAGTGCGGATGATGGTAATGATTGCGATATACAGATGTGGCTTCTAATACATTTAAAATGTTTCAACTTAACTACAATGACTCATGAGTTACGATAGGGTGGGGTGGTACCCGTAAGCGGGTTCTGTCTCCAGCCAGGACCAAGCAGCGGCTTCTCGAGGGGTTTCTGCCAGTGGAATGTGGAAGCTGCTGCTGCTGCTGCTGCGCGGGGGGCACATCTTCAAGAACTATCAAACAGTTGGCAGATTGTGTTTAGTTTCACATACGCTTAGTTAGATGATAGCATAACATTTAATTTGGTCTTAATAATCTAATTTAAAATGTTAACATTTAGTAATAGGGTTTCGCACACGCCTTTCGTTGATTACAGATAGCTAGAATTAGAGTGGGGCCATGCCTGACCGGCGGCACGTTGATTGTTTGCCATTCACTACTGTTAGTTAGTTGTCTTATTGTTGATTTGATTTGATGTTCTCCTCTTGCTTTCTCCTCCTGTGATAGTTCCTCTAAAGCTTAAGCAGTTCAGTGTCTTGGCGCAGTTTCTGGATGGGTCATGTGTGGTGTGCCCCTGCCTGGGATCGATTTGGCTGCGTGTCTATTTATGTATTCCTCATATTTGCTCTATTTCTGTATTAACAACAGCAGCAGCAGTAGCAGCAGGCGGCAGTAGTAATAAATTGCAACTTTAACTAAACAGAGTCATCTGCACATGGACGGGAGAATAAACACAAAGGATGAATTATTAGATCGGGCCTCGAATACATTTTGCTGGGGCAAAATGCAAACTGTACTCACCGTGGTACCACCATTTAGTCTTTTTGGGATTTTTACTGCAGGTCTTGACGTAGAGCGCATTGTCTGGAGGCCGCTTCTTCTCGCGACAGCTGCTCAACATGGAAGCTATGCTAAGGCACACGGATTGCACGGACAGCGCCGGTGACCAGTCCTCCGTCAGAATGGACAGGCAGATGTGTCCATTGCTGTAGACATGTGGATGCACGGGTATATTGCTGCCAATGAAGGTCACCTGCGAATAGACAAAGGACAGTCAGTGTCTTGTGTGTGTTGTGCTTCGCTTGCTCATACCTCAGGCGAATCAAAGGGATATTTATTGTTGAATTTGAACAGCAACTGGAAGTCCTCGCCCTCGTAAAGGGTGCCCTCGAAACCTTTAATGTTTATTTTCCATCTGTAATCGAGGGAAAAAGAGATGTGTACGGTGTACGGTGTACGGGTAAGTGAGTGTCCAACAATTGCTGGCTTTGTTGTCACATTCGCAAAACGCAGCTCAGGCCGGTGCTAAATTAAGTTTTTATTTGTTTGCGCTTTTATAATGTGCGTCTGGATGAAACCCGTTTCAGTTTTCGCTGAACTTGGCCTACTCCGATCGCTGAGCGCGGTTCTGCTGCACTTACTCGGATAGGTTTTGCTGTACACTTTCGGTGTCGACGGTAACACCCGGTGGCGGCTCCTTGATCAGGGACATCAGCTCTTTGTGCAGCCGGCGCTGTAAAGTACAAAGGAAAAGCAAGGCTTAGCGAATTACTTTGATAGCATGGCACGGCATGGCCATGCCAGTACTTTCTGCCCTCCCATTCCGTTTATCTTATCGATAAAAAACACACCTTCAGCCAGGCCACATTTTGCTGTTGCCTGTTTTGTGTGTGTGTGTTTTTTTTGCACATCGGAATTGCGCTTTGTGCTTTGAAAACCTTTTTTTCCAGACCACAGCCTTATCTCTGCGCCATTTCTCTTTTGGCTTACAAACGTCAATAGCCGCTATATAAATACTTAGTAGAGTAGGCTGGCACTTGGCACATAGTCATATGTGGTGGTATATAATGGTCTACGATAAGATAAAAACGAATGTCACTGAAATTTATAGAGCTGTCGACTGTTTTTCCTTCTTTCAGCTTCCCTTTACTTTCCTTTCGCCCATTGACTCGGTCTGTCAAATAATATGGATTCAAATGTTGTTTTTCTGATAAAAAAAAAGGGATAAGCGCAACACTACTACGTCTTAGGGATAGCCAGGAGAGTTCTTGGAAGCCCATTTACCCCCTGTCCCCATTTCACACTCATCCAATGACGCAACCGCAGCAGAACCCATACGAAAGTATCGAAATAAATTGCATTTGGTTCAATATTGAATGCGATCCCACAGACTGGTCAAAGTTCGAACTGCTCTCTTGCATCCTCTCTCTCTCTCTCTGCTTGCCACTCTCTCTTTGGATACTTGCCTCCCAGCGCGAGTTGTCCAGCTGCAAGGGCTTGCCGCATTTGGAGACGGGCGGCGTTTTCGGCTCTTTTGGCTCGGTGATTATTTCCGATTTGGGTATTTTGTCTTTGGTTTTCTTGAATAGTTTCAACATTTTGCACACTGTTTTTTTTTCGTGTAGAATATCTGAGAATTTCTCACAATTTTTCACTAGTTCGACACTTTTCGGTTTCTGTTTTTTGTTTTTGTTTCTTTGTTTCTCTCACTTTTCACAGGTTGCCTAGATAAACTTCAACTTTTAGTTCGGTTCTGTTTGCTTCGCTCTGCTTTTGTGCGCCAAGTGCGCCAACGTTCGTCGGACGACTGCAGGAAATCGGCGAGAAACTTGCGGGAGAGTCGAGACTGCAAGGCGAGGCGCTACGCCATGACGGCGCGACGTGTTTGCTTGTGTGCGTTGTGTTCGATGCTAACCCCTCGTCGCCTGCCCCGCCGCGGGCTGCACAATACATTCATTTTGCACCATCGAAAATGGGAATTCGCAAGTGCAGCGGGAGAGGAGTTGCGGAGAGACCTAGAGACCAAAACTAGTTTGTAATACTCGTAATACGCGAACAAGTTGCCCGCCACAGCTGGTTTGTCTCTCCCAGATCACGAGATGGCCACACAGTTCCCCTCTCGACTCTCCCGCAATGGCCATTGGGGCTTATCGGGGCACGCAGGCATTACCTGATAAGGATTCCGATTAGATAAGGGACCAAGATAGGGGCACACAAATGAAAACAGAAGAGTATTTAATACGAATATATATGGCTACTGGGAACAAAAGATGCAAAGGTGGCCACGGGACGTACGCCAATGGGGCAGACACTTCAATTGATGCAACATTGAGGTGTTTTGCTTTCTGCAGTAGCTGACTTCACCCGAGAACACTGCAGTTAGAAGCTAATTAAGGCAGAGATAGCTGCTCCCAAAGGTATTAGTAAGAACCCTGGTTAGGGGGGAGGCCCATAAACACACACCTGGCGTGGGGGTTTGGGGTGAGGGTAACTCGAGTTTATTTTAGACCCCATCAAGTAAAGAAACGAAAGCTCAACAACACCCGAGAAGCACTAAACGAAACCAATAAACAAACGAAATGCAATTCAATCTAATGCCAAAGTCTGGGAAAAACCACTCGCTCGGATCGGATGATAAGTCTTTGGCTTGTGGGCAAGAGCAGCAGCTAAAGCCAGCTACTCGTACTACAGTCTGTTGTGGTTCCTTTAAACAATAACACTCGAGCAGCTCCCAACTTAACGCACAGCGCAGAGGGTAAACAAATAAACAAAAGCTGACAGACAGACAGGGGAAGGGGAAAGGGGGAACGGGGGAGTCTTTGTTTCTTATTTTTTACGCTATTTTTCGGGGAATATTTCTTGTGTAAACAATTTTCGATACTCTTGTGGGCTGGTGGCGGATGAAAAAGCGTGCCAAAAGTATTCGAGGCTGATAAACTTTTCCACAGCTGATTGGGATTGGGGGCGGCAATGATTCACATGCACACCCACAAGCATTTGGCAATTGGTTTGGTCCACATTCAACGTTCAGTTTTTGAATCTGAATCACGCTAGGGGCAGGTCCAAGGCAGACCGGAATAAACCAACCCGAAGAACCACTTTGGCCAAATTATGCAACTTTCACATGCCCCAAAGCCATATAAAACCATTTCCTGAACGAGAACAATGCTAAGCGCATTACAGAAGGGCCCAGCAGGGACAGGGCGCAGCATGGGCTTGCACTTGGGATTGTGCTTTTGTTCTCTCTTTTGTCGTCTGTTTTTCATCGGTTGTTGCAACCTTAAACTTGCTGCTAAATGCCCTTCTTCCTTCTGCCCTTCGCCAGCAATCGATACTGCTACGTCATCATTCAGCCGCTCTGACGTCAGAGATTGTGCTTATATTTTTCGGGATTTAAATAAGCGGAAACCTGAGCTCTACCTGCCTGGTGAGCGGCGAACATGTGTCACTGTCCCAGCCCGCGGCACCGTCACGTTCACGTTGGATGACAAAGCAGAGGCAACAAGTTTCAGTCCACCCCGTCTTCGTCTTCGTCTTCGTCTCCGGCCAAGACCAGTCCCGTCCAGTGGCATGGTGCTGATAGAGCATCCCCTGAGCTGATTGCTGACGCTTCCATCGCGAGGAGGACGTGTTGTAAGTGGCGACACGTGAAAGGCGCGTGTAAGTGCCATAAAATGCGATCCAAATGGGAGCAGGCAGCGAGTGGCAGACACAATTCAATTGAAATTAAATGAAATGCATTACAATTTGCAAGCAGAGCGCTGTAAAATCTGTAAATCACGGCAACAATCCGCAACAATAACAATGATTAATTTGTGTTTTATTGATAATTGAAAAGTCGAGCCCCACCAGCACAACGGACAGCGGAAGGAATGCAAGAACCGGCCGGCAAAGACACATTTGCTGATCAAAAGAAGGTTGAGTGATGTTTGATCACAACGATCAGAGAATTGCGCAGGCAAATACAAGAGACAGGTCTTTCCCCTCTGTAATCGACAGGGCCTAGATCTCGTCACGTTTGGCGCGGTCACTGACTGCGATAACCCCAAAAACAGAACAGAGATGGAGCTGCGTTCATCCGAATTGTTATTTCAACTCCCTCGTTAATCGTTTATCGCTCGCTCATTGTTTCTGGGTAGCGCATCAATGGGCAAACACTTCCTTATGGCCCACACTCCCATTGTCTCAACTCGTGCCCGTCCCATGCATATTTCATGATGGATAGCAGCAGATCAACAAGAAAGAGCCCGTCAATCTGGATACGACTTCCTAATTATCGACCAGATTATCGTTGGAGCGACATAAACTGGTTGCCAAGACTGGGCGACAGCCAATAGTTTGATAGTTTGATTTCGACACAGAGATAGATGGCTAGAATTTGGTTATTTATAAAGTCTCGAGGCGTAACTAGACGTCGTTGCTTGGGAGTGCCGAGCAATTCATATTTTGAACGCGTGCCAAGATGTCACTCGGGGGAAAACGAATGACACTGCGTGTGGTCGGTAGGGGAAACGACCAAAAACAAAACGAAACGGATCAAAAGTTGCGACAGAATCTGAGGAGCACTTCTCTAACCACTTCGGACTGGATTTCGCGTCACAATATCATATAGAACGGCGCGTGCGGATTCGCGTGTCAACGCAAACTGACTGAAAGCGATGGACGCAGAGGCAGATCCGATGAGCTTTTATTTTCGGCAGACAGTGTGCGCCGGTATGTGTGTGCCGAGGGCAACCGATGTGAGAGCAACCATATGAGAGTGGCATATACAATGGCCACAGCACAGCACAGGATCGATGGGCTAGCCAAGGCTACTCTGCAGGCGCACTGTTTACGTGGCATAAACAAAACGGCAGCAGGAATGTGCACGGCAGTCGGTGCACGGGGAGACCTGCATTTGGTTGCATAAACACAGGGAGCACAGGCCAAAGCACATGCGGGTCGATTTGTTGATCCGTATTCGTGGGTGGCAATTAGCAGGTCGCAAAAGGCCTGCCTCACTGACCTCAATGTGCAGAGGCCATGCGGGACAAAGAGGCTCTTTCATTGCTGCCGCCGCTGCGCCTGCCTGCCTGCTGCAATTATATAATAATCAGAGATGAGTCTCGGCCGTCTCGACACTCAAGGAAGCTGGGAGAGCTGGGCTTTCGCCGATAAGCCGTCTCGCCCCACACTCTTTGCGAATGCGTCACGCCGCACTCAGTGCTCAGCGCTCAGAGCTCAGGTTGCCGAAAAAAAAAACGATAAGGTGACGTTGAACCTTGTGCAATGCTTGCGGAAGAGGAATCGAACGGAACAATCAGCTGGAGAAGGTGGGCGGAGTCCAACCGAAACCAAACGCCGGCAGCAAGCAAACATTTGCACAAGTGCTAGTGTTTGTCAAGGGGTTGGGTTGGGGAGGGGAGGGCTGGCTGCACCAAACACTCACCTCACTGGGCGACATTGCCGTCATGTTGCTCCTCAAGGTTTCCGTGGTTACGCCTCTGGGACTGCTGCTCCACAGTGCTGCTGTAGCTGCCACTGGACTTCAAAGAGCGCCTTTCTGTGTGCTGTGTGCCGTTACTTTTGTTCTTAATTTATTGTTGTTTTTAGAAAAAAAATTAAGAATTGAATATTGTTGAGAGTGCAGTGTGACCGTCTGGACATGTGCCGGAAATCTCAGAGGCGCACAAAAATACACAAATATGCACAGAGCTAGGAGCTGAGCAGCTGCCTTTATGAAAGTAATTTTTTTTGTTGAATTTGATTGTATGCTCCCAGCGACCTAAAAACGACAATGTATGCTCACAAATTTGAATGAAAAGTTATTGTAGTGCGAGATATTAGTACTTTCCCTTTAGTATTTTGGTATAGTCAAGTATTTTCTATCGAATGTCGATAGACAAAACATAGACAGCTGTTTCTTTTAAATTCAATTGAAATTGATTAAATTCACTTTTTTGATTGTGATTCCTATTGAAGTGAATTCAAAAAACGATAGCAAAAGAGCGGCATTTTCTTTCTCGACCAATCGAGTAAAGATTATGAGCAGTGAAAAGATAACCAGGCACAGGGAGAGAGAGAGAGAAGTTTGTTTTAAATGTTCTTACTGATATAATGGACTGATAAGCTGCACTCACTATCTAAACAAGTGCCGGGCGCCGTTAAATAATTGAGCTGCAGGTTGCTGCTGCTCAGTACCGGATCGGGATTGGCCAGCGAATCAACCATGCATTTCGGAGTGCTAGGCAGCGGCATTATTGGTCTCACGACCGCCCTGGAGCTGCAGGAGCAGTTTCCCTCGGCAAAGGTGTCCATCATTGCCGATCGCTTCAACGAGGACACAGTCAGCTATGTGGCGGCGGGCATCTTTCGACCGGGCACCAGTTTCATGGGCCCCACCCAGGAAATTACGCAGTACGATCGCTTGCTGCAAGGTCATGTCCAGTACGACATTCTGATGCTTCTTTCGATTGCAGCCAATGGATGACGGATGCCTTCAACTACTGGGATGAGCTGCGTCGCTCCAAGGAGGCTCCTCTGGCAGGCGTGTGCCAGCTGTCGGGCTACATATACTCGCGCACCTCCCCCACCATCGTGCGGGTAAGTTGCCAGGCGTCTCTCTATCAGCGCTTCTTATCGGAATTGGCTTATTTCGATTAACGAGACATTGCCGTTTCTTTCAGAACCACTTCATTGAGAAGCTTCTGCCCGTGTACCGACGCGCCACGGAGGAGGAGCTGAAGCTGTGCCAGGGCGGATGGAAGTACGGCTCCTTCTTCACCACCTGCCTGACGGAGAGTCGCCTCTTCCTGCCCTACGCCACGAGCAAGTGAGTGCAGTGACCAACCAGTGCAACCACCAACAATCAATCACTCCCAACATTCGTTTGCAGATTCCTCAAAAATGGGGGACAAGTGGTACGCCAGCATGTGACGAACTTCTTCGATGTGCCGCAGAATTTTGATGTCCTTGTGAACTGCACTGGCATGGGAGCCAAGGAGCTGTGCAATGATCAGCACTTGGTGCCCATTCGGGGTCAGGTGCTGAAGGTGCGGGCGCCGTGGATTAAGACTGCCTTCTATGGCGACTACGACACGTATGTGCTGCCCGGCTTCGAGACGGTCACCTTGGGCGGCTGCCGGCAGTTCGACAGCTACAACACCGAGTGGTGCAAGTACGACAGCATGGCCATTAAGGAGCGCTGCTACGACCTCCTGCCGAGCCTCAAGAAGGCGGAAATTGTCAGGGAGTGCGTTGGACTTCGTCCGCACCGTGCGATCGTTCGTGTGGAGCCAGAACTGCTCACCAATGCGGTGGGAAGACGCCTAAAGGTGGTCCACAACTATGGCCACGGAGGCTACGGTGTGACCACAGCGCCTGGCACAGCCAAGTACGCTGTGAAGATTGTACGCGAAATGCTCGCAGGGAATAGCAAGCTGTAGGGGGACAGAGCTGTACTTGGGCTGCATTGTTATATTTGTTGATCAATCATTAAACTGTTTAGAAGCACAATCAAAGCCACGCAGATCTTTGGACCTTTATTGTGATGGCGTGAGGGCACTTAGCTTTGGATATTAAAAAAAATCATAAACCATAAAATAAACCACAAACCAATAACCGATATAAATACTCGATTAGATTTCAAAAAGCTGGCGCTCTGCCAGTGTTGGTTAGCGCATCTGTGTCCATGGCGAACTGTGCGCATGTCCGCCCCGCCACATGAATGGAAAGCTCGCCCCCAATTATCCAGGAAAACAGCCCCCCAATCGATTTTCACACACACAGCAGATAGCAGGGCGCTCTGGCAGCAGTCGATATATGAAAACGTATACAAAACTTTCGCATATTCGCCGCAGCAGCCAATTCGCAGCCTGAGAGCTTCGAATTTTTTCCCTCATTTGAGTCCTGCAAAGACGACGTGTCGATGCGATCTTCCCCGTTTGACGAAAGCAGAAGTTGAGAAACAGTTGAGAAAATAATTGGCAGGCCAGGCAAGATATCTTTTGCACTGCCACTTCGAGGCGACTCCAGAGTTCGTTGATTGACTGCAGTGCTGTGGCGAGACGTGTGGGTGCGCGTACGTTGAATAATTGATTGGGTAACCGTAAACAAAGAGTACCGTATGTTAGGCCAGTGCCAAGGCTAACTTTCAATACAAACCCCCACCCCCCGAACGGACGGAAGCAGAGAACACGAAATCCCACACACAGCGGAGTCAGAAACAGAAACAGAAGCAGAAGCAGAAGCAGAACGAAAGCCCCAGGCACATTATCGATTTGCGTATGTGTATGTCTGCGAAATAACCGTGTACACCTAAACACCCACACACCTGCACACACCTACTCCCACACAGAGCCACACACATACACAGCAGCACCAGCAGCAGCAGCAGCGCACGTCAACGGCAGCGCATCTACAAGCTAACGGGATCTATTGGAGCAGCAGGAGCAACCGGATCAACCTTCAAGACACAGTAAGTGGCCCCTCAGCTCACATCCCACCTTAATATTAAGATTACGCCGCATTGCACTCTCGTGCGTGGGTGTCCGATTGCTTGGGGTTCAGTGAAAGTTACCGCAAACAGCAGACCACAGAGCCACAGCTCAATGGTTTGCTCTGACCGCCGAACAGCTGCTTAACCATTTGAAAAGTTGAAGCACGCATGAACAGCGAGGCTGCAGATGGAGCCACCCCCACATGGAGGCGAAAAAACAACAGAAAAAAATCGATAATCACACGAAGTCAGGCAGATAAAAACATTTCCACGCCGCCTTCTGATAAGAGGCTGTCCTGCCTATTGACTCGGGCACGTCTGTCTGTCGCTGTGCCCCCGGCTTCTGCCACACACTCCAAAGGTGCTCTGAGGCTCCAGAAGTGGAGGGTTCTGCTCCTTGACAGCCGCTGCCAGGAGCATTGGCTTGGGGCTGTCCTTTTTGCCAGGGCCAGAGTCGTAGTCTTTCTCAGAAAAGCATTCTGACAGCATTTTGTTGCTGCGCAACTTTTGATTGAAGCTGGCGAAGCAGGAGGAGACGTGGAAGAAGCCATGGCAGAAGGCAAAAGCCAGATAAAGTTGTCTATACACACAAATTATCGACACAATGTCGCCCGCTCGCGTCCAAGGAGCGGGAGCTGCTGGCTGCCTTGCATATGGAAATTGTGAAAGACGAGAGCCGAGAGTCGAGAGTAAATGGGAAAACTGTAAGCTGAAACGGCTGTGCCCGTGTCCGTGCCATGACAAGGCTGAAACTTTTCAAGGCCGTGCCGCTACCAGTGCCAGTTCCCCCCTCGCTCCTTGCTTTCTTTTTGCTTGTTTTTCCTAGTCCACTGACGTGACAGCCATACCGAGAACAGCCACAAGGAGAAGGAAATCTGCTTCCAAGTCCCATCCATTCTTTCCCCCACCATTCGCCAGTCCAGCTGCCGCGCGGGCTTTGGTTTGTAAATGTAAACGCAACTCTTTAATCCATGCACGCGCCATTCAATTAGTCTTGGCAGGACAAAGAGCAGCTGGCGGCGTATCCGGTTCCGCGTGATAAAAACAAAAACGAAAGCAAAATTCAAGCTGCCCATTCCACCCACTCACAGCAGCTGGGGGTGGCCTTGGAGCCCAATGTTGACGCCATCGCCCACGACGCTGATGGCATCGGCTCCACCCTCGTTGCTTGTCAAATCTTCCTGAACAGCCTGCTCCGGCTGTGGGGCCGTCGAGTCGCTGTGGAGGACAATGGCTGTGGTGCTGTAGTCCTCCTGAGGCTGCTCCTTCCGCATGAATGTGCTCATGCAGATGTTCCCAGAGTCGCTGGTTATGATGGTGGTCGTGTTCATGGACTCCAGCAGCAGGCCCTCTTCCTCAGGAGCCACCAAAGGAGCGACCGGCTGATCCTGCTTCTGCTTCTGCTTCTGCTTCACTTCCGCAGTCTGCGGCTGCTGCTGCTGTTGCTGCTGGCAATGATTGACTGGCAGCTGACTGGCATCGAAGGGACAGAAGCAGTTGAGGCTGACTTTGCGGTTGCCCAGAGACTGAACGGGACGGGCGTTCCTTGTGATGGGAGTGATGCCATCGGGGCCCAGCAGCTGTCGAAAGTGGCGCAGCTGAAAGTCGCTGATGGCCAGCGTCTCGGGAAAGATGAGCCACTCGGTGCCCTCGTAGAACGGCGGGTGGGTCAGCGAGCCACCGTAAGAGTAGAAGCCAGTCCGGAATGCGGGCATGAGGTAGCTCAGCGGAAAGGGAGAGATGGTCACACGCTTTCCAGGCACACGCACCTGGCGGAGGTTCTGCACGAGTGGGTCCAGGAACGGGTTGTGTGCGGAGAGCTCGAACAAGAAGGCGACGGTCAGGAGATCGTAGCTGCTGGTGCAGGAGCGCGCCTGGCCGGAGCCTGCACGGTGCATCACCTGCATCTCCATGGGGATCTTGCGGTGGTTCAAGGTGTGCTCGGAGCCCTCGCTGTTGCACCAGCCCCAGTGGAAGCGCACCTCCACGAAGGTGTAGCTGGCCAGCAGATCTGCGCCGCTGATGGTCGGTCTGTTGCCGTGGAACTGAGCTCGCAGCACCACCGTATGGCCCGTATTCTCGAGCTGAATGCTCGCCGGCAGATCGTCGTAGTGGTTCCAGTTGAGCAGCTCCCTGATGGCCAGGCGGCTGAGCTGTGTTTCGTCGATATTGATGGGGCTCTGGTAGCCAGACCCGGGTCCCTGTCTTCCCAGTTCCCCCTCTCCAGGGTCAGTCGTGTCGTAGCCACAGTTGTCAGTGTCAGTGGGCAGATCCAAAGGTGTAAACCACATCTTCAGCAGCTGGAAACGCGCACGCAGCGCAGTCTGGTCCACCCGTCGGACGAGGCTCAGCAGCAGACACACGGCGCTGCTCAGCAGAGGATGTTGCACCAACTGGCAGAAGAACTGGCTGGCCAACAGCCAGCAGATCTGCATCAAGAGGCCAATCAGAGTGCCCAGCGTGGTGTCGAACATTTTCTCTTACAACACGAAAAAAAAACACGAAAAACTTTGTAAAAATCAAGCAAAAGTCAAACTTTTCCCTTTTTGAAAAGAATTTCTCAATATTTTCAGAGTCGACAGCTTGTGCTGTGGCAGATACGAAGGTTTCGATGAGACTGACCAGAATGAGTTTCCCACTTGCCGTTCACAGCTTGACAGGCCGGGCAAAGCCTTCTAAACTGATCCTTTGTAGTATTTTCCTGTATTCCAGACAGACAGCAAGGAGCACTGAACAGACATGGCCAGCGGCGGGGATCCCAAGTGGCAGAAGGATGCGGCCGACCAGAACTTTGACTACATGTTCAAGCTGCTCATCATCGGCAACTCCAGTGTGGGCAAGACGAGCTTCCTCTTCCGCTATGCCGACGATAGCTTCACATCCGCCTTCGTCTCCACGGTGGGCATCGACTTCAAGGTGAAGACTGTCTTTCGCCACGACAAGCGCGTGAAGCTGCAGATTTGGGTAAGTCTGCTTGCCACTTGTGATAGTATTCTCGATGTATTGACTGGCTGCACACCCATCAATCAAGGCAACAAGTTGCCGCAGCTTGGCACCCTCTCTCGTGTGTCACAGCCTGCTGCTGCGGGTTAATTGTGGTGTTTTTAGTGGTCGTAAATCAAAGAGCTGACCAAATTGCGTTTGACTTTTGCAGGACACGGCCGGGCAGGAGCGTTACCGCACCATCACCACAGCCTACTATCGCGGCGCCATGGGTTTCATTCTGATGTATGATGTCACCAACGAGGACAGCTTCAACTCGGTTCAGGACTGGTGAGAGCACATCCCTAAGGCAAACACAAACACGCTGACTCTCTCCTCTCCCGCAGGGTCACACAAATCAAAACCTACTCGTGGGACAACGCCCAAGTCATTTTGGTGGGCAACAAGTGCGACATGGAGGATCAGCGCGTGATTAGCTTCGAGCGGGGCCGCCAACTGGCCGATCAGCTGGGCGTGGAGTTCTTTGAGACGTCCGCCAAGGAGAATGTGAATGTCAAGGTGAGAGTGTCAGCCGCTGGCCACTGCGAGAGTTATTCTTCAACCATTCTGTGTTGCTGCTTTAGGCTGTCTTCGAGCGCCTGGTGGATATTATATGCGACAAGATGTCCGAGAGCCTCGACGCCGATCCGACGTTAGTGGGCGGAGCACAGAAGGGGCAGCGCTTGACGGACCAGCCGCAGGGCACGCCCAATGCCAATTGCAACTGTTAGAGTGCCCAACACCACCAGCAGTAGCCCCAGGAGAACGAGCAACCGGAACCGGAAACCCACAACAACACACAGAAGAAGAGAGAGAGAGAGAGATTCAACTCGTACAACAACTCGCAACATTCTGTCAACTGAGCAGCTGAGACACCAACAAACAGAGCAGAAACAGAAACAGAAACAGAAACAAGAAAAGAACAACAAAAAACAAAGCACTAAAAGCTAGCTAATTTAGTCAGTTCACCAATCGAGAGATGAATGGATCGACGAGTGCCATTTGAATGATGCACTCCCTGTATTTGTAGCCCATACTCGTATATTGTATGTATGTATGTTTGTATATCCTTAAAGCTCGTTCGATTGCCTACCGTGTAAATGTCAGAGATGTTATCTAATCAATGTTTCAATTGTAATTGGTAATTGGTAATCGATAATTGGTAATTTGTATCTTGTAACGTGTAATTTAATCGGCTGCCGCAGAAACGCACTAAATTGTCGAACTTTGACTTGACTTGAACCTTTTGCCTTGAGCGACGAATCGAATCGAAGACAGAGAGAGAGAGAGAGAGAGAGAGAGAGAGAGAGTCTAGGAGTCTAGGAGTCTAGGGCCCCCAGCAGCACTAATTAAATGTGCACACACTCTGTGCTGATCTTTCAACTGCAACTGCAAGCTCCATTCCCGTTTCTCTCCACCTCCATTAATGGAAGGGGCTTCTGGGCACTTTCCCACTTGTATATACATATGCTGGCTAAACTGTACAGTTTGAATGCTTGCACACAACGCACAAGGCTAGCAAATTGGCGAAATCGAACATAGTAACTATAGCAAACACACACACACACACACATAAACATGTTGCCCCGATCCCGGCGTGCCTTGGCTGGAAGGTTGTGCGGGTTCTGTGGAGCAATTTCACACATAAAAAGATACAGATAAAGAGATACAGATACAGATACATGCTCGCATATAGCAGAGACATGTATGAACATGTGGTTGGTTGGCCATTATTATTATTAAATATTATTATCATCATTATTGTATTATTATGATGTGTGTACTGTATGTATTTATGTAGTGAAAATGGACAAATTTTAATGTGTTGCAATTGATAAATGAAATATACATAGCTATACATAAAATATACATACATAAACATACTATATCCGATAAATACATAGTACATACTACCCAGATCCATTTGGTACGTTTGCAGTTTTTCCCCGTGTCTCAGTTTCATGTTTCGCGTCCTTTCTGACAATAACAATGACACGCTGAAGACGGAGCAAACTTGAGGATCGCAGCGATGATCCTTTCCTGTCCCCGTGGCACACAAATTTAATTTCATTTCCCAAATTTATCCACACAGCGCACAAATTATTAGATTGCGATTTTGCGAATTGAAATTGAAATTGAATTGAGAGAAATTAATTGAACCCACCGAGCCAGCTGAGAGATCGGTGCATTTAAGTTGCCAACACTAAGTACTATGCCCCCCAAACTATTCTGTTTTGATAGGCACACCCCAAACAACTTTTCTACGCTGTAAAAGAAGACACAACCAACTGCTGCTGCCCCCCCGAGTTGCACAGAGTTGAGGGGACACTGACCCTGTACGTGGGGAACTGCTGAACTTTAACTGAATATAAATGAATAATAAATGTACTCGCAACTGTGTGTATTTGCAAATGCTCGTTAATGTTAAATATGTATGTGTATACACGCAGAGTTTCACTTGAATTACGATATAAACTAAAGGCATATCGCTGTATTATAAATACCCAAAACGAATCGAGTTACCACATGTACACCCTCCCCCAAAGCACACCTCTG
The DNA here is from genome assembly GCF_900245975.1 of Drosophila guanche. Taxonomy (NCBI): domain Eukaryota; kingdom Metazoa; phylum Arthropoda; class Insecta; order Diptera; family Drosophilidae; genus Drosophila; species Drosophila guanche. The sequence goes on along the minus strand of NW_022995743.1, from coordinate 8,620,510 downwards.
AGCAAATGTAAGCCAGACACAAAATGCACAACGAGCTAACAACCAACTGGATGTGGAGTGGAGCGCGGATAGTGGTAGAGGGAAATGTTAAGTAATAGAAGATATTCCATACGACAATGCCTTAAATAAAACTACAGCTGACGACGCGTACATTGGACTACTTACTCGGCATTATTCGATCTGTTTTGTAAAATAGTTAAACATACATAAACAACTGCATAGCCATGGAAGCCATTCAACTAAACTGAACTAATCTAACACAAAATGTAAGCCAAAATCAAACAAAATCACTACAAAAATAAACAAACCAAAATTGTTAGCAAATTCATACTCGTATCCGTATTTCGTATTCGCACTCCAACTCGTACTAACGAAGAATACTAGCATATTGATTATGGCATTGTGTACTCGGGCAAAGCTAATATTTGTGAACCCATAAAACGTATTTGTACTCGTATTCCAAACAAATCATAATTTTTATTCCATTTCTCCGTTTTATGTGCAGCAGAATAGCCACCCAACTAAAATGAAGCAAAACAAAACAAATAATTCCGTATGTTATTCAATAATGGTTTTTGAAATACCAACACATCTGTATCGTGAGGATACTTACACACACACACACACACATACATATACCTACATAATGTACACATAATGGTATTGAAATTATTGTATTCCCATAATAAAATATATGCAAAAAAGGTGTATGGAAAAACAACCAAACTCTGACTATTTTTTGGCATTGCACACACCACGGCACAACTCTCCCTCAAACACGCACTTACTTTTGGTTTTGTATATTTATTTTACATTACGATTTATTTTGATAAACTTTACAACTAAATAAGTCAATTCACATTCACATAGATATCGTATATTGTGGGCCAGACCCGTTCAAGCGCAATCTATGGCCCAGCTGGAGGCGCCACACTGCAGTGAGTTCTGCCTATGAATTATAATTATTTGTTCATAAATTGTACACACTTTACACGGTCATGAGAGTGGCTATTGTTGCGGAGATCAGGCATCTTCCTCTGGTTATATTTTGTTATTACTTGAATATATTTATATGCTGTTGGATATGTGTGTGGTGTGTCTGTCTGTGCTCTATATGTTCCCTTTCTGTATGACTTCTTTGAACAGATTTTATTGTACAGTTGCCATCAATTAGGCTTCTCCACTCTCCGTTCAAGCTGCTCCTCCTCCTTCTTCAAATAATTTGGCATAATAAGCTCTGCACTTTCTGCTACTTCGTACCTGGATCCGGATCCCCATCCTTTGCGCTAACTAAAAATGCATGCAAGTTCGATTTGTTTGTTTCTTTAGCTTCAATTGGACCTAAATGCAAGTGCTCTGTGTCGAGTATTAGTGTTTCTAAGTCGTCTTAGTGTAGGTAGAGCTTAACTTAATGGCAGAACGAAAATGCATAAAATCAGTCTGACTTGTTTTTAGAGATTAATTATACATAAATATGTTATAATACACGCACTGCACACACTCGAGCTCGTTGTGGCTAGCTGAGTAAATGAAATTGCACAAATTCGCACAAAGTGCAGGGCTTGAGCTCCTTTTACTCGTATATAAATTAATTAAATGCTAAAATATGTTCCTTAAACTGGTGCTTGTGTGAGTGCTAAGAGTAATCCACGTATGAATGCGCTTTTGACAGGTTTATGTGTGTTTGCTCGTGTGTGTGTATTTTTATGTACAGGATTCTAATGATGAACTTATGGCCTTCGCTGCAGCTGCAGTTTGCTTTCCCCCTGCACAATATGCATTGGTCCAGGTTGAAGCTCAAGTGTTGGTGGTGCTTCTGTATTGCAGCGGCTTGCGTCTAATTGTGGCAAAGTTTTGTTGTGCTTGGTTCTTCGCACGCTGCTGCTGCTGCTGCTGCTGTTGCTTCTGCTTCTGCTTGTGCCTCTGCCGTTGCTTTTGTTTCTGCTGCAGTTGCTGGGACAGTCGTCACACTGTGGTCTCGTCATCATCAATATTCCGCCTGTTTTGCGACAGAGAGAGATTGACATTAGTTCGTTTTAGTTCCCAGACTGCCAGGCTCCCAGACTACTCAAGTTGTGTCCATCAGTCTACAGTGCACTACGCCACGTGCCAGGTGCTCAATGGAGTGCATTATTTATGGCATGCACACTACACTACATAGTTTAGGTTTTTGGGTTTAGTTCAAGCATCAACATAATTATTAAACTAAATAAATCTACAACTGGGTGTGGTGTGAGTGTTTAGTGTTTAGTGGGTGTTTGCGTGCCTGTGGATGGAGGTGTCAGGGCATGTACATAGCTGTACATATGTATGAGTAGTAGATTAGACCACACGGGTCAAGCTATTCGAGTGCTAATTGATTCTGGGCATGTTCTGGGCGCTAAATCATAAACTCTATTGGGCTCAAATGTCTGCGGTTTAGTTGTGGGGGGAAAACTCTGCTCTGGCATTACGAGTCTATGATATTGATAAATATTATCTTAAGCACTCTGTCTATAGCTGTTGGCTCGGATTGACCAACTGGGGGGGGGAGGGGGGTGGCTATGTGGCTAAATGGTTCCTTTTCTTGCTCGATTAGTTATTTATACCATATTGTTAGCGACCAAGGATACTGCTGCCTCTGTTGCCTGCGTTGCAGCCAAACAATGTCGAACTGTGGAGGCGGTTCAGTGGGTTGTACAGACAGATAGAGAGAGAGAGAGAGAGAGAGAGAGAGAGAGAGTGAGTCTGTTCATGTGTTGTGCTGTGTTGTGTTTTGGTTGGTGTAAATGAGAGGGGTCATGGCATGGCAGGTACATGTACAAATGTTTGATTGCTGAATGAGAACATAACACAAAATATTACGGGTTGCACTTGCCTTACATTCGAATTACAAATCACAGAGTGTGCAAATTCAATTAGAAATGATAAACAGTTTGGGTCGCGGGGGATACAAAATGTAGTAAATATACAAAAATAAAATCAATATTCACATTAGACAGAGAGAGAGAAGAGAGAGAGAGAGAGTGCAAATTGCGCACTCTTAAATTTTGGGCAGGGAGATCGAAACGAAACGAAACGAATCGGAATCCCTTTTATATTTACACTTAAGCTAGGGCCAAACGAAAGCGAAAAATGTAACACAAAACGATGATGGACGTGTGGAAAAATGTGAAATGTGCGAGTTGAAAATGCATTTTCCTTGTGGTTTACCTCTGAGCTGTTGATGTAGTTGTTGTAGTTGTAGTTGTAGTTGTAGTTGTTGTAGTTGTTGTGGTGAGATGTGGTTGGGTATGGATGGATGGATTTGTTAGACAGATAGATGTGGATGGAATACGAGCCGCCATTGTGGATTGTTTTTTGCATTACGTTGCATTTCATTTTGTTGTGTGTGTGTGTGTGTGTGAGTGTGTGTTAGTATGTGTGCGGCATCAGGGTAAAAAAGAGAGAGAGGGCACAAGTTGGGAGGGAAGAGAATAGAAGTGAAAGATAGTCGAATTAGATTTGCTTCAAATGTTCCCAGCACCAGCTGAAAGGATATGGACATGTCCCATAGATATGTGTGTGTGTGTGTGTGTGTGCTTGTGTGTGTGTGTGTGTTTTGTTCCATATTCATTTGCATTGTTTCCGGCTATCATTGCTTTTATGGTTTATGTTTTGTGGACAGACAGAATTGGAGCTGAACGAAGTGGAGTAGCTGGGAGACGGACAAAAGGGTTTTATATCATTGTCGTTGCTTTTGTTTTTTGTTTGCATCAAACAAAGACTCACACACACACACACACACACACACACAGATTAATTGCCGCCCAAGTCAAATGTGGAAAAATAAACTTGAGAGAGCAAAAACCAAAAACAAATCTCTAGCAAACAGACGACCAACACAGCAAATCAAAGAAACATACATCGTACGGGTCTTGGGGGGGTGTGGAAGAAGCACTAACAACTTGCGCCCAAGCGCCCCCAGGGCCAGAGTGTAGACTGCCGCGAAACGAAGCCAGGATTGCCACTCACTCAGTGTCCGTGATGCTGGCCAGTGGGCCGAGCGGCTGCATGGGCGCCACCATGCTGGATGGCGGCGACGAGGCCCTCGAGCTGTGCCGCGAGCCACCGTTCAGCGTGTGGCGGGCCATCAGTCCCGGATTGTTAACATCGTTCACCATTCCCATGCCCAGGCCCAGGCCCATCCCCATGCCCAGCCCCAGGCCCGGTGGCTGCATCAGCTGGGAGCCGTGCAGCGAGGGAGGCTGCGTGTGGCTCAGCTTGCGCGTCGTCAAATGATCCTCCTCGGCGGTGTACGGGAAGTGGTAGCCATTCTTGTCCGAACCCTCCGACAGCCTGTCCTGCGCCTGCAGCTGCAGCTGTTGTTGCTGCTGCTGCTGCTGCTGGTGGTAATCGTTCTTCAGGAGGGAATGCACCGAGTGCAGCGAGTCTGTGGCGTAGGCGGGCTGCCTCTTGAGGCTGTAGTGGCCGTCGCGGGAGCCATAGATGTCTGGTGTGATGCGGTCCTTGGAGAGGTAGGGCGACTCCGATTTGGCGCCCAGATAGCCGCTGCCCAGGGTCCGCTGCTTGTCGTAGATGCTGTCGCTGAGGTACGCCGCATCCGGGTGGAAGCTGCGCATGTGGCCGATGGTCTGGGAGCCACTGCCGCCGCCGCCGCCGCCGCCGCCGCCCGGATAGTCCTTCTCGCTGCCATAGTGACTGGGCGGCTTGTAGGAGCCGTACTTGTCCGGATACTCGCCCCGCCGCCCGTACAGACTGTCCTCGTAGCCATCGCGCGCGTCCCGAATGTTCTCCAGGATCGAGGGCGGCATGTTGATCTTGTTGTGGTGCTGCTGCAGGTAGCTGGTGTCCGTCAGATCGGGATTGGGCAGCGGGTTGGGCGAGATGGTCATCTTCTGGCCGTGCACGTGCTCGTTGTCGGAGCCCGTGTCCTGGGACCAGCGACCAATGTTCGGCGGCGACTGGATGTACGTGTCCGGCAGCTGGCTCGACCATCGCGGCGCGTACACGGGCTTGTTGACGCTGGGGAAGAGCTGCGGGCTCTGCACCACATTCAGCTCGGGCGGCGTGGTGGCCTGCACGTGCTCCGTGATGTTGGGCAGGTAGGCGGGCGTGGAGCTGACGGCCGTGCTGCGATGTGTGCCAGAGGAGCGGGCCGTGCGCGACTCGTCGTCGTCGCTGGAGTGGCTGGAGGCTAGCTCCAGGGAGCGGCCATCGGTCTCGGAGCCAGAGTCGGAGTCCTTGCGCTCGGTGCGACGCCTCGACGGCTTCTCCTCGGGCCGACTGCGACCCGTGGTGGAGGACTCGAAGCCGCGCAGGAAGCTGGGCGCATCGCTGGCCGAATTGTAGTTGGAGGTGGACGTGGAGGTCTGCCGCAGCTGCCCGTCGCTGTAGGGGCTGGAGCTGGTCTTGGCCGTGCTGCGGGAGGTGGTGCTGCTGGCACTGATGCCAATATTCCGCCGCGTTGTCGTGTCGTAGCTGCCCGCGAGGAAGTTGTTCGGCCGCGTGGCACCGTTCACGTTGTGCGAGCTGTTGCTGACCACCATGGAGGAGTCGAGCAGCGGCACCTTGCGGCCCATGCAGCGCAGACAGGTACGCTGCAGGTTCTCGCGCACTCGCTTGTTGATGATGCAGTAGCCGATGAGGCAGAAGAGCGCGTGCAGCAGCACCACCCCAGACAGCAGCAGGCTCAGCAGCTGCGAGTGCTCCGAGGCGGCCAGCACCGCCAGCACCCACATGACGCCCATGAGGGGCAGCGAGACCACCGACAGCCAGAGCAGCGTGCGCAGATTGCCAAAGCCCAGCACGTGATCCTTCAGTGTGAAAGCGGCCTTAACGGAGACAAACAGAATGAGCAGATTCACCACGGACATGCCGGCAATGGGACCCACAAGCCACCACACCACAGGCTCATACACGGACAACCAGCAGCTGCAAAAAGAGGCAAAGAAATTAGATTCATGGGACAACAGATGGGAGACTTAAATGGGAAATACTTACAACAAACTGTTGCCATACTCGTGCGCACGGACGCCAACGGAGAGGCCCACAACGACGGCGGGTGCGCCGTAGCCCATGGCAAAGTAGAAGCCCATGGGGCCATGGTTGATGTCGCGCATCTCGGTGAGCATGCGATAGAGGTGCACACAGTCGACGGTGGTCCAGGCGAAGGCGGCCAGCCAGAAGTAGTGCAGGCAGATGGCAATCAGCTTGCAGGGGAACTCGTTCTCGATGAGGTGCCGCCGCGACTGCATGCCCACGAAGAAGAGCAGCTCGGCGAAGAAGACGCACAGCACAATGTTCTGGTGGATGGTGTTCGAGTTGGTCTGCTGGCCGCGCAGCAGGGCGAGGGCCAGGAGCACGCCCAGCAGCAGCGGCAGGGAGACCATGAAGGCCGAGTACGAGGTTATCTGCACGAGCAGCGAGGGCTCCGGTATGTCCTCGGGATCAATGATGTCCACAATCACCGCATAGTTGGAGATGTGCGTGCAGCTGCAGTTGATGAGGATGGGCTGCTGGGGCGAGGGTGCAAAGTCGCCGTCAAAGTCGGGAATCTCCGTCTGGCAGCCCAGGCGTGTCCACTGATTGGTGAACGAGTTCCAGCGCACGCACTGAGGATTGGAGCGTGGCCCAAACCGTGCCGTGTCCATGTCCAGCCACATCTGCAGCTTGATCGGCTGCAGGAGATGCGGCGAGCCCAGTGAGCGGTAGACCATGCGCTCCGGCGCCTGCTGCAGCTGGTCCGAGGGATAGATGACCTCCACCTGCCGCTTGACCAGCCGTCGATCCCGATAGATGGCCTCGTTCTCGCCCTTGGGCTGCTCCTCGCTGCCAGATGCGGCGGTGCCTGTGCCCTCATAGTTGGGATTCAGCTGTTCGCTGGAGTCGGGCGCGATGATCTCCTCGCCGGAGTTGCCATGGAACTCGATGTCGTCCAGGTTGAGGTGTATGTGGGGATCGGGCACCTCCTCGCCATCCTCGCTGCTGCTGGCCTCCAGCTCCAGCTGCTCCCCCGAGGCGACAGCCGCTGGAATCTCGTGGGCCGTTATTCGAATGTCTTCAATCTGCTGCTCGCTGCTGCTGGTCGGTGCCTTGGGCACATCGAATACCTCCACGAACTGCTGCTCCGTGCTGCCGGCAGACACCGATGAGGACGAAGACGAGATCTTCCGTGAGGGAATCTCAAAGCGTTGCTGCTGCTGCTGCTGCTGCTGCTGCTGGTCCTGTTCCCGCTCCAACGATGGCACCAGAATCTGCAATGACAGAATGGGCGTGGCCAGCTCCACATCGACGCCCCAGCGACGGGTGATGGTCTCGTCGTAGAGGTCCGGCAGCAGCTGTCCCACATCCTTGTACTGAGCGTAGGCGATGATGGCGCGATAGTCGTTGCCCCGCCGGCCGCTGCCCTGGGTGACCTCGTCGCTCTCGGGCGGCGTAATGCCCAGCATCTCGAGCGGCACCAGCACCTTGGTGTACTTGTCGAACTTGTGCTTGTCCAGTATGTAGTTGTTGTACTTGGGGAAGCTGATGACGGGCTTCTGCTTGGCGGAGTGCTGCAGGAAGCCGCTGGTGTCGGGCAGCACCACGCTCTCCGTGGTGAAGGCGTTCGGCTTGAGGTACTTGCTGCGATGGTACTCGCTCAGCTGCTCTGGCTCGTAGCCGAACAGCGACTCGGTGGTGACAATGTCCAGGCCCAGGGCCACGTTCGGCTGCACAATCTCGAAGGGATTCGTGTACGTGTCGTGCTGGGAGCGTGCCAGCACCACCAGATACTTGTTGAAGGCGTCGACGAGGTCGTCGGGTCCGCGCTGAATCAGCTCCGCTGCGCGTCGCCACTCCGCCTCGTACTTGCGATCGAGGATCACACTCGCCGCATCCACCAGGTTCTTGATGAAGTACTTGTCCTGGCTGTGCGACAGGTTCAGGCCGCTCTGCATCAGCTCGTAGTTGATGAGCTCCTGCAGAATGCCCTCCGTCACGAGTAAGTCGGCGCCGTACAGGCGATCGTGGCTGAACTTTAGCTCATCCGACAGATAGTCCATCTCCAGCTCGTGCGACCACACATTGGCTCCTGCATTGAGCAGGAATGAGGACTCCATCTTGTAGCGTTTGCTGAGGGGTCGGGGCGTCGGCTGCTTGCCAACGCCGCTGCGATCGACGGCCTCGCACGCTCGCTGCAGTTGCTCCGCCATTTTGATGGCCACAAACGAGTTGAGCTCCAGCTCGAGTCGCTCCAACTGCGACAGCTGCCGCCGCAGCTCCACAAACGGCTCCGAGGTGCAGTTGTACATGTCCGGGGTGGTCCAGCTGCCCGTCTGGCTGTCGCAGCTGCGCTGGCCCTTGCCCCGTGCCGGCAGCGGGCAGCTCTCGACGGTGATGCTGCCCAGGGGCGTGCGTGGCCACCAGATGCCCGCCGCAAAGGAGCGCGGACAGGCGTCGTAAACCACCTCGCAGCCATTGAGCGTGACCTCGGCATAGGGATTGGAGCAGGAGTCGCAGCGGCGTCCAATGACGCTCTCGCGGCACTCACACTGCCCCGTGAGCCGGTTGCAGGCGCTGTTGAAGCTGCCGATGGCGTAGCAGTCACACGAGAGGCAGGCCGTCTCATTGGGCGGCTGGTAGTGGTTCGTCTTGCAGTAGCAGTGGCCCGTCGTCTTGTTGCAGTCCGGATGGTAGCCCTGCTTCAGGTTGCACTTGCAGGGCCCGCACACGCGCTCGCCCCACCATCCCCCGGGGCACGGCTGCTGCAGCTCCCGCTCGCAGTAGTCGCCGTGCTGGAAGCTGCTGTTGCACTCGCAGCCGTAGCCCCGCGCCAGACTCACATTGGAGCGGCACACGCCCGCGGCGCATGGCCGGACCGTGCAGATGGGAGCGCACTCTGTGCCCACGTAGCCAGCCTCACACTCGCAGGTGGCCGCGTCCCAGCTGCTGGCGCAGCTCGAGTGGGCGGGACAGTTGTCCGGGCACTGGGCCCGCGACTCGCAGCCATCCTCCACGTTCTCGCGGATGGTGGGGCGCGACAGCACAGACTGTCCAGCGCCGATGCGCACGTCCTGGATGCAGCCCTCGAAGGGAGAGGCCTCCTGCACCGTTCCGATGGTGCCATCCACGCTGCCAATGACTATCTTGCCCACGTAGAGACCCTGCACCTTCTGGGACATGGGCACGGAGCCCGCGCGCTGGCCGTAGTCCACGGAGAACTGAATCTCGGAGCCCTGCTGCCACTTGATCTCCACGCGATGCCACTCGCCGTCGGAGAGGAAGGCCCCCGCCAGGTACATGGGCTCATTGTCGTATATGTAGTAGAGGACGCCGTGCTTGAGGGACACCACCGCCGAGCTGTTCTGCCCGATCTGGATCTGCATGATGAAGGCGTCCCGCTGGCGCGTGCGCAGCGAGAAGGAGGTGTGCCAGGGCAGCTGGATGGGCCGCAGCAGCGGGTTGAAGCTGAGACTGCCATCGCCGGAGAAGCGCCAGGGGGCGGGTATGTTCTCCTGGCAATTGATGCCCGCATAGCCCTCGGGGCACTCGCACGTGTGGGTGCTCCAGCCCTCGCGGCATGTGCCCCCATTGAAGCACGGCTCCGAGGCGCACAGCGGCGACTTTTGCGGGCAGCCGGAGATCGTGCCATTGTCCGCGACATACGAGTTGAGGTCCACGTAGCGGTCGTCGATGCGCAGGTCCGAGATGCAGCCGACAAAGTCACGATTGGACACTGGAAAGTGGGCGGGTATGCGCGGCAGTCCGCCCACCTGCAGGGGTCCCGTGAGGTCGAGGAAGCGATGGCAGGTCTCCGTGAGCAGAGCACAGCGTTTGTCCAGCCGCAGGGTGGTCTGATTGGCGCAGTGCCAGCGCGGACCCAGCTGCTCCCCCGACAATGCGATGGCCGTGTCGCACTTGTCCAGGACGAGGGTGACGCTGCGATTGAAGTACACCACCTCCACCTCGTGCCAGCGTCCGTCCGAGACCTTGGACTGCTGCTGGGTGTCGACGGACACCCGCTCGCTGTGATCGCCCAGCGAGTAGGAGAAGCTGATGTGTCCCTCGAGGATCTCCAGGGCGATGAAGTCGTGCAGCTCGTTGTAGCGGCCGTTGTACAGCAGCAGCCCATTGTCCTGGACGGTGGCGAAGCGCAGCTTGAGGTTGAAGCGGTGCCGCTGCTTGAGGCTCTCGAACGTGAGGAAGGAGTTGCGCGAAAAGGACCGGGAGCGCAGCTCACACGTGGAGGTGTACGGCGGCGGCTGGGAGCTCAGATAGTTGCTCATGCAGGAGAGTCCGCCCTCGCAGGCGTCGGACATGCAGGGCCGCATCTTGCTGATGCTCGACTCGCAGTTGGGGCCCGTGTGGGAGTCCGGGCAGACGCATGTGTAGCCGCCCTCGCGGCGCACGCAGGAGCCACCGTTCTGGCAGGGGTCCGAGTAGCAGAGATCCACCTCGGTGTCGCACAGATAGTGCTCCTTGCTGCCGGTGAAGCCCTCCGGGCAGGAGCAGGCGAACGTGTTCACCGGATAGATGGGTCGGAAGAGCACCGTGTCGCTGTGGATGAACTCCGAGGCGTTGCCGAACTTCAGCACCGTGAGGCACTCCTCGAAGTTCAGGCAGGGCTCGCGCACGCACAAATTGTCGTCGAAGGGCAGCACCTCCACGGTGGCGAGACGCGCGAGGATCGCTCGATTGAGGTAGACCCGCTCCTGGAGGTACTGCGGCGTGTAGAACTCCTCGTGCGAGACATCAGGCCGCTTCGCCGAGAAGCTGACATTCAGGATGCGCGACGTGACGTCCGTGTCGTCCTGTATGCTGAAGATGAAGATGTGCTCCTTGGGGCAGGGAATTATGGCCGCCAGTCCGTCCAGGAAGAAGTTGAGCAGCGGCGAGAGGAAGGCCTCCTCCGTCATCTCATTGAGGCGCACCGTCACCGAGTTGAAGAGCATATCCTCGGTGATGAGCCGCACCGACAGCTGCATAATGGCCTTGGCCTCGTTGATGCCATCCGAGACGGACACCTCCATCGTGGCGAACTTGGGCACATTCGTGTTCAACTGCGGACTGAGTATCAATCCGCCAGAGCTGCTGTTTAGCCGCAGCAGATTGGCATTGTTGCCCGAGAGGATGCGGTAGTTTAGCTTATCGCTGACATCCGCATCGAAGGCCGGAATCCGTCCGATCTCGCCGCTGGGAAAGTGATCCCGGAAGTTGTTGAAGATCACCTGGAAGTCGCGCAGCACGGGGGCATTGTCGTTCACGTCTGTGACGAGGATCTCGATGTGGGCATCGTTGCGTAGCGGCGGACTGGCCGCACGCACCACCAGCTCGAATCGCTTGCGGGAGGACTCGTAGTCGAGCTCCGTCATGGTGAGCAGCTGGGCACGCTCCGAGCCGGGCCGTGTGACCAGCGAGAAGGAGTTGGAGTCGTCGCCGCCAATGATGGAATAGTGGACGACAGCATTGACACCCTCGTCCGGATCGTGGGCATGGATCTCGCCCACCACAGAGCCCACGGGCGAGTTCTCTGGCACGTAGAGCGTGATCTTGTCCGAGGCAAAGGTGGGCGGCGAATCGTTGACGTCCTCCAGTCGAATCTGCACCTCAACCGAACTGGACAACGGGGGCGAACCCTTGTCCACGGCTATCGCTGTCAAATGGTAGACGGCGACGCTCTCCCTGTCCAGCCCCTTGTTGGTGCGCACCGTTCCCGACGTTGGATCAATCACGAAGGAGCCATCCTCCACATCGCGATCGCTGAGCAAATACTTGATGCGGCCATTGAGGCCAATGTCCGGATCGCTGGCAGACACCTGAATCACAGAGGTGCCCACGAGGGCATCCTCCAGAATGGACGACTGGTACAGAGGGTTCTTGAACACGGGCGCATTGTCATTGACGTCCGTCACACTGATCTCCACATCGGTGGTGTCGCTCAGCGAGGGACTGCCGCCGTCCTTGGCCGTGACTGTCAGCAGATAGCCGCTGGTCGTCTCCCTATCCAGCGGCGCATTCGTGACGATCGCACCCGTCTGCGCGTTGATGGAGAAGGGATCGGGGCTGCCCAGTCCGTTGATGCTCTCCTCGTTCAGCGAGTACGTGATCTGGGCATTGATGCCCACATCGCTGTCGGTGGCAGAGACCACCAGCACGGTGGTGCCCACAGGGGCATCCTCGAACACGGAGGCGCTGTACGGGGCATTCTCGAAGATGGGGGCAAAGTTGTTGGCGTCCGTAATGTTGATGTGCACTGTGGCCGTGTCGGAGCGTCCGCCCGAGTCGGTGGCTGTGACCGTGAGGAGGAAGCGCTTCTCCTGCTTGTAGTCCAGCGACTGGGCGATCGTGATGAGGCCCCTGCCGTTCTGCGAGGTGATGGCGAAGCGTCCGCGCGTGTTGCCCGTCGTGATCTCGTAGTGCAGTCGCGAGTCCTCGTCCGGATCGGTGGCCGTGACAGTCGTGACGGGCGTGCCCTGCGGCTGATCCTCGCCCACATTCGCCTCGTAGTACTTGGGATTGAAGGTGGGATCGTTGTCGTTCACATCCTGTACGGTGATCACCACCGAGGAGCTGGCCGACTTGGGCGGCACTCCGCCGTCCTTGGCCACCACCTGGAAGGCGAAGCGACTCTGCTCCTCCCTGTCCAGCTGCTTGATGGTCTGCACCCAGCCGGTGCGCGGATCGACGGCCAGCGGAAAGTTGTCATCGCGCTCCGAGATGCTGTAGGTGATCTCCGCGTTGGGTCCCTCGTCCGAGTCGTATGCCTGCACCCGAATGATGTTGTAGCCGACGGGCACGTTCTCCAGAACGCTCTCCTGGAACTGCGACGTGTAGAAGCGCGGCGCATTGTCATTCGCGTCTATGACGTTGACCAGCAGCTGGGTGGTGTTGCTCCTCGAGGGACTGCCCCCGTCCTGGGCGCGTATCACCAGGCGATAGCTGCGCACACTCTCGTAGTCCAGCGGCTTCACCAGACTCACATCCCCCGACATGGAGTCGATGGAGAACTGCGACTGCGTGTTGCCGCCAATGATCGCGTACCGTATGGCCGCATTGTTGCCCTGATCCGCATCTGTGGCCCTTATGTGGGCCACGGTGTTGTCCTCGCTGCCGCCCCACTGGTCCTCCGGCACCTGGACTGTGTACGTGCGTTCGCTGAACTGCGGATAGTTGTCGTTGTCATCCAGCACCTTTACCAGCACACTCGCCGTCGCGGTCTTGCGCTCGCTCTGCGCTGCCGCCATGTCCGAGGCGGTCACCAGCAGGTGGTAGCTGTCCGACGTCTCTCTGTCCAAACTGCTGCGCGTCGAGATGACGCCCGAGCGGGAGTCTATCCGGAAGATGGGCAACTCCTGATCCTGCGTCGATCCCGTACCATCTGCAGGGGCAACATGGAGACAAAGACAAGACAAACTTTCAATTCTCTGCATTTCCCCTCTGGTTAGTAGCCAACAGGTTTTACTCCCCTCTATTTTCGCTTTTATATCTATATCTTTTATTTACACTCACCTTTCACTGCTTCGATTCCGTACTCTATCTCCGCATTCTTGCCAATGTCCTGATCGGTGGCACGCAGCGTAATGACCGTGGAGCCCACTGTGGCGCCTTCCCGAATACTCGCCTCGAACTGCTCCGCCTCGAAGGTGGGACTGTGGTCGTTGCAGTCGAGAACGTTCACCTGGAGCGTGGTGGTGCCGGAGCGGGGCGGAAAGCTGTCGTCGGTGGCCACCACACGGAAGTAGTGGACATCCATGAGCTCGCGATCGAGGCTGGCCGAAGTGGTGACGACGCCCGTGCGCGAGTCCACCTTGAAGAGCGACTGCGAGCGCGAGTCCAGCAGCGAGACCATGGAGTAGACCACGGGCGAGTCCTCGGGGTCGCGTGCACGTACCGTGGTGACAGCCGCTCCAGACGCCTGCTCCTCGAGCACCGCCGCCACGTAGAGGGCCTGCTCGAAGTAGGGCGACTGATTGCGCAGCTCGCGACGCACGCGCTTGGCGATGTCGGTGTCGTTGAACTCCTGATGGTGGTAGACGATCTTCAGGCGGTGGTCGGAGTCGACGATGTCGTTGCGGTTGCAGCGGATGTTGAACGTGATGCTGACCTTCCACATGGACTCCAGGATGCAGACGTCGCGGCTGGCCACCAGATCCCGGTTCTGGTGCTCGATGGCGAACCGTTCGTCGTTGACGTCCAGGAAGTTCACCTTGCAGAACTGGCACACGGTGCGCGGCAGGAAGGCGTTCAGGCTGTTGATGAACTGCGACTTGCGCAGGCAGATCTGATTCCACTTGTCCGTCGTGTGGATCGCATAGGACGCATACGTCTCCGATATCCACTGCTTGGCGTCGGAGATGCGTCGATGGAGCGCCGGCTGCAGGTGCAGCGGATCGGAGGAGGGCACTGCGCGCCGCTTGCGGCTGAGGATGCGGTGGCGCATCTCATTCTCAAAGCTGTCGCCAAAGATCAGATCGCCGGGCCGGAACTCGGTGCTGTTCCGGCTGTAGGCCTGCTCCAGCTGGTTACCATCGAGCAGCTGGAACTGCGCCGTGGAGCGTCGGCGTCGGCGTCGCCGCTTGGAGTAGCCCGTGTTGTCCTCCTCCTCGAAGTGGTGATGCTGATGCAGCTCCGCCTCCACGCGCCTGTCCTCGTTGCAGCTGTGCCCCGAGACGAATATCCTCACGGGCAGGCTGTAGTAGTCGATGCTGCGCAGACGATTCGACGTCGAGTCCACGTAGAAGGTGAACAGGCTGGGATAGTAGATGCCGTCGCACTTGAGCGACTTCCGCAGCTGGATCTGCCCATCCTTGTGGCTCACCGAGACCAGATGGTGCACAAAGTTGGCCGACTTGTGCGCATTGATTTTGTAGTGGCGCTCCGAGCCCAGCTTGTACACGGAGGCGTTGAAGATGACCGTGCCCGGCGGGGCGTCCTCGTGCACCACGATCAGATACCCCTCGGACAGATGGTGGACGGCCAGCTGGAGCAGCGCCAGCAGCCCCAGTCCCACTCTCCACCAGCAGCTGTCCCTCGTTTGCATTGCTACGACCACGACACTCGTATGCTCTCGGTGCCTGTGGTCGCTGTCTGTCTGTGGTCTGTGCGTGTCCCAAGGAGACTCCCTCCTGCCGTGTGCCTCTGGCAAGTGTGAGAGCCAACAAACCGCAGTGCAATCAAAGCTCCTATTCAATTATCATCGGTGGGCGAGCTGCGAGGGCTGCGGGCGTGGCCATTTGTCTGTAAAGGAACAACCATTTTGTGGGGGTGAGTGTCAGAGTCGAACAACATTTTGAAAGCCTAATGATGGTTTCTCTTCTTGCAAAGTGAATCACACACACAGACACACATCCATACACGAACCTAGGCCACAAGGAGATGGAACCCCAGCGCACCAGCTAGAGTCCTGCTCCTCCTCCTGCTGCTCCTGCTGCTCCTGCTCATGTTTTGACAGTTTTAATGCCTTTGCTTTTGACTTAATTAAAATCTCTTCATGTCGCTGCCTTTCACAAAACTTGCACCACAGCCACAGCGGGGGGGAAATATGTTTTTAATTTAAATTTAACTCGAGCTCTCGAGTGTTTCGTATTAGCTTGATAAAACGAAATTTAATCCCCTTGGAGGGTGCTCCCTTTCTGTTTTCCCCTTTCTTTTCCCACAGTTTGGTGCAAAATGAAATTCACGTCAGACAACAGACAACAGGCCAGGGCAGGGTGCAGGGTGCAAGGCAGCCAAAAAAATGCGTCAGATAATTGTGACTTTGTGCGCTGCTCGTTGCAAATTTGAATGAAATCCAATGAATTTTCGGTTCGCTAATGAGTTAAAGCCAGTCACGGCGCACACACACACACCCACATTGTAGAGGTGCATCGGATGAGGCTACGTACTGGACATGGGGTCAGGGCAGGGATCGTGCTCGAAATTCGAGCTGCAGCTAAGCTGTTTGCTCCCATTGTGCTTCATTTGGATGTAGATAACTCGCACGTTCGCCCAATGAAAGACACGTTTCAACAATTCCCACAATAAGCCCCAGGACCTGTCGAACATTGCGCATACGCAGTGCAGGACAGCGCACCATGCGGCTTGTGGAATTAGCATGAATTCCGGGGTGTACACGAGCTGGTGTGATCTCATCTGTTCGGTACAAAGGAAAGGCTTTAGTTTCGGGGAAGAAAGTCTTCAGACTGCAGTCGCAGCAATTACATGTCGTGGCATTCGGCTTAAGTCTCTGTTAATTGCAGTGTTAAAATGTTTAATTAAAATTTCAGCTTGGCCGCGCTCGCGCCAGACGTGTGCCAGACCCCGTGGCAGACCCACGGCTGGCGGGGCTGTTGGTTGGTTATTGTTTCGCCATGCGGCATAGTGCACACCGGCACACCGGCACCTCCCGCCCCACCATTCTCACGTGGTAGACAGGCGAGCAGACGCTTTACATGGTTCGTCAAGCCTGAAACAGGCGCTGCCGCGGCTGCCGGCAAACATGAAATTATGAAATTCTCACACACGTTGCAGGCAACAATTGGAAAACAAAGCGCTAGAACAGAACCGAGTTTCGGAATTGTCAACTAATTAATATTCTTCACGCTGCTGTTAATGCAGTTTGGTTTTGTTTTCTGGCATACTCCTGGCTGGAATTCCAATTAAGAATGCGTCAACGTGTCGCTAGGCAATTACAAGAGTTTCCACACGGCCATCGGGCTATGAGATATGAGTAACTGGTGTACTTGGTAGGGCTTCAACTGGGCAGCAAATAACACCCCACTCTGGTAACACGGCACCAGCAGGGAGTGGCTTTTGGGGCTCCTTGAAAGGGTTGAATCCGCACCGTTTCCTCATAAACAGTCGCATTTTACGAGACAGAGGCAAGAGCAGGGCCAGCAGCTGGAAACTTTTTTAAGTAGCACCATCCCGAGGAGGAGTACCTGAAATGTTATCCAAGCGCAAAGTTCTCTGCCATTCCGCCGGCTACACGTTTCGACTTTTTGTCCCCACAAAGAGAATTGCGCAAACGGAGAAGGCGAGTGGAAAAGAGGAAGTGTCAACTTTAAGCCTGATGGAAATTTATCACAGTCTCCGCCCTCCTCCAAGACACGACTGTGGCTTGACCTGGCGTGGGCGTGGCATCAGTTCTACGACGCTAATGAGGAGCCTCGGGCAAAAGAGCGGCACGATTTTTGATGAGCAAAAGCAGCGCAAAAAACTCGCCTGTTCGTGGATGCTAATGAAAATTGATCAACGTTACGGGGAAAATTATTACGCCCACCCGTAGCTGAGGACTCTCGGGCGGGACTTTAATTGGATTTCGAACATAATGAGAGTCAAAAAGCTGCAGACTTGCTCTGAGTGATTCCCCTGTTGGGGCAAATGAATATTTTTGCTTGTTTTGTTTTAATGAAGTGGCAGATATCCGTGGCATGCCACGCGCTACTGACTCTAGCTGTCTTCTGCCATAAATTGGCGGCAAGGATAAGGGCTTGCGTGCCTGGCCAGCATTAGCCGGTGCCAGGGACATGAAATGCAATCAAATTCATTGTCTGCCACGGGACACGAGACACGAGACTTGCGTGCCGGAAATGCGCCTGCCTCCGGTCTAGACATGCAAGAGGAGGGCAAAACAACAGCTACAGAGAGTTGTAAGCACTTAACGGCATTAGGGACAAAACTATTTAGACACCAGCCAGCCGCCAGCAGCCACTGCGGCATACCCTGCGTATGCGTAATGCGTGTGACATTCCTGCAGTCTGAGCCATGCGGGACACCTTACGGGAAATTAATTTCCACTCGCCTGGGCATCAATTGAGTTTCTGAGACAGCAGCAGCGGCAGAAGAGAGGGAAAACCCATTTGAAGAGCTCTTTGTTGTGGATGCAAAATGGAATCGAGAGCAACAAAAGGAAGACTCAACTGCCGATGCAACAATGCAATGTGGCAGCAGGCGGTGGGGCAGAAGAGCAGAGAGCTTCCACAACAAGAGAAACATAGAAAGAAAGGAAAGCAAAGTAAAAAGAAATGCACACAGATGGAGGATAACGGAATGGCAAAAGGAATCGCAAGCAGAAAAGTTTCCTTTGTTGTTTCCTTTGTTGTTGGTTGTCTCTCGCTCGAAGGCAGACAAGCAGCAGCAACAAGCTGCAGAACAAGAGGGGGCCAGAGAGGGGGCGGGCTGCTGCTGCCTCGGTGTGCGGAGTGCAATGCAATTGAGCTTAAACGATAACATTGTCCAAAGGAATGCATATGGAAGGCTGCTGCGGCACGCAAAAAGGAGCAACGAATCCTGACTTGCAACATGGCGTACAAATTAAAAGTGTGCCAGCGGCAGAGCCAGGCAAGCTGTAGCCGGAAATCGTAGACTGTCGGATGGAAATAAATTACGAACATTGTAAATTCCGTGACAAGGACTCGGCAGGACACGGCACAACTTGAATTTAAATGCAAATCGGAGACTTTACCGCCAGCGATCTGCTGGCGTTCGCTCCATTAGCGCGAATCTCGTGCAGAGTTGAGGGATTTGTGTGCCACTCGACATTTTCCACTTAATTGTGGTGCGTAGCGAGCTCCATAGAACATTCTCCCACTCTGCCTCCTGACACAAAATCAATGCACAGAGTTTTACCCGATGCGCTCGAGTTTCTCGCTCGCTTCCTTCCTTCATTCATTCCCTTCTTGCTGGCCAAATTGCTTAATTAATGTGGGAAGAATTTAGTTGAATGGGTGCAAAAGTTGAAGCCCGACAGCTCCACTTGCTTCCAAGTTAGCGGCTAAGAAATCGGAGAACTAAAGCTGCTCTTTAAGCATTCGGGATCCCTCCACAACGGGCACATCGATGGCAAAGTTTTAAGTAGATGTCAGCGCTGTAGCCCTGGCTCCCCTTCTCCAATTAATTGCACACTCCAGATGACAGGCTGCAGAGCAAAGGACAAACCACACGGCTGCCAGGAGCAGCAGCCACGGGGAACGAGACAAACGAAATGCGTAAATGAAATGAGGGCATGAATAGAAGGAAACAGCCAAGGAGCTGGCAGCTATAAATGCCATTTTCTATGTGGATATATATGCACGCATATCCTTTTCCATTGCAGCATCTGTAGCTGGAGCTGCTGAGTGTGGATCTGAGTGCGTTGTAGTTTAACTTTTGCCTTCAAGTTAATTCAAATGCAGCGGCGAATGCGAATGGGGGCAGAACACTTAGTGGAAATCTCATGACAAATGTTAATGCCACAAGTTGCAGGTCTGCGGGATGGAAAGAGAAACTGTTGACAAGCTTTTGCTTTACTCGCTTCTCTTGGATTTTCTTTTGTGGCTGCTGCCGCTGCTGCACTGTTTCATCAGGGAGAACGCTTAATCAGGGAGAAACAATGCCTGCCCCTGTCCTGCTGCTCACCTCCAGGATATGTGCTCTAATCAGCGCTTCATGCTTTTAACCCACGAAACGACTCTGACTTGTCTGCTGTCAAGTCTGCCTCTGCCTCTGCCTCTGGGTCTGACTCTCGATGTGTGGCCTGTCCTGTCCTGTCCTGGCCCTGAGCCGTGATAAGTTGCCCCACTTTGGGGCCTTGGCAGCCTTTCGGCTGGAGCCGGCAGTCAAGCGCAAATCCCACTGAATTTATTTTTATAGTGTTGTAAAGTTGATTATGTAAATGCGATTTAATTCGCATTCGACTCTGGCTTTTATGGCGAATTTATGCAGTCCTCCAGCCCGTCCTTGTGCCTATGAAATATGGCCAGTGATTTATCCGCTGCGAGGAGCGATTTAAGTAAATTGAAAAAAGAAAAGAAAAGCGAAGCGAAGCAGAGGATAATCGGGAATCCTGTCAAATGGGTGGAAGGACAAAGTGTCCTATCAATGGATTGGATGCACATGCACAGCTCGGAGCAGGCAAAGGGGAGAAGTAAAAGTATAAGCGGATAAAAGCGAGGGTCCTGCTGCTGCTGCTGCTGCTGCTCCTGCCATCAGAGCCATCAGAGCCATCAGAGCCATCAGCCATCAGCTCAGCTAATGACTAAGACAAACAAGAAGCATCAAAGCTCTAAATGCGATTTCACTGCTACAGAAGGGTAATGGGATACACGAGACAACAAGGACCAAGATAATAGAAGACTTATAGTGGAGGAGTGGCGGAGTGGCGGAGTGGCAGAGGGAAAAGTGGGTCAGGCTTTTGTCTGTGCAACGCATTGCTATGACTATGATCAGTCTTCACCTGATCCATTAATCAAAGAGCCCGAGGCATAGCTACAGCTGTGAGAGGAATTACTGCCACTCATCGCTAAAGCCAGAGGTAGCAGCAGGCAGACGATTACTATTCAATTGTAGACCAGAGAGACAAC
Source organism: Drosophila guanche (assembly GCF_900245975.1). Taxonomy (NCBI): domain Eukaryota; kingdom Metazoa; phylum Arthropoda; class Insecta; order Diptera; family Drosophilidae; genus Drosophila; species Drosophila guanche. Next base: position 8,600,228 of record NW_022995743.1, on the reverse strand, counting down.
GCCTAATTAGCAGCAATGACAAATAATTTGCAGGCAAACAGATGGACAGAGGCAGTGAGGCAGTGGCACAGAGTGTCTAGTAATTAGCCCAGAGCCAGTCTGAAATCCATTTCATTTCCATTTCCATGCCCAATGCAATTGTTGACTCCGATTAAAACAAACACGACATTTGGCAGCTCTCACTGGAGCTAGGATTAGTCAGAGCTGGAAGACATGGAAATGTATGTGGAATGGAACTTTCAACATCAGCCATGGGGAATCTTTAGCTGCAGAGAGCGTCGTGTGGGGTCGCTTGGCATGGCTTGGGTTCTTTGAGTGCAGATAGGCTTGATTACGCAGAAAGTCGTAAGCATAAATAAACAGACAGTTGGCATATGAATTGCCGAGCCACAAAAGATAGCAGCAGCCGAGAGCTGCTCCTACTGCCACCTCTTCTGCGACTGACTACGAGTACTCCGGCGATGAAAGTTGCAACTTGTAGTGCATGAAGCCCTTCAGGCTTTATTAATGCGAGTGGCTGCCACTTGTATCTGCGAGAGTTGAAGAGCAGGCGGCAGCATGAGATGAGATGAGAGGAGTTCTGCTGCTAATCAGCATTGACAGTTTGCTCCGAAAGTTGTTGTCGAGGAGTCAAGAAGTTGGAGCTAAATTCAACTCCCCCTGCAGCTCTCTCTCTCTCTCTCTCTTCAGAGCAGCTTTAACGAGAGCAGCAATCGGCATGCTGCTGGACAGCCTTTTAATCAGTATTAAGTGCGGGCCCTTCGTGGCAACAAAAGTTAAAGGATACAGGACAAAGTGCGAGGGATAAGGCAGGAGCAACAGTGAAATGGATTTGTATTGTTTTCCCGCGTCGGCAAACAAATTGGAAAAGTAAATAAAACAAAAGGGAGCCCAACAGGCGGCAGGCAGGATGCCAGCAAAGGATGCTGCCTCGCTGGCTCTCGGGAAGGTGTTGTCGCCGGGCACAAAGGACATAATGAATACGCTTAACTTTTAAGTCACGCTGTGCGAGATAACTTGCACGGAATAATGGCGATACAACAACGAGAAGCGCGAAGCAGGGGAGTGGCAGGACACAGTATTGCCACACCACAACGCGGATAGCTTTCACATAAAACGGCCACAGTTGCCACACTCCCCTTCACCCTCTCCTCTCTCTATCTCTGTGCGTTGGCATTAATGTAAATGAGACTCATTGAAATGTCAATATGACTCTCAATGCAGACTCTGCGCCATTAAACCCCACAATAATGACGCTACACAACAGCCCCATGGTATGCCCCATGCCACCCAATGCTTCTCCTCCACCCCCCCGCTGTGTTCGTTGGAAAAGCGTGAAGAGCCGCGCAGAGCCGAGCCTTAAATCAATTGCCATATGGAGGCAGCTCCGGCAGTGGTGTTGGGATGGACGGGCAGGGCAGGCTTAGAGTGGCCGAAAACTCATTAAACCGTTACGCGCCGTTGCTGCAAATGAGTCATCAGCAGGCACACAACACAGTGGGCACTCGCTGCAAGTATAATTTCGATAAGAGCGGAATTTAGGAACAAATCAAGAGGTCAAAATTGGACTTTCATTTCCTTCAAAATAATCCATTTGATGAGTTAGTTTTTTAGTTGTTTTAGCCTCAGTGGGTTGCAGGCGGAATGTGCAAAGGATTCGGCAATAATTGTCGCTGGCTTTTGGGTGATCAAATCAAATCCTCACTCAAATTGAGGCTAAAGCGAAACGAAATGCGCTGATAGCCATCAGCAAAGGATTCACACAAATTGGTTTTGCACTGTACACACACACACACACACCACACACACACATAGATAAGCTGCACCTGACCGACAGACAGCCTGAAGGTAGCGGGAGAGCCGACTGCTCCACTGGCACCATTTGCGATCTCGCCTTTCGCTTCGCTTATTTTCTTTTTTGTTTGCTCGTTCGGAGAAATGTCAAAGCTGCCAAAAAAAAAAAAATGCTGCACGAAATTGTTGGCAAATGCAATCATTTTGTTACGTGGTTTTATACCAGCGGTCGTTGTCACCAGCCCGCCACACACTGCTCCGTGCAAATCGCATTCCATGTGCTGCTGCAAAGCCAATAACATGAAAATGCTCATGCCCCGCTGCTCCATGCCACGGAGTATACGTAACCGTGTGCAAATATTGTCTCAATTTGGAGCTGCAGCCACCCGGAGTCCTCCAACCTCCAACGAAGGGCAAATAGAGGCAGGGAGAGGGCGAGGAGTTCCCATGTGGATGCATCCGTCTCTCTGTGTCTGCCTGTCTCTGCCTGTGTGTGTGTGTGTGTGAGAAATAAACAATTTGTATGCGAATTCTGTTCTGAGGCCAGAGCCCAATGAATATGAAAATATTCAACACAACTTGTGCTGCCGCTGCTGCTGGATCCTTCCGCATCCTTTCGTTCTGCATAAGCAAACAGTGAGGAAATTGAAAGCAAAATATGATGATGTTCGATCTACAGATTTTGTATGAGGCACTAAACTATTCTCTTGCACTCCAATGAACCAATGCAACATCTCCCCCTGTGCCAAACAACCATCTGGCCGTACTTAAAGGCTCATGCAAATGTCCTTGTGCGCTCCAGTGAGTCCTTTCGCTGCATTTGAGGCTAAGCCGAGCTCCGCTTGATGCCTGCACATGCAGGAAGCTCTGATTGGAACTCCGTAAATACTGATACGGCTGGCTCCACTCCATCATTGAGGGTACGCATAACACAGCAGACATCGCACTTTGCATCTAATTAATGCACCAACATTTGCCGCCATCTTTTGTGCGGAGGCAGCCACTTCAGACAGAGAGCCCGCCCCAGGTGGGGCAGCAGCAGCAGAAGCACCGACTGACGTCGCGAACTGTCAAATTGCTGCGGGCAAAATGGCTGCCACTGACACTGTGGCTATGGCTGTGTGGCTCTCTCTCTCTCTCTCTCTCTCTGCGCTTGCATTAATGACAGGGCTGCAGACTGAGTGCAGGGACATGTGTGCACAAGGAGGCTCTGAGGCTCTGAGGCTCTGGCACCTCAAATCACAGGCAGCTCATACTCGAGGCAAGATTCCAGCCACTAAACACTCAACACAGCGTGCCACATTCATAATGCAAAAGCAACTTTCTGCTGACCAATTAGCCACGTCTGCTGGCCATGGATCATTTAGAGACCAGCAGACCAGAACAGACTCGAAAAAATGTCAAGTGGGGGGAGCGGACACAGCCCGCACGGGGGTGATGGATTCCAAGCTGCAGTCCGAGCAGTTAGCGGGGAAAGTGAATGCAATTAGGAAGGAAATAGTGCCAGCAGTTGCATCTGGGTAGTGTCATGACCAGGCACATTCCCGGAACACGAATGCAGTCCGTGGCAGTCGGAAAGTTGGACCCATCATTGCAGTCATCGCTAGCAAAAGTGTGGCTGGCTGGCAATTTGCATTCTTCTCTTGGACTTTCGTTTTGCCTTTTCATCATCATCATTCTCGGCACCTTTCTTTGGTGGCCACTTCTCCTCCTCTCTCTCTCTCTCTGGGGAGAATGCAAAAACTATGCGCCCATAAACTACTTTTGGCATGGCCCGCAGCCTTCCCCTCCCTCCCCACCCAGCAGCCAACTGTGTCAAGCAGTCAAACCAGTTGTCGTGTCCAGCCTCTGCCTCTGCCGCTGCCGCTGCTCCTGGTGGCAGCTGCAGCTGCAGCAGCAGCAATTGATTGAAAGAGCGACTGGCTTTTGGGTTTACCGTTTCGCGGCTGGCACTTGGGTAACCACACAAGAAATTGCTTATGCCTTGAACCCGGGGTTAGCCCCTCGCTCTCTCCCTCTCTTTGTCTATCTGCTGTTTTGCAGGGCTCCCAAGCTGCCAGCATCTCCCTCTACTCGTACTGTTCTGAAGGCCACTCGCAGCCGCAGTTCACGCCCAAAAATTGAATGCAATGCGAAATAATCGTGTCTACTTCTGGCTTATGCAATCCCCAAAACTCGTTTCTGCTTTGCTTGTGCACATTTCTATTAATTGTACATTTATATTATAATGTTTTTCGTACTGCGTGGAGTATTGACAAGTTTTAATCAACTTTCGTGCTGGTTTTGGCAGCAACTGAAGCCCCCAAATGGAATGAAAACAAATTACTTGCTGCCATTTTGATTAGAAGTTACGGTTTGAAATTAGTTTTGGCTGCTCACAGAGAGGGAGAGAGGGAGAGAGAGAGAGAGAATGGTCGAATAAATTGTTTATTCAATGTTTCACTTGTTGCAGCGTTCATGCTTCAGGCTTCAGAGCGTCAGAGCTTGCCTCACGTAGCACCGCACGGAGTGGAAGGCTTTTCGCACGTACACACAGCCAGCGGTGTGGATGATGCCAGGGCGGGGGGCGTGCACATCCGCATAAACTCTAAAATGTTTGACGATGTTAGCAGCAGCACTTGAGGAGACTGTTGGCCCTTTGTGTGGCAGCCACTTGGGTGAGTATTTTCTGCTAAATTGCAAGAACATAAAACACCACTCGACGGCCCATTTGATAGAAGTTCCATTCAGGAAAACAAACACAAAATAAAGCCAGGCTCGATTTCAGTTTCATCTGGCCAATTGCAAACATTTTCATTGCTCTGTTGGCCACAAAACTCTGGGGAGGACAGCGAGGACAGAGGCCTGAATGGCCTGTGCTTCTGGCCACAGAAGCAAATTAAAACATTTTCCCAGCAGCCAAAACCCAAAGCCGGTTAATGCACTGAGCTGAATGGTTTTCAACTGTTTTTTTTTCTTCTGTTGCTTCCTCGCTCCCCGCTGGCAAATTGATAACGAAATACAGAAAAGTTTTGCCCTACCCTTGCCCTTCCCTTCCGCTTGCAACAATTAATCACATTTAATTGATCAATTGTTTTGGGCTAAATTACACCGAGATTAGGGCAAACAATCAGCGTCAAATTTGCTGTAATTATTGGCCACTGCCATGAAGGATGGCCCAAATCTGTTAATTGCAGCGCCCATTGGGGGTTCGTGGCAGATCCTGCTCTGAATACAAATGATGGACCCTGGCGAGCGACAATTCCCATGCTCGACTGAGAGCGGCCAAAATTGAATTCCACAAAAATGCAAAAATATTCTCCCCAACTCTGTTCGAGCATGAAAAACAAGTAATGCAAATAAAATTGTATTTCTAGTATTTACTTTGGAAACAGAGCGAAACAATTGTGTCCTTTAATTGTTGAATTGAATGTTTCAATTTAATGCAAATATCTCGTGGAAAGGAATTGAATGTAAATATTGCAATTTATGAAGCACTTTTAGCTGCTCCCTGGGTGTCGCTGCCAAGCACTCATCCCGCCACAAGTTCATTCATTGAGGCAACTCTTTCCCGAGTGTTTGGTAGCTGGATAAACGTGTGTGCCAGTGTTGGACTCCGTCGACAGGCAGCAGCATTAACTGTTGTTCGAATTTGTCTGTGGTCAGTGACCCAGGCCGAGTGCCGCCGCGCTGGGCGGGGCCTGGCCGGCAAAAACAAACATGTTTTAAGGCAGCAAAAAGAAGCAACAGAACAGAAAAGAGAGAAGGAGAGATCTCTGCTACACTTTGAAGTCGATCAGCAGGGGGGGGGGGGGGGGGCAAAAAAGACATTAGCTTTGCTAACGCTCGTTAGCAGTTGGCCGGGGAAGAGAAAGAGAAGAGCGGAGAGTGGAGAGTGGAGAGTGGAGAGCAGCCGCCCCTTGCGTGTTGTATGCCATAAAGCGGTTGGGAGAGCGGGTGAGTGGAGCGGGGAGCGATGTACGCACAGCTTCAAGTAGTTGTAGACTATAATTTGAGAGTCTCTCGCAATTAAGTTCGCTAGGGAGGGGGGGCAGAACACGATCAACGAGTCAGCGTCTGCTCCCCCAACTCCGCTGGAATATTCCATTAGTACATCCCGAATAAATAATCACCAAATTACGCTGCACAGAAAATTAATTCAAATATCTGCGCTGAGAATGTCTCTGAGAATAACTCACAGATTTTAGACTGCTCGGACCGTGTGAAGTTCAAGAAAATTATGAAATTATTTCACTTACATTTTGCTTACCCGAGTGAACGATGCTCTCTCTCTCTCTCTCTCTCTGGTGATGTCTGCAAATAGAGTAAAAGGCAAGGGGAAATGGTTGTAAATAAAAATAAATTACACAGTTAATGAACAAACGCATTGGGAATATTTTTCGTATTAACCGCCGCATAATGAGTTCGAGAGGAAAATGTGCGCCACATGAGCAGCTTCCCTTTTCAGAGCAGACAACCGAATTTTATGCACATTTTCTGCCAAATTCCTGCAGTTCTCAATGAGTACCAGCCTGCGAGAGCTTAGAACTTTGCAGTTAGCTCTTTGTGGCTGCCGATAAATGGTGTACACCTCGCCAAGCCATAATACACTTTGAATGCACTCCAAAAATTACCATAGAAGGCTGCCAAAGTGGAAGGAACTAAAACTAAAGCCCTTTCACCACTGGCACTCGCATGTTTTGGCGGTGCGAGTTCTGGAATCCACAGGCCACAGCACACATCCACTTCCACTCGTATGTATATCAAGCGCTAATTAAGAAACAACGAGCCGTAGTCGGAGCCCAAACCGGAGTTGTGTCAGAAAACTTTTACTAAAACTAAAAGCGAAAAGACGAAGACGAAGACGAAGACGAGAAGCAAAATTAAATTAAACGCTAGTGTGGGAAAATGTCTTGGAGCGTAAAGAACTAAAAGAATATTTTCCCTGCTCTATCCATCCCACTCTCTGGCAAAGTGGGGGCTACGTATGAGCAGCGGAGCGTGTAAGTTTTCCCCTGGCACAGGCACAAGGCCCAAGCCCAAGCCCAGCCAGACATGTGTCAAGGTTACTTCTCCAACAATTAATAGGAAGCGATGCCAGCAGTCAAGGAGGCTCAATCTCAATAAAAACCTGCCTGGTAACGGCCCTGCCCGAGGGGTAAGTGAAAAACGATGCCAGAGCCAGAGCCAGAGCCAGGTTGGAATTTTTATTGCCCTAAGCCCACGCTCAGCACTGAGCAGAGGGGCGGGCCATTTGTGTGAGGCAATATGGGACAGGTTGAAGTGTAAATCATGTTCAGGCGGAGGTGAGGGACTGCCAATTATCAGCAGAGATCCCAGCAGAGAGCCTGCACCATACACGGAGAATCGATTACAGCCACAGGATGAATGCGAGCAAGCCCTTCCGTTCAATACAATTTAATTTGCTTTCCATCAATATTTATCCTATGGCCAGGCCAGGCCAAGGCTCAAGGCTCGAGGCTCAAGAACTAGCCAGTATCCAGTTAAAAAGAAAATTTAATTTCCCCCTTGAAATGCGTAAATGGTTTTCCAACCCGAATCCTTTCTGGTCGCATTTTTGTTTGTGTATTTGCAAACTGTTCAGCCGGAATAGGCCAATTGGAAAACTCTCTATCCCTCTCCCTGCCCCCCCCCCCCCTACTCTCTGCTTACAGTTTCCATTTCAAATGGTTTCCCACACACACACACACACACACACACACACACACAGGTGCTCATGGCTGAAGGATCTCTGCCGTAAGAGTTACATATTTACATTTATGTACATTTATTTGTACATTTACTGTTGCTGTTGCCAGTGTTGTGGCTGGCTCTGGCCAGCAGGAAAGCTGCAATCATTGTGCTGATTAAATATCTCATTTATTTCATCCGCTCTACCCTCTACTACAGGGTACAGGCTATAACATTGCGGAAAATATTATGCACAGCCATTGACCTCTTTCCCTTTTCGCTTGCAAATTAAAATATAAATAAAATTCCATGTATTCTTGGGAACGATTTTGGAAGGGCAACTCCCACAACGAAATGGCAATTAAATTAAAATGAAGTAAAGTCAAAGCATAAAACATAAAGTGTATTAAACGGATGCTGGGCCACACTTTTGACCCTTCGCCCAACGCCAACGCCAGCTGCCTCGTGCCACGTGACTGCCAGTTGATCCTTCAGTTTAAGACGAACATCACGTACCAGGCGAAATACTTTCTGCAAAACATTCTCCATTCTTCAGAGCCATGAAATGAAAATAATCTAAGACGCAGTTGTTTGCTTCATGTCTGGAACGTGACATAAATTACATTTTCGCGCTATTAATCGCAAATATTATCAGCAGCCCGCTGGAAGATGGAGAACTAAAAGCGGAAACTGTAAAACTTCAACTTCAAAAGTGTAAGTTTCCGCTTTGGCAAAAAGTAGTTGAATCTGTGTAATGCATAGGGCATAGAGCAGATGATTGCATCGCATCTTTTGCTTAATGAAGTTTCATTTTGTCTTTTCACAGAGTCGTCAGCCAGGTACACAGGTGGCAGCTGTTGATTTGCACTCTTCACTTGCAGTTGCAGTTGCAGATGCAAATTCTGTTTTACTCGTTGCTCGTGCAGCACTTCTAATTGATTTTCAACACGAATCGAAATTGGCAGCCACTGTTATTCGGGAACAGCATTCAGCATTCAGCATTCAGCATGCAGGATTGGCAGCCCCCATAACTAGGCAACACTTTACGATGAGTTGAAGTAGGGGAGAACACGGGCAAGGCAAGTGCTTGCAGCTTCAGAACAATTGCAACACTATCTAAACAGACAACCCACTCAGCTCCCCGAGGCGTGAAAGAGATACTCTCCGGGTGGCGAATGGCAAATAGCAAGTGTCAAGTAGGAATGGAACATCTCTCCCATCTCTGCCCACTTGACCCACTTGAGCTGAGCAGAAAAAGAATGGAAAAAAGAAAGGGGAAAGGCCTCACTCCTGCAGCACTGTCCTGTCTGAGTTTATAGCTTTGCTCTATTTCATCAGCATCTGCATCAGCATCAGCTTAGAGCTTAGAGCTTAGAGACCATTCTCCATCTCCATTCATTCGTATCTCTGACCCGCATTCTCTATGCCCTCCAAAAATGGCGCTCATAAACATTTTACTGTCCAGGGCACGTTCCGTTTTGCGCCGAAAATGCGTGTAAATTGCTTCCACTTTGCTTCCACCAACAAACGCTGACCGACTGCTGAATAGTTTGGACCTACATACTCCCCATAATCCTCCTTCCATTCATCCATTCCCAAATGGCAAATGTTTGCATTCAACAGCATGACGGGCCTCAAACGCTCAAATGATAGAGCAACATTTTCCAACAGTTTTTGCACTAGAGAAACTTTCTAGGGCCGCAGAGAAAACAATTAGTTTCTGCAGAGGGTGGCATGGGGACAGGGACTGGCACTGGTATGCAGTTCAGCTGTCAAATGTCAGATACATATTTATATATTTATATCCCTTAATCGTTTGCTCATGTCACGAGCTCATTGGCTTTTTCACACTCGACTGGATGCGGAATATGTGCGTCCCTGCTGCAAGGATAGAACGGAACGGAACGGAACAGAATGGCATGGCAAGGATTTAAATGCCAGAAATCATAAACCCACATTAAAGACAAAAGATTCAAACTCACTCTCTCTCTCTCTCTACGCAGATATACATAGATCTGTAGGCTATTGTTAAACATTTTCCCCATATGGTAAACCTCATGTTAGAGTTTGAACGAGCTTCTCCTGGCTCTCGGACAATAATCCTTGCGGCTATACATGTTTCCACTGTGTTGTGCCGTGCCACTGTTTTGTTTCAAATTAAACAAAAAATGACACACTAACTTGACGTAACAATTTGACAATGAATTCCTAAATAAACGCAAGAACATTCGTTGCCGTTTGCAGTGCAATTTGGATGCCACTTGGGTGGATGGGAAAAAGCAAAGTTTCTCCAGCCACTGGCAGCAGTCGAAGCAGCTGCTCTGCAGCTACCCTTATGCCTGGAATCCCTCCACCTCGCAGACCATTAATAATGCTTAAAATTTAAGTCGTGGCAAATTGGTTTAGCCTGAGCCACAAATAAAGGTGCGGAGTCCACCCCCCTCCAAGGACCGAAAAGTAGATGCTCGCAAATGTTTGTGTCGCAGTTAATTACGACACTTAAGCTGGCAGCCGAAAAATGGCAGAGCGGCAGGCATTTCCTGCCTCAATAATTTACCCTCGAAGGAAACGAAACTGAACTGCGCTGACAGCAAATTTGCGTTTAGTTTGGCATGCGAAAATATTTCCACATGGTTAACTAATTAAAAGTTATTGGGCGAATCCCCTCCCCCCCCCCGCCGTTCGCATGGCTCCTTTGGCGAAATTTATTGAAATTTATTTCGTTTGTGCGACATGAAAGTCACATTAAAATTGACGTTTGTGTGGCGCATCTATGGCTGCCACAAGGACGGGCCACTCGGCTAATGTGCAAATGCGCCAGAGGCAGGAACCAACAGCCAGGAGCCAGCAGCCAGCAGCCAGGACTTGACAATTACGAGTGCCAGTGCCTCTACCTGATGGGTCTCTGAGTTTGTTTTAATTAAACCAAATATGATGCCCAGTCCCAGCACCATTTGGGCCCCCTTTTCCGGGGGCTATTTGAAAAGAAACACAGGAGAAAGAGGGACAAAAAGGAGCGTTTTTTGTGGGTCATCTGCATGCTGGATCGGGCTAGAGGCAGGCAGCATCATGTTTCAGAATTTTTATTGGCATATTTGCCGAAAATTAAATGGAGCGTGAAGCAATCCTCCCCTGGATACAGCTCCCTCTCCCCTATGTTGGGTGATTTGCACACGCGGCGTATGCGTAACGTGCAAGGGGAGCACGGGGCAGGGAGCAGAGAGAGCTGGGAGATAACAGCAAAGTGGAATAGGGCAAGACGAATTACATTAATTGCTTGGGCCACCAAACGAATGCCCTAACCATCCCTCAGGAGAAGCTGCTCCTTTCTTCTTTTTTGATTGCACATTTTTTACACACAATTCTATTGTTGATTTTTGCCAGAACCACAGCTCCTTGCCCTTGCCCTTGCCCTTGTCTGTGCCTTGATAATTGCTCTCCACTTGCTCTATTCAGTTCAGTTCGGTTCGTTTCGATTCGTTTGCCCCGTTGTGGGACTCTTGACCAGAAATTAATTAAAATGCAAATTAATTTCCAATTATGAAGAAAATCCCCATGGAAAGTGCTCGGCCATCAGTTCTGCGTGCAAATGGAAACCGATATGCAAATGGAAACCCACTCCCAGAGCGACAGAACAGAAGCAAATAACTCAAAATAAATATTTGGCCACGAATTAATTGCACAATTTTACACTGTGTTTGCTCAATCATCAGATAGTTTGCTGTTCCTTGGTATGGCTGCCTGGATACGTGACTTGCTGGTGGAAGACTCTGCGTATTTACATGGGAAAAGCTGTGACTACTATTGACCTTCCGCTGGCAATCACTGGTCGCTAACCGCAGTTACAACCGCACACACAAATCACAAGCAATCCACACTTGCTTTCACGGGAGAGGGGACAAGGGAGAAGGAATCAATCAGCGCTGTGATTGTCTGGATTTGTTTAGTATTAGCTTCCATGACCACAACGGCAGGAGGCAGAACAATGCCACGAGCAACAGTTGACCAATCAGTGGAGATCTCTTAAAGCTCTCTCTCTCCCTCTCTCTCTCTCTCTCTCTCTCTCTCTTTTTACGAGCTTGTGGCATATGGTAAATCTAATGCCATGCATGTGGGTAGCTGGGTGAATGGCAGAATGCCAAGTGTGGGGCGAAATCAAGGGTTAATCACCCCTGCAGGGCATATGCCACACACACACACACACACACGTTAGCTCCCCCTTTATGTGTGTGTGTTTGCAAGACTTGGCCAAAAGTCGAATGGGAGTTAAGGACACCAGTAAGGGGGCTAAGGGTGTTCCGTTCTGCTCTGCCCGTCCGCCAAAGAAGTCGGCAAAGAAGTCTTTTTACAAAATGGCGCACTCACATATGCAGCTGTCTGTGTGTGTGTCTGTGTGTGTGTGTGTGCTGGGGTGCTTACAACTTCAAGTTCTCGATTTGACTCGAACTGAACTCTTGCATGTTCCAATACCATAAATACTGCATGCCTGTCTGGCTGCCCCTGCTCCATGTGCCACGTCCCACACATACCCAAGGATGTGCCACACTCTTTTGTGGATGGAGGCATGCCTCAGCACGCAGCATAAACAATCTCCAGCTGTATTATGGTGAAACTTTACCGGGAATGCCTTTTCTGCAATCGAATGTATCTCCTTGAGGGGCAAATGCTTACTCTCCTGCGACACTCCATGGGCAATTCCAGTCAGACGATTTGCAATTAATGTCGGAGTTTGTTCATTTTAATCAGGCAGAGTGACCCCTGCAAAGCCAGCAAGCGTTTGACTTGACAAATGATGGACGGATGGACGGATGGACGGACAGATGGTTGGGCGAGTGGATGAATCATCCCTTTTTCGCACAATCCCCTTTTAGCACACAATCAAAATCCATACGAAATGAGCTCCAGCTCCAGCTCCAGCTCAGTCCTCTATCTTCGTTCGTTGATTATTTTTTCATTAGCGCCTCGGGTTAAACTCACGCAGGAGCAGAGTGTCCTGGCCACATTAAGGAAATGTCACAGCTCATTTTTATTTATTGGAATAATTTCCGGAGTGTTTCTGTCATTCCTCTGCCAGCGGGGGGAGCGGGGAGGCATGAATCATTTTGGATTTTACAAGCTTTTGAATAAACAAATAAAATCGTAAAATGAAAATGGAAATGGAAACCCCCCTCAAAGCACGCCAGCAAGGGGCGCATGGCATGGAGCATGGTAAAGCCCTGAAAACCCTGCAAAACGCATATATATTTTAGAAGCATAAATAATGGGCCCGGCCTCAAATGAGAGCGACCAAATGTCAAACAGTCCTTTGAGCCACAAGCCTTTGATGCAGCTCGTCGAGGCGTTGAATGCCAACCCAAACCCAAACCCAAGTCCAAGCCCAAGCCCAGCCCAGCCTTTCTCTGCTTTCTTTTTTGTTAATAGAGTTTGATGCCAGAGTGTAGAGAGAACTTTGCTCAATGCATAGAAAACTGTGTAAGCAGCCACCGCACCACAGGACACAGGACACAGGACACAGGACAACCGCAGACAAGGCCAAGAACAACAGCCGGCATTTTGCCGAAAAAAGGGACTTTGCCTCGTGCTGAAATTATTGATTTTTGGCTCGCCTGCGACGCCGCATCCTCACACAGATAAACACAGCCAGTCTGTGTCTGTGTGTGCGCACATCCTCCCCATTCAGCGATCGACAAGCGGCAACAACCACCAAACAAAAAAATAAAGGAGAGACTTGTGCAGGAGCGTGCAACGTGCCCGACTGCGCGGGGTTGTTTCGTTGGTTTTTCATGGGCTAGAAAATCGACAATGGAAATGCAATCAACGGCAACAGCAGCTACAAAGACCAGCAAGAACAACACGGCCGACAGCTGCTGTCGTCTGACGCAGAGGCAGACTCTGGATGGTTTTCCTTATGATATGCAAATGTTTGGTCAGCCGAGAGAGCCCAGCATTTTCTTGCAGTGCACGCACAGCAGCCAGAGTCAGACAAAGAGAGAGGGAGGAGAGCCCAGACAGGCGGCAAAGACAGCACTTTCTGGCGATACGCAGAAAGGACACTGACGACGCTGGTTATACCCTGCAGACCAATGAGGCTGCTCGAGTGACGCGTGAAGTGGTAACCCCAAAGGCAGGGTACAAGCAGCAGAACAACAACAGCAGCGGGGCAGGCAATGGGCTACAAGTGTTTGGCTCTTCCCCGGCCGGGAGGCTGCTCCAGACAAATGCGAAGCCATTAGAGAGCGATGACGCTGTGCTGGCTGGGGGAGATTGGGCATAATAGGCAAAGGAAACTCGACAAATTACGAGGCATAGCAAGTGGGGTGGAGGGCAGACTCTGGGGGTGCCAGAGCGGGGACTGCACTGCACACGTGAATGAGCGAAGCGCATGCAGAGGGAAAATCAGCTAAAGCCGGGCAAAAGGAAAGCACACACACACATGCCATTCAGTGACGGCCACGCCCCAATGCACGTTAAACACACCTGCATGAGTCATGCATGCGACCCCGAAGACCGAAGGACTCCCCTGATCCCTGCTGCTGCTGTTCCTCCTGTCGGCCGTCTTTTTGTTGGATTTTCTGTTTATGCTGCTGCTCCATGGAGAGGTTTATTAAGGGAAAGCAGAAGCAGAAGCAGAAGCAGCCCAAGCGGCAGCAAGGACAACCAACAACCACCCAAACAACAACCCTGCTTTTCCATTCCATTCCATTCCGCTCCCCGCTCTGAGCCCTGCCAGTCGGCAGCAGTCTGTCGGCGTTGCGCCTCTGGCAGCGGCATTTATGGCGCAAAACTTGTTTAATATAATGAACACACGGCAGATCGGAGCACGTGAGCATGAGTCAGCCTAGACCGGCAGCAGACCGGGTGGAAAAACCCACCCTGTGGGGTGGCAGAGTGCAGCGGGAAATCAACCACCAACAGACGCTGCTCGGACCTGCCGCACCACCTTGCCGCAACACACACAATTTCTGTCGAGTCCTGCTGCTGCTGCTGCTGCTGCTGCTTCTCCTGCAGATGATGCAATCATTATCGAACGCAGAAACTCTCTTCAAAATACATATACATAGTACATACATAAATACATACATATTTACATACATAAATGTAGCATAAGGACTTGGCTTTGGCCTTCGGGAACAATAAGTACAATTGCTTGCAAAATAACAAACTTTTGATTGCTATAAAGACATCAATTGAAATGGGATATTTACACAAATTACAGACGGAAAGGAATATCCAGTGCGCTGGCACAGGGCTATAATAATTCCTGGAAAATATTCATCAAAAATGCCCATTTCCTGTGGAGAACCTGTGGCGTGCTCCTAGCACATGAATGAAATTCTGTTAATTGAGGAGCATTTAAACGACGGAATCCTGTACACTGCCATCCGCTATCGTCTCATTAGTCCTGCAAACACACAGACGCAGATGTCATGCTGTTCGGACCAGGAGATGCTCTGATTGAAATCGACCACAAAAACGAGTTGTGTCATGTAGATGTGTGCCTCTGGAAATCAGAATTGTCTCCTGCTCCGAGAGTCCGACTCTCTGACTTTGTCTGGCCATGTCTCGCCCATGTGGCGCCGCTTGTTTAAGGCTTCTTTATTGGCCCTTAATGGTGGTGGCCCTTCCCTATGCCTTCGACTTCGACATCGAATGAACTCTGCATTTGCATCCATTTTCCTCTTTTTGCTGCCCGACTCTGCGCCACATGCAATGGGAGCTTCACTGAAAAGGAATGCATAATTGTCCAAAGAGGACATTCGAAAAGGAAATATAATTGACAAGAGATTGGATTGCGGACAAGGAATGCTTGCCAAGGGATCAGGAGTAGGACCTCTCGAGAAACCTGCTAATGAATCCTCGGGCGGGGAATGGAAAGGAACACTTTAAACTGAAACTTAAGCTGCAACTGCAGCAGAAGCTGTTGTCCAATGGCAACCGAAAGTGGAGAGTCAGTAGAGCTGGAAGAGAGGGAAAATTGTAAACCTTTTGGCGTGCTGCTCTCATAATTGTCAACGCCAATCAATTTCAAATAAAGGATAACGCGCACAGGCAGTCACGCAAGCACGTACTCTCGCATGTAGCCAGGCGGATAAGAGCTCCAGAGTTCATCTTTCAGAGCAGAGGATACAGCCGTGTGGCATGGCATGGCATAGGGGGACACCCACACATTCCCGCACAGACTGCGTGAAGCCTGAGATAAATTGAATTGAATGAAAAGTTGTATCTGCGAACGAGTTAAGCTGCGAGCTAATCGCATCGAAACCCATAAACAGCCACCTGCCGTGTGGCAACTCTGGCAGCACACTGGAGTGCCTAGAGTTGCCTGCTTGCCTGCCTGCCTGCCTGCCTTCTGTTGCAAAGCGTAAATTCAATTTTCTCAAATCGAAAATGTGGTGCGAACTTCCACTTCCACTTCCGTAGCGTATCGAACACACACACACACACACACACACACACACACACACACACAACGTGCCAGTGTTGGGCACGTTCAGTTGATGGCTTAACAACTTATTTATGCTTAGCTTTGCTCAACGCATCGTGCCCTGTGCTGGCATCGTCATCGTCATGGAAACTGCTTCTGGTTGCTTGTCGCGAATTTCCATTTGTTTTTCCCACCAACCCCACCAACCCCCCCAACCGATCACAACACTCTAGTGGAATCTGCTGGTGAATTGTCCTCCTTGTCTTCATGCACATCACCCCCCGCCCCATCCGAGACGCCGCCCTGTTGAGGGCTGGCAATTTCATTTAAATTTAATTCTGCTTTCTGGCACGTTGTCAGCGGCGTCAGTTTATTCAAATTCTGTTGTATCGCAGACACACACACACACACACACACACACAGGCAAAAAGGAACAAGGAACAAGGACAATAATCAAAATAGACTGCCATATGAAACTATTTGCCAGGATATGGCTAGAAACAGCAAGAGAGAAAGGGAGAGAGAGGCAGAGGCAGAGGCAGAGGCAGAGGCTGCCATCCTGCTTGGTATGCGACTTTCATTTGATGGCAAACGCTATTTGATAGTTATGTAGACAAAAGGTGCGTGTAATCATTATAGAGCAGCAGGCAAAGGATATTCCGGCATAAAAGAGAGCAAGGGATGCGGCGGCTGCAGACTCTAACTAATGACAAAGGCCCCGCATAATTGCGTAGAGCTAAGCCCCAGGGAACTCGCCCCAAAAAGTGGAAACAATGATAGAGATACGGATATGGGTCAAACTGCTGGACAATAAGAAACGAGCAGAGGCATGCGGCATGGGGCATGGGGCGCTGATAAATTGCTTGCAATCTATATACGCAAGAGCGTGACTGACATGCAAATTGTGATAAATCAGAAGGGATGTCCTGCCCTGGCCCTGCCAACTTCCAATGTGCGAGTTCGGGGTAAAAGTTGATGGATTTCCTTTTGCCTTTCACTCGCTGCACTCAACGCCGCACTCTGTCTGCTGATTTGATTAAGTTATTAAAAAGAAGCCGCGGGCAGTGGCAGGGCTTGTCGGTCAGCTTAATTAAGCCAATGAACTGTATTACCCCACAGCCACACTCCCTCCACTCATTTTGTGCTCTAATGAAGCCTAATTGAGGCAGTTTCTGCATTATAAACTTGCATGCCACCGACCATGTGTCCAAAGTGTCGCTTTAATCGAGTAAAGTGCAGCGCCTGCCAAGTGTCAATGTATCCATCCAGGAGAACTTGAAACAATATCGGCTGAGAGTACGAATAATGAACCTAATTAATGCAATGGCAACAAATTTGAACAGCATGCAAACGGCATGAATGGCTGGACCGCCTCATTAGCCAAAGTGCCATCAACTTTGAATTAACACTAATGAGGAGCGCACTCGGGGCACACAAGTTTCAATCAGATTCAATCCTTTTTGGCCTGAATTATTCATGCATTTCCCACTCTTGGCCTCTTGGCTTGGCACCCGAAGAACTAATTCCACAAATTGATTAGAAGAGTCCATCAGTCCATCAATCAATTTGTGCCTGCACGCAGAAACCATTAGGGTTTGAGTATCCAATGGATTCCAATTCAAATTCCCTGTTCAGTGGGCACAGAGAGCTCGAATCGATGATGCTCCTATCGATGCTTTTTCGGCAAATCGCTACACATTTTAGTTGAACGAATTTGTGGATTTATTGACTGGTCTTTTGGCTTTTATCATACACATAGCTCGAGCCTCGAGGGTTCTTTGTGATTATTCAGTGCAGTTCTTCACACAGAATAAATATTTAAATAGACCCAAAGTCAGCCTTCAGCCCACTGCTCTGGCTGGCAAATATAAATTGTTGGAACATGCATCAGCCATTCTGGGCAGCCTGCTGGGCATCTTCTGGTTGCATTCTGCTTGACCTGATTTGGCTTTGGCCAGGGCTCACATGAATCACATTTATAGACCATCTTCTCCGTCTCTGCATTCCACCTGTTGGCAAAATCAAATCCACAATTACAAACAGAACTCAAAGCAAGCGCCGAAGCTCTGCTCAAAGTTCCATCAATCATTCAATAGACGCCGCATGACACAACCGCTCCAGCTGTGCCGCTGCTGCTGCTGCTTCCAGCCAAAAAAACGATCTTGTAAATGTGTCTGAGGCGTAGGCTCTGAGTATCTGTGGATAAACTACTCGCCTGTGTGTGTGCATCAATTAAGTTTTTCTATTCCGACATAACAATTTTGAATGTGGCCAGAAACCGGTTTCGAGCTGGGGCCCACACAAATGTACTACATATCTGTGCAGCTGGATACTTTGGGGGCAAGGGAAGCCAGTGGCCAGATTGAGACTGTCAACGTCATCGATGCAAATCCAGCACATTCCCAGCAGCTGTACAAACTGTAATAGGGAGAAATCCAATGTATTGAATCTCAACAAAGAGCTGTTGATATTTTCATGGCTCTGACACAAATCAGGGGCATTAGATGGCACGAGACACAGCCGCAAATTCAAATGCTAAAAACGCTGAAATGCTAATTAATCAGAAGATTCAGAACGAGTTTTGGCTGCCAAACCGGCCGGCTGGGATTGACTGAGGTTAGTTCGGTGGCGGGGCAAGGCAAGGCAGTCGTGCCTCTGAAGGTGTCTCCAAGAACGTTTCAGGGGAAGCCACAGAAAACACCTCGCCTCGCGGCTTAACTCCTTGGCTCCTTGATCGTTTCTCTCTCAGGCATGTGGCAGGAAGGTGAACCAAAGAAAAACCGGCTTGGCCGACAGGTTGAGGTTGCAAGGATGAGGCCCAGCCCAGTCCAGCTGCAAAACCGCCACGAAGCGACCACAGTGTGCCGGGGCGCTAACAAACTCATTTTGTGGCAGCCACAAAAGAATGGGAAGAAGGTTCACTTCGAGGCTAACACAGAGCGAAGAAAGAGCAGAGAGTGAGTCAGACAGAGATAGAGAGGGAGAGGGAGAGGGAGAGTCGAATTGGTAGCCAGAGAAAACCAGTCTTGCAACCAGACAACAACTTTTCAGCTACTTGCCACCGCCAAATGGACTTGCCTCTGCCAAGCGGCAGCAGCAGCAGCATTCCAACTAGAAATTGTTGTAAATGTATCTTCTGCCGGGACAATTATGATTATCGCTCGCTTGCAAAGCGGTCTAATGGCCCCGAAAACCGTCTTAATAAATTGGCAATCCGACAAGTTTGTCGAGTGAATAATGTATCCAGCAGATACGCTTATGTAGCCACAGATACACACATACAGCCATGCAGAAAACAAAGCACTTGCAATGCTCAGATACATTTGTATCTCGTGTTATTTTTTTGGCCCTCTACTCTCTCTCTCTCTCTCTCTCTCTTGCTGTTGCCTCTCTTTCTGTGTGTTGCTCCCCACACTTTAATGTGACTTTTATGCGCTTCCTCCTTTTGTTGTCTCATTTTGTATTCAGTTTTATGTTTGTTTTGCGTTGCCCCGTCCCCCACGCCACACACCAAACAGTTGCAGCTCTGGCTCTAGTCCGAGGCTGAGGCGAAAGACTTTAAGACCGTTTGTGTGCCGCTTGCTGGGGATTAAGCTTCAACTGAATTGGGAACGTTTAATGGAGGAAGCCACAGAAGCGGCCAACTGCAGGATGCCCTATGATCCTTCCGCTGTTATTACCGTCAATTATGCATTCACTTGTCATATGTCAAGTGGCACACTCACACACACACACACACACGCGCGCACAATCCCAATTAGAATGCAACAAAATGGCACCCACACAGATACTATATCCTTGTACTAACTCACTTTTTGTGTGCCCTTTGTTCGTGGTGGTGGGAGTGATTGACGGTGCCAGTAATCCGCTTTAGATGCCTGCCACAGGACATGCAACAAGGCCGCAGTCGGGCGTGCTTAAATATTTACGATCTGCCATTTGACAATTTATCTTTTATATCACTTTGTGTATTTTGTATGTATTTCCTGTATTTTATTTGCTTTTACTTCACTTTTGCACCAGGATTTTTGACTTGGCTTTCCACTCGCAGATTGTAAATTATTCTAGCGGGTGGCCCGGGAGGGTGGCAAACTTGGTGGGAAAAGCCAACGCACTTTTCGTACTCAAAACGTGCACACCGCGCGAAATAAACACTGGCAACCTAACAAAACCGGTAATTTTCGATGGCGGCAGCGAAGAGCAGAGCTGGTTTTTGCCTTTTGCTTTTGCCGTTTGCTTTTGCCTTTGCCTTTTGCCTTTTGCTTTTGCTCTACGACGACGCGCACGCGTAGTTCCAAGCGAAGGAGGAATATTTATTTGTAACTAAACTCTGTTGTTTCCTTCGAAAGATTGAAACAAACCAAGCCAGCCAGCCGAATCCAAAGTCGCCCGTGAAAGTCACCGCGCGCTGGCTTTTCCGGGATGAATTTTCCTTGCGCGACGTTTCACAATTTAACTAGAGACTTATATTATTTATTAAGATATTTATTTATTTTTTGCAATCATTTTCGAGATTATTGTGCGAAAAGAAACTTCTGCCCGACACTACAAACTCAATTTTTGTATTTTGTACCAACTATTTTGACGATTGAATTTTGAATGCACGCGCACAGCTTTGGTTTCCCTTCGCCATACATACAAGTTCCCTTAACATTGGGATGGGACGGAAACAGAGGAAGGAAAATAAGGTGTCGATAACTACACCCGTTTTTCATCCCCCGTGATGGATTTTATACAAACGAAATCGTTCATGGCATGTTAAACAGGTGCTAAAAAGGTGGGATCCATCAAAAAATGTCGACCTTTTTACCTGATTGCCTTACCTTGCTAGTTACATGCTAAAGAGAGGATTAGGTCTCTCTCTCTCTCTTTTCTCATTTTTGCGTCTCAAAATGAGTTCGTGTTCCACACTCATGCCTGTGCTCATTTTTGCGTTGCATCGCTGAGTTGAACCGGTTATACACATGTTTGAACCGCAGAGAGCCAACCGGTTGCAGAGAGCAGAGACAGGAGTGGGGTGGGCACATTGCACTATGGGGCATTTGACCACTTTTCCTGGTCATTTGTCAATGGTCATAAAAGTAATATTTTTTTAACATACATATATACATAGGAATTGCTATTGTGTCCAAAATTCAACAACTTAAAGAAAGGAAGCTGCTTGCAATATACAATGAATTCCGATAAAAATTCAATTATCTTGTACTTTTACATTTTTTTAAAGCTGGGCACAACTTTTTTAGTATAATATGGCATTGCTTTAGATATTCCTATAATTTTTGTGTTTGATTCAATTTAAAAATAAAATAAAAATTCGATTTTACCCTATTTTTCAACAAACCTTCCTTTCTCTATTATAAACTCATCAAAAAACTAAATCAAAGAATATTGTTTCGTTTGGAAGCTATTAATTAATGCCACAAAAAGTGGTCAAATGCCCCATGGTGCAGTTTTTTGCCCAAAAACCAAGCAATTGCAATTATTAATGAACATTTAAGCTGTATGTACATTCCGTTCTATTTTCGTTTCTATATATATATCTCTAGTAAATAAAAATATCAATGTAATGCATCGCAAAAGTATGCTTTTAAAAGAGAGTTGCTCTGGCATTTATGGGTGTTAAGGAGCGGAGTCTGAAAGAGCACACAGACATGTGGATATTGATGCTAAACAGGAATATTTATTTTGATTTTATAGAGCATAAATATATATTTTTGAAGTATTAAACAATTCAATTAAAAGACTGCATCATATACAGACATTTATTTATATTTCTGTTTACGGTTGTGGTTAGCTTTGTGCATTCATTTATTTGAAACGTATGCAAACATATTTAATGCAATTTTTTAGTTTAAGTGCAGAATTCTGCATAATAGTCGAAGCCAAACATAAGCCAAAAATAATCAAATCGCTTAACATCGTTATGCTTTATAATTTTCATAGCAATCAATCGAAATTTAATCAAACTCAGTGTCAAAATCTAATTTAAATCATTTCGGCTACAATTGGCTTTAAATTGCATAAATAAGGCCTGGCCCATGTCCAGCATAACACATGGAAGTGTGCACTTGAGGCAGCAGTGACAGCAACGTGATGGAAGTTATTAATGCCCCATTACCCCAGTGAACGCCAGTGTGGTTCCAATTCCCAATTGTATGCAGCTAGAACTGCCCCAATTCGACGATCGATTGGGCTTCAATTACCCAAATTATCCAAAATATTTAATGCAACTTGGCACTCGCGTCAGCAGGAGCAGGAGCACATACCTGTGGCAGAAAGCAGAAGGCAAACCCAAACCAAACACACTCTTTGCCAGCAACAACATGCAAATGGATGTGTAGGAGCAGCAGGCAGATACCAGCCACAAGGCAGGTTCAATTGGTTAGTGTGTGTTTGTGTTTGTGTGTGTTTAGAAGGTGTTGGCCAAGGCCACTGTTGTGCAGAGCAACTGACCAGGCTTCTTGCATGTAATTGACATTGGCCCCTTGCGTTTGATTAATTGCTGAGGGCCGGGGGTCAGCCTTCCAGGCCATTGACTCGGAATGCTTCGAATGTGCCCATAGATCTGTATCTCCGAATGTATCTGCCTCTGCATCTGTGTTCGTATCTGTTTCTGAGCCTGTATCAATTTGTATCTTTGTGCTCTTTGTGGGGCAATAAATTGGACATGTTCGACATGCTTTCCAATTACTTGCGCTGGCATTAAACAAATGCAATTCACTTGACACACGTCGAAAGTTGGGCAGCCGCTTCCTTGCAACTGCTGCCATGCAGGACGAGCTGCCAAGGAGCCAAAGAGCGAAGAAGCACTTGTCCCTGCATTTGGTTTATGCAACTGTCGCCTGCAAGCGATGGAAAAACTCAAAGAGAAAGCAGGCGGCGGGAGGCGGGTCCTGCCGCTTCAATGAACCTCAATGGGCGCCTGTGCTATCCAAGAAACATAATTCAAGAATGCAAAGGACCAGGAATCGAGCGAAAAGCGCAAGCAAAGGACATCCACATCTTGCCACAGGCTATCTCTGCCTCGGCCTCACCATCTTCAGAGGCATAATTTAAATGCTCCACAAGCGTAGAGTTTCCCATGCATAGTTTATGATTCCGGTTCCTGCATCCCGGCTCCCGGCTCCCGGCTCCCGTCTCTCTCAACTCGTACTATCTATGCATTTCTATGAATTAAACCAACTGCACAGAATGTCGCAGATAATTCAATGCACCTACACAGCGCATTTTTATGGCTCTCATTCAACCATTCAGCCAACCATTCAGGCCCCACAACCACAACCCATCCTCGGCATCAGTTCTCGACTCCTTGGCAGTCGAAAAGTGCCACGAGGGTAATTTAAAAATCCATTTGTGTTTTGAGATTTTGTTGGCAGCGTCCACGGCTGACTCCGGGCCACGGAGAGGGCGAACGGGCCAACAATTGCTGTGCCAACCGCCGGAATAAAAACGACAGGGAGTGGAGAGTGGAGCGTGGAGCTGGGAAAATGGGAAATGGGAAATGCGAACGTCGAGCGTCGAACGTCGCATGCCTGACTAGATGACGGCGCGACCTGACTGGGTGACACAATTTCAATTTGCATTGACAGCATGAATTATAGCAAATAATCCCCGAAGGAAAATGCGATTTTAGCGATGCCCGCAGGCTACCAGCTCGCAGCCTCCTGCTGCCAGCTTCAATCGCCCATCTGCAGCTTTTCGTCCTTCTGTCAATCGTTTTGGCACTGACCCGCGTGGACATTCCGCTGTTATTGATATGGAAATAATGCTCCACGCAGGATGGTGGGAAAAAGACCAGGCAAGACTTGCATAAAATGAAGTAAAATGGAATTCACGAACAAAAATAAAACAGCGACCATAAAAGGAAATAAAATTTAAATTTCATGCGGCGGCAGAACAGTTAATTTTGCCAAGCAGGACAGATAGGAAGACGGAGACGGAGACGGAGACAGAGAAAAATAAATATAAAGAGTAGGAGAGGAAGAGGCAGAGGGTGAATGGATACCCAATTGCTTGTGGAAAAGGCTAATGAGGATAGAACATAAAATCGAAAAGTGAGTGGGTACATTGATAACTAAAAATGTTTGCAATTTCATTTCAATTTATGTTGAAAGGTCACAGGTCATTTGCTAAAAGTAATTGGAGGAAATAGGAAACTAATTTAAGTAGAAAATGCCAATAAAGAAAATATAAATATGGTAAACAATTTATTTGTAAAAGAAACGTTAAAAAAAGTAACAGTAACACAAATCGAGAAAAAAAGCATAAAGAGTAGAGAAAGACTCACCCACAATGAGTTGCGTTTCTTGTTGTTCTTCTTGTTCTAATTTCACTTATCACTGACTTAACAACACATAAACGATATTAGGAAGTTCGTTTTACCACGATCAGAGCTTCCAGCTGCGCATGCGTTTCGTTTTGCGTTAGCCCGGGGGAACTGGGGTAAGCACTGATAAGACTGCAGCAGCGTGGGCGGTGTACATATGCACATACACATGTAAGTGCAGATATCACTTGCCGAAAGCTGAAGTGAGAGATTCATACATACAACATATGCATGTATTTTCACATTTATGCAAAGCTCTGCCGCGTGCTAAAGCTATTCGTATTTACCTTCGTCGCTCTCCCTCACTGTTAACGGTGAGAGCGAAAGCAGGTAGCCGAATCAATGCTGTTGAATCGTGTGTTGGCTGTTAAGTCGCTGCTGTGATGAGATCTCACTCTCTTCTACGTTCCCTGTTAGCTCACTGCAAAGTTAACATTCCTCTGCAATGCAGATCTGCATTATGTTAAAACAACATGTGTTTTTGTACATAAGATGTATCCATTCCATTGCCTATTTGTGTGTAAAGCTCCTTTCACACAAGCCTTTCAGCCTCCTTTCATAAATGGCGAATTAACAGAAGGGAATATCATTTCCTGGGAACTCCGCTAACTAACCAACATCCACCACTAACAACTTGGAGACCGCTTCACACCACCACCAGCACCAGTTTCACCTCTCTCTGTAAATTAGCGCTACATCCACTACGAGAAGCACCTGGGAAGCTGCACGGTTCTCGTTTCTTTTTCTTTTTTGAGCCACTTATAAGTTGATATAAAAAATGCATGCCGAGTGCATTACGCGCACTTCCGCTGGCAGGGGGCAGCCAGGGGACGTTCCGCAAACCCAGCTCATTAGCCAGACGCCTTCACACTTGCACTGTGCACTGTGCACTTCCACTGCCAGTGGAAGGAGCCTCCCCCCGCGCACTGTGCCCGTCCCAGGCAGACAGCCGCCACACTTCGAACTATGGAAATTTGTGAGTGCGTGTGCGTGTGCGTGGGTCGGAGGCGTGCTCAAGTGGGCGTGCCCAGCTGCAAGTCGCTAAAACTATGTCAAAAACTTTAAAAATATTCACTGCATCCATTGGCGGCGTTTCCTTCTCCTTCTCCATCACTGTCCCTGTCTCTTTCGCCTTTGCCTTCGCGTGGCGCTAAAGTGTTTGTTGTTCCGAGTGCTTGCGTCTTAGAATGTTTGCCACTTGTTTGTCGGCGGCGGGAGCACCTGGTTTCCCAGTTGAGGTGTGTGGGGAGGTGCGAGGAATACTTTAAAAGTTGCTCGATGCCGGTAGCTGCTGCCAGCAGCTGTAAATTATATGCAAATTACTTCGAAACGACAAATGTACGTATCCGTGCGGTAAATCATGCGAAAAACAAAGTTGCTGACTCCGCTCCAGTGGCCAGAATGCCTGAAGAATGCCTGAAGAATGGCGGCAGAATGGGGGGTTGCCTCTTAGAGGAGCTTGAATTGTGGATAGGCAGAGGCAGGGGCGGAGCATGGAGAACAGGAAGGGAAACTAACAACACTTCAGAGCGTGCGAAACGTGTTCAAGACGCTTGGCCAGACCGAGGAGTTGGGCTGCGACGTCATCCTGCCATCCTGCCATCCTGCCATCATGGCATCCTTGAGCTGTATTGATATTTGTGGCACGTCACATAACGGTGTCGGAACGCATTGCCAGCAGTATCAGAATGCCACAATCTCAAGGCTGCAGCATGCACGCCAGCTCCAGCTCCAGCTCCAGCACCAGCTCCAGCCTAAAAGCAGGCAGCACTCTCCCAGACACCAGAGACAGAGCCAGACAGGACAGGCTTAAACACATCACGTCAGCGTGCTGTCAATGAGCACCACTTGTACGGACACGGGACAAAATGGCCGGGGACGTGGACGTGCATGTGGATGTGCATGTGGTCGCCCCTCTCTGCATGCACTCTGCTCGAGACTACCAGCTGCGGCTCTCCTTCACAAATGTTTTACAAGTCATTTTTTATAAATTTGGTTCCTTGCTTTATGCGCAAAGTGCAAGGGATAGCCCAGTGATGCTCACACAACAGCTGCTGTTCCACAGGAAGCGATCTTGCAGCGGCTTCTGCTGCCATAGATGGAACGCTCGACGTTTGCTCTGATGATGGATGCATACACATAGACCAGTACTTATTTATCCATGTATTCCTGAGGCAGAATTGAGCACCACTGACGTTGCCCGATGCCCCCTGCTGCTGTCGTTGCCTGGCCTCTCTGTGTGAACACTTTTTCCGTATTTATTTTCATTTCCCATTTCCTTTTTTCCATTTTTCCTGCTGCTGCTGCTGCTGCTGCCGCGCGCCTGACTTGATGCTAACAATAGCACTCTTTCAATGGGAAATGGCGGCATGGCGGCATGGCGGAGTGGGTTGGAGTTGATGTTGTTGCCATGACAGGGGGTCCCACAGCGGAGAGCAGCGGCTCGCTTGGTTTGTCGATTCGAGTCGAGTCGTCGTCGCTTCCTGTGCCCCGGCCCAGCCGCACGCAATGTGCATACACATGCTCAGATTGACAGTCTTTTAATTAAGAAGCCGTCAAAGATGGCGTTGGCACGCTCTCCAGCTGCACTCGCTCCTAGCAGTAAGCCCCACTGGAGTGCAGCATGTCACTGGCAATTATGCAGTGCCCTGGTCCCCAGAGCAGGCCTGCAGCAGGCAGCTTGTAGTCCGCAATTCAATTTAACGTTTATTCACAAATTAATTGCATTTTTGGTATTCATTGTGCGAGTTGGAAGGCAGCAGCACAAGATGATGATGCTGTTGTTGGCAAAGGAGATGAGCTGATTTTTCTTTATCATATGACCAGCTAATTAACCGAAAGCTCTTTGCAGCTGTTGTCAACAATTACGCTGACACCTGCCGAACGCCCAGGCTGGCCATGAGGCAAGTTCCTTCAATCTTCAATCTAAAACCCCGCTGCTCCGTACGTGCCTATTCTCGATTCCAGGTATCATTTTGTTCGCTCTCGTGTGGAAGGGAAGCGCTCGTAACGAAGTTAATAATAATTTAACACTCGATCTGCTCATTCCGCTGAGCTGTGCTTATTTCACCTTTTGCAAACTCATCGCTGGGGAAGTTTTCCTTGTCGTAACTTGCCCCGTGCCAGGCAGCCTTGACAATTCATTCAGTTGCTGCTGTTTAACTTTGGCAGCTCCAAAGTTTGCTCCACTTGGACTTTGCTGAAAGCGACTCAAAGCACTTATGCCAGTTTGTCAGTTGGCCAAAGGTAAAGTTAAAGGAGTGGGATTGGGCAGGACAGGGACTGCAGCAGAGACTGCTGGCTGGATGGGGGATGGCCTGCAATAATTGCATCTTGTTTCTTCAAGAGGCCAATAGAACCGAAGCTCCAAGAAGTCTTCAGTTCAATTTGCAGCGACACTTCAGGAGGCAGACAGAGGCGCACAGAGTAAGTGCTGCTTGTCGACTGAAGGACTTTTCGATTACCAAAATCCACACACACACACACACACACACACACACACACACATGTGCGTATGCATGAGCTATATCAAAATGCAGTTATTTAGAAGCGCTGGAGTAGGGCTTATGCAAATGGCCAACGGCAGCAGCATATTTCCCACAAATACTTCTCCGCATTTTGCACTTTTCTGGTTGCTTGATTACTCATGCCCTTACACACACACACAGCGACACACAGCGAAAGAATGCAACAATGTGCATAAATTCAGCTAAAGTTTAAAATGGACTTTGGCTCCTGCAACTACCAATGCAAAGTGCCACACACATAGAGAGAGAGAGAGAGAGAGAGAGAAAGTTGCAACGCATTTGAAAAGAGCTGCGAGTATGCAGCACAATTAATGTTTATTTTTGCACTTTAATTGGTTATTAGAAGTGGAAAGCAACAAACTTTTAATGGCCCTGACAGGCCACAGCCACAACTAAAAGATGCCACAAAATGCAACTCACCAAGGGAGTGGGGCTCGTAAGCGTATTTAATGCATTGAAATTAATGCTGATTGGTGGCTCCATGACGGGAGCCACCTAATTGAAATAATTGACATTTTATGTGGCAAAGTTCCTTACTCCTAATTAATCTGATTACTTCACATGGCAACCAATCACAAACGCAATCCGAGACACAGCAATTGGAGCTTCGCGTGCTCACAGCAGCCAGCTAATTTCCCAACAATCTGTTCCAACTTTGTGTAAAATTAGCCATCAGTTTCAACAATTAAAATAAAGCCTGGGTGCGGCCTACTAAATTGGTAATTGAAGGTTCAGCTGCCCTTTGCTCAACCCCAGCTAGGGAATAGTTTACCAGTAACTAGTCTAGTAACCCATGTCGTTCAGTAAATAATTTGCCTATTTATGATACTCGTACTCGTACACTCGCTGGCGGCTCCTCCGGGCTTAAGCCATCTTTTGATGTGTGTAGTTCTGCCAGCTGAAAGCTCTTTCAATTAATTTGTTCATTGATTGCCAGCCAGTCCATTTGCGCGAGTATTTGCCCAGCGGCCATGCGCCAGTTTGCGCTGCACTTGATGGCATTTTTTGTAGCCATTAATCGCTGGTAGCAGCGTTTGCCCCAGGTAAACACACAGATAGTCCTGAAGATGGTTCATCCACCCACCCACACAGTTCACACATGAGCAAACATAAGCACTTTATAATTATGACACATTAATTAAATAAAGTGCACTTCCGCTGTCATTAACACGGCCAGATTCAGATTCAGCTTCAGCTTCAGCTTCCGCACCCAGCACAATGACGACCTAAGACCCGCTCTTCTAGCCGTCGGCATTGTTCGACGTCATCACAGCAACATCACAATCGTGGAGCAGACAACAAACAGCAGAGGGACAGGTAGACAGGCAGACAGGCAGACAGGTGCTTCTGCAGTTGAAGTGACAAAAGCTTAGCCCCACTCCCCGCATGCTGCCGCTGCATTGACATTTGACAGCCTGACTGAAGCAGGCTAAGCAGCAAGGGCGAGGTCATCACACTTGCCAGGGCCCAAGGGTCAGCCAAAGCTAGTTGATGGTCAAATGGCCGACGCTCAAGTCCCCAGCTGATGGGGGTAGCAAATCAGTGGCTGCCACCGTGAACACACAGTGGAAAGAACTAAAGAAAGACGCAACACACACAAGGGAGCGCAGAGCGGAGTCTTCACTGTAGTTAACGCTGTAGTCACTTGTCCATCCAAGCTGCATTTGCCTACGAGGTGTCTGGGGTAACCAATAACTTATCCCTGCACACGTCACCTTGCAAGTGAATACACCTTGCTGCCACACACACACTCGACACTCGAGTCGTCGTCGCTGTCGTCATAGAGTGCAGTTGTTGTTGTTGTTGCTGTTGTTATTTCACTTGCTATTTGCCATTGTCTGACACCGAGTGTATTTTGCTCTTTGTTGTAGCTTTTGCGCCGCGGTGAACTCATAACTTGAACTCCATTGAGGGAGAGGATTCCATCAGATATTTGTTAATTGGAATATCTGTTCGTCTAATTAATTGGTGGATAGCAAAGCGTTCTTCCATGTATTTTTGTGTGCGTGGAGCAGTTGGGAATGAAATGCAAATACCGGAATCGGATTTGCCAAACATTTATTGCAATTTAGCATTTAATTCTGTTGGTAAATACACATAACATTCATGTAAGTAACCTTTATCCCTGCCTATGCCTATGCCTTTGTATGCTGTTCCAACTGGCGTAATATCAATTAGTGGCACTCATGCGATTGATGGATGCATAAATTACAACATTACGCTGGGGCAGCAGCGGTGTGCCATACAAATTACGTGCAACATGCAATATGACAGTCGACAGTGTTCGAAACAGCCATCGCTCACCCGCTCCACTCCACTCCACTCCAATCCCTTCCCTTACCTGCCCTTCCGTTGCGACAGTAGCGGGTGCTCCCCTCTTCAAAGACAACCCCGACCGCATAATTTTTCCTCAAAGCCCAAGAGGAAATGTCCCCGCTAAAGTTGCGGCTGTGTTTCCTCAAAGTTTCCTCCTACACAGCCACAGGCCACGCTTCGCCTTCGCCTTCTCCTTCGCAGTTCTTTGGCAGAAAAATTTATCATTTCTGCGGCGTCTTGGCAGGAGTTGCGAGTCTCAGGACGCTCTGAAAATTGACTTAAAGTCCATTAAAGCGAAGCACTTTTTAATGTTATTAAGTCAAGGATGATTTGTTCAGCGTAAACCGATTTGCTCTTGCGGTAAGCCACCTCAATGGCCATGGCCATTGGGCGGCCTCGCTCTCAGCCGGACTCTATGGAATATTCAATTGAATATAAAGCCAGAGCCGCACGATATTCCACAAATTTGTTTCACCGACAAATCTATCCGCAGCGCTTGATAGAGTCGCTGGAAAAAATTGCATTTTGCATTGACACATCAGCGTAAACAAATTAACTTTAGGGCCCTCAACACTCGACACAAAACAAAAAGAGACTGAAAAAGCCAGCGACAAGTGACAGGAAAGAGTCACTTTAGGCGTGAATGCAGCACCGCATCATCGATGCTCTATTGGCTCTAGACTCAGCTGCATTTAGTGGCAGGGGCACAAAAGTATTTTATGGCAAAAGAAATCCATCTGTAGGATACATGAGTTAAATGTGATTCCATGCCGCTTCGGTGGAGCTGCAGTGGATCTTTATGACAGCCATAAACATGTCGAAATGGATCCCTGCAATATGCAAATAGTATTACAGTGGGAAACAAAAGTTATCGCAGCCATGCATTACAGATGTCGAGCGAGTGTCGCCTCTCCTCCGAAACCATATTGATAAAAAAATAAACGAAACATGAAATTGTCATTGGGACAGAGCAGGCTGCAGGGCAGACACAGTGCAGAGCAAGGGAGCGGGAGCGGGAGCGGGAGCGTGGGGAAGTGAAACCCTGAAACCAAAATGAAAGCGCAAGCAATAAGGGAAATCGTAAATGTCGTAAAATGCTCCTGTCCCCTGTCGGCCCATGGCAGTTTGAGGTTGCCCTGGGCCTGGGCCTGCTGTAGCAGTAGGTGATGATGAGGATGCTGACGCTGTTGACAGTACACCAGCCAAATGGTTTGCTTTTTCCATTTTACGCAAATTTACAACTGCAATCAGCAGTGCAGCGAGACGGCCAATGTCGAGAATGGTCAACAACATTTCGCGCTTAAAACAATTAAAATTGTATTCGATTCGAGAAGGGCAGACAAACAATAAGTTCCGTGGCATATCGCTCGGCACACGAGTGGGGTCAAAGTTGAGGCTTTAAAGCGAAATATAAATCTGCATTTCTGCTCGATTTCATTGTCAAAGTGCTTCAGTGGCAGCAATGATCTGTTTGTGCAATTATCTTGGCTGTCTTTTGGCTCTTCACTCTTTCTTTTTCTCGCTAACTGCAGCTCCCGGAGCTGACTTTGAAGTTTACACTCAGCTTTTTGTACTTTTTTGCACTTCAGTTAACAAGTGGCAAACAGTTGGTACCAGCTGCCTGCTGGTATGCTTTTTTTGTGCTCGTCTGTTGCCCTGTGCGCTGGCAGCATACGTAATTAAAAATTCATCATACGCCACGTTGGCTGCGGCTCCCACACAAAGAGAACGAGAGAGAGAGAGAGAGACAGACAGACAAAAAAGGGAGACAAAACGACGGCCAGCAACTAAATGAACTTGCAAGTTTTTACACCAAAACTAATTGGAAAACAATTAGGAACGACGACCAACTCTCAGTTGGACAAATGAAAGCGGAATCAAGCAGAAGAGCTGCCCCCTAAATCAAGTCCGGCACTGCCCACTGCCCACTGCCCACTGCCCACTGCACTTCCCCGCTGCTGTCTGTTGAATGAACCCAAACTGCGAGAGTTTATATTACAATATTTATAATCAAAATGAGCAGCATTCGCCCTCCTCCCGAGAGCTAGAACTTTCAGCAGCTACTTTGCCCACTTGTTTCTGTCTTGTTCGTCAGAGCCCCGCCCCGCCTTTGCCCGTTACACTTTGCCCTATTCTTGCAGAGCAAACAAAACTATGAGAACATGAAATTTGTTTCGAATCTCGGCACAGGGACAGGCCAATCGAGCGGAGTGGAGCGGCCATGGTCAGGTAATTGAAAAACTTTGAACGCTTCAGCTTTTGGGCTTAGGCAGCAGGAAAAGGGAAAGTTTTCGATTGAAACTTTTGCTTGTTACAACAAATGCGCCGAAAAGCAATTCGAGGCTTAATCAATTGGCGAATTAAATTTGCGACTGCCACCAGCTTCACCTCCTCCTCCAGCTATCCGCCGAACTAGGCCAAGTATTCAATGTGCATCGATTGGCTTTGTCGCTGGCATTTGTTCTAGCTCTAGCTCCAACCACATGCTGTCATGGCAGCTTCCGGCCTGGCCACACGTCCCGTGCGTGTTGCCAAAAAACGGAAATGCACAAATCATGGACCGCATGCCTTTTGTTGGAACAGAGAGCAGCCAGCCAGAGCGGAAATAAATGCGAAACATATGCGTGAGCTGCGGGCAGAGACGGTGACAGTAGCCACATGGCCACACACCCAAGCATGGATACGCTGCAGTTTTAATTAGTATAACACCCAAAGATGAGCAAGCAGTCGGACGTACCTTCCCAGGCGTCTTGCTCCTGGGTAGAGTAGAGCACAACGAGGAATATGGTATATGGAATATGGAATATGGAAACTGTGGCGCGGGCAAACAAAACACGCAAACCGAAGCGAAATTCACTGCTGACACACAGACACAGACACATGCAGGCTGTGTGGCATCCGCAGAGAGACAGGGAAAAAGTGAGTGCAAGAGTGCAGGAGGAATGTTTACACATGTTATGGCCAGAACGGCTCCAGTTGCATCTGGCTGGCTGGCTGTCAGCAACTTGGGCACGTTCGCTGCAATTGAAACTTAAACTTTTTTTTCTCCCTCACAAAATACGAAATACAAAATACGAAATAAAAAATTGTTGCAACAATAACAAATGTCGGGGGCTAAAGAAATAAATAAAGAGTGGAATCATGCCACACAGCACAGCACAATGCAATGCAAGTTTGAACAAAAGTTTCGACTCTGCGATGTGCGATGTGCGATGTGCTTGTGTATTCGGTTTTTTATGCAACTGTTCTACGGATGCGGAAACGCGTGTTGCGCCACTGCAATGGCCGCTTTGTTTGGCAATATTTGACTCAAAATAAAGTATAAACCATACGAATAGTATCCCCCTTTCGAGGGGATCTTCCCTGTTCGTGCGCTAAAGTTGCACAATCGAGCCACACGGACGTGGCCTAAATGCAATTCAATAGTTAACTTTCTGCCCCATTGTGGCACTTGGAACAATGCAGATTTATGCGCCGCTTATCTATGCTGCAGTTCAACGACATGGCAGAGAGATAGATACTCTCTGCCGAGGATGCCGCGTTAGTTGTGGACTCCATGAAAACATAATTAAAGTGCCAGCCAATTAAGCGCTTTGCCCAGCTTCGGACAACAATGGTGCTGCCGCCAAAAGCCAATGGCAATCATAAAGTCACTTGGTGCACGGAAATTGCAAGTTGCGGCTAAAAAGGTGGCACGCTTCAGCCATAACTTTAGCTGCTACTCCTGCGCCAGCTCCTAGTCACGTGTCTGTCTTGGCCTCTAGCTCTGAGCTTTCGCAAGTATTCAACAGCAGCAAAACGGAAATTGCAAACTGCGGTCGGTACCGCATTTCCACCCATCAGCGGCAGCGGCAGCTGACCATTTTTATTTATTTCTCATTTTACAAGCACCTTGGGAGCTGGAGCTGGAGCAGGAGCTGCAGCCAAAACCCAAGACCCAAGACCGCTCTTGTGTAATTATAAATATTTAATGCACTTTCGACTACGACCGCCATTGTGTGGTCTGCTCTACTGCACGAGATTGAGGTTCAGGTGCTGAACAGTGTGCACGGGCAGAGTCTGCTTCACCTCATTGCCGATCACCAGCTCAGTCTGCTGCGGTGGCTGTTGCTGACGCACAACCTCCAGCTCAACTTCGTGATGGGTCTGCGTGCCATGATGGTCGGCCACCAGCTCCACATCGATGTGCTGGTGCTTCTGTTGATCAGCCGGCTTAAGCTCCACCTCCACCACATGGCTTGGGCTCTTATGCACGGGCTTAATTTCCAACTCGATGTGCTGGGGCTTCGGTTCCGTCTGCTTGATGCCCACCTCAACCACATGGCTCTCGACAGGGCTCTGATGGGCTGGCTTGAGCTCAACTTCGACAGCATGGTGCTCGCCAGAGGTCTGCACCACAAAGCTTTGCTCGCTGAGTTGCTGCTGTTGCTTCTGGCCTGCTGGTCGCACCTCAGCAAAGACATGTGCGTGAGCATCCTGCGACGCGCTCTGTGGCATCACCCTGAGTGGGGGAACGGCCAGAACGGAGCCGACGAGTACCAAAATAATGACTGCTTTCATGTTGAAATGCCTTGAAGTGACTGTGATCCCAGCACCTCAAAATCGAGCTTAAATAGTCGAATTCAACGTCTCTCGTAGTGCAAAATTGGTGCACATAATTAACCATCCGTGTGCTGTTATCAGAAGCCGACTCCCTTCAGAACACTGCTAATTGCAGCAGATTAGATAACGCGCCGCGACATACAATGTACGATACCGAGAATGGAGAATGGAGAACGGAGAACGGGGTTTTCCTGTCATACAAATTTCTAATTAAACTCCAAAAAGGTGTAATAGCAAGAGGCGAGTTTAATGCACACACACAGAGACTCTCGCATGTATTAGCGAAATTCACGTCACCTTTATGTTGTAGATGCGCACCAAGTGGTCATCGCCACAGCTGGCCAGCTGCAGCTGCTGTTTCTGTTGCCCTGGGCGGAACTGCAGCCGGCGGACGGTCAAGTGATGGGCACGACTGCAAAAGAAAACACAAAGGTCAGACGAGACGGGATCAATCCCACACGAAGATCTACTCACTCTTTGTTTATGTCGCAGAGCAGCTTCCACTCGCCCGCAGCGAACTGATAAATCTTTATCTGGCCGGTTTCCGTGCCGCAAGCGAGAACATAAGTGTCAGTGGTGCCACTTAGGAAGTCTCTGGCAAAGGCCACCGCTGTAATGGACTCGTTCTTGAGCTCCAGAATGCCCGCCGCCTGCCAGCCATTCAACGAGGATTGTGCCTCAGTCTGTGCTTGTGCACCCTTCTGCCAAGCCACCACCTTTCCGTCCCGAGAGCTGGTCACAAAGTATCGCCCATCATGCGACCAATCACAAGCCCAAATGATGCGCGTGTGAACTCCGTTCGTTTTGTCTGTGGTGGCCACCAGACTGTAGCCAACGGTCGACTCCTGCCTCTCGAACAGCGACCAGCGGCGATCACGCGACACGGACACCAAATATTGTGCATCGGGGGAGAAGCTGAGCTGCGTAACCGTCAACTGATGTGCCCCCAGCTTCTGCAGCTGCTTCCAGTTTGAAGGATTCCATAGAATAATCTGAGCATGCTCTGCGGTGCTCGCTCGACAGGTGGATGCCAGGAGGGAGCCATCTGCAGTGGCGGCCAGCGCAAAGATCTCATAGCCATGCCCGTAGAGCTTCTGCAGCTCGGGCCAAAGCGTGTTCTGCATCAGAGTCTCCTCCTGTGGCGGCGTTTCCAATGTAATGGGCACAAAGTAGTTGTCTGGATACTCGTTTTTAGCCTTGGTTGCCTCGCCACTGTCTGGTTCTACTTTGTAGACAGCCTTGTTGGAGAGTCCCAGTGACGGCACGGAGGCACCTTTGGGCAAAGCTGCAAGCGAAACAAACAAAATGAATCACCTTCGGGAGGGCCAAATCCATTGATCACTTACAATCCAAAAGAGCGTCTCCCTGCTCATCCGTCTTCACGCCACTGATGTGACGAAAGTTCTCGATGAAGTTCGCTGGGGCCTGGAATGTGCGCACAATCTTCTCCTCGGCTCCGCTGGCAAACTTATAGCGTGAGAGCAGAGCCAGGGCCTGCATGTCGTAGCCGTGGACCTGGGGTCGGGCCAGCTCGTGCCACGTGCAGTTGCCGTTTTCCTGCAGCCAAGGGGCATGAAGACGTGTCGTCTGATCCGATGAGACAGTCATCAAGTAAGCTCCATCATGCTCCCAGGCCAGATCGCGCACTTCGCCATAATGACCGCCAACGACCACATTGGAGGTCCACATATGGGGCTGATCTGGGTTCTGGATCCATATGTGGAACCCTCCCTGATAGCTGTGGGCCATAATCGAACGTCCATCGGTTGAGAATTTGCCACCAAAGAAGCCCATCGAGTTGCCTCCCACCTCGCCCACGCGAACCTGCTCCAGCCACACTCCCTGCTCCGTTGGGGCCCACACAATGAGCGTCTTATCCGGCGAGGCAGACAGCAGACGTATCTCTTAAAGTAAAGACGGAATGTTATGAAGTTTTTTGAGGTTCAGTTTCCCGGCTCACCCTGCTGCTCTGTGATGTGCCAGTGAACGCCGTAGACCCAGCCTTCGTGCCCATACAGAACCGATTCTAGACTCACGGCATACCACGAATTCGCGCCCAACTGCAGAATCTTCTCCTCCACTTTGAGCTCGCCATCGTTCTCTGTCAGCTGAAACGGATCCACCCGGTTCTCCAGCATCTGCGCCTCGCTGCGTGGGGCAATCCGCCAGAGTCGTATGAAGTTATCCTGCGAGCCGCTGGCCAGCAGCAAATCCTCTCCATCGTAGACAAAGTCCAGTCCACGCACCCAGTCCTCGTGGCCAGTCAGCTTGTGAACGCATTCGAATTGTGCCCGTCCCTGTTCCTGTTCTTGACTGCCGCCAGCAGGGATCTGCTGTGTCCACAGTGAGACGGTTTCATCGTCGCCGCTGAAGGCCAGCAGCACATGATCGTTGGGCAGCAGCGTGAGGCGCAGGGAGAAGCAGAAGCCACCAGCCAATTGAATTGTCTGAAAGCACTCCACGTCGTTTTCCTTGTGGATCCACAGCTTGAGGGTATTGTCTGCAGCGGCAGTGGCTAGGAGCCAAGAGCCATCCGGCAGGCGCACGCCATCTACGGCATTCACTCCACTCGTGTGTCCCTTGAGCACAGTGCGCTTTGTGGCCCCAGAGTGATCCAATCGCCAGAGCACGGCGTTGGCATCGTCGGCCCCGGACAAAAGTAGATCATTGTCCAGCCACTTTACAGTGTTCACCCGCTTTGTGTGCTCCACGAGAGTGTGCAGAATCTTGGCCGAATTCCCATTCAACTAAAAGGAGAAGATTATCACAAATAGCCATTTTTTTGTTTATTTTATTCGCCTACCTTAGGATCCGCTATGGCCACGGCATTGCAGGCACCAAAGGCAATTAGCCCATTTGAGCCCCAATCGGCACATTCCGTGCAGCGATTGCAGGCCACTGAAGTGTAGAGATTCTCCACTTGCATGCTGTGTCACTTAAATCTTAAAAAGTAGCTTTTTAGCCAGAAACATTCGCAAATCAGTTTCCAGTCGGCTTTTTGTTTTGGTTTTGCACGTGCAAAATTATCGATAAGAAATACCGATTCTCTTTCAATAATACCGCAAATATACTAGAAAACCTAAACCATTTTCCTCGATTTTGATATTCTATATAACATTGCCAGCTAGTTAGAAGTCTCAGCAATAAAAATATAAATTTCTACGATTCATAAAGCAATTCTCCAAAACATTGGCTAGTTTTCATGAATTCTTTTTGCTGGATTGTTTACAAAATAAGGCTCTAATCAAAAGGTAAATACAAAATTAAATACGTCATTTGACTACTTGTTGCTTGTCAACCGGAATGGGAATTAGTATGGAATGGATTGGGACGACTGTCAACACTAAAACTATAATTTTTTCCGATTGACGGCGGTGTCACCAATCTGTTTAAAAAAGATTATTTTTCAACGTTGCCATTAAGTTTTCGAAATGCATCCCTGTGTATTTATCATGTAAAAATATGTATTTTGCTCTGACCTTTCTTGTTTAAACCTTATTTTCTTAAAAATTATATAAAAAGGAGGACCCAAAAACACTTAAACATGTAGAAAAATGATTAGCCGTTGAATTAAAATTGCATTTTCAATGCGTAGGATCTCAGCTAACTAGCAATACCTACCAGCATAGCAAAGTCGAGGAATATCATTCATGAACAGACAAGAAGAAGGTGGCCGCCCGACCCCAATAGTAAATATAAACAATCAGAGGAGACCGAACGAAATTTGTAGCAGTGCAGGGCGTCCGAGACATTAATTAAAAGTAATTTTTATAATTGATTCTATTGGGTGCACGGTTCGTTGTTGCAGTGGTCCGAGCGAGGTTCAGTTTGTGTGCCGCTTCTGTCTGAGTCACAGTGATTCCCCCGGAGTACGCGGATTTTCTGTATCAATAATTTGTTTTATCGCATCGCAGGGTCTTCAGTGTGGAATGCTTGAATGTGTTTCGCCAGCAGCATAATCGAAGCGCATAAGAAGTTATTTATAGCGCCCCCTGAGACCACGCCCACACGCTCAAGTGGCAGCCACAGTCGGGCGAGTATAATGTCGCGCAGCAAGTCCCGTCTACAGACGGAAGTGTGCGGGGACTGTGGGGCCACAGATCCCTCCTGGGCGAGCATCAACCGCGGCATCTTGCTGTGCGCCGACTGCTGCTCAGTCCACCGCAGTCTGGGGCGCCACATTTCGATTGTGAAGTCGCTGCGTCAGGGCAACTGGGACCCGTCAGTGCTCAATTTTGTGAACTCTCTGAACGCCCACGGGGCCAACAGTGTGTGGGAGCACTTGCTGGACGGCAGCAGCAACTTGACGGGCGGCAAACATGTGCCACGCTGGCGCAAGCCTACGCCCAAGGATGCCCTGCATCCCACGAAGTCGGACTTCATCAAGGCCAAGCACGTCAATCTGACATTTGTGCTGAAGCCCAGTCTGCAAGACGACGACGACTCCAGCGGCAGTGGCGGCAATCTGGAGCAGGAGCTGAGCAGGCAGCTCCACGCAAGTGTGCGCACCAGCAACCTGGAGACTTCGCTGCGCTTTCTGGTGCAAGGTGCCGATCCGAATTACTATCACGAGGACAAGCTGTCCACGCCGTTGCACATGGCGGCCAAGTTCGGGCAAGCATCGCAAATCGAGATGCTGCTCATCTACGGCGCCGATGTAAACGCCTTGGATGGCAATGGTATGACGCCCTTAGAGCTGGCCAAGGCCAACAATCACAACACCATTGCCGAGCGCTTGCTGGATGCCATGTACGACGTCACTGACAGGATCATTGTGTTCCTGGGTGGCAAGAGGCCCGATCACGCAGTGAGTTTTAACCTTTAAGCATGGAAAATGGAACGTTTTTTGATCATTTCTGCTCCTCAGAGCGGGCGCCATCTGACAATACCCGAGACGAGCGGAGCGGACATCAGCGAGCAGCTGAAAATTGCCAGAGGAAAACTGCAGCTGGTGCCGAACAAAATGTTCGAGGAGTTGGTTATGGATCTATACGATGAGGTGGATCGTCGAGAGTGCGAAGCCAGTGAGTCGGATCGGAGATTGTTTCTCTAATAAGTGATATTTAATCATTTTTCAACCCCACTGCAGTTTGGTCCACGAGCACCTTGAATGCTGATCATGCAACAGTGCCATTCTTGCCGGCTAATCCATTTTTGAGTGCCACGCGCAATCAGGTTCGACATGGCTGCTGCTGCAGTGTGTAAATTATTTGAACCTTCATTTCTCATCGTTTTGTTTTGTACACCCAACACACAGGGTCGTCAGAAATTGGCACGTTTCAATCGCGGCGAGTTTGCTGGCCTCTTGACTGACGTTCTCGTCGATGCTTTGCGGCGCCAGAACATGGCCAATCTGCGTCCGATGGATGCCCCACTGCCCGGTCATCATTCACTGCAATCGCTGCCGTATGCAAACAATTCACTTTTGCTCAGCTCATTCGAGCAGAGCAGCCACGATCCGAACTTGTCCGACGATGAGCCCATCTATGATCCAGTGGCCAGTGATGATGATTATGCCCCAGTGCCACCGATGGCACAGCAGGTAAACCTAATGCGCCAAAAGATACTCAAGCTGAACAACAGCTTTGGCTAGACACACGTAACCGAAGAGACTGAAAGTTAGACATCCTGTGCTGTTCCTTTCCATTGTGTTCATCCTTAGGCAGGCAGGGCACTATAGCCCCTGCTCTAAGTTCATATATAAACCATCCCTCAACAGTAGAGTCCAAGTGTAGAATTACAAATGCAATAAAACTAGCCTGAGACGTGTGAAAGTGTAGTTTGACTATGTTTTAGTTTAGTTTCTGCTTTGTGTATATTTTAGCTTTAATTATGTTTGATTTTCGTTGAATTGTATTTATGATTTCTTTGTTTTTGTTGCTCATTTAGGCCATTGTCCATACGCCACCGCGCAATGCCAATTCGCACACCGAAATGGAAACGCTGCGCAAGCAGCTCTGCGAGTACAAGTCGGAGATCAATCAGCTGAAGAACGTGGTGCAGATGCTGTCCAGCGAGAACACACAGCTAAAGTCCAAGTTCTCCAGCACCTCCAACAACAGCGTCTACGATGAGCCACTGTGAGAATATTTTATTTATTTTTGATTTCCTTATTTCCATATTTTTGGTTGGTTTTTCCTTTTTATTTTTGGGGTATAGTCGCATTGATCTGAGCTTAAGCAGTCCCGACACAGAGCACGAGCCCATGTCGCTGCCCGAAGGCAGTGGAGCCAATGCGGATAGCGCCTCTTCGAACAACTCCTCGAACCAGTCGACCATCAAGCGGCCAGCCAGCATGTACGAGCGTCGCCTGGCGCCCCACGTGGCCAAGACCCATACGGATGTGCGGAACACCACGAGCATGTACCAAATGGCTGGCGAGGGCAAGCCTTTCGGAGAGGAGGTTAAGCTGCGCTCAGATTTGGTCACGCGCTGCCTGAAGGAACTGATACTGGCCATGCAGCCAGTGCCAGAGGACCAAAAGCAATCGATTGCACCGCATGGCGAACTCATACGAAGTGCCGTCACAGATCTGATTGCTTTGTACTCAAACTTGGTGAGACTCGCTGGCCAAGTGTCCGATTTAGTGTTGATTTAATTGTATCTTTTGCATTCGATTTGCATTTTTGCAGCCGCCAAATACTAGCGAAAAGACGCGAGAGACTCTCAAGCAGCTGACCCGCCAGAACATACTCATTCAGCACGAGTGTGAGAATCTGCAAAAGGCCATCGAGGCGGATGACAAGCAGGCCATACAGAAGAATACATTGGAGGTGCGCGACTGTGCCTTCCACATTGCCAGTGCCATAAAGACGTTGGTATTGCAGTTCTACTGAAAAGGGAAGGCAATTCAAATAAGAAGTTTAACTCTGTTCCCCCTTGAGCATTAACAAACCCGACTAAGTGCCCCTGTCGACCAACCAACGTGCTTCCGCTTGACAAGTAATCGATCCCCTTTTAAGACAACCTCTTTTACATATACTATTTTATGTACGTATTTAATAAATGTTCACATCAATGTATGTACTTTGTTCAATATACACAAAATTGCGATTCTCTATAGAAAAAGATGATTAAAATGGTTCGAATTTTCGCGGATTTAAACGAGAAGATAGTCACGTATATATGTATGTGTAGCATGTACATACATATCATTTAATATCAGGTGCTGGGCGGGGGATCCCTCTCAATTAGGGCACATATTGTACATTTTAGTTAACTATTTGTTCTAAGCATTGGACAATCAGCTAAGCATTGCATAAATATTTATGAATATTTTGACTCCCATTAATTGTTTAGCTGCATACAATATATAATTGATTTTGATGCTACCCCTCGTCTTTTCTTGCCGCTGTGTTTTGTTTGCATTCCTGTTGGTCGTCTGTTTGGCAATCAGATTGCCACACACTGTCCTCTCTGCTTGAGCTACTACATTCTGTTGTTGTGCAAAGTTCGAGGAACTTTAACTGATTAAAGCCATTCATTTAGGTGTACTTCAGGACTATTCCCTGCTGTCTACCAAAATAATATTCGGGCGGGCTCTTTGTGTGCGCTCCAAAAGTATTCATAAAAATATACATGTCCATCTGCAGATATATGCACATACAAAATTTAGGAGCGTTATCTAAAATATTGCTTTACATTCATTTCCATTGGGTGGCTCAACGAGTATTTCCTTTTACTTTTCCTACTCCTCATCCTACAACCTATTTTGATTGGGTAATCAAATCATTTGAAATGAATCAGTTTAGCTAAAATAAATTAAGTTTAATTACGGACTACAGATACATTTATGAGTCGTAGGATCAACATACATTCTGGAGGAAGTCTTAAAACGTTTGCAACGAAGATTAGTAACAATGAACAGCAAAATACATGGATAGGATAGATCCCAGTTGATGGATCTGCAAACCTAACTAGCTGGCTTAATACTTTGACTGCTGTCTGCTGTCTGCTGACTGACCTTATACTTAATCAAATATTCCTCTCCACTTCGGGCCCTGGCTTAAAATCAAATTGTCTAGATTTGTAACTAGAAGAACGAAAAAGAGAAATCAAAAATCAAATTAAATGCAACGAATGCCTGAAATGTCTTTGCAATAGTTCTTTACTCGTCCTCGGCCTCGGTTATCGTAGAGTTCATAATCTGCGTCTCCTTTTTGTACAAAAGCTGCCGATGATGCTGCAAAAAAAGGAAAGGAAAGTTACAGAGTAACATCTGACATTCCGCTCTCTCCTACCTCTTCATTCTGAATCATGACAATGCGATGCTCCAGCTGTGGCGCCAGCTCGCAGGAGGACTGCTCCAGATCATCCAGGGAGGCACGACGCAGCATCTGAGAATGAAAGTTAAGTGAATGTTAGCTGCGATTCGCTTTCCATTTCCATGCTCGTGCCACGACTGACCTTCTGTGAGTTGCCATGCGACAGATCCATGGACTTGTTGTGGTGACCCACGGACAACTTGCGAATGGGCGATGGTCCATCCAGGTCCATGCTGTCCAGGCACTGCACCAGGCTATGCCGCCTCGAGAGTGTGACCAGCGACTGTCGGTGCTTGGTGTTCTGGCCGCACTTGCGCGAATTGATGGCCTTGAAGTGATTCTGCAGTGTGATGCCCAGCTCTGGACAAGCATCGTCATCCATCTGGTGGGGGGGGGAAAAGGAACAAAATGAGCTCCAGTAAAATCAAATGATGGAAGGAGACTCACCAGCACATTGACACCTTTGAACATGGTATAGCCATCGCAGCCCATGAAGATGTAGCTCTTCACGCACAGCTTGTAGGTTTGCTCCAAGTTGAGGTACTCATCGCCCACTTGGATCAACTGGGGATCGATGCGCTTGCCGGGCTCTGCCAGTGGATTGAAGGCGAAACTGATGCCAGCCACCTGGGGAAAGCGTCCCTCCAGCTTCGGATAGGCCGACACACCGTTCTCCAGGGCCTGCCACAACACACGGCCGCTGACCTCGAGCAGGATGAGGGGATCCCTCATGGGTATAACATTGACCAGGTCACCCATGGTGAAGGCACCAACCGGATGAATGCGATCCGAGCGGAAGGTGCCGCCATTGAGTATGACCACATCGGCACCCACCGCAGCCAGCACCACGTCGCACACCCAATTGCCCAGATTCGTTTCCTGTGTGCGCACCCGGGAGAAGCGGCCGTCCAGCTCCACGCTGAACACACCCATCACATCCGACAACTTGCTCTCAATGAACTCTGTGGAAGCAACGAAGGTGAAGCATTCAAGCCAGGGACAGGCAAAGACATGGCAAAGACTACTCACTGGCATACTTGGAGAGCTCCTCCTTGAGTTCGGGATCCTCTGGTATTTTGGCCGTCACATCCACACACTTGACATCCGTGGTGAAGTGCTCCCGATTGGCGGCATCCCGCTCTATGGTGATGACCGAAAACTGCTGAAAGTCCGTGCCGGACTTGACGATCATTTTGCCATTAATCTCCGTCACCTCGCGCACGTGATCATGCCCGCCCAGGATGATGTCAATGCCGTTGCACTTCTCTGCCAGATTGATGTCATTCGGTGTGCGCATGTGGGTCAGGGCAATGATCAGATCGCAGCCCTCGTTGCGCAGCTCACGGGCCAAGCGATTGCCCGCCTCCACGTAGTCGATGTACGTGACTTCATTGGGATCGATGGTGGGCAGCGTCTCCAGCCACTCCCGCTCCACCAGTCCAATCAGGCCAATCGAAATTTGATTGTGCAAAATGAAGTGTGAGATTTTGCCACCACCCAGCGGACGGCCGGTTTCATTGTCCACCACATTGGACATGAGCCAGGGGAATTCCGTTTTCTTGATCAGCTGCACCAGCACATCCAGGCCGTGATCTGCAAGGGGTAAGCGATTATGTTTAGCCTCGGGTTTCGCCCTTCCTCTGCTCTTACCAAAATCATGATTGCCAAAGACGGCGCAATGTGTTCCCACCGAATTGAGCACGGGAACCATTTGTTCTCCCTGGGTAAAGGTGCTCACTGCAAAGAGGGAAATCCTTGAGAATATGTTTGTTAGCCACTCCACTGCCTGCCACTTACACATGCTGGGCGAGAAGGCGTCTCCGCTGAAGAGCACCAGCGGATTGAGATG
Source organism: Drosophila guanche (assembly GCF_900245975.1). NCBI lineage: Eukaryota > Metazoa > Arthropoda > Insecta > Diptera > Drosophilidae > Drosophila > Drosophila guanche. The sequence goes on along the minus strand of NW_022995743.1, from coordinate 8,555,455 downwards.
TGCATAGCCCTTGATGGCGGTGGCAAATCGGGCTGCACCGCCCACGGGCTCCGTCTCAGCCATGGACTCAATGTTGTAGACATCGTTGTAGTGCAAAATGGTCAGGGGCTTGTCCTCGCCCTCGGTCATCTTTAGCAGCTTCTTGGTCTTCTCCAGCTGCGAGGAAATCGATGTGGAACGGCCGTTCAGGCCGTGCGGTGCTGTCCGCGTTGAAGATCCGCGATGGCGCGGACTCTGCGGCTGGCTGACGGAGGCGTAGACGTAGGCGCGCGTCGGGTGTGTCAGCAGCTCACGGGCGTCCTGCGGCGTCAGGGACAGGCTGCCGCTGGGATCCTCTTCGTTGCCAAAGTTGGTTGAGCCGCACAGAGAGGCAGCGGCACTGGATGTCGCAGCGGGCACGGATGTCGAGGTGGGCACAGTGGCCGTCGGCGTTCCCAGCGATAAATCGAGAGATCGAAAATTTGGATTGCTGCTCTGCAGCATGGACAGCGTGCGTGTGCCTGCGTCGCGAACCTCAATGGACGCCTGCAAAGGAGTAGAAGAGCGGGAAATCGATCAATTGCTTTGCAGGATTCGGAATCTTTCACTTTACAGGAGCTGGACACACTGTGACACACTGAACAACATTAAGTAAGAGTCAAGAAGGGCAACTGAAGAGAGTCAAGCGGGTGGTGGGCAAGTAATGAAATAAATAGGAACAAAGCTAGGGGGGTGGTTACCACGGGGGGTTGTGCAGGTTGGAGTTTGGGGTTTGGGGTTTGGGTTACACTTAGACACTTGGGTGCTGGGTGGTCAGAGAAGGGTTCGGATGCAATTTGACAGAAACCTGCTTCAGCCAGCCGACCACGTTGCCCATGGTGGCGGCGCCTCCTGAACGGTTGCTGCCCGACAAGTGGCTGTGGCGACGACTTGGTCCGTGGCCAGACGGTGACGGCGTTGTGGGCGGTGCACCATCTCCTCCACCTGCTCCTTCGGTGCCCGCAGTGCTCATCCTACAGACGCTGCTTGGTAATGAAAATCGTAAATTGCAAATTGGCACACAAAAAAAGGTTTCGTTCACTCCCGGATTACGCTTTCGCTGAACTTACAGAAAGCCCTGGAAATACTTCACACTGCGTAGCCGCATTTTGCAATGCAAAATTGTAAATGATATGTGGAAAATATTTCGTAATTTCGCGCTAAAAATATATGTACGTGGGGGAGAATTCAACGTTCTTCACCGCTCGGACAACAGACTGTAAATGTGAAGCATTCATTCTTCTCTCCTTCAATGCAATGCAATTATAAAGAGATGAGACTGAGAATGAAAGTGCAGAGACTAAAACAGAACTGAAGGAAATTTCATTTATTTGCTCATCGAAACAAAGTAGAATGAAAGAATTAACCGCACCCATCTCAGCGTAGAGAGCAGCGGCAGACTGTCTGACTATCTGCCATCACATTGACATTGATAATGAAAGCAAACGAGCAAATCGGTAAAGTCATCCACACAATGCGCCCATACGCAAGGTCTTGTCTGTGTGTTTTTGCTCTTCTGGCATGTCGCACACAGGACACAGGACACAGGACAAGTAATGGTGTGCAGTGGCGCGAGTACAGGAAATGCATGGGGGGAGTAATGAAATAATGAAAATTCCCCCGATGCCATCAATGGGTTTGAAGCTGGCTTTAACTGGGCTTCCCTGTCAGCCAACCAACTTACACTACTTGTGTATAGACAACAGACAATTTGTTCGCCTAATTATCTGCAGAAATGTCCAATGGAATTCAATTACGAGTATTAAGTTATGTGCAGTAGTTGCTGCTAAAATTCCATTTAATTCATTTATCTAAAACGAAAACTCAATTAAATTCATTTTTACCCCTAAATGCACTTTAACAAAGCAATCGAATCGGTTTAAATCCTTCACACGTGTGTTACAAATTGTAATTCCGAAGAAGATTTTGAACAAGCGTTAAACGGAAAAGGATTTCCACACCGATGAACCAAAAACACACGTTCGTAGGCCATTCTTTTTGACTCTGAATACATTTAACAAATATTCATGGGTAATATAAATTCAGACAGTGCGGAGAACACAACAATTGCTTCTGGGTATTTGGTTTTCGGTGGAAAACTATAATTATTGCTTAGTGGAAATTCGACTATTGCCGTCCGCTGCAGTCCGGAAATGAGTTGCAGGAAACACAGGTTTAATCATTTATTCAATTTAGTTTCAATCTGGAAGTTCTGCGAGCACAGAACTCACTGCAAATGCAATTTCATTTTCACTTTCCTCGCCGGCCAAGCGGGGAACGATGTGAAAGTTCAGAGGGAAACCATTGCATGCATTCAATGGAGGCAATCGAGCATGCGATGTGGTTTTGCCATCAAGGCAAAGTGGAGACACCCTACAAGACAAGCCAAGGGTTAAGGGTCAGTTGGCTGCCAAGTGGGAGACGCAGAGAGAGTCACATCCCATCCCATCCCATCCGATTGCTGCTTGTTTTTACACAAGCCTAAGGACAAGCGTTGTTAAGGGCAACGCCATACACACACACAGACAACATGTATGTGTGAAGTAAGTTTTGCAACAGTTGGAATTAGGACTGGGTCTGACCTCGAGCCTCGTTTTATCGCACAACAAAAGTTCATTAGCATATTGGGTGGGTCGTCGGTGCTCAGACAGTGTATGCTGATTGCCATTTTGGAGCAATTCTCGTTTCGGCTCCCGAGACGGAAATGAAGAGAAATGAGCCAGCCACACATACGAACTGAATAATTAAAGAGAATTTCTTCATCTAATTTCAAACATGAAGCCGCGCAGTGCAAGGACTACCCAAATGCCGCCCCAACCTTGACATACGAAGATTAATCAATATGTTTTCATAGGTCAAAATATTAGTGCTTCCACTTGAAAATCTGTTAAGTTCTATCTACCGTTACTCACTTGCGTGTGTGGCTCAGCCGCAGAAGTGAGTGCTTCAGTGGTTCTTCTGTCTGCTCCTCTCAGGGTTTGGGCCAGCGACTAACGGTAAAGCTTCGTTGTGGAATGCAAGAGAACTGCTAGAAATAAACCAAGACCAATATTAATTAAAACTTTGAGTAAAAGAATGTTCAAACAATGGTTTCCCAGTATCAGCAAAAGCATTGTTAATCGATTCTTTCAACTTCATCTTTAAACCCCTTTCAACGCAATTGAGCACCGAACGAGACACACACTCGCACCCACACCCACACCCACACGCACACGCACCGTTCACACTTATCTTTGCCGCTGGCCATTAAACGTGAAGCCGCCAGCTGCTGCTTGTTTTCAGTTCCGTCAACTGATGCCCCTACGACTACTACTTAACTACTAGTTGTGGGTAACTCGCTTCAAGGTCCTAAATCTTAGCAATTTTTAAGTAATTGCTTAAACATAATTGATGAGAGAGCTAACCTACCAAGTGACAATGTCTTGTATAACTATTTATATCCGCAATTCAAAACAATTTCGAAACTTTCAAGGTCAGAGAACACACAGAGAAGATACCTGAATGCGGTCACACTCAATGCCCTAGACCTTGTTGGGCAGTGTCACCATCTCGGACACCACATCTCAGTCAGTAGAGGCACTTGTTGTAAATGATTAAGATACCTACACATATACACACATATATGTATGTACATTCAGCAATGCCAATGCAGTTTCAAGCACAGTTCCTAGCACAATATGGCAATCAGCTGTGCTAGAACGAGAGAGCGTGCACGCGAAAGCTTTCTCTCACGCCACTGAAGGCTTTTTGCTCTCTCGCTCTCTGTGTCTCTATTTTAATAAGCAAACACGTTGTTTGGGAACGCTCTTTTATCTTTAAGTTAATAAGCAAAAACGTGTTGAACGGTAAACGGTTAGCTGTTCTACATATACACAATATACATGTCATGTTCATGTCCATGCGTATATTTATATTTACTTCTCTCCGCAATTGTCTGTGTGTGTGTTAGTGTGTGTGTGTGTGTATCATGCGTAATAATTCCATGAGGGTTACGGGTTTCGTACACTTGAACTTACAGCTGTCTCCTGGCAAGTAAAAATAAACTGTTTATGCAGTTAAACAGCGCGTAGGTTGTGCTTTTTGGGCCCTGGAGCTCCAGTTTGCCACCTTTGGCCCGCAAAGAACACCCAACAACCCAGTCCCCTCCTCACCCCACACCACAGGTGACTCGAAAAGTACGCGTGTGCGTGTGGTGGGGGAGGCATTAATAATTCAACACTTCATCTGAGCGCGGACAGGGCATTATTTCATATTTGCAAATCCCTGTGAATTTCCAAATTGGAGCATCCGCCGTCCTACATCATTCACACAATGTACCACCACCCCCGCATCCAATTAGAGCACTCACAATCACTTTCACTGGCAATCGTCGTTTGCAATTTGAATTTCACACACTTTTGCTGCAGGTTAATCAATTACACTGATAACGCTGCTTCGCCTTTCGCCCTTCCACCTTCCCCTTTCCGTTGTCTCAACTCGGCCATTGTTCACGAGTCGCAACTCAGCACTCTTTTTGCGCGTTTGTTTACGGTCTACACTTACAAATTGCTTCGGCTTGCGTTGACTCCAAATCCGTATTGTTTCCTTGTGAAATTGGCAAATTTCCTTTCTCCGTTTTGTGCTGCTAAGTTTTGAATGTCCTGTAAAATTGCTACGCCTGATATAATTTTTCTGTTTGGGTACAAAATCTTATGCGTATTGAAATGAAACGGTGCAAAGTATGGAGTATGGGAAAACACGAGAAATGCCAAAAGAACCGTTCACTCGCAGCGGGCAGAAAAACTGTAACTGGCCTCCGCTTCCAAGTGAGTGTGCGATGCGAAGCGCTGATGGACCCATGTGCGGAGAGCATGCGCCCACCGCAAAGCGACTAACAGCAAAGCTTTCGCAACTTAACAGAGCAAAGCGAGTCTGTTGAGCCAAGATCAAATGTGCAGAGGCGAAGCTTTCTATGGTATTCAATTTAGAAATATAAATATAATTTCTATAAATCCGAAAGCTTCAAGAGCTGGCAAGACAAAAGCTCTCCGCAAGGTGAAAGCGTTCGCCACTCTGAATATTCACATACAGTGCTAGCGGATTCGCAGAATTGAAGAAAAATCCCACAGCGTCTTTATTATTTAATGGTTTTATTTATAGTACCTCACTTTAAAAATTACGTTATACCAATATTACATTAAATGTGGTTTGTTTCGTTTATTACATGGGTGTTGGATGTGTTCCATTTCTCTATTTCTCGGGGCCGTTACATAGATAGATTTTTTATTTTCTGGGGATTTTGTTTGCATGGGTTTACATTTATGGTTTTTATTTAATAGATATTTCTGTATACGCATATTTGATAATCCAAAATGTGCTATAATATTGAGTGGTTAAAGGTTACACTTATACGTTTAGTTAGCTTAGGGTTACGTGTAATATTTCATTTAGTTTTTAGTTTCCAGTGATCCATTTTCCCCATCGTTTTTTTTTTTTTTCAAGTTTCTGGGCATTTTTTTTAATTGCTCTTGCGGCAATTTTAACAATGTTATGATATTTTATGTGTGTTTTTTTTATTGTTGATTTAACTTTTGTATATGCTACTCGTACTTCATAATGCTGTCATTAATTTACAATGATATACAGTTTACAGTTTTGCTATAAAACACTTGTGAATCCAACTAAAGATAATAGGAATAGAATTAAATAATGTCGAGTATAAGGTAAGCATATTGCATTCAGTTCTACGGATCTATAACTCTAAAATAAATTAGTTTGCAACTTTGATTCTCAATTTCCACATATGTACCTCTCCCTTTTGGTTTCTCTAACCACTAATAAAACTATATTTAAATGTATTTACAGATTGTTTCCACCACGCGCTCTCCTCTCCGGAATCGCCTAAACTGAGATGAAACCAAAAATAGTCCAAGTTACTATTATTATTATGTCATCAAGTACTCATATTCATATTCATTTTCGGTTGAATTTTGGATTTCTACATACATATTTACGCTACTGGAAGTTATCATACATTTGATTTTATTTTTTATATTTTTTTTTAGTTTTTAAATTGTTTATCTTACGTTTCTTGCAGATGTTGGTGGAAAGTTGTTTTATCTCACTAAAGATTTACACAAATAATATTTCCAAGTGGCATTCTAACGTTGCCTGAAAGAGAAACTATTTCAAATTTTCTATGCAGAAATATGGGTTTATTTTTACTCTCTTTAATTTTTGTGTCTGCTGATACTAAACTAGAAATTTTATACTTCACTTTGAGGACTCCAACTACATACATACATATATGTACATAATTGTGGAGGTGTGTATTTATTTATTGGTTGTTTTCTCTTACATACTCTCGACTGCGTTTGCGATGTGTTGGCAAAGTTCTACTGTGTCCACTTATGATTTTTGTTTGTTTTGTTTATCAAAAATACATTTTATTTCACGTGTTACTTCAATTCTACATTATGTATTTTCTACGTATCCTAAATTCAATTTGAAATCAAATCAAAATAAAATGTTGTGGCTTCAGGGCGTTTCCGTAAAATTCATATAACTTTCTTTCTGATTTGCATCTGGGTTGATTTTTGTTTCCTTTTCCTTTGTCGCTACACGCTAATGAGTTTAATTGCTAGGACCTTGATAATTTGGTTTAATTCTATTTTAAGGTATTTAATCTTTCCTTCCCTCGCTCTCAACACGGTATGGTATAAAGCATTTGATTTGATTCAAGTGTTTCTGTTTCTTTGCTCTTTTCGATATTGTTTTGGGCTTTTGGCTATACGGTCGGGTCGGTCTTCACCATTTCACGGCGCACTTTCAGTCTCACACTAAGCGAAAATTATGATAGTTGATGTGTTTGTGTGTGTGTTTGTTTGTGTCAGGGGAGGAGGGGATAACTAGAATCAGAATTCTGCTACTTTTTTCCTTACACCTACGCCTGACCCTCATTCAAAGTTTTCCGAATGGTTACAAGTCCAAATTATAAACATATACATATATTATATATACATTTATATCTGTATCTATATGTGTACGTACATTTATGCATATATTTTATGTCCACTAAAAACAGACTACTCTTCAAGCCGCCAAACTAAAAACACCAAAAAGAAACTAATTCATTAACTTTCGAGTCTAGGGCAAAGCAAAATTCATGTTTCCTGTACGATCTATATATCTATATCTTTCTTTCTCTCTAGGGTCTGCTTAAACGGCTAGAACAAAAGGACTTTGAGAACCTACAGCTATTTAACTATGTTCCGTATATTGTAGATAAAGCATATTTCTTTCTCATTATATTTACATTTTATACACATCTCAATTGTGTAAATTTACTGTCCAAATCTAGCTAATCGTATTTGTGATTGGATTTGATTGGATTGAATTGGATTGGATTACTCTTGGGAAGTTTGAAATGGAGTTTTTTCCGACTGCTGCTGCTACCCCTAACTCGTTCTATGGTTTGGACATTAGCAAATGAAACTGCATCAGCTTGCGCTTCCAGTGCTTATAATTAAATCTAAATTTGATGTCCTCGGACTTGGCCACGCCGGCAATCGTTTTTATATCCTCCCCATCATGTTCCTGCTCCTGCTCCTGCTCCTGCACCTGCCACCGAGGCTGATCCTGCTTTCAACGCTTTTGTTTGGACGATTTCTTGCGCTTGCTGGTGCCAGTTGCTGCCGCTGCTGCTGTGGCCATGCCTGTGACTGTGGCTGGAGGTGCGCCAGCCGGTCCGCTGACCAACGCTGATATGCTGGCAAAGGGCGTAGTACTGGGCGTGGTGGTGCTGGTGCTAGAGCCACCACAACCTCCAACTGCTGCTCCTCCTATTCCACCGGTGCTGCCCATTATTGCCGCAGCATGCAGTGATTCTCAACTACGCTCGGGCGTGCCATGGTGCTGATAGATCTGCTGAAGCTGCTGCTGCTGCTGTTGCTGCTGTTGCTGTTGGCTATGCACCACCTGGCTGCTTGACGTTACCACGTCCTGTTGCATGTGCTGCGGATGGTGGCCCTGATGCGGCGACTGCTGTTGCTGCATGTGCACCACATGCTGCTGCATATGCTGCGGCGTTGGCGGCCCCTGAGACGAGCTGTGATGCTGCGGTGTGCTATGATGCTGCGGCGTTGCCGGATGCGGCGATGGACTGTACGGGAACTGTTGCTGCAACATATGCATCTTTTGCATAAATAAATCAATTGTTAATTCAATTTATGTGTTAGTCAAAGCGTAAGTGTGTGACTGAGCGTGAGAGTGGGAGCTACATACCGAATTCTCCTGACTGTGCTCGATAATCTCAATGCTGCCCGTGGTGTTGCCCGAGGTGTTCATCAGCGATACGCCGCTTGTGTTTGCCACCACATCGTACTTGCCACGCTTGAAGCGGCCGTACAGCGAGCTGTAGGGCAGGTTGTAATGGATGGCCGCCTGGTTGATGGACATTTGGCCAACCCTGTGGAAGTAATTTGACAATTAGTTGGCCCCGAGAGCATTCAGATCTAATCAAATACTTACCGCACTGAGTTGAGGGCCTCGTTCATGGCATCCTCGGACCATGGTGTGGGATTCGAGCGCGACAGCTCAATGCCCTCCCGCTTGCAGCGTCCGTAAAGTGTTCCTTTGTGGCAGTGAATTGAATTTGGAGTGGAGGGAGAGAATGGGATTAGTTTTGGGAATGCCCAGACGAATGGATTCAAGACGAGAGCGAAGAAGACAATCATCAGAGAAGAAAGCAACGACGAGAACAACAACAATTCGATGCAGATGGATTTGAATTCCTTTCCCATTTGGATTTCGAGTTCGATTTTGGTTTTTTTTTTTTTGGGTCCGACTCACCTGTGGGTATGCCAAACTCAGCGCTGGCTTTCTGTACAGAGGTATTACCCGCCCGGATCGCCTCCAATGCACGCTCCAAGTCCTCGGGCGTCCACGTGGTTGGTGCGGCATTGAATGGCGCCGCCAGGCGGATGCCCTCACGACGCGCTATCTTGTAGAGCGTCGATGAGGGTATGCCAAAGGCTTTCGATGCCTTATTGGCGGATATTTGGCCCGAACGTAACGCCTCCAAGGCATTCTGCAGGGCATCCTCGTTCCATGACTTGGTGCCGCCCTCCTTCTTGGGCGTTTCGATGCCCAAACGATGAGCACGCTGCCAGAGGGTGGTCGATGGGATGCCATAAATGGCAGATGCTTTCGTCAGGCTCATGTTTTGATTCTTTAATGCATCTAAAGCTGAATTCATATCATCTTGTGTCCAAGCTTTGGGACCATTAAACTGACCTTTCTCGCCAGAGCCAGAGCCAGTCCCACCACCCATGCCCCCACCACCACCAGCACCACCGGGGCCGCAAACGCTGCCACCCAGCCCGCCTCCATGCTGCTGATCCAAGTTCGTATAGTGCGGCTCCTTCTGATCGTGCGGCGAACCATTCGCGATCATCATCGAATCCTCGCTCGTATCCGAATTGTACATATCTACACGAGGACAAAGGGGGGAAGAAGCTCATCAATAAAGGATCGTTCAAAGAGTTCTATTTTCTGTTGTTGCCACTCACCCATATGCCCTGAGGACATCATGTTGACAATCTCCGGCGTTATAATCATTCCAGGCTCATGCTTTATTTGGCTCGGATCAATCTCCATGACAGTTGCCCCACTGATCTCCGCGTGCGTCACATGCCCACCATGTTGGGCGTGCACAGCTGCCGCAGCCGCAGCCGCCGCCTGCTGCTGTTGCTGTTGCTGTTGCTGCTGGTGATGCTGCTGCTGTTGCTGCTGATGCTGCTGTTGTTGCTGCTGCTGCTGCTGCTGCTGCTGTTGGGCCTGACTTTGGGCCATCAGCTGCTGGGCATGGAGGTGTTGCTGCTGCTGCTGCTGCTGCTGTTGCTGCTGCTGCTGCTGTGCCTGATGATGGGCATGCTGCTGCTGGGCGTGGGAGATCGCATGCTGCTGGGCAGCCGCCAGATGCTTGGCATCGATCACCTCGCTCTTGATGTGCTGCACGAGGTTCGAGTTGCTCTCGTCCCCGGTATGATGATGGGCTATCGAATGCATGGGAGATTGATCGAGTCGATGGATCTGCTGCGCCAAATGATTGTCAATGTCGAGCGGTTCGGTGGGATCTAAACAAAGCAAAGAGAGCGGTGGAGCGGTTAGCTTTGATCGAATCGAAATGGTGTAGAGAATCCCAGTAGCTTTCAATCTACAATACCAATAACTCACTTGATAGATCGCGTGTGTCCGTGCTGGGGTTGCACGAGAGGTCGACGTGCTCCGTAACGGTGACTGGTGTGGCAGATGGTGCTGGTGGCTCGGGTGTGAAGTCCAGGAATCCCATGGGCACGCCTAGCAGGCCTCCGTTCTGCATGCAATCAAGATTCGTATACAAAAGAGAGGAAACAACGTTAGGGATGGTGTGGAAAATGCAAGGAGGGGACTTGATCTGATCTGGACTGGACTGAACAGGACAGGACAGGACAGGACAGGGCTGGGTCTGCGGTTTGTCTATTGCCTAATTGAAGGGATCGCCTGCTATCCCTCTATCTGGGTTGCAGGAAAGAGACTGAGGCTGAGGCTGAGGCAGAGGCTGAGGCTGAGTGCTAAGACGGAGACTTGAACGTTGAGACGGCGACACACTTACCATGCCCATGCCTAAACTAGTCATATTTTTTGTATCTTTTCCGTCGCGCGCTACTACAATTTGTGTGACGATGGCTTGGCCCGCTGAGGTCACTCCGCCGCTCACGCCCGTTGCATTGTTCGAGTGGCTGGACGAGTTGGACGATGGCGAGGCCAGCGATTGCTCTGTCTTGCAGATTTTGCTCGGCTTGCTCTCGTGCTCGTGCTCGTGTTCGTGGGAGTGTGAAAGATTGTGTGAGTGATCGTGGGAGTGGTCGTGATCGTGATCGTGATCGTGATCCACGTCCGACTCGTCACCGGTGCCCGGCACGGGTATATAATTGCCCTCGGCCGTCTGCTGTAGGCTCACAATGGATGTCTGATTCTGGCCCTGTATGAGCAGCGTCTGCGAGTGATGATGCGCCGGCTGTGGCTGCTGGGAGACGCCGCTGCTGCTGCCGCTGGCGCTGCCTCCGACCAGCTGTAGATCCGGAGACTTGGATCGCTTGAGTCGCGACTTGCGCGTCGTCGGCTGGAGCCCGGACTGTGACTGCAAGCTGCCAGCCCCGCTGCCGCTGCTACCACTCGCTGTCGTGCTGAGCAGCTGTCCACCCAAAGGTACACTGCCGCCACTGGCCACTCCGTGTTGGGTCAACAAAGCGTTGATTTGTTGCTGCTGCTGATGCTGCTGGGCATGCACCTGCTGCTGTTGCTGTTGCTGTTGCTGCTGCTGTTGTTGCTCCTGTTCGTGGGCCTGGGCCTGCGCTTGGGCCTGTTGGTGGTGCTGATGGTGCTGCTGCTCGAGCGAGGGTGAGGCTGCTCCACCCGGCACTATGCTGGGATTCACAATGCTGCCCACGACTGCCTGCTGTATGTTCTCCGACACGGTTATTGTCGCTGTGGCCGCGTCGTTCAAATCATCAGCGTTTTCCGCTGTCTCACAGAGGCCTTTGATCTTCAGTTGTTCGGCGGTGCGCAAGAGGCCCTGGAAGACAAAAAACAAAAGGAAAAACGGCCATGAGTAATCCGTTTGAAGACTTCTGCTGATATATGTATGTAGATCCCTGCCAACAACAACAAATAAAAACTGTAATCCAAGACAGATTTGATTGAAAAATCAGCCTACTGCTGAGTTAGGTTGAAAACTGAAAGAGTTCCAAGAACCGCGCCCATAACACACACCACACAATATACCCCCAGCCCAGAGCCCAGAGTATATATAAGGCAGAGCTTAGGTGATGGAAATTCGCCTGCTTGCCGCTCCCTTCTCCCCACTGTCTCTCTGTGTTTGTCCATGGTACGACGTTCTGTGACAGTCATTACGGCGTCGCTTGTCTTGGCATGGTCACCAGTAGTGTCCACAGTCCGCAGCCCAATTCCAACAACACTTTCGCCACTGCCACTGCCAATGCCAACGCCCACCCAGCACACCCTCTCGCAGTCCCAATGCGCTGCAGTTGGCAGTCGCCGCAGCAATTGGACAGACAAATATTTACTTCACAAGTTTTTTCCTTTAAGCACTGCGCAAGCGGACGAGGTGGCCCATCTCAGAGCCCTGCCTGCCGCCGCCGCTCTCATCCATTTATACATTTTTTTTTCCATGCTTCGCATTTTAAATTAAAAATACGGAAAAAACACTACGCCGCACACGCACACTCCCAACTCCCACTCCGTAGAAGAAATGCTGAAGAAAAAATTCTTATTACCGCCTTTCGGGCAGGGGGGGTTGGATTGGGTTGGAGCTTGGGTTCTGTGGGGATGGCTGGGCATGGAGTGAAGTGGAGGCCTGGGGTCTGGTCTCCTTGCGAAACAGAAAAGAAATTAAGGCAAAAATTGAGTAGGTTGAAATTTGTGTACCCGTTCTTTCGGTTCGCTCAAGCCGCAAAGAAATGACACCCACCCCCCCCCCCACCCCCCTCCCTTGGGCCATCGTCCAGTTTGTGTGTTTTAAAAAAAAAAAAATCTTTTCTTCTTCGACAGAAAAGTGAAAAAAAAAAAAGTTCCAAGAAGAGGAGGTGGGTGCGGGTGCGGTGGCGATGTGCAGATGAAGAATCCTTCGAATAAATGAAAGAAAAATTGTCTTCAGCTCTGTAGATGCAAATGGCAGGCGCCGGAAACGGAACTACAGCGCAGGCGAGGGTGGGTGGGTGAGGGGGGAAAGGGAGGAATGTCGGCAAAAAGGATGCATGATTGCTTTCATGGGTATGTGTGTGTGTGTGTGTGTGTGTGTGGATGAAGGGTTCGGACTGTGGTTTCTGTTGCTGCCACTGCCATTTGCTCTGCTCATCAACGCCAAGGCATTCCCCACTTCCTGCCCGCCCTCCTTTAGCTTATTTATTTAAGTTGAGCAAAAAATAAAATTATTAAAAATAAAAAGTACATAACAAATTTACGCAACTTTTTGCAGCTCTGTGTGCCCTGACCAGCGAAGGAAAACGCGAGCAACGGTACGGGGGGACGGAGAGAGGGGAAACGGAATTAAGAAGGAGAGAAAAAGAGTTCGGCACAGAAATTTAAATAAATTGTGGCAAGGAGGGAGCAGGAGCTGGGAAGGTGCGCGAACTCAAGGCGAGCGAACCCAATCCTTTCCTGTCCTCCTCCATCTCCTTGGCACATTTCCTTTTTTCTCTTTTGCTCGCCTCTTTGGTGAATTTTCTTGTTTTTAATTACGACAACGACAGGCAGGGCAGGGGGATGCAGGACTCAGGGAGAGCGCTCTCTAATGGCCAGGAGGGACACAAGCAGGACACCCAGGACAGCTCACTAGAACGAGTCTTCGCTGGACACTGCTCCGGGTCTTATGTAAAGCAATACGATGAAGGCAGAACACAACTACAAACAAAAAAGGGCTGCTGCGTGCAAAAGGTCTTGAGGAAAATGCGAAAAAAATCGGCATTTAGGCAGGAGTAGGGTGTAGGGAGTGGGGAGCGGGGAGCAGCAGGTATTTACTCGCACAGGGTGCAGCAGCTAACCCAAAAGAAAAACAGCAACACCAGCAAAAAGCCAGGGAAAGCAAAGAAAAATCAGTGTCCCTCCGCCCTCTGATAATCTCCGCCCAGCCCCGTACTCACTGCAAAATTCCAATTAAAAACTCTTCATGCGCTAAAGTCAAATCAAAGAGAGATGCTGGTGGAAGAGGTAGTTAGAGGAAGTGCTGGTGCTGATGCTGATGCTAACGCAATTAGTGCATGAAAATAAAGCGTCAATGCTGCGTATGAGTGATATATGGCTTAAGTGACACCCAGAACCCCAACGCCAGCTCCACTGCAGTGTCCAGCCACGCCACTGTCATCCAACAACAAAGCGACGCATCCAATAGCTAGTAGTAAAAGAGAGGAAAGAATCTGTCTAATCCAGAGCTGTGGCCTGGCCGTGGAAAAGCCAAAGCCATGTGAACCTCAGCCAGTGGCAGTGCCAGTGCCAGTGACATCGTACGCTGAGGCTGTACACATTTCCTTTCATTCCTTTTTCTTACTGTAATTGAAACTATGATTCAATATTTCTGTATCTGCTAGCCCTTTAGCAACAGTTTTCTATATTTTGTACAGGTACAGTCACAGCAAAAACACCCAAACAAAATCGATAATTACTAATGTAACTAAATACAATTAAAGCGCACAAAAAAAACACAGAGTGAGTATCGCGGCAGCGACAAATGGACGGAGGTAAGGGAACGGGCACACAACAGCAGCAACAACAACAACAACAACTGAAGCGGTGGAAAACCAAAAAAAAAAAAGTAGCAAAAAAATCGGTGGAAAATGCGCTTACTTACAGCCCAGTTGGCAAATGGGCAACCCAGGCAGGATGCTGGCCCACATCCCCAACCACTCGCCCGCGCACTCGCCTTTTTTTCTGCCCTGCCCTGCCCTGCCCTGCCCCTGTCGAGGACTAGGACTATCAAAGACAATGGCGGCACATTCAAGGGTTTAAAATTTCACCATTTGCATTTTTTGCCACCACCACACCGCCTATCCGACCCACAGAGCACCCTCTGCCTCCCAGTAATTTCATTTCATTTACCATTTTTTTTGTCCCCCATCTTCTTTATCTTCCTATCATTATTATTTTTTGTCGCTTTTTGTCTTTTCGGTTGTTTTGTTGCTTTCATTTTCTTGGCTGCATGCATTTGTCATTGAAGTTGGGGGTATTTGTTGGAGTCGAATTCGTAGCTTGATTAAATGCCCATTGAAGATGAATGAATTCTTGTCGCAACGCGAGAAAAAATTACTTCCCAGTGGAACTGGAGCACGTTGCCCAATTTATCTGTATCGGGATTTCGAGCATCGCCCATCTAAGGGTTGCTTTTGAAGGCAGCAAAATAATTGCCGCTGCTGGGACGCATGCAAATCTCATCCTCCAGCAATAAAGGAGGCAGGATGAAGCTGAAGCAAATACTAGCGGAAGAAGGTCATCCGTGTGTAGATTTTGTTGCATATTAACACGTTTCCAGAGAGCTCTCCACCAGCTACTTTCCCAGTTGGAGTTTTCAAGTCTAAACAATTAATGCCACACCCCCAAGGGTTGTTTTCTAATATGTAAATTCACTTGCGGGTCAAATATCGATCGCAAAACTTCTCAAAATAATTATGTTGTCCCCCCTCCTTCTGCGCCACGGTCCCTGCCCTGACCAAGATGGTTTCGCTTTTTGGATATTTACCTGCAACGAGACGAAAGAAAAGAGAAAATTAGCAAATTGGCAAAAATGTATAATTAATTATTGATAAAAAAACTACCAAAATATTTATGATTGTGTATAAAACAGAAATAATAATAATACAAGAAATAATATTTAAAGAATCCCAAGGAAGAGGGGGGCAGGGCAAACTTTTCGAAAGCGGAACCAAACCAGTCTCTGGCTTTGCCTCTGGCTCCGTTCAGCGGTGGAGTGTTGTTGGTTGATCATCGATGAGAAACCAAAATGGAGTCATGCCAGCAGCAGCAGCAACCACACAACAACGTTAACAACTTCAACTAATTGCCTAACCAAACGATACATACAAATTGTACATAACCACAGATACACACGCGCAAATTAATACAAAAAATCACACGCAAATTACTGATAATTGAGTGAAAATTTCAACAAATCAAACTCATTGCTGGGAAAATGGTTTCTGCTGCATTAGTGGAAAATCAAACTCTAACTAGAGCTGCACCCCCCCCACTCAGAGTTGTGTTTTTGGTGAAGTTCAAAGGAAATTTACTTACTAAAAAATAAGAATAAAATAAAATGAAGTTGGGAGGGGAGGGGAGGGGAGGGGCAAATAAAAGCAAATTGGTGCGCAAGTAAATTACGAAATTGCTTCAGAGACTCACACGCCAGCTAGAGAGGAGGAGAGAGAAAGAGAGTGACAGACGGACGCTTCCACCGAAAAAGCAAAGAGGAAAAAAACCAAAGCCAAAGCCAAAGCCAAAGCAAGAGAAATAATCAAATATTCGCCAACAGCAAAAGTTTATTGAACTTTTTCGACATTTCTTTGCTGGCTTTTATTATTTCTTCATTATGTTGTTGTTGCTGTTGCTGCTTGGCTAAGGTGTCCGACAATGTTATAAAACCAACAAACAACAAAGATAACAAACGCATATTAATGAGCTTCGCATGGAACGCGGAGTTCGTGTGAGTGCGCGTGGCTTTTGGCAGCCAATTAACAGACCAAAGAAAGAGTATTGGAAACTGAGAATATAAATATTTTTTATCTCGGGATATTAGTAGTTGCTATCAACTCTGCTAAGCGTCGTGAAGCTTTCAATTATTTCATACGCAGAGAGAGAGAGAGAGCAGAGGGAACATCCATGCCCAAGCGACCTTCAATCATAAAGAGAGATAGACAAGATACAACAAATATGAGAGCAAATGCACTTTTGGGCTTGACTCTCTCACTCTTTCACACACACACACACACACACACGCACAGGCAAAGAGCGTGGAAATGTATGAATGAACGGCACTCACTACAGCTCTCCCACTCACTCCCACCCCTTCACCGTCCACAAAGTGTGTGCTTAACGTAATGCCAACAAGAATGCGACGCTACGAAAAAACGTAGAGCGCGACTTTTGATATTGAAATGGGAAGAATAAAGGGAAATGTCGAGAACAAAAACCATAAATTGATAGACCCAGAACGAGTGGAGCAAAGCAAAGCAAATGCTAAATGTCACGAGCAAAACAGAGAAGGAAAGTAACAAAAAATAATCATAAAAATACTTAACACACACTCGCACGCACACAGCCAGAAGAAGAAGGCAAATAAAGGAAAACGAAAACAGAAAACAGAAAACAAAAAACAAAACGAGAGAAAACAACACAAAAAAAAAAAGAAGTAAAAGTTGAATTTTTCCAAAGAAACTGCAGAGCAAAACAGAGAATTACGCGAAAAATAATAATAATAAAAATACCAAAAGAGAGACGCAGTAGGAGAGAGACAGAGAGAGAGAGGGGGAGCACACAAAGCAAATAACGTGTGGGAGTAAGGAGGGAAGGGAGAGTAGCGTGTAGGAGCAGACCAGACCAGGCAAAATATATGAAAAGAAGGGCAACCTGTGGGGAAAGGGGTTGTTGATGAGGGGAGCCAGAAGAGAGAACAAGATGAAAGCAGGAGCAGCTAAGGCGCTATGGTGTGGGGGGGATTCGGGTGTAAGGAGGAAGGTGCTACGCGTCAGACAGAGAGACGCAGCAGCAGCAGCAGCGCAGCAGCATTTTTATAGCCTTGTCTACGCGACCAAGAAGCAGACGAGGAAAAGAGAAAATGTAGAAAAACGTGGCACACAATAAGACGACGTCTCAAAAGGAAGGGTGCGGTGGTGGGTGGAGGGAAGATATGAGAGCACAGGAGGAGGAAGCAATGTCAAAGTAGGAGAATGGAGGGGAAGTAAAAAGAGCTTTAGCAGACAAACATGTGCGGTAAGAAGTTGCACAAGTGCCGGTTTACCACACACACACACACACACACACACAGAGTAGGAAGAGGCTTGCTAAGCAGCTGTCCAACAGACACCAGCTGCTGCTGGTGAGGGAGAGAGAGAGAGAGAGAGCAGAAATCAGGCAGAGTAACGGGAAATCCCCCGTTTATCAGAGAAGGAACGTCAGGACTTGGCATAAGGGGCTTTGGCTTACATTACTGTAAACTTGCTGGCCATTGCAACAACAGGAAGCTGGACGACCCTCGGGGCACAGAATCAGCAGCATCTGCGCTGGCTGAGTCTGCTCCACAACAGCTGGCAATGAAACCTTCGAGATTCGAAAGCTTACATCAAATATCTGTTATATAATACAGCAGTACGATCCCAAACTCAACCGCATGCCGCTTGTAATTATTCAAATATAATTCAAACAGGCGACAAACAACATCCCAACACCACGCAACACACCGCATAATGGCGGACACACGGGCACACAGGAAGTGTCGGTCATTTGGTCAGGTCGGTCAGATCGGCAATACCTACAACTTCTGGGGAGTGGAGCGGAGAGCGGAAATCCACACTCGCATGTGAGCGAAGAAGCAACTTTTGCAGAATTGAAATTGAAAACTTATAAAATCGAATCGAATCAAACCGAAATTGAACTCCTCGAGGGGCAGGCAGCAGGCAGCAGGCAGCAGCAGTAGATGGCAGATAGGTTCCACCTTCTGGCTGACTCACTCACAAACACACACACGCACATACTGAGAGAGTGGCCAAAATACAAATACAAATCGTGAGGCTTAATATGCATGGCTGGATAAATTGCTGGTTGCCCTGTGTCTGTGAGGGTATGGGGGTCTCCGGCTCTCGGCTCTGGATCTCAGTCTGAGTCGTCGCCAACATTGCTGATTGAAGGCACAAGGCTGGTGCTGGTGCTGGTGCTGGAACAGGGACAGTGGCGGGGTGGAGCCAGGCTGTCCGTTATTGAACAAAATGCCATGGGGGGCGGGCGGCCTACAGACGACGACGACGACGACGACGACGACGACGACGCTGGCAGTCGTCAGTCACTGCTGCTTGATTGGACTTGGACGGACCTCGAAACGTGCCGATTCCCAGCTCGGATGTACATACATACATACATATGTACATACATTCATCCTTACATACATATGTATGTACATTTAGATGTATGCTTGCATATTTTCTGTATGTGTTTCTGTGTACTGTTTCTGTATGCCTTGGCAAACCAATGTTTTGTTTGTGGCTTCTCTCGGGCAAAGGTTTCGCCAGCCCTTGCCCTGCCTCGCACAGAAATACACGGTTAATTTGCCATTTTTATGGTTTCATGCCTTTGGCCTGACTCTGGCTTTAGGTCTGGCTCTGGCTCTGGCTCTGGC
Source organism: Drosophila guanche (assembly GCF_900245975.1). NCBI lineage: Eukaryota > Metazoa > Arthropoda > Insecta > Diptera > Drosophilidae > Drosophila > Drosophila guanche. Next base: position 8,536,521 of record NW_022995743.1, on the reverse strand, counting down.
TTTGGCTCTGGCTTTGGGTCTGATGTGGTGTGTTATGCTGTCTGTGGGTCTGTACTGTACCACTGATTTCAGTCGAAGAACAGTCTAAACAAAACTGCTCAGAATTCAGTTCGAGCAAACATTTAATAAAGCAAATATCAATGCAGATTATGCGCACATTCATACATCCATAAATACATTTGTGATATGTATCGCTCTTAAGGCACATTTCCCTCTGGGGCTACGTTCTCTATAACGAAGGGAGAGGAGACCTTGCTGTGAATGAATTTGTCATTAAGTTTGGCAATATTATTTTTAAACTGCAGCATTGAGCGTGCGCCCAACCCATTCATGTGTGTCCGCCAAAGAGCGCTTTCACAGCAGACCTTTGACAAGTCTCAGATGACGCTTCCTTCTGCTATTTATGCACAAATCGCCAAAAGAAAAAACAAACTTCAACTCAAACGAATGGAAAAAAACCAAAGGAACAAAACAAAAAACAAATTTCAATTTCAGAACCCAAAGCCCAGGCCGAAGCTCTCTCTCTCTCTCTTTGCTGCCTTCTCCCTAGGGCAGCAGCAGCACCAAGGGACGCCCGCAATCTCTTCGCTGTGTGTGTGTGTGTGTGTGTGTATGCAAAACTGGGAACTTGGATGACGAAAGCCGCGGCAAAAAAAAAACAAAAAAAGAGAAGCAGCACACACACAAAAAATCATCATCATTTATGCAGATTTCAAGGCACTGATATGAGGCGACAGTTTCGGTGTGTGTGTGTGTGTGTGTGTGTGTGTGTGTGCATGAATTTTGTTGTGATACATGCGATTTGTCTCCTATGTAAATACATATGTGTATGTATGTAAACACATGTACATACTGTGCGTTTCAGAGCTGTAGATGTGCTCTTGAAATGTCTACAATTTGTTTGCAGGTTTGCCTAAAATTCTATGTTTATTTATGGGCGAAATATTTGTGGGTATCCCAACTGAAACAAGAGCCCACGCGCTACAGTGATGAAACGCACTACACATGAACATTCCCCGACTTTTAGATATGCATAAAATGTACAACAACAAAAAATAATAAATAACAGTGAAACGCTGGAAACTTCCTCCTGGCAAATCCGCTCGGCTCTGTGGGCACTTTTGAATCTTTTTGCAATGCAAATTGTGTTTTTTTTTTCTTTATTCGTATACCAATATACATAAACACATACAAACATACATACATACATACATATGTATGAATGTAAATAAATTCATACAAATTTAAAGCTCTCTTTTGGCGAAAACTTTCTTTCTTTGGTTTTTGGTTGAAAGTAAACAAAAAAAATGTACAAAAATAAAAGTGATTGGAACTTTTTCGGTCTGATTTTATAACCGATAAAAACGCAGCCAATGAAATATGTACATACGGGAGTACATACATATAAATGAAATATAACAAAGCTTATGAAAGCCAATGGGCCGGCCCGGGTTCGGGGTCTCTTCTGATAAGTTTTTCTGGAAAGTTGTTCCCTTATCGCTTCCACAAGTCTTCTCAGAGCTCGCAGAGACTCTGAGTGCACTCTGAGGCCGACGCTGCAAAAGGAATCTTTCGAGCAGACCACAGCCAGGCCCTAAAGTGGCGAACCCTATAATCGAAATCGATTTGCCAATGGCCAAAAAGCCAGCGTAGAGCCAACTACAATAACAATCAGATGTACACACATATACAAATACATATAGAAGGGGAAGAGACACCTATCAACCTTCTTCCCCTGCCCCTGCCCCTGCCCCTGCCTTGCACTCCTTAGAAATGGCAACGAAGACGATTTGCCAAATTTGCTAAACTTACAAGCTGATGGCCATGTCGTGATGGTGTCTGTCTTGGCTGTCTTTCTTTTTCTATAGAAGTGAGTGGCGTTGTTCTCTCTCGCTCTTACTGTGAGTGGGTTGGTTGTGTTTTGCATGTCTTGGTAAGTAAATTATGTTAATTGTATTCTCTGACTGTCACCGAATCAGACGGACGTGCGGACGGGCAGGAAGGCAGGCAGGCAGGCAGAGCAGACCCATTCCCATACCCAAAGCACAAATTCTCGTGAATAAAAGTAGCAAACGCGAAAGTATCCATTGAGAAATAAGCAACAATTTCAGACTCACTTCGATGCACTTAAACTTCAATTTCTTTTGCTCTCCCTCCCTTCACTGCTTTTAATTTTATGCACAAAATCTCCCCCTTGTAGATGAAAGCAATTACAGGGTATTAAGTGAAATTAAAGCAATGGATCCCACACACAATTGAAGACATTTATCACATGAATATAGGCATAGAGCAAGTAGTAGTACATTGCATTTAGTGTGTACCCAGAATATATGTACAAATAAATCTCTATCTGTATCGGATCGTTCATAGATTGTGTGTGTGAACGCCAACCGAAATAAATCCAACTGAAATTGAAATTCATTTTGTGTGCGCGACATCTGAAAGATACGGCAGCAGGGCAGTCGATGGCTGGGTACCATTTGGCAAGGCAAATGTGCAATTGAAACACACACCGCGAATCGAGTCTCTTTCTTTTTGTTGTTAACTCAATTTCTAACACACATTTTCCAATAAGCAGAGCCGTGCAAAGATCTTTGAATGGGGCTCTAACAAGCCGAGCGGAAGCGTTTACTGTGAGAAGCACAGAGAGAGAGATTAAAGACACGAAAAAGCGTAAAAATAATAATAGTAAAATAAAAACGTGCGAACTAAACTTACAAAAAAACACAAAAAATAAAACAGAGACCCAGCGACAGGGCACAAAGAGAGAGAGAGAGAGAGAGAGAGAGAGAGAGAACCCGTCTCGAGAGGAACTTAATTTTTGGCTCTGACTGACGGCTGGGTCGGGACGGTGGGACAGGAAACCGGTTTCCGATTGCCGGCAACTGCTGCTGCTGAGGAAGGGGTAAGGGGGGCACCAGAGAGCGGCACGCATGAATTCAGCAAACCACAAAAAAAACACACACACACACACTTGGTGGAGCGAACGAGCTCTTTTCCCAGCTGTTTGTTGACCTCAAAGCTGTAGTAGTAGTAGTAGCCAGAGCCAGAGCCAGAGCCAGAGCCAGAGCCAAAGCCGGGGCCAGACCAAGTCATGGTTATGGCCAGGCCATAAAAGAAGACCAAGCCAAGAAGCCAAGTTAATAATAGATGGCAGGCCAGTCAGCGCAGCCAGCAGCAAAGCAGCCAGAACGATACTGGTTCCACGTGAGAGCAGCGGGAGCGGTGCGAAAGGGCTGGCTTGCTGGCTTACACACATTGTGCCAAGGGGGGGGAGCAGGCAGACGGGAAGGAAGGTGTAGGAGGAGGCCCCAACCGGCAAAAAGTGTTTATTTATAGCAGTTGTTGCTGTTTAATTCCTTGAGTCGCAATTGAGTAATCAAGCATAACGCAGAGTGAATGAACCAAACAAACATGCGAGAGAAGAGGGCCCATGGGATCCGAGCGGGCAGAGAAGTGTCAAACAAAGCCAAAGGAAAATGACTAAAACTACTTACAGGAAATAATTGAAAACCGAAAAGAAATCTATTTCATGAGTTTGTAATATTTTTTTCACCGCCAAAGAGTGCATGAGAAGCTTTAAGAAGAGTGCTTTAAGAGCTTTAAAAATTAACGGTAAATAGGATACAAATAAACAGCAGCAGCCAGGCGGAGTGGGGAGTTCCTCACTTTAAGACAGCAGCAAGGCAGCTCGCGAGCGTGCAGAAGAATGTGGCTGGCAAAAGGAAAGCGCAAATGGCAATAAGAAAGTGAGCGAGAGAGAGAGAGAGAGAGAGCGCAAGAGCGAGCGCGCCCACAAAAAAATAAAGACCTACAAAGCAGCAAACACGAAAAGCAGCAGCAGCAGCAACAAAATATAAGACAAATCTTCAAGGACGTATCCCAAGGTAAACAGACACACATATGAATGAAAGAAGTACACGTTGAGGAGTGGAGGATGGGAAGAGAAACAGCGAGAGCAAGAGGAAAAGGCAACAAAAATAAGTAAAAGTAAGATGGGGCAAAAGAAAACGCGACCTGTTTGATGGTAGCGCACACACACACACACACACACAGACACAGTGGCACATACGGACAAAAAGGAGATGTGGGGAAAAGCAAGTGTAGGAAAAACTCGTTTCCAAGTAACATAGAGGGAGGGGGGTAACGGAGGGGGGCCATCATCAGGAATAACTCGAGTAACAAAATGTAGGTAAGTTTTATTGCTCCCACTTCTTCGTCTCTTCCTTCACGTCGGCTGGGGGACTGGGGTGGTCATGGCGGAACAACATAAAATTTAATCAAAAGGCAACCGTTTGAAAATGTGCCAAAGCATGTGCCAGGAGCAGCAGCAGCAGCAGCAACAACAACAAGAAGATGGCAAAGCGGAGGATGAAGCAAAAGCAGACGAAGACAACGACAACGACGCCGACGACGACGTGCGCGTAATGTGGAGTAAAAGCCAGTTTGATAACGGGCTGCTCTCTCCCTCTCTCCCTCACTCTCCTGCTTCAGTCATGTATGTGCATGCTAGTGTGTGTGTGTGTGTGTGTATTGTCTAGCCTAGATTTTGCAGACATAAATTATGCAAGAAATAGAACACGCCGGAGACGGTGCTCAGACAACACAGTTCTCGCAAGGAAAAGGAAGAAACAGAGTAGAGAGAGAGAGAGACCCAAAAGGAGAACAAGACAAAGTCAAAGACAAGGTCAAGGTCTCTCTCTCTCTCTCTCTCTATTCTGTCTTTCTCCCCGCTTAGCCCTTACTCGGCGTCGGTCGCCCAAAAATAAGTAATAATAAGAATAATAAGGAAGGGAAGACAAATAAGACAAACTTGTTCCATCAAACACCAAACAGGTTCTTGCCGTCCCTTTCTTGCTTGTTCCTCTGTTCCAATCTAATGTTCCACGCTGCTTGCCCAAAAGGGCAGGAACGACGCTCTACCTGCTGCTGCCGCCGCCACGGACTGTGTCTGGTGCTACCTGTTGCAGGCTGACTGCCCAAAAACTGAAAGTCACTTTGCCAGTCGGATCGCAATCAAAAAGAAACAATCGGCTGAAGAACAGAGCAGAGCGCCCCTGCCCCATTCTACCCAGGCAGCCATCCATCACCTGTTCGCCTAAGCAGCTTGTAAAGTCAATGGCTTCTAGGACTCTAGGACTGCTCTGTACTTGGCCATGTGCCAATAAGTAGATCAACGTAACTCCTGTGAAACCCAACTATTAGTACCATTAACTATTGTTATAATATTACTATGAGAATTATGATTTCCAAGCTCATGAGAATAATCATCGATGGATGGATAATTTCTATTACTTCAAAGAATAAAAGAGAGAGAGCCCACCCGAACCACAATTCTTAATTGTCATGGGAGCGAGAACACACACAAATGCCAACCTTTTTCTTTCCAATTGAAGTTTTTCTCGTTCGCTCTTAGATTAATTTTTTTTTTTTTTTGGTAATTAATTCTACACACTTGCGCAACAATGTCGCCCGCTTGGCTATAATTTTCAGCCGAAACCACGCACTGGATTTTCAAGGTCTAATGGGTTTGTTGGCACCGCCAGTGGTGGTGGTGGCAGTGGCAGTGGCAGCCATTGGTTATAATGAGCCTGGGCCAAAGAAGAATTATAATCATCATTGAAATAAATGATTAAATTGCCGGAGCGGTGCGTACAGTGCGTTTCACAGGTTTGCGACTATTTATTTACTCTTTAAGAATATTATTTTATTTATGTATTGTAGTTGCTGTAATTCAGTAGACATTATGTTTCTGGGTTCATTCTTATAATTGGAACCAAGCAAAGCTCATGGCGATCTTGTGGCACCTGCCGAGCCGCTCGCTCTCCATCAACCGGGTTCAAGGCCCTTCGTAACCAAATTGGTTAGCATTTGGCAAGTTTTTTGTACAGATTGATTTGTGTTGCCTTTTGGGTTTTTGCAAGCTTTGGTGATTAATTATTGTTAATTACAATGTCGTTCGGGAAAGCATTTCGTAAGGTTATACAATCCCATTCCTCCATCCCCCTCTGCGACACACACACCATTCCGATCCATAACGAAAGCTACCAAAATCACAAATTGTAAAACGATTACATAAGCCCTACACTAATATGAATGGATCGCGTCTGTCATATGGATTTTTAATTTATTTACCAGCGGGATGAGCTCATTTTCGGCTAAGAAAAGATAGGGGTATATGCAGACATGTGGCGTATCCCACAAGCTTCAAGCTCTGTCTGTCAGCATTTGGTTTTTCTCTGTTTCCAAAGGTTCTTTGAACTGGATTGCCAAATGTTTGCAAGAACCAAAAGAAAAACTATTTCGAAATGATGGGAAACTGTCAGTTGATGCAAAAATATACAACCAAGAAAAGCTGGAAGATTTCCCTCTACATGTATTATTTCAAACCTTCTTTTTGCTTACTGGTCTATAACAGACTTAATGGGCAATCTGTGCTTCAATTGATTGAAAAATCCATTCCAGCTTAGCCAGCAGCGTTGCAAGTGAAGGAAAGATCTGAAACCGAAGTAGGCAGCAGTGGCAGCAGCTGCAGCAGCCGTTTGAGACCCCAATGAGAAATAGAATGTGAACACATAACAAGTGCGTGCGGGCCATACACAGAGCCATGGATACGGACACATCTGCACTCGATTTCTTAATTGAATTTGGTCTAAAGCCCGTACATGTCTGTCTCTCACTCTCTTTGTTGTGCGAGGAGGGGAGCGAGGTTGGTAGAAGATGCTGAAACGGAGGCTGGCACTGATGAACGACGGCACGAGAGTGTCGAGAGGAGACTTTGCGCTAATAAGTTTATTATAAAACAATAATTACAAACAGACACATGCAGCAGACAGAGGAGTGGTAGGAAATAACGAGAAAGTCGTTGCACGCTGATTAGCTTTTGTGGCTACCGGCGGCAGCATTCAGCATTCAGCATCAGCCTTTCGACTTTAGCTTCTGCCACAGCTCTGGCTTTAGCAACGACTCCAACTCAGCTCCTGCTGGGGGGGATGCTGATTAGTCGGCTTCCAGCAGCAGCAAAGCGAAACCGAAATCAAACCAAGCACGTACACAAAAGTGTTAATTGCAAATGTACCAAGAGGCCAGAGGTGGCAACTGTATGGGAGAGCAAGAGGGATGCACTGCCAGAGGTGCCAATACATTGAGCATGTGGCAAATGTTACGCTGCGACTGCTAAATATTGATCGCGGATGAGTTGACGGCGTTGGCGCATGCGTGACTTTGGGTTTTTTATACACTTGCAGAAAGCATATCTACATACACATGAATTTGTATGTGCTATATTCCTATGAATCCATAGCAAGCGACACGGATAGGGTGTCAGAGGAGCATCCTCTTTCTTGCTTGCAGACTGGGGACTGTCTTGTCAACTGCCTATAAATCGATGATCGGCAATTGGATTATGGCAGGGACAGTGTCTGCTGCTGGTGCTGGTGCTGGGGCAGGGTGCACAAAAAGAGAGAGTGCCACACGCAGCCACAAAACAGAGGCGTCAACGAACCGGTTTCCAAAGGGTCGTCCAAGTCCAAGCCGGAGTCAGAGTCAGAGTCGCACAGTCCAGTCCAAGTCGGAGTCGAAGCGACGCATACGCGTCAGCAATAATTAATCAATCAATAATTGAGGCAGCCCAGGCCAAGCACACACACATACAAATACACATCACACACACACAGAGACAGTGAGAGAAACGTCGTTCAGCTAATGACAGGGCATACAAAATGGCCGACACATAAGCCCATTAAGTCTCAACAAACACACATCCGGTGAAGAGGGCAAGTGTTCAGGTTGCTGGGAGGGAGGAGGGTTGGGTAGGGTAGGGTATGAGACAAGTGGACTCCGGACTTAAAATTACCTAAAAACACCTTTCTTCTTCCCTACAAAGATTCCAATAGGGAGCAGAGCCGCATCCACCGCTCAATAAGCAGAAGGAGAAGAATTCCTTCCTTGACTTACTTTCTTGATTCGCTATCTCCCTCTATCCCTCTATCTCTCTCTCTCTCTCTCGTCGATTCGGTTTGTGCCGTAACTTTTGCTTTTTGTTTCTCTGGTGGCACTACTTTTATTTCGTGGAGTTTACCTTTCTTGTACTTGCGGTTTATTTTCGCTTTTGCTGCACTTTTCTTTCGCACTCTTTTCGCGACGTTTCGATAATTTTGGTATGTTTTAGCGACGAAAATAACGAAAACGAAAACGGAACCCACATGGAGGGGGAGAGAGCGCCACAAGACGGACAGAGACGGCGAGACAACAACGAAACGAAATGGAACTAAAACGAAACGAAACGAAACGGAACGGAACGAGCGCTGCGCAGGTAACGTTGCGGCTGTGCATAAAAAATCGAACTGAACTGAAACCAAAGAAGAGCAAGAAAACATTCCAAAACCCAAGTTTTGACGCTGCCGCGCCGCCGTCGCCACTGCTTACCGCTCTGCTGCCGCTATATCTGCCGCTGGCTGGTCAGAGCCAAGAGAAGACTTTCAACGGACGGGGACGACACGTCGTTGTCGGGCGGCCGGTCAAAGGTATGTCACGTAGAAGGTAAAACACACACACAAACATAAGCGATAAGCATTTTAACGGATCAGTTTTTGGCATTATCCCCGGCATAGATCCTGCAGTCAAGTCTAGGACGAGTAATGACGATCACTACGACTCGGTTACCTTATTTTGAATGTGCCATGCACTGGTCGGTTTCTTTTCGCTGCTAACGTCGACGCCAGCGTCGTGGTTAACGCCGCCGGCGGAGCGGCAACAGCAGCTTAGCGTGGCCCGTTCAGCTTGGCTTGACTTTCAGCAGACGTGCGAGTGAGCGAGCAAGAGAGCACCACATTGATCGTCTTCTTCCCCACCTCCTCCGTCTCAGACTGTCTGACCGTTTGCATGAGAGTGTGTGTGTGTGTGTGTGTGTGTACACAGGTACCCGGCTCTCTGGTGTGTGTGTGTGTGTGTCCCTTAGGTAAGAAAGAAAAGAAAATGTGTCCAACTTTGGCGAACAGGTAGACCGCTTCGCTCATGCCGGAGCCGGTGTGCCGAGCCGTGCCGTGCCGGTGCTGGTGCTGGTGCCGGCGGCAGAGGCAGAAGCAGAAGCACCAGCAGCACCGCACCGAATGAACGGCGTCGTCGCGCAAATGCTGACTTTGTTTTTGCGGCTTAAATGCGCACACATGAACACATTCGACGACGATGTATCGGCGATAGGGTGCTTCAGGGTAAGAAAAAGAAATGAAAAAACAATGCAGGCAGAGATAAGTAACACAATAGGTAAATTGGAAAAGGGAATTCTGCATTTTGGTTAACATTATTAATTAACCCTACATGGTCAATCCCCATCAATTGATTCACGTATATCAACATTCAAGTATGGCTAAGAATGTTGATTATTTCTCGTGGATCACCCTGTTTTTAATTTGTATTCCCGCAAGAAAATAAAAACCAAGTGCTTATGCATATGGAACGCAGACACACGCACACGGCGAAGCAGCAAGAAAGCATACGTCATACTACAGTGAAATTGTATGTGATGTGGAGAAGAAATACACGAGAAACGACGACGATTTTTGCGCGTGAGTAATTTGTTGACGATGACTGTGCGAGAGACGAGACGAAACGAGGCGCGCCAGTAGTTGTCCAGTTTTGTCTCTTATGAGGCTTCTGCTGCCGCTGTCACTGCTGCAGGTAGACACACCACACACACACACACTGACAGCATACAGGTGTAGTGGTAATTATCGGCTTTCGATGCCATATGCCGGCAGGGGGAATGCAAGAAAAGGGCAACCATCGACGACGAAACTGAAATCGAAGCGAAATCGTACCGTGTATGTAATGGCCCTTAGGTTTTGGTTTTTGTGTTGCTTTTGCACTCTGCCGCCTTCATCACCTCACCACAGTGGGTGTTATATTCGCCAAATCTTGCTAACTAGACACAAATTTGGCCTGCGCCCCGTGGTTCGGCGACTCGTTGCGAAATTGTTCCAGAGGCGGATGAATACTTCATAAGTACAAACAGTCATACATCCCCATACATCATACAAACAGTTGCGGTAAAGAGAATAAACCAAATTACAATTATTTAGTGTGGCAAAGCTGCTTTGCGATCTGTAGCTAAACTGCCAGCTGAATATCTTGATTAATGTACTGAGCTGAGGTTAGGTGCGGGCCCTACTATTGCTGCATTGACCGCAGCTGTGTTTACTGATGTATGATTGTTGGTACATAAAACTATATGTACCCATGTATTATAAGTACATATGTTTTTATCTGTATGGATTTTACCATCGTGCATACTAACTCAATTAGCACATCGTGTAAACGTGATGTGGGAACTTCGGTCAGTCTGTCTGTCCGTTTTTCTGTGTCTAAGAGGCGCCCCTTTTGGGACCTTGCCACAGTTTTCGGTGCTTCTGGAGACGAGAGATGAGAACACAGGCCAACCCTGGCACCAGCAGTACACATGAACGGTTGAACAAATGCAATCGAAGCCAGCTCCACAGTCGCAGTCGCAGTCGCAGTCGCAGTTGAGGTTCCTGGAAAACGCCAAACTGATCATGCAAACAGCAAATATCCAAGTGAATTTTGGGGCTGGGGCAGGGGCAGTAGCAGTGGCAGTGGCAGGCGCAGGGTTGGGCACTCGGGCACGCCCATGAGCAACAAAGTAAAGTGAATGCCAGGCCAGGCCAGGCCAGGGAAGTAGTCCAGTGCTGTCCGGCACCAGTATCGCTCCCAGTACCCATTCCAACAGGTAAATCTGTATATATATATCGCCATATAATGTATGCATCTGTGTGTTATTTGGGGAGTGTAGCCTCGAACCAGGCCTCAACTGCTTTCGTTTTTACTTTGCACATCTTTGGCTTTTATTTTTGACACGAATTTTAAGAATTATCAACATTGCTTTTGGCCTGGCGAATACCCTTAGCCCCCAGAAAGGGTCTTCCAATTGTCCCAGGTTTCTCCTGACTATTGTTAGGGCATAACGCCCTTCGACTTGCGCCCAATACTGAACTTATTCCCCCACTTGCATTTATTTTTTGTATTCGCATTTCGCATTTATCGGAAATATTCGCTCTGGGCCCAGGCCCAGCTCATATTGGATTCAATTTCAGTATCTGGGTATCTGGCCCCGGCCATCATCGATGGAGTGAAACTTACGGCTTGTTTTGCTTATGGAATATTGTATGGGCATTACGTTGTCACGACTCTGGAGTGTGGCAGGCGCTTACCTGCAAAGAGAAAGATAGAAAAGAGCGCAACCAATTGAGGTCATTAGTAAGAGGTTTTTCTCGGACACAAAAACTTAAGCAAACGAAATGTCCAGGCTAATTAGTGTAAATGTTTATGGATCTTAAATGAGTTTTCTGCGGCCTTGGGGCGCAGCTAAAAGAGCAAGAGAGCGCGATTTATGCTGTAGTTTTCATCTTAAATTTGAGTAACCATTTCAACATTTTGTCCAGCTATTCATTTCAAAGTAAAACCCCAAAAGAGATCAATTATTTTCTCTTTTCTGAAAACTTCTTTATTCGAATATCTCTCCACAGGCAAACATCTTCTAAGGTGCTTTAAAAAAGAGTCGGAGCGAGGAAAAACTATTTCTGAGTAAGAATCCTTGAAGTCTCAAAAGCAATTTTTAATTACAACTGAACTGAAATTTATGTGCGAACTTCGAGGCCAAGAAGAAAAAAAGAAATGTGACGGGCAGTGGAAGTGGAAAGAAGAGCAGAGAGAACGGCACAGGGATGACCAAAGAAACGGAATGCCTAGGGGGAGCGAGAGACACGGCGAGAGGGGGTACGGGAAGACAACAAAAATCTGTGCAAAGGAAATCGACATGCAGATTAAAAGGAAGTTGCACAAACCAAATGGACAGGCCAAAAAGGGTGTGGCAGCCGAGACGGCAAAGGCAACGGGTAGATTGCGTAGAGAGAAACGGCAGAAAAAAATTCGATTATCTGCGAGAGGAAAACTGTAATTAAATCTATGGGGTTTTCCTCACACAGGACGCCAAAGAAAATGTGAGAATGCTGCAGGGAAAAGGGGTGCTGCTCGAGTGGGAGAGGGAGTGGGAGTGGGAGTGGGAAGGGGAAGGGGAAGGGGAAGGACTCCATGCTGCTCCAACTACGGCGAGCGAAAAAATGCAACGAAATCACGTAAAGCAAACTAATACCGCAACAAGGCGTGCAGATTGCAGTAGAAGAAATGCGCTGGAGGATGAGTATGAGCAGAAGGAGAAGGAGGAGCCTGAGCCTGCGCAGGAATTGCTCATCTCTCGTCCTGCTCCCCGCATGGTTGGGTATGCCTTGGCTCTGGACTGTCGACTGCCGTCGTCATGGTGCTGGGTGGTCGGAGGTAGTGGTCTTTAGTGCCAGGGATTAACGGCGGAGCCAAATGGCATAAGCTTAGGCTCGGACCCAGACCCGGACCCGGACCCGGCCCCGGACCATTGAAACCCCAATGATGATGATGGCACACACACACAGAGAGACACTGAGAGAGAACGCAAAAGAAGAGGCTTCATTAGCATAGAAGACGCAGAGTGCCCATCAGAATGGAATCACAAAAGTTGATCCAAAAGAGTGTCGCCCCCATCCACGACTGCATAAAACCAAAGCCATGCCACATGCCGCTATACAGACTTCTGGTAATAGATTTCCACACACATCGATAAATATCGTAATTGAATGCAGTTTTTGCACGTGGAAATTACTCGAATAATCTAAGAATCGATTTAAATGCCCCAAACATGACAAATCAAGTCAATTGGAGGCCAGTTGTCCTTTTACTATATTAACAAACGATTGTTTTATCGATAATCCCAGATTTGTTTCCACGTCAGGGCATGCCCTTGCCCTTGGCATACCCTTCCCATCAATTATTCACAGGGTATCCAAAATAACAAAAAAGAAAAACAAAGCGTTGCATGTGCGGCTTATGTACGTCTCTTGGCCCAATCCCACCCATCCTCTGGCATGGCTGCAGCTATAGTTCCCTGCCCCTGCCACTGCCACAGCTCCTTCCTTCTATTCCCCAGCCTTCTGTCTAACTGCCGCTTGGCTACAGTTGCGGCAAATGAACAAACGCCAAGAAGAATGCTCCGCCCGAACGGCTACAACTCCTGCAGATGATGCTGCTGCTGCTCCTGCTGCTGCTGCTGCTGTTGCAAAAAAAAAAAAAGGACATTGTGTATGGTGAAAAAAAGCGAGAAGCAGAGGACGAGGACGCGAACGCGGATGCGGATGCGGACACGGAAGGAATGAAGAGTATGCTCAGGGGAGGCACAAGATGCCACTAACTCAAACTCGGAGCTCTAGGCGGCACCGAAACCTACCGAAAAGCCACCTGAGCAACCTGCAGCAGGGACACGGACTGGAGATGGGATTGGGTTGGTGCAGAACATAACAGAACAGAGGAGAAGAGGCGGGACAGGCGGACAGGGGAGCGCAGGACGTGCAGTTTGACTGCCGGAAATGAACATTGGAGTTGGGTTTTGGGTCTCCAGCTCCAACAGCAGCAGCAGCAGCACCAGCAGCACCAGCTCTGGCCACACTGGGACTACGAGGACGACGACGACGACGACGTCGCTTCCCAGTCTGAACACAAAAGAAATTAATTTCATTTTTTTGCCCTTTCTTTCTTTCTCCGTCATTCTTTCTAGCTTTCAGCTCCCTCCTCTTTCTTTGTTGCTTTGGCAATGTTTTGTTTTACCCTCAAGTTTGATGCAACAAAAATTGCAAAGGAGAAATTTCTGCTAAACCAAACATTGATTGTCAGCTAGTGTGTGTGTGTGTGAGTGTGTGTGTGGCTTCTGCTGCTGCTGCCGATGATGACGATGATGATGGTGGCATTCTACTGTTCAGGCCCAGAATAGTTAGAAAATTGCACTTTGCATGTTGCAAACAAAAAAAGCAAACGCAAAATGGAAAAGCTCAAAAAGCGCAACAACAACAGGCAACAAAAAAAACGCCAAGGAGGAACCGGAGAAGGCTGCGGCGCGGAAGTAAATGAAGATTCGCTTGGACTATAAACTGTCCCCATACACACACACACGCACACAGGCACACACATGGGCCCAGTGGGCAGCTTTTGAGTTACGGAAATGAAATGTTGGAGTGATAGAGAGGGAGGCAAAGAGACAGAGAGAGAGAGTGGGGGAGAGCGGGTGTGTAGGAACAGACAACAAGAAGTGTTCCTCGGGGAAGAGATTCAACGATCGGACGGTGGGCCGAGGGGGGGAACTCCCATCTGCCTGTGTGTGTGAATGATGTTAGGCTAAATGGCAGGCCAGTGTCCAGCCTGACTTGCTCCATCTCTCTCACTCCTCCACATCTCGTCACATAAGGGCGGCAGTTACACGAAACGTTTTTCACCGACGCTTTCCTTCCTACTCAAATGCATTCTGACACTGGGGAATCGAAAGGCACTTTACTTTTTCGTTTGAACACCGTTGCAGATGCTGTGTGCCAAAATATTTTGACAGCGGTGGAAAAGTTTCCCTTGGTGCCGTGTTGGCCACACACACATGTTGCAGGTGGTGTCCATAACTCTTGCTCCCTCACTCGTTTGTTTGCAGCAATTTACTAACTACTTTTACGCGCTCAACGCTCCGTGGTCCACGATTTTTTGCACAAACCACAACTTCTTTTCCCCCATCCCTCTCATTCTTCTGTTTAGTTAACAATTTTTAAGAAGTAACAACAACAACAACACAAGAGAAAGAGAGCTGGATGTTGTCTTGCATTTTAATTAAAAATTCTACAAAAATTTGCTTTGTGTTGTTAGCCCACCACCCCCACCGTCCTTCTCTTGGTCTTAATTTCTTTCTAGGTTTCATTTCTCTTTTGGTCTGCTACCAATAATAATACTCTTGTTGTTTGCTATTTCACTGCTGCTGCTGCTGCTGCTGCATGCCACCCGAAAGTAGACCACATATTTTTAATTTGACTGCAGTTTCTGCTGACAGAGGACGAGGGGTAAGGATGAACGAGCGGACGAGATGCAGACACTGTTGCGGTGGACCCAGAAAAAACAACAACTAAAGCTTTGAAACCGTTACCAGGCAACGAACGGCGTGTAAAAGCTCTCTGCAGCCAGATTTCGGTCTAGGTGTGGGATGCGCAGCAGCAGCAGCAGCAGCAGCAGCAGCAGCAGCGGTAGCTGGAGCCCATTTTGGTTAGTCATTTGGGTTGTGGTTTCATTTAATCAAATTAAAATCAGTGCTAATTCAGGTAATTCCTTCTCGAGGCAAAGAAAAAAAGGTTTCACTTACACAAAAACAAGAAAGGGGGCAGGGTGTAGTCAAAAGCTTTAGGAGCAACCAAACGGATTTTCAACTAAATGTACTCAAATGTACCTTCCACCTTAAAGCGTCTCTTTGGCGTCACTCCCACGCCTTCGCACTTGAACTTGACAGCAAAGAGAGTAGAAGGAGAGGCACACACACTCATATGGATGTGAGGTGAAGAAAGGCGCAAGCAACAGTGTAATCGTTACCGCGCTGTCTGCAGCAGCAGCAGAAGCATTTGAAGCAGTTGCGAGAATGTTATCAAAATACATAATAAAGAAAGGGAAGCCGAAAACAGACAGCGAAAAACATATGAGAAGAGCAGCGAGCACAATCTGCTGCCGGCTCAAAGTAAAAGCAAAGAAAAACGTTAAAAAAAATAAGAAAAGGGAGACGAAGGAGGAGTAAAAGAAGCAGCAGCAGCAGCTGACTGACGAAAATAGTACGCGGCGGCGGCGGCGGCGATAGAAACCAAAGCAAAGAGTCGAATTTTTCGTATGTGTGTGAGTGGGTGTCTTCCGACAGGCAGGAAGAGGAAGAGAAAGGGGGGGGGGGAGAGACACGGCTTGAATGGATGGGATAGAAGGAAACAGAAATCAGCCGCTTAAAGCGGCCGGCATTTTTATTATTATTTTATGTTACGTTATGTGGCCTTGGTTCGCCTCGCCTCTGCTCCTCTTTTTCGCTTTACGCTTTACTTTACTTTTATTTACATTGTGCGCAACGCTGACGACGCCAGCCTCGACGTCAACGTCTGCGTCAGCGTCAGCGTCAGCGTCATCGCTGCTAGGGCAATGCTATTTTATTACTCGGTCACATGAGCACCGAAGAGCGAGCAGCAAGCACAAAACTGTCCCCCCTCCGCACCACACATACTTATCTGTTTTTCCCTTTACTTTCTTTTATTCTTCTACTGCTACATCGACTTTGGGAAGAGTGTTTACCGTTTGATTTTCGCTTTTCGTGGGTTTTTCTTTGAATTGCAGTAGGTCCAACTTCGCTTGTCTCTTTCTCCCTCACAGCGCTGCTTTCATTTTCCATAATGTCACCGTTTATCTATGAAACGCATTCCCATTGCCTACTTTAAGGCACTGGCAGGGAGGAATCTTTAACAAAACTTTCTGCCAAGGCCCAGCCAGGGCCAGCGGGGAGGCGTGCCCAAAATGCAAATGATGCGTACATGAAATACGGCCACGCCCACACATCCACAAAATGATCCACTTAGAATGGGAATGGGGAGAATGCCTACAGAGAACTCAAGTTTGACATTAAATTGGTCCTTGGAATATTGCAGTCGATTTGTGGAGGGATAAGTTGTCACATCATGAATGGGAGCAATAATAAATACTTATAACCATCACCAAATTCGACTGCATTCAGTGAAAAGTATTTTTATCCTCTTTTTTCTCATAAGAGTCAAAGCCTCTACATCACTGCTGTTAGAAGTCTGTGTTTGAATTCCAAGTCATGGATCATTCCAGCAGTAGTGGATGTGAAGGGACACGACACAGAACAACCTCAAGCGGATGCCTTTTGGGGGCGGGAATAACTGTCATGCCAGAGGCCTGCCAAATGAACCAAGGCAAAAATGGGACGAACAGAAAAGAAGGCAGAACTTAAACCTTTTTTCTTTTCTTTACATAATGTATCCCATGCATAGCATAGCCCATGTACACACAGAACTATATACTCTATATACAATTTTGAGCGGTCGCAGGCGGCAACAACAATTGTAATCTATATCTTTGCAGCAGTTTAAACGTGGCCAAATACAACAACAGCAACAAAGAAAAAGCTTCCAACTAGGAAGGGGACGAAGACGAAGAGGTTCGCCCAGGCGCTGGCATCACGGAACCACTGGGTGCGCCCGCTTTCTGCCCACCCCGCTCCCTGTCCCAGCCGGCGTGCGAGGTGTGGGATTAGTTGAGAAATAAAACCCGAAGCCAACCCAAAGGCAACAACAACAACAGAAATCGACGGCAAGCAAAAAAAAACTGCTGATGAGTTGGAAACGTACCCCAAAAAAAAAAATGAAGAAAAAAACAAAAAAAAAAATCGGTTATTTAGTAGTTGTGCGGGCGTGGGGAGGCGGTAGAACGGTTGCCGGACTTTTTTTTTTGGGTGTGCTTCTAACGAAAAAAAAATACTGAAAGAAAAAGAGAAATTAAAACAAGGGATTTTTTCCATTTTGGCACTAGCGAGCCATGGAGAAAGAAAGAGAGAGGGAGGAGAGAGAGTGGGGAGACACCAGGAGAATGAGAGTTCTTCTGTTTCCTTCTCAGATTGGTGGCTGTCAAGGGGGTTGGGGTTGGGGTCCTGCCTGCTGCCAACAAGCTGCTGACTTTTATGTAATTATATAGCATTGTTCAATGAGTGGTGCGGTGCGGTGCGGTGCGGTGCGGGGCAGTGATTGGTGGTGGTTCTCCATCTCCATCTCTATCTCTTTCTTTTTCCCTCTCTCTCTGTGTGTGTGTGTGTGTCTTGTTGGAGAACAAAATAAATGCAATCGTTTGAAATTTGAATTCCAAGTGGGATTCGTGTAATGTGTGAGGGAGATGGCGTGCATCGAAACAAGATTCGAATCGAACAAACGCTGTGGCACACTGTGGTATTCCCCCAACGAATCGTGTTAGGATGGACAATGCCACACACCTTGCACTCCTTGGACTCTTTGGACTCTTTGGATGTGCAATTTTCAATACCTACAGATGGTAATATCCTTCAGAGTACCTTTTGTGCACCAGTATGAAAATGAAATGCATGATTTACTCTGGATTTCTCAGGTATTTTCTTAATTTAATTATTCATAATTTAGACATAATAAAATCTCTCCAGAGTTTCAGACTTCCTACCACCCTTAGAAAGAGAAGCGTGAAGTACAATTTTAAGCTGCTTCAGAGATCTCTACTCTGCCTTGCCATTGGAGTTGCTTCTGAATCTGCGCTGGCCCATAATTCCAGCTCAGAACATTATTTATTTCTATTATCTGATGATTGTGGGTGCCACCCCGCCGAAGCGAAGCAAGACCTGCCGCTCTCTGGCTGTGATTGATGTGGCAAGAAAGAAGAACAACACCAACAAACACACTACAATCGATCGATTAAAGAGCACTGCAGGAAGGGGGAGGAAGGAAGGAAGCACCCTTAAAAAATGCCAACGAAAAAATAAAGCCAACACAAATAAAAGGAAAAGAAATCAAATGAAACGAAACGAAATGAAAATGCTGTCCAGTTGTTTTACATTTTCTTGTGATTTTCTTAAGTAAGTTTTTACTTGTGGAGGGTGGGTTCCATCCCTTACTCCTCCTCCCACCCATCATTGACCTGATGCGGATGCCGAAGAGCAACTCATTTAAGCACTAAAAAGAAATTAAGAAGTAGCCACCGTCGTTGCCGTTGCCGTTGCCGTTTCTGTGCAAATGAATGCAAAGAAAAGAGAACGAGAGCGAGAAAACAAATTGAAAAAAATATAAAAATCACAGCACGGAAATACCCTGATTACGCTATCTGTGACTGTGTGAGTGTGCCGCATTGAATGGACAGCACAGTAGAGAAAGAGAGAGAGAGAGAGAGAGAGAGACCCTGTACCACAGCCCTACAAGGCTCACAGTCGCTCAATAGGCTTGTGATAAGCCCGGCTATGCTTGAGCGGGCCCCTCTCTCGTTCTTTGCCTTCCCCCACACAGTGCATCCGCACCCGCGCCACTCTCAGGCCTTGGACCCACTTGTGCCGCACCCACAACAAACCAAACCCTACCCAGCAGCAGCAGTAGCTGGATGGGGAGGAGAGGGCCGGGCCCAACAGTTGGACTTGATAACCCGCCATTGTACACGCCAGAGAGAGAAGCCAGGCCGTCGCACAATCGTCGTCAACCGATTTCTTCCTATTTGCCTCGTAGGAGGAGAGACAGCAACGGAAGAGGAGCAATTGGCAAGCGGCAAGGGGCTAACAGGGGGTTTTTGGGGTCATAGTATGATCCGAGTGCACATCTACGCCCCGACTCCATCCACAGACAGACACAGATACAAAGAAGGGGAGAGAGAACCGCCTTGGAATTACTCGTTTCAAAAGCTTTTGTTTTTATATCATTATCATCATCATCGTCATTGTCGTCTTTCCCTTTCTTCTCAATCATCATCATCGCATGTGATCATTTCGGCCTTCGTTGTTTTGAACTTTTCCTAGTGCTTGTCACCCCACTGTTCATCCCTTCATACTGCACCAGAGCCACTTGGCGAACTTTGGCGTTTCTTGATGTGTGAACTTCTTTCCAGACTGACCATACTGACTGCTTCGAGGGCCGGCGGCTCCACTCCCACTCAAGTGGAAACGCTTCAAGTTCAGCAAACAACAACAAAGGGTTGGGGGGGGGGGCGGCACCAGGATTTTCTCGAACTAATTGATATTCCTGCTGTACAATTTTTTTTGCAGAATTAACCTGAACATTCCTATACAAATCCCTATGGGCAGATATCTGAGACGCAGAAGAAATTCCTCCAGTAAAATTGAGGGGACCATTCTTTGCATTAAAAGTTGTTATTGATAATGAACTTGCAGGCAGAAATCAAATGAGATGAGATCAAGAGAGAGTTCTATCCTCCTGATTGTTCCAAAACACAAAAGGAGCATAGGAAGGTATGCGAAGTGTTCTTGGGGTCACCAATTAGCAATTGATACATACAAAAAAATAAAAGCCCTTAGAAAGGTGACAGCACGCAAAAACACACACCGAGGAACATTTTGGGTGCGCCCAGTGCTGTACAACAGTTTTTTGTTGTTTTTTTTTTGTTTTTGTTGCTTTTGGGTATGTCTCAGTTTGGCGTTATTCTGATGGTCGCTAATTGCGAGCGCGCCTGTGCGTGCTAGTGTGTGCGTGTGGTCGAGAGGGTGTGTGTGTGTGTGTGTGTGTGCAGGCTAGGTATATCTAATTAATGGCATTATTTTATGTGGCCTAGCCCTAGAAAAGGGCAAAAATCGAAGAAGTAAAAGTCGAAACACGAGAAACCCCACAAAATGTGCCAACCAACCAACTAAATGGAAAAGGGCGAAACGAATCCCTTTCCATTTCATGATTTTTGAGTCTCCAGGGTTCTGTGTAGAATTCCTACCTTGATCGCAGAGAATATTCCTTGGTGGGCTGATGAACAGGCCTATTGGTGGATCGTTGCATTAAATGAATGTTGTCGCAGTGGGTTTTAGGTTGTTGTTATATTGTCGTTGAGTTTTATAGTTGACAAATTGTAGTAGACGGCGTGACGGAATTAATTTCATACAAAAATTTGATATTTTTACCCAAAACAAATGAGAGAGAAGAAATTATATATGTTGGCAGATGTGTAAACAATAAGCGGTGATGGGATTGTAGTAACAATAACTAACACGGAAAATGAATTATAAAATGGTTTTTTAATTGTAATTCTTCGCTCTCTATTTTTGCAACAGAGCAAAAGGGACGCAATCGTTGAGATTAGTAGTAGAACTAGTCGAGTGTTTTGTTGATGGAAAGAGACAGCAAGAGAGATGCAGATTTAGTAGTCTTCTCCTGGTGCTCATCTCTTTCTGATTTGTATTTCAATAATAATGTTTATCAACACGTGGTTCCGATTATATTGATCTTTTTTCTTGCGCTGGAATGGAAATGGAAATCTCAATGAATCGAGCAGCGTACGAGCGATTTTTGCTTCCGTCTTTGCTTTGTTAAACCGGCGTAAGCAGAGCGTAAGAGCGCGACATTCTCTAGCTCGAAAACCCGTAGGCGGAGATGCGTATAGCGAATAACGGATAAGGGGTAGAGTGCAAAAACACACGCGAATCGCCGGGCAGAAGGAAAATTCGCATAAAATAAATACAGAGAATACGAGGAATATTGTATAAAATAATCATAAAACGAAATGCAAAAACAAAAAGAGTGAGGCAGTGCTTCTCGAACACACACACACACACGCACACACACCCTCTCTCACGTGCGGGAAGGAATGTTGCGGCAGCGACTGAGACTGCGACTGCGACATGTGTTTGACGCCTCGCACTCCATGTGTGGTGTGCATGTGTGTGTGAGGGAATGCCTTTACTACGTAATGCAAAACGTAACGTAGCACAGGGGTTTTTTTTTTCTTTTGCCAAGTTGAATTTTTTATGCGTCTGCATGCCGTATGGGGGTCGTTCCATTTGGAAGGAAGGAACGAAAGGAAGGGTGCCGTTTGTCTGACTCTGATTTTAACTTTGTTTGCAAAAATTCCGTACAGAAGGCGCGAACTTGAACGAGAAAGACGGGGGCGACACACCAGCGGGAACGGATCGGGGCCGGTAGGGCCAAATGTTGCGCCTGGTTTTTATTTTAAGCACTTTTTTGATTAAGCCAGAAGGGGTATGTGGGGCTAGCAGTTTAATTTGATTTTGCACGATTCGCAGTTTGTTTTTTTTTTCGTAATTTGTTGGGATGGTAATTAGAGGCAGGCGGCAGTCTGGCGGAATGCGGGGCGAGGCGAGGCGAGGCGAGCGCTCGACCAAAGGCACCTTTTGATGTGCTTCCAATTGGCGCGACCACGGACCACCACGGGCAGGCAGGCGGAGGGGAAAGACGAATGGCGAACGGAACGACGGTAATTACAGCGGCGGATGAGTGTCCGCGTCCACGTCCGAATGCGAGTCCACGTCCGAGTCCGATCGAAGCGAGACGAGACGAGAGACCCACCGTGTACAAATACAAATGTTGTCTGATTGGAAGACCAGAGCGCGCTGGCTGGCAGCATTGACCGTCGCCGCCGCCGTCGACGACGCTGCAGAGCGAGGAAGAAAAAATAAAAAAAAATACAAGAAAAAGCAACGGTGGCGGCAGCGGCGGCAGAGACGTGTGAGTGAGCGCTCCCAATACATGCACACACGCAGAAGAGAGGAGACAGTTACATACATGCGACAGAACGATGAACGATGATGATGAACCGAATTACAAATAAAAAGAATGATGCCAAAAGACGACGATGTCGTCTACGTTGACGCTGCGCCGACGACAACGACAACGATTAGCAGGCAAGGCAAGGAGCAAAAGCACTCGCATACACACATACATATAAGCATATAGCGGCGGCGGCGACGCTGACAGAGAAAAAATCGGTCGCAATCGGAAAAAATGCAGAGCAAAAGCAGAGGAGAGGCCAAGGCAGAGCGCTCCGCTCCAGCTCTCTGCACATAAAAAGAGAAGACGAAAAAAATAAAACATAAGCAAGCCGCAACTCTCACACACACACACTTACACAGGACAGAGAAGTACTCAAGCATACAACAACAACAGCATAAGCAGCAAAGCTGGAAAAAATGAGAAGAAACTTTGAGCCTGAGCGCCAGCCGAAGCAGCAGCAGCAGCAGCAGCAGCGACAGCAGAAAGCGGAGGAAAAAAATTGAGGCACAACACGCGCACCGTGGGCCGCACGCGCGCAAAAAGCGCTCGAAACCTTAGCCGACAACAACAATTTGCATTATTGATGAGCTGGCGCCACCCACTGACCATCCCCGAAATCCCCACCCCTTCCCCACCTTTTCTTAACAAACTTGCGGCAAACTTACCCGCGTGTGTGAGTGTGCGAGCGAGTAAGTGAGTGCGAGCAGGGCGACAATAAGCGATACATAAGGCGGTACTCGGTGGAATGCGGCGGGATCCAAGTATATAACACCCTTAGAAAATGACCAACACTGACCAGGACACCGAAATGTACGACGACGACTTCCTCCTGGACTCAGACTCCGACTCCGACTCCGACTCGACTCGGACAATCTCTATGGGAGAGGCGACGTACGCCCATTAACTGGAGATGAATTCTCATGGCCATGATTTGTGTTCGGATGTCGCGTAGACATTTCCGAGGAGTGGGAATGTAGGTAGGGTAGGTTCACAGCGGAACCAGTTAAAACAATGGACCAGATGAGCGGAGAACAAAACACCACAAAAAAGTGCAGCAATTGATGGACACACTCGTGCTCGTCCTTCTCCTAGTCTTCCCGGTGGAGGCAGCAGTCAGGACATAAGCGTGAACATGCAACATGGATGTAAAAGTGGGTGTGAACATCGGGAATGAATTGGAAATCGGAGCTCATCGTCTAACGGTGACTGCAGTCGGCGCTAGGAGGAGCGCCTAATTGGATTCAGTTTCTATGGAGATTGCGGTAACTAACCCAGATCCTCTATTCTCTAGAAAATGCGATTTACTTTTCCGAGATTTGGCAACGAATTAATCAACAAAAAGTTTACTTTATTTAATTGATTCAATTGAAATATTAATTAACTCGAATACTACAAGAATTGCACAGCATGAACCACTGTGCGGCAAAACAATGCACGTTTCGTGAGCCGTAGAAAAAATTGCGCTCTCCGACAGCAGAGGCAGAGCGAGAGCCAGCAGGCGAATCCGAAGACAAGAAGCAGGACGAAAAGTTGAACAAGAAAAAAATCATGATGAAACTGGACAGACGCTGCGTCGGCCCCAACCACACTGCAAAGGCAAGGCACGGAAGGGGAGGGAAGGTGAAGGTGGGCCGGCTTCGACTTGGACTGAGAATGAAAGTGTACACGAGTCAATGGGGAGAGGACTCTGGACTTGTGTGAGTGTGTGTGAGCCACGACCATTGTTGGGGAGACGGGGACTCGCGCACAAACACACACACAGAGACAGAACGCAGGCAAAAAAAATTGTTTCTTTGCGCTTCACTCAATTTCGATTTTTTCTTTTATTTTGCCTCCCTTTCGCTCAGCTCAGCAGCAGCTCGGTTCCTTCGAAAAGTTCAAAGTTGCAAGCCCAGCGCCCAGTGCTCTCTCTCTCGCTCTCGCTCACACACACTCAGACACATTGGCGACGTGCCGTGGGGCGAAAAAATGCTCAGAGAGCTGTAGCAGTAGCGGTGGGGTGGGGTGGGGTTTGGCGTGGCGGCAGCAGAGCAAAAAAAAAAAACGAGGAAAAAGTAATTCTGCACAGAAAAATAAAAATTGTTTGCAAGAAAGAATGAAAGAAAAAATCGGAAAAAATGCAAGCCAAGTGGTTGCCGACCGACCGAGATAGAGTGAGAGACAGAGAAAGAGAGAGAGCGAGTGGGGGTGATGGCTGGGTGTGGGCTGAGGCTGGGTGTGTGGCACGCCACCCCATTAACTGGTGTCCACCTCCGTCTCTGTCTTTGCCTGACTCTCTGGCTCTGGCTCTTTCTCTGTCTGTTTGTATGTGTGTGTGTATGTGTGTGTGTTTGTGTCAGTTTCAGCTGCTCACATAGTTGGCCAAAGATAAAGGTGCCGGCATGGTTGGTGCGGGTGCCGGGGCAGGGGTAGTGGGTGTCGTGCCCCAGCCACACATGCAATGAGGCCAAAACGAGCTAGAGAAGGAGAATTGAGGGGGAGGGGGCGAGGGCGGCTCTCGGTGGCGACGCATTGGGAAGACCCTCAAGTGTTGGCATGCAGTAGCGAAAAAAATACATAGCAATAAATATAACCAAAGCACATGGCGGAGCAGACACATGCATGTGTCGCAAATAGTGTGCGGGTGAGGGCGGGATGGGGCCGCGGGTGGCGGTGGCCTCAACACTAAATCATCTGTGCATGTATGCAATTCACAGATATGTGTGTGTGTGTGTATCTGTGTCCACGCTGACCACGTTTGCTAAAAGCACTAAAGCAGCGCCAGCATTAATTAACGCTTAGCAAAAATCGAATCTAAGCTTAACCCCAAAAAAGTGCAAGCATAAATCCAATCCAGGTGGCAACGCTCTGTTGAGATACATATGCTGTGAGAAAGGGTAATCAGTATTCCATAGAATAGGATGGGTCTGGTTTTAATTAATTAGCAAAAGAGAAAAAAAATAAGAGTGAACCTTGTCTAAATTATGTGCTGCACGAATGTGCACTACATGCGTAAAACAAATTTTTGGGACCGGAACGCTTCAATGCACATCGTTCCGAACTTTATAGTCCAGTGACCGGTCCCCCCAGCTGAGGTCCAACCGACAGCGCAGCCATACAACATTTTCAAGGCGAATCAGACGCGCCAAACAAAAAAAATAAAGGGGCCACCGTACAAAAGCAAAAAGCCGAAATACGCACCAAGCAAGACGACGGCAACGTCAACGTCAAAGCTCCACAAGCAGACACACACACAAGACCACATGCAGGCGACACAGCACACACATTCAGAAGGGAACGGACAGAGAAGTTGCGGTCGACGGCGACGCACAACGGACAAGCAAAACACACAAAAGTACAAGGGCAAATACAACAACACGAAGAACAACTGCACGAAACAGAAAATAAAAATGGGCGAAAAAGTTTAATACATAAAGTGCGGGAGAAGGAGAATAAGGAGAAGGAGCCACGCGAAACTCCAAGAACATGTGCAGAAACAACGGCGACGACGACTACAACGGCAACGAAAGAGATACAAACAACAAACACAGTGAGCGTCATCGTAGCTGTAGTCGTAAGCCTCCATTCCATTCCCGCTCACCCACCTACTCCACAAATATCAGGAGCATGGGAAGAACGAAAAAAATCGGCAACTTGTGGAAGTTATGGAGGGGGCTGGGGGGGAGAGCGAGACAGCGAGAGAGAAAGAGAGGACCGAGTGGGGCGCCCATCACAGATGGCCGGCAAAACTTTTGCTGCGAAAATATAAAAATGGAGCGCACGTCTGTGACAAAAACAACAAGCAGCGAAGAGGTGGGGGTAGGAGAAAGAGCAGGCAGCATGAATGGGAAGTCGTCTGCCAGTCGCCGCAAGAAGAAGAAGCACCAACATTTCCATGTGTGTGTGTGTGTGTGTGTGTGTGAGGTTGGGGGTGGACCTGGGCCGACATTTGAGCCAATTTTTGTTTGCTCAGTCAGCGACTTGAGTGCGAATCCAAGAGCGAAAGCAGCTTCAAGCAGACATGTTCTATGCAGTACCGCTGCCACCAGTGTTATACCGCCGCTGTAATGGTTCGTGTCTTGGCTCAACTGGTTTCTGCTTAAATAAGCTAATGTTAACACTTAACAGCGTTGCGGAAAATATGTTAATTTTTCATAAGGATGTAATTTCCGAGTGCTCCTGCCCGTTAAATATGCCCCAAGTGTCAAGTCCTTAGGTATTTTTATGCATTTACAATACTAAGGAATTTTCGTTAAAAGGGGCACCCCTCTACAAAGAGTTGTTTGAGTAGAAATCGACCCGAGAGCGTGCAAATCGATATTAATTAAAAATCGCAAGCTGCCTGGAATTTCAATATCAGTTTGTTCTACATATAAAAACACACAATGTGTGTGTGTGTGTGTGTGTATTATGTATAGAGAGAGGTAGTTGCTATGGAGAATCATCTGCCACTACACTGGGGCGCAATAGTTAATGAAGCAAACAACACAAATGACAATTACAATGGGGCGTTCCTCGTCAAATTCAAAGCCACAAGGCAGGCGGGCGGGGGGCATCAACGGGTGCGCAGCTCTCCCAGTGGGGGGAGGGTGGCTGGGGGCCAGAGCTGCCTCTACCCACCCACCCGCAGTGACAATCATTTTACCTATATATGTATATTTCCCCCTCTCTCGTTCACCCGTTTAAACAAAAACAATAATTCGAGGCTAATGTTTGTTGACAAACCGATTAGTAGGCGGTAATTGTGTGTGTGTACAGTGCGTTTCGTGTGTGTCAGGTTAGGTCTATTCAGTAGGTTTGGACTTGAAGAAAGATTTGTCTTAGTTTTAATGAAGATTTCAGCGCTACATCTGCATATAAAAACTTTCTCCATTAAAGACTGCCAAAGTTGAAACAATCGTCGAATGTGAATTCATTTCGATCCAAATGGGAACCCTTATCTGAATAGCTCTGCATGAAATGGTTTATTATCTATAGAGCTTTGTGGCTACGATGTGGATACCATTTAGCCAGGGGGAATATGCAGAAAGGGGCAAAGTTCCAACACGCAGCAAAAAGTATTTGGTAAAAATGTTTAAACAGAAACCAATTAATTAATAGTTGCATTATTCTGATTACATTAAGCAAAAACTGTTTATAAATCGAATTGTTTTCTCTACCAAATTCTGACTTGAGGTCAAGAAAATGCTCTATAAATTTCCAGCCTATATATTTTTAGTGATTTTTGAGGCGCGACTCACCTGTAGTTCTGATTCGGTGACATCAATCTCGCCGCGGTAGACGAAATCGATGATTGTTTTAAGATCTGTGAATATGATATCGGCGGGTAGGATGATTGTGGGATGTTTGCATGGATTCTCCAGCAGCAGCTTTTGAAAGTATGTCGAGCAGGCGGAGAGTACAACCTGGAAATGGTTTTTACCAAAGATTGTAATCAAAATCAATATCTGGGGGAGTGACTGGGGACGTACCTTGTGTGCCTTGAGGGAACCGTGTTCGCAGGACAAGGTCACATCGACAAAGGAGAGATCTTCGCGCAGTTGCTGGAACACGGATGTCATCGTGTTCTGATAGTTGTTCCATCGCAGGCTAAAGTACTGATGTCCTCGTACGGCAGCCATTTTGTATGATTTCCGTTTCTCCTTGAAGTTTTCTTGGAATTTGTACAACGCGTTTTGTCGTCGTTCAGTGGTTGGCTTTTGTTGCTGTTGTTGCAGGCTCCCGTAATGTGTTCAACACGTCCAAGGCTCTGTGTGCCCGTGCTGGCAGCCGCTGAAAAACAAAAAACCAAAAAGAATCGTCAGGAAAAAGCGGATAACTCGACAACAGATATTTTGCGCTTAGCTAACTGATGCAATTCTATTTATCAATCAATCAATGTTTAGCAACAAAAAGAAAGTATCTTCCGTTGCTACTTCTAAGCGGAATGACGCTCCTGCTGCAACTGAGAGAACAGCAGCACCACCCACACCCACACCCACACCCACACCCAACCACATGTTGAGGATTCATCGGGGGCATCGTGGCCATTGTGTCGGACACACATAACTTATCGATGAAGGGCAGAAGACGGGGCTTAGGCTAAGCCTTATGGAAATGTATTTTGGTTTAGTTTATAATAAAACAATTCCATGAACAAGCGGGCACAGCAAAAAAGTTTCTTTTTGCGCATTTTCATGCAAAAAGAAGGCTTGAGCTGGTGGTCCAGGGGAAAAAAAAGAAGAGAAAACCGAAACCAGTTTCAGTTCAACTTATTTTTTTTTTTTTCAATGGCACGTATTGGGGCCAGGCTCGTCTGCATTGTCAAAATGAGTGGAAAAAAATAAAAATAAAGCTAAATAGGAATGTGGAAAGGATGCTCCGGCAAGAGGCGAGCGCATACAAGCCATACAAATAGAATTTAAGGGCAACGTGCAGCGGCGTGGAGTTGGCAGGGCACTGCACTGCACTCCACTCCACTCCCATCCAGACAGCAAAATGAAACCAACTTCTGCCCTGGCAAATGGAATGGCAACTTCTTCTCTACCCCCAATTCCAGACAACCCATGGCGGCGGGCCGTAAAGTTCATCCAGAGCCATGCCACAAGAACAAAACTAAATGGGAAAGCAAAGGGTTAAGCTGCCTGCAACCGCAATTCGGGTCTACTCTGCTGTAAGTTGTACATAAACCAATACCATAACCGAAACAGTGCAATAACCGCAGGAGAGAGCCCAGTGTATAGTAATTACAAGGTAAGGTTGTCCGTAGTCCTGCTCTTTCCAACTCAAACCCCAAACAAGTTGCATTTGTCGCATTTCTCTTTTCCCCCGTAACACCCTTCGGGTCCAGAAAATGCAAAATCAAAACAAAACGGCGTCGGAAAAAATGTGAAAAGAAACAAGAAACGGTGTTGCCACCCACTCTCAAAATTGCACTCTCTTCCTCCCACGCGCGCGCTCTCTGTCTCTCTCCCGAGGAGGTAATCAGCAATCGCGTATTACGCGTCCGATTTGTCCCTGTTGCTACAGCTCCTTTTTATTTTTCTTCTTCTTGTGCTAGACCAATCAACATTTTTGTTGTTGCTATTGTAGGGCTCCCTGTTGCTCTCATACACACACACACACACAGAACCTCTTAGAGCCTTCGGATGCTTCTTCTTCGAATGTTCATTCTCATTGTTCGCTTCTCCATTCGACTTCTGCCTGTTTCGGGTTTATTTGGCAAATGGATATTGCGCGTGTGTGTGTGTGTGCAGCCTTTTTCACTTTTCATTGCTCTTGAATATTTTCGTTTGCCTGTCGTGGCCCCCACCCCACACACAGGTTCATGAGCGGCGGGCGGCACCCCACCTTGGGTTGATTCTCGCTTAAGTTAGGCCATTAGAACAATTAGAAAGACCGTCAGTGCAATGTAGAAAAAAAAATCGAACAATTTAAATTTGGTCTTGAGGCCCATCTTTTATTTGTATTATGTACGGGTGCCTGGCTATGCATTAGACTGTTTTTAAACCTTTATTTGGGTCAAAAGCAAAGCACGCTATGCTGGGAATTTATTCGGAAATTTCTTTATATTTTGCATTGCATGCATTTTTATTGAGTTTTACGTTTGCAATGTTTTAATAACTACTGAAGCAATACAGTGTCCACATTTGACCTCTGGCATGTCGTATTCAGCCCACTGTTCATGTTTCGGGCAACTTCGTTTTCGTTGCGTCTCTTTGGTTATTATGTGCATGAGCAAGCGAGACAGCTGTCTCTTGGTCGGCTGCGAAGAAGCAGCACAAGACAAATGACAGCCAACGCGCTGCGAAATGAGTGTGAGAGAAGTGGTGTGGTGGGTGAGGGAGAGACAGAGGCGAAGAAAATGGATTTTAAACATTTTTGTTTTGATTATTATTGTTCTTGTTCGTCGCAAACTTTGCGAAGCAGAATAGGCGAAGAGAGTGGGTGAGTGAGTGTGAGAGAGAGCGCGAGGGTGAGAGAGAACAGAGAGAGAGGGAATCAAAAGTGCAAGTTGCTTCTGTGGTGGACGGGGGCTGTGGGCCCCCCTGACAGAGTATGTAAATGTAACGCTGAACAAATTTTATTTGCAATTGAATCCAATTGAAATTTTTGTATCTTTTCTCCTCTTCATTCACTTGTTTCGTTACGTTTCACAAAGATCTCTCTGCCCGCGCACTGCCCGCTGTTGCGAGCGCCAACTATTATTTTTAGTTTGTTGTTCCCGCTGCCGACTTACCTTTTCGCTATTTATATTTTTGCGTTTTGCGCTTATTTCGCTTCTGCTGCTTTTGCTGCAATGGGTGGGACGAGCTCATCGCTGCCGCCAGCGTTCAATTTGTTGCTCTTTTGCATAATTTGCGAGCGCACGCAATACGTTAACGGAATGCTGTGCTGTGGCTGTGCTGCGGCTGTTCTGTGGGTTTGGTTTGCCGCCTTCTCGCTTACGTATTACGTAGTCTCCTAGTGCACGGCGATCGTAGTTGCTGTAGCTGTTGCTCACACACATACACTAACACAAAAGTGTTTACCGCCAGTTCTCTTGGTTTATTAATTTTTTCGTTTTATTTTTATTTCTTCTCGGTTATAGCGCTAACCTTTTTCTCTACGCTTCTACTCTACGCTGTTCCTACTCGCTCGCACTGACACTCACACACGCGCACGCACGCACCGACCGTCAGAGCGATTGGTTTTTCATAATTTGCAAACTTAATTTATTCTATTTGGCTGCTGGCCATGCTCATTGCACTTGCTGTTGTTGCACTTTGCTCGTTTCATTATTTGATTAGCTCTAGTTGCGAGTTCGCCTTCGTTTTCCGCACTTTTTCCGCACCGCACACCAAGAGAGGACAAGGAATTTCGCAGGCAAAACGGAATTTAAAACAATAATTATTTTTTCAGCTCGTCGTTCATCGCGCAGTGCTCGTGTTCGCCATTTTCGTATCAGGCTGCCAGACCGCCGGAACACAGTTGCCGAGTCACATAATCTGCTATAAATACTTATTCTTTTTCACAATCATAGTAATTGATTTATTGACTCCCTAAGAGTTCATTTTATCCTCTTGCACATTTTTTTTTGCCCACTAAAGTTTATAAATCCCGCATTTCTGTCGACACTTGTCCGCTGTGGCAACGCTTTATCATCTCTGTTTTGCCCTTTCCATTTATCACACTATTTGTCTCGCTCACACTTGCATGCAATTTCGCATGGTATGACTAAGATAAAGGTAGGGTTAGGGCTGCCAGACAAATCGCCACCTCACAGTAGCATACAAATGCAGACTGATATGACACGTTCGATGAGTTCGCAGTCGATAGTTTGGCGGGCTATTTTAAAATTCGAAATTTCTTCAAAGCAATGCGGATCGAAGTAAATGTTCTTTTGAGCTAAAAAAAGGTTAATTGCGCATGTGTGTGGCAGTGCCCAGTCTCCAGCTAAGTTATCTTTATGTATTTATAATTAGCAAATAAATATTCGCGACCAAAGTCAACATTTGCATAATGAAGGCGAAACCATTCAAATGAGTTGCAGTTTTCCCCCCCAGCTGAATGCGAAAGTGAGTGGGCGTGGGTGTGTGGGTGTGGGTGTGGGGTGGGGAAGTGGGGAAGTGGGAGGGAGTAATTGGCGGCTGACACCATAAAGCGCTCGACTGAACGCCGATCCATCGATTGGCATACAAAGCGACTGCTTGACGATGTTTTCACAAAGAGATAGATACATACATACACATGTATGTACATACATTTACATATGTAGATATGTATGTATGTACATTTCGGCTGCGTGGATTGGGGGTAAAAGCGAGCACGTAAGTTCCCCCCCTTTGGACCCCCGCTGAAGTCGCTCAAATGCAGCTAATTGACATTCATGTGCCCCAAGGCCGAACACATTAAAATAATTGCATGTTCTAGTGTAGCTCCCCAACCCCAATCGAGTTGCTCCATCATAATTTCCAGCATGATCGTCGCCCCAATGCTGAAGTGTATGCCATTAAGCTCATATTAATAAATAAATGCCATTTTCCCCACTTTCCAGCAGACATGCGCTCGGAAAAATCGATCAAAACGGATGGTCAGCGCACGGAGAAGCGAGTTTGGAGCATGAGCCCGAGGTCGTTACAGCAATTGACGTACATAAATACATACATACATACATACATATTCTACATAGAAATTAGGGAGGAGTTGCTGCAATCAGGCAACCTTGTCGTGTCACGAGCTGATTACACGAGGGAGTAATCGAAACAACCGTAACCTTGTGGCTCAAACTACACTGGTGGTGAAAATATTAGATACACTGGAAGCCCTTTGTTTTACTCATATATGTATGTATGTATGCATTAACTAGCATAGAAGCGGAGCCGCCCATTCCATACGGGGCTGAGCAAACAAAAGATCCCCCCGCACACACCCACAACATCAGTGGCAGCACAGAACGAAACGCCAGCAGCGATGCTGACGTCGCACCACCCAACCACCCACTCGGGTATGGCATGTGTTCGTGTCGGCGCCTCGTTCCCATCAAATTTGGGATCGAAATTGCAGGCAGCGCGCTGCTCCAAAAAACACACACAAGAGATAGAGCAAGAGAGAGCGCAGGCGGAGAGCAGAGTGCAAGAGAGCGCGCATTACCTCCGTCCCCTCCTCCACACCCCCTCTGGCAACTGGTGCAATTAATGCATATTAAGGTCAGTGCGCGTCGCTGCTGCTGCCCGTCGCTTCTTCTCTTCTGTTGAATGAAAGTCGGACCAACAGATGGCGCCACCAGGCCTGAAAATCAGCAATTGTTTTATTGGACTTGAATACAATCCCGTTAGCACAGGTCCACAGAACTTCCATGCTGAACAGATGCGGGGGGAAGACCCTTAAGTTATCACTCAGCATGACAAAAAACTAAGTTAATGGGGGGAAAAAAGTAAACGAAAGCAACATCCATTTACAGAACGATTGACGTCATTGGAAGGTGGTTTTTTTGTTGTTGTTTTTGTTTTTTCTCTATGGAAAAAAGTTTATGTAAGTTTGTGGGCTGCTTTTATGTGTATGTGTGTTAGTGCGCGTGCTGGGCGACAAGTGCATTGCATTTCTTGAATGGTGCGCATGCACTCAATCCTCCCCCCACCCCCCAAATGCCATACCCACCACTCCACCCTTCAGCCTGCAGCCTACAGCAAGCCAGAGAGGGAGTCGAAAAGCTTTTATGAGTGTGCTTGTTACACTCTATGCATGCATGTGTGTGTGTGTGAGAGAGTGTGTGCACAGCAATTTCGTGTCATAAGTGCATAAAAATTGCAGGCGGTTCAGTTCACATGACAAGCTGACAAACATTAGATTTATCAGTGTCCCTCGCTCTCTCCTCTCTCTCCTCTCTCTTTCTCTTCTCAGCCATTATCTAAGAAACCTGCCATAGAACTTTTCTTACATACGCGTAGATACTGCTTATAGCTGCATACCTGTGCATGTACATATATATGTATTTAGTACCAACATTAGCTATCTCTATCCCATTCTAGTTGCAGGTTTTTATTGACGTGTATTTCACAACGAAGCCCTTCAATGGATGCCCACGGCACACGGCATTACTCACAAATACACGCAAACTAGACTCTAGAAGTGCATGCATACATATTTACATACATGTATGTATGTATGTATACACATATGTATATGTATGTACAGCTACAGTAGTCACTCGGAAACTAGAAAAACCCACGATTAGGAAACCCCTTTTGTATCCTGGGATATGAATCATTTGACTAAAGCCTAAAGATCAGCAACTTCGTTCTTCTCATTCCATTTCCTGCTCCTAAAATGCAGCTAAAATCGACATGTGATGTTTTTTCAATGAAAACTTGTTGCAAAAACAAATCACCAAAACCCTAAGGTTCTATATTCCGAGCCACTACTATGTGTGGGTTATTATGTACATAAATATGTGTACATGTGTAGTTTTGATGTGGAAAATGACAGGTGTTGGATTTTTAACAACTTGCTCCGCCCTTAAGCGTGTTGTGTGGCAGCGCTGCAAAACTTTGAATATCGAGTGGGAGAGAGAGAGAGAGAGAGATCGAGGAGGTCCCTCGTTTGTGCAATTTCCATAAAAGTTCCACAGTCCGTCGCTGGAAAGATTCAAAATCCAAAAATCTGCAGTTCCAAGGCCGTGATGCGTCATGCAGCTCTCGCCCCCTCTCTGACTAGCTGCAGCTATCTCTTTCCTCCTAACAACGAGACGATGGCTGGCTGGCTCACCTTGTCTATGACATAATGCTCAACTGAGTGAAGAGTTGTCCACAGTTTGCAATTTATAATTGTTAATTAAATTTAATTGCAACAGCAAATTAAGCTGGCTTCAATGTTGGTTCAGGCAAGGGTCGCTCCTTCGCTCTGCTTCTGACAGTCACCCCCACTCTGCCACTAACTGTTCCTGCTCTCTCTCTCTCTCTCTCTCTCTCTGTCTCCCTGTCCCTCTGGGATGGCCAAAGCTCACCTGGCAACAGTAAATAAGCGCAAGCAAGACGCGGGCATAAGACGAAAAATCAAACATACTTCATGGCGCTTTCGCGTGCTCTCTCCTCACTCGCTTTCGCTCTGCTTGTCTGTCTGTCTGCCTCGTCTCTCTGGCACGAGGCTGACTCGTGTGGATCTCATGCTCTCTGCTCCCTCCCACCCCCCACCAAGAGAGGGATTGTGTATGCATCTGTCTATCCCTTTTGTTCTGTTGTGCCTGGCACTACACCACCACTAAACCCTGCCCGGCCCACCCATTCCCAACCCATGGGCTTGATCTGGGCTCTGCTCTGCTCTCCTCTCCTCTCCTTTTCGCTTGTTTCTGCTTCTGTTTCTGTTTGTTGCCTTTGTGGAATGCTGAATAACGGGAACGGGGCGTTCTCATTTAACGTTATTAGGGTAGTTTTCTGCCTTAGTTGCTGTTGTACTTTGGCCCTGAAGCTTAGTTGCCTCAATCGATGTCGCAGCGCTTCAGCAGGGCCAACACCACCCCACGGTGAACATAACTGTGTTTTTGGGGTGGAAATTGTGCGTCGTGTCGGCGTCGGGGATCATCATCAGTGGACCGAACCAACCGACCCAACTCGGAGCAAGCTAAATTCAACAGAAGGTAAGCCAACATCGCCTACTATGCTATTACTTTTAGGTAATATAGGTAATACTTTTTACCTTGCAATTATTGTATCTTGAATTTTCGTTTTAGGGTTTCACCATTTGTTGTTGTGGGCTGACATGACACAACGTGAAATTTACTTTATTGTCTGTCCGTGTATGCCATTTCAAAGCATTACTTTTCGCTGATGCGCCCTCGGGGCAAGTCAGTCAGTCAGGCGCCCACACCCATCTCCATACATGTAGGTACACCTCTCTGTCTATCTGACCATGGGATCGTCAAAAGCTCTACTCTGCCTGCCTCTACGAACGGGCCCAGCCAACATCAAAATCATTTTTCGAACATTGTTTTTTGGTTTCTGCTTGCTTTTTCTTGTTGTTGTTTTTTTTTTGCATGCAACTTTCTATGTGTGTATAAATCTTTTTTATATGTAATTAACTTTTATACCGCACTTTTTGTATGTTTTTTTTCTTTGTTGCTGCTGCCTCCTGGCTCTTTGTTGGCTTTTGGCAATTGCAAAAAAACAAAACTTGATTTTCGGCTTGTGGGGGGTATAAAAATAACTGCTTACGATTTGCCGTGTCTCGGCAATGAGCAGGCGAGTCATATAATTCGGAAACTAATTGCGCTTCTTGAGGTTCTGCACATTATTAATATTTAACATTAATATTACCCCAAAACTCCTAGACTCCAGTTTAGGTTATTTCCAAATGGTGGTGCTATAAAATAGCGCCCAAAACTCCATAAATATTACCCTCAATTGTCGGGTAAATACGCTAGAGATCGTACATACTTCATGATTAGTAGATTAATTTCTGTCTAAAATGATTTTTGCAACCATTTAACTGGAATATTAATCGCTTATACCCCGATCATTGCTACTCTTATTGTGTTGTAATTGTTTTGTAATTCTAATAAAATTATTGAATTGCATTTTAATAATCTAATAAAATATTCTAATATTTTTCCTTATCAAAGCGTTATTTTTAGCTCGAGAGCTCGAGTGAATCACTCATTATCTTTTACCTCAAGGTTAGAAAAATAATCCCAGAATTATATTAATAAAAATGTAAGCCAGAATGTGCTTACAAGCCGTGGCCGCCCGCCCGCGCAGCATCAGATCATCGAAATTTGAGAGATTCCAAAAATCAAGAAATTAACAGCGATAAAAGTTGAAAATTTGGTTTTTCTGCTTTTGGCATGACGAAGCGAAGAAAATATGTGCCGAGTTGAAAAGATGGAATGTAAGATGCAAGATCTCCACTACCAAAACTGGTTTGTCTTTTTGGGGTTTTTGGCAACATTTCTTTTTTGTTCATTACTGAAGCTGGCAAGCAACGACAGACAGGCAGAGGGAAAAATCTATGATGCCGCACCCTAAAAATTAATTTTATACATTTTACATTTACATTTTACAGTAGTTATGCTGTTTGGGCCTGTAAATTGTTTGTTAACCATAAGGAAAGTTAAAGTTCTATTTGAAGTAAACCTCCTTCCATGAGTCTCTGTGGGAGATCGAGCTCTGGCTACATAATCCACCAAAATTGTTTAAACATTTAATGTTCTTAAGGTTTTTCACCTTGTTTTGACACTTTCTTCTGCAGCTACTTCTTGCTCTGCTTCTTCTACTTCTCCTTGCTTTCGATGGTGAATACAGCTGTTCCATAAAAATTCCTTTTTTTTGTGTTTATATTTAGCAACAGAAATTGCACACGACAAGGAAAACAAAAAGTGCAAGAACAAAAAAAATGTTTATTTTTATATTCAAACTCATTTACATGCATACGCGTCCACATGCACTACACCACATACATGATTGGGAGAGGGAGGGAGCCCCTGAAGAAGTAGAAGCTGGCAAAGTAAAGGAGGAGAAAAGGAAGCGAAACAGCCAAAGTTCCACAGTGACGCGGACTGCGACGTCAGCAGAGAGTGCGTGGGATGGACGACAACTCTACTCGCTGTCGGGGGCCAGTGCTAACCTTGAAGTCATCTCTTGATACCCAGTACCCAGAGCAGAACTCTGGGTATATAATATGTACAATAAAGTGTTTAATGGTGCTCATAGTGGGGTACACATGCCAATTTTTTGAGCATGAGATTACGTATTTTTAATTTTTTGGTAGGAGTACAGGCAGGCTGCTCATAAAGGTAGAAAGCGCCATTCATCACAAAGCCATTAAGTCGCTGCGGTGGAGTGTAGGGTACTCTGCTCTTGGATCTTTTCTCAGCGCAATGAATTCGCCGTCGCCTTGTTTGCGGTTTCAGTTTGCGTTTTCGCTCTGCTTCTTGCTATTGTCGGCGCTGCGACTGCTGCTGCACATGCATACAAATGTAAATTGGAAATGCAAAGCCAGCGCTGGCTGGCAACATGGCCACAATTTCTATAGAACCTATGTATGTATACAGCCGATACATACGTTTGTACATATATGTAAGTACATATGTATTTATGTATAGCCCAGAAGAGCAGATGTGCTGCGTTGGCTCCCGCTGGCGATCTGCCCCCTCCTCTCCAATTGGGCGGAGGTACCTTGAATTTTCCCATTTTGTGCGCCCCTCACGAGCGTTGCCTGTTCTCCATTAATCTGTTTTTCGTGTGCTCCGTTTCGTTTTTGTACGTTTTCTACGTGTGCGTGTGTGTATGTGCGGCTGTATAATACAATTATTCTCTTTTTTTTGCATGTTCATGTTCATTTCCTTTTGTCAATTGAATTTAATGGAGTTGAGTGGCGGCTGAAACTGGGCGGCCGACTGCCATACGAGTATGCCTGTGTGTGTAGCCAAGGGTGGAATGGAATGGATCGATCAAGCTGATCGGAGAAGCATGCAACGATCGCATCGCTGCTCGCTTTGTTAGGTTAGGGGTGGTTTTTGTGTGTTGGATCTGCAGCTGTTGTGTTTCCCTGCTCCTGCCTTGGGGGTAGGAAAAATCCAGGATGCATGCAACCTCAGGACATGGACAGCACAGTAGGGGGACCCCTCCCTACCTCTTCTGTATCCAATTTGAGGGGTTTGTTGAACTTTTTGTTTAGGGGTTGAATGCAACTCTACTCCTTTTTTTTGCGCCAAGTCCTGTGGGATCAGCAAAGCGCAGCTGACGCTGACAAAATGGGGGGACTATTTTGTCCCGCCAAACAACCCTTGAGGCGGCACCAGGATCTCCATGTGAAAGTTTCCACCCCACACAAGACAAGAGCAAAGGGGACCAACCGACAGGCCAAACGACCGTACGACCGTACGACCACCCTCGCACCCTACCCTACCACCCGCCGTCGTCGTGTGCTTGTGATCCGAATGGCATCGCTCCCCGCTTTAGGGTTGGTCTGTCCTTGTCAGCAGCATGTGCATACGCGGCATACACATAAAAGCTCTTTGCCCAACAACCAACCCCCCTAAACAGAAAAGGGACCAACACCAACGGCATATCCGGCGTCGGAGGTGGAGGAGGAGGGTTGCAAATGCGGTTATCAGACGCAGAGGGGATCATGCTTGGCTGCCGTTGCCAGACGACCAACGCCTGATGCCCGACACCCGACGCCCAACAACCACCCCCTGACGGCCCGTCGTCCTTGATTGCTGCTCGTAATGGAATTGTCCGCCGGGTTTTTCTCTGGGTGGTGGTAGGGTAGGGAAAATCGATAATCCTGGGCGGATCGGAAATGGAAATGTGCGCAGTTGGCACCCCAATGATGCTGATTACAAGAGAGAGAATTCTGAAGCGGATGAATTATGGGGGAGCTGTCTGTGTCCGGTCTGTGCGCCTTGTCTTCCTTTCACCCGGATTAGCAGCTCTCTTTTCATCTCTCTCTCTCGGACTCTATCTCTTTGACCCAAAAAGTAATGAGAAGAAAAGAATCACAAGAAGAGAAATAAGCATAAATTTGCCAAGCGAAAGAAAACCAGAAAGTTCCATTAACAACACATATTTTTGGCAGCCTCAATATGTATTTCCCTTCTAGGAAAGGGGGAAGCTGTTGCCGGGGGAGCGGAAGATTGTGAGCGAGCATTCTCCGAACAGCGCAGAGCCCATCAATCACTCAGGCACACACACACACACACGTGTAAAGCGAGAGAGAGAGAGCAGTCGAGAGAGAGAGAGAGCGGACACACATGCTAATTCTGTTTCGAGTTCGAATGAAAACGAAGCTCAGAAATCAGAATAGGAATTGGGAAGGGAGTGGAAAGGGAACGGAACGGGCGGGAATGGGAGCTGTGAAAAAGCAGCGCAAAAGCATAATATAATGGAAATCAAAAATAGCAACAAGCCCCACACACACACACACATATACGTGCGACTAAAACGAATACGAAATGAAGTGTGTGGAAAGAAAAACCCACAAAAAATGTTGCACGCACACACATACGCACGAAAGACAGCGAAGTTGTCGACGAAAATTTTTGAAAAAAAAGCTTAAATATTAGGATTTTAGGCGACATTGCAACTAAAAGATACCCATGATCAAAGCGACAGACACTGTTAATAATGGGAAAACTTAAAATCAGGATTTTTGTTGAATGTTAAAAAGGACTACCATGAACCTACTATGCTCACCCGTTGTGCGAGTGCCACATACCACCCCACTAGTACCGGGTACATATTATACAATTACATATTGACTTTTGTTTATTTGTTGTTGGCGGGCTGGGTTTGAAATGGATTGGATTGGATTGGATTGGAATGTGTGTGCTGTGTTGTGTGCTGCGTGAAATCACGGGCCGGAGACTCCACTCCACTCAACATTGTTGCTGCTGTCCGTTTGCCTGTTTGTCTGTCTCGAGTGAGCGGGGTGCGGCATAAATTTTCACTTTGTCTGGCAAACAACAAAAACGCAACAGCGTAGAAGTGTTGCCAAAAATATACATGCATACATACACACACACATGTGTGTACATTTGCTTGTGTGTATAAATGTCGAATGCCAAACGAGTTTTTGGATCTCTTGTTCTCTTCTTCTTGCCATCAGCGAATATTTTCTTCGTCATGCCAACCAGAAAAAGAAAAGGAACAAATTTCCAACTTTTATTGTTAATTTCTTTGAGCGCAGGTTTTTTTGAAGCTGCTGCTGATGCGCGGGCGACGACGCTAAAGGCGGCAGCGGCAACGCCAACGCCGTTGTTCTTGTTGTTGCTGCTCCTGCGTTTCTATGGGCATGTGTGTGTGTGTGTGTAATTGGGATCTTTCTCTCTCTCCCGCTTTGCTGCTGTCATTGTTTTGATACCCTTGCAAAAGAGAAACACTCTCGTTGCGAAAAGACGTTTGAATCGAACGAGCATCAGAAATATCTTTTCATGTTTTAAATGCTTATTCGAATTTATGAATGAATAAATTGATAACGAAGCCCTAAATGAACCATGATCTAAATGAAAGGGTATTTGATCTTTGGTGCGTCAAGGCCAACCAGCATGCATGTTTCCCTGTTGTTTCTTTTCAAGTCCAAAACAAGTAATCATTTATATTTAAGCATCAAAATCAAGTTTTGGCAATTGCTAATGCAAGAAAAGAAAAAAATGGGGATAGATTTATAGAAATTTGTGCATGTGAATGTATTGTTCATCAAAGATTCCATTAGAAAGTAGCAATTGACAGAAACAAACAGCTTGATATGCAAAAAAAAAACAAAGAGGGGAGCTATAAACAGAAAGTTTGGTCTTTCCTGACACCTTTCTACACAAATACTACCCCTTGTTGGAATTTTGACTGGCTTGCTAAAAATATTTATTAACTAATACTTCCTACTGTGGACATTTTATTCAGAGTAATAAGATCATATATGAGAATATCCGTGTGAAAGTATTGAACATTTGTTGGGAGCATAGATTCGTTGCCGATTTTGGTGGATTTTCTTAACATTGCCAATGTACTTGTTAATGAGCATTTTTCGGTGAAGTTTTACAAGAAACACTCATGTGAACACATTTACACGAAACAAAACGACTATGATCTTTTTTCGTTGTATTTTCACATTTTTGTGTCAATAAAACTCCATACATATTTTTCCCATATACACAGATGAACCCATCCCCCACGAGCACCAACACACACAAACATAGTGAGCCCCAAGCATTTTCTTTGCTTTTTCATTTAGCAATACTTCCTTCTTCCACATACCCCACACCCTCCCCTACTCGAGAACAGTTGCAAAAAGCAATCAACTGTATCGTCATCGCTCCCTCTCACTCACCCACTCACACTCTTTCTCTCTCTCAAGCTCACCGATACATGTGCGACTCGCGCTCACTTGTTCTAGCGCCCGAACGATCTTCGGTTTTTCGAATGCAGCACCGCCAGAAAGAACAACAAAAGCAGAAACTTCGTGTCGCACACGCACACCATATACACGTATTTCGATGTGTGTGTGTAGCTTTTTTCGACTTCTATTCTTGCTCGAGCACAATACCTTTTTGCAGCAAATTCAGAAACCAACGGCACTCTCAGGAATAAAATCGTTGTCGTTGCGCTCGTTCGTTCGGTCGTTGTTGTTCACTGTTGCTCCCACACTCCCCCAAAATACTTTGTTATTAGTTTTCCATACAGCGCGCATTACATAAAATAAAACACAAAAAAATTAAGGAAAAAAGAGTGACGTTTTTCTGTGTGTTTCGCGTGGAAATTCATAAATATAATTTGTTTATTGTTCATAATTAATAAAAAGCGATAATTATACATTTAAAACGCGTTCGCGAGTGCATCTCCTGCTCCTCCTAGGAGATAGAGAGAGGGTGGAAAGAGTGTGCAAGGAAAACGCTTCTACGGGACCGAGTTTTTGTGATGCTCGTCCTGTTCAGTGCCAAAGACGGAGACGGGACGAAAGCTTTGCTGTGAAAAAAGCAGGTGAGTGAGCATAATTTTCACCCCCTTCCCCAGTTGGATGTTTAGGACCCCGGGAATCATCACCATTCGAACAATTAGTACGGTTAGGCCATTTTTGCTTGTAGAATTTCGCACTAGTCCGCTAAACGGTAAACCGTTAAAGGTTAGGGCTCATAATTTTACAGCGATGAAGTCATTCTGAAAACCCAAAATAAACCAGCCAGCGATCATAAAAAGTCCCCCATTTCCACCATATAATTTGCACTTTTTAGTAGAAAATGCACCTCGCACACATGCACACATCCATTCGACGCACTCAAATGATAGAGGGCAGAGAGAGAGAGAGAGAGAGAGAGAGTGGTCGCGCTCGGCAACGGTAGTTTGCAACATTCGGGTTCGGTTTGGCGAACATTATGGCTTC
This sequence comes from Drosophila guanche, assembly GCF_900245975.1. Classification (NCBI taxonomy): domain Eukaryota; kingdom Metazoa; phylum Arthropoda; class Insecta; order Diptera; family Drosophilidae; genus Drosophila; species Drosophila guanche. Next base: position 8,494,036 of record NW_022995743.1, on the reverse strand, counting down.
GCCTGCAAGTGACTCCGTCACATAGAACAGAGTTGCCAACCTGCCGACCAAGTACATGGCACAGTGGTGGCATTGGCATAAAGAAGGCGGCCCCAAAAGCCCCTGCAGATAATCAATATTCCCAGCACCGTTCCAGATGCTAATTAATGCTTTCAAGCTCGACTCAATCGACTCGCACAGATTAGAGCTAGTGTAAGTGCTTCTTTTTGCCGCTGGCAACTCTGGGCGCGCGCGGCCAGCATACAAAACACGCGCTCTCCCTCACACCCAAACACACACACACAGAACGACTCGCACTCGCTCTCTCGCTCTTGCGCTGCTCGCGTCGCGTTCGGTTTTCGAACTCTGCCGCTCAGGTTAGAGGCAAACACTTTCCGTTCGCTCACGTCACTCCGTCACATCCACTCCGCGCGTTCACAATTCCTGTTGTGCGGTGTGGCTACTCTTCCTCTCTGCTCTGCTCTGCCTACTCCGCAGCAGCTATGAGCACACATACACAAGAACACGTACTACGGAAACCAGAACTTGGCTCGTTTTAATAAAAATAAATTCGATTTTATTGCTTTTCCCGTCGCGTGTGTGTGCGTGCACTTCTTGGAAAATCAACACCGAAATTGTATATGTGCAAAGTTTCATAAATCGACGACTACGTGTGCTGCCTGTGATTCTATTTCGGTGTGTATAATTAACAGTATTTTTACTTCTGAAGTGAGGAGTGCGAAAGTGCACTGCCTAGAACTGTACTTTCTAATCTGTGTTCAAAGCATCTATCAATGTGTGTGTCAGTGTGTGCGTGTGAGGGGTTTTTGCATATCAAATCGATATTTCCAATGTCTGCTGCTCGTCGATATCGATTTTTCTAGGGGGAAAGCTTTTCCACAAGCAGCGCAGAGCTTTTGGCTCTCGCTTTGTATGCATTTTGAAGTAAATGAAGGGCAATTTTCATTAATTTTCATGAACACAGACGCACATACATGTGAGTTTATGTATGTGTACCTATGTAAGTACTCGCTTTCCATGCAAATGAGGTCAAGTGTTGCAGTGAGAAAATGTTTCACTGCGAGAGAGAGTGCAGCCGTTTGTGTGTGTGTGAGAGTCAGTGCGTTACATAAGCTTTTTCTAATTAACTGCGGAAAACACTCTGGCAAACACGCGAAGCAATATGACAGTCGAACAAAAGCTCTTCCAAATGCACCAAATAGTCCACAAATAACCCGAAAATATTCAGACTCTCAAGTAGAGCACGTTTTTCACATTTCTAGCTCTATGTGTGGCCGCCATCTTGGTTTTTCCCCCCTTTGTCAGACAGCAGCAGCAGCAGCAGTTGTGGTGGCAGCGACAGAGACAGAGACGAGACCCCTCCACACATAAAATATTTTGTTCAATGCTGCGACGTCGCCGTGAGCTCTCTCTCTTACTCTTACTCCCTCTCACTCTGTGACTCGGTGGTGTTCGTCGCCCGCCGACTTCGTTTGCTTTTCGTTTTATGTTTGTTCGAGAAAAAAAGCGTGAAATTTTCTCTCTGCACTTTTCACACAAACACACGTTCCCATACAAATGAACTGGCGCGCCAAGTTGGCGCTCTGTCTCTTCTCCTCTCTCTCTCCTACACTCGCTGCCTGACTGTTCGCCACATATTTTGGTTTCCACTTTGTGCTATACTTCTTTTGCTTCGCTTTTTTTTTGTTTTATTGTTTTGTGCTCTAGAGACACGTTTACATTTTCATTTTTCATATTTTCGTCGTATCGCGCGCGCGATTTTTGCCTTGTCTTGTCGTCCGCCATGTTGTGCTATTGCTCCGTTAGAAGGCGCGCGCAACGTTGCCAAATTTCACATGGCACTGCAGCTTTGAAAAAGTTTCATTTGTTTACATTCCACGCACATGTGCAGAATAATAATAACAATACGGCCCCATAAAAAAAAAACCGCTGAGGAGAAGTGAGCTTTTTACGCAACAAGTGTAGTAGAAATCGCAAAGAAAAACGCCAAAACCCAAAAAAGCTGCCAACGTTGTTTTTCTCTTTTCTCTGTTTACCTTTTCTTCTGCTATGCTGCATTCTTCTCCCACTGATCTCACGCGATAGTGGGCTATGCAAATTCAGCAAAATGTATGCCCACTGGCCCACCCAATGCGCTGACCTTGCGAGTGGGCTTCAGACACTACACTGACCTACACACCTATCCGATGTTCTGCTTTATTCTTGATTCTTTGCTACTACTATTATTATTATTTATAGTAAACCGTAATAACAAAACAAGCCTATTTTGCGCACCGTTATCGTCACCTGCTCTTTGGGCTTCGTGTTCAGCCTTTAGTTTACTTTTGTTGTTGTTTTGTATGTTAGTTTTTTTATTATATTTTCGCTTTTGCGCCGCCATTAGCAAAAAAGTTCGTTGAACTTTTTGTGTTTCACTTTTTGTTATTGTTGATTACCGCCGCTGTCTCTGGGCCTTCGGGTGGTGTGGTGCGTGCTCGAATCACTTTCACTCAGGAGGTGTGGCACGCAGAAACTGCCATGAAAGTTAGTACACCTCCGCAAAATGCTTCCATTTGATTGGCTATTTCCTTTCCCTAAGTATTTCTGTGTAGAATAGTTTTGGCATGTGTTTTAATGTGGATTACAGTTAAAACCTTGGAAAACCCCTCAGCAGCTCAGAACCCACATTAAATCTATAATATGCCTAAAAAGCAAACAACACAACCAAAATGAGGAGATAGACTTTAATGCGGACCAAATTTGGATTCCAATAGATTCACCCAAGACCCGATTTCTCTGTCTCTTTCCAACAAGCCCTTAACATTCACTTTGGATGTCGAGAAACAAGTTTTGCGGTGGCTGGCTCAGGCTCATGACTGTGTTTTGCTTCGCTTTTCGCTGCTTTAATGGCAAAAACGACATTTTCTGCTGCGACCAGGCACAGAAACACACACAGAACGAAGCGAACAGAGGGGAAAATAAGAAAATGAGGAACGGAATACTCGATACACTTACCAATGGCAATCTTGATGCAACTAATCTTGTGTGCTTTCGGAAATGCCTAAATGAAGAATGAGGAAAACTTCTTTGGACTGGGATCCTGGAGTTTCCATGGACACATTTGCATATGTATATTTAGTCCCTGATTAGTAGCCCATCTATTGGTTCCTCGCTCTAGGTACAACTTTCATTCATCAGTGGATATGCTTAGCCTGCCCTCTGCCTTCACTCAATTGAGTGGCAAAACGCAGAAAGGGTGTAAAAATAAACAAATGAGGGACAGGGAAAGACAGACGAACGCCTACGTGGATTTGTCGGAGGCGATGGGTAGCCGGGGGCCTTAGCTGGGAGTTATGTTCTCGGCTAGGTTGTCTTGTTGTTGCTGTTGCTATTCTGAAATGCCAGAAATTAAATTATTGAAAGTCAGTGCCTGCGCCAGCAGAGCTACAGCCCCAGCCGCCAGACCATCGACCATCGGATCTGTGGCGGTTTATTTTTACGTCGTAAATATACAAATTTTATGTCTCGCACGCACTCACACAGAGGCACCACACCTTCACCACTCGCACAGAGAGCTACAGAGGCGGCGGCGGCGGAGATGGGAACGAGCTGAAAAAAGATTCCACTTTATGCAAATCTTGTGGGGGAAGTTTTATATTTTGTTCTTGGCCAGCCCCAGTGGCTGCTGTCCCAGGTCCCGTCCCGTCCCCCGACCCTCCCTTTCTCTTTCCCATTTCAGTTATTTCCATTTTAAATTTGTTTTTCTGAATCGGTGTGAGTGTGCCTGTGTGCCCGAGAGTGTCTGTGTCATGGCGATTTTTCTGGCTGCGATGTGAAATGAGTTCCTCAAACTGGTTTTTCTGCCAACCAACTCAATGCGATCGGGGACCGACTTTACTCAACTCCAACCACCACCCGCCGTTGCCATCGCTGTCGCTGTCGCTGTACCGCCCAGCGAAGCCGTTTTTCGAAATGGCACAGTTCTTGTATTTTGCGGAACCGGTTTTTCTTTTGACTTTTTAAGAACACAGAAAACCAGGCAGGGACTGGCACCAGGCACAGGCGGTAGCGCCCGAGGGGCATTCTCATATTTAAATCACACTCGAGCCGACAGAGTTTTCACTCACTTGTAGAAACGGGGAGAGAGAGAGAGAGAAAGAGGGAGATTGTGCGAGCGAAACCCCATGGGGCCATCAAGTTTCCAATTTCCAGCCTTTTAGGGCAACTTCCTGTGCCTAAAAGGACGACAGTTGTGGCTCATGATCCAACATCTGCCCTCCCAAAGAGGGATGGGTTGGTGTATGGAACGGGGGGATCGGGCAGGCTCTCAGGGCACAACATCCGTTGCGGTGCATTTGATTAGGGGATGATTGCAACCCCAAAAATGCTGGGCTAGACTTTTGGACCGGACCCTTTTTTGCTCCCTCTCCCTCTCCCCGCTCCTAAGAGACCAAACCAGTTTTCGGGGTTGCCTTGCCGTCTGGCGCGTGCTTACAATGGGGGGGACCGACATCTTATTATTATCCTCTTCCCATCCCATTCAATCCAATCATACTGCATACACATTTACCATCCTATCGCATTGCCGCATCCATCGCTACCCTTGCATTTCCATTTGGCACTCGAGCATGTTGGCATTGAATCCGATTCAATGGATTCTAAGCCATCCTGTTTGCCTAGAATAATCAATGAAGATTTTTTCGCTAACATTGCGTGTCGTTTTTCGGACACTGACGCATAGTTTGATAGTAGATCTCTTCACATTTCCAGCCTATAATGGCAGCACTCGTTCATCGTAAAGTATGGATAGTTGGACACACTTTCCATGCCATAAAAGCGAGGGCTATATCAATAAATCAGTTGAGTTTTTCGCTAACAACGTTTCGTATGATAATATTTGAACGTAGTTTGATAGTAGATCTCAGCACAGTATTCTTAAGACTCATTCTCAGCTCTCGCAACTTGCTATTCACAACATGTGGAGAATAACCATCGTATTTCCATAGTAAAGCGGTTGCAAGATTATATCTTCAGTAGAGTTTTTCGCTAACAACGTTTCGTATTGTGAAATTTGAACGTAGTTTGATAGTAGATCTCAGCACAAGACTTTTCGCATATCATCATCCTTTAAGCAATCGCATGTTTTAGAGTGTTGAGGATACAATTTCCCCAACATTCAGAATGCGGTTGCCAGATTGAACTCCAGTTGAGATTTTCGCTAACAATGTACCGCAAATCGTAATTTGGACATCGTTTGATAGTAGACCTCAACACAAGCTCATTATTCCACCATCCCCATTCTCGCCTTTTCCTAGTTCTCTCTCCCATTCACTAAGAAAAAGATGAACCCCAAAAGAAATTCGCCCCTTGGACCCAACTGTACTTCTGTACACACACACACACACACAAACAACCATCTCTCGCTTCCAACTCTCTCAGCGGCAGCAGCAGTAAGAGCAGACAGCGACGACGCCATTACGGCGCAAGGATCCCATTTTTCGTTTATAATCCTCCACCATCTGCGCAAAAACAAAACCTTGCAATGTGCAAAGAGCGCGCGCCCGCCACAAAGGGAGAGAGAGAGAGAGAGACAGAGACAGAGAGCGATAGCGAGAGAGATCCTTTTTCATGCGACTGCTGCTGCTGCCTCCTCCACCTCTCCTCCTACTCTTCCCTCCCTCCCTACCATCACTTTTACCTACTCTGTCACTGTCTCTCTGTCCCCTTTGTGTGTGTGTGTACTAAATCCCCTTTTGTGTCGAGTTCTGCTTTGTGCGTGCGTGTGTGTGTGTGTGAGAGTGGAGAGAGAGAAAAACCCCTTGGCCCATGTCTAGCCAATGCATCATTAATGTTGGGGTAAAAGCCTGCTGCCCCGGTTTGCTGCCCCTGACAACTGAACTCTACTCTACTGAACACATGGCGCTATCCAGTGCGCAGGCCCTGCACTCTGCTCCTTGTGACGTTAATGTGTATACCCTTAATTCGTGGAAAAACTGATCCCTCGCCTCTAAATGATGCGACGCCTAACGGTACTTGACACGCTGGGGGTGATTATCTCTATTTTTCGCCTGGATCGGATGAATCCCTACCCTTTTCGTTTTGGCAAAAAAAAAATAAACACTGAAAATGAACAAAATGCGCAACAAATGTGTGTGTGTGTGTGTGTGTGTGTGTTTGCATGAAAAAGGGAGCCTCAATTGGTGAGTGCGTCACGTAGCACATTTGTACACGTAAATATGTATGCGTAGTGCCATCTCTGTTGCGCTCGTTACTGGAATGTTGGCACGAGCACAGTTAGGTTTTCTCTCCCATTTGGGAATTTTTATATTCGCTTCAACGTTTCCCCCTGTTCTCCGTGGCTGCAGCTGGCTCTTTTCATTCGAGCTGATGATTAAATTACGGCAGGAAATGAACCCAAAACAATAAAAGAAGAACAAACATGATGCTGCTCCATCTGGCAAATAATTTTCGCTTCAATTTTGAAAAACTCATCTTCATCCAGGCAGAGGCAGACGAAAATCGCTCATTGCGGCGAATTCAATTGTCTCGCCTCTACCTGTGTAAGCTTGTGTGTGTGTGTTTCGTATAGTTCCCGTTACATTTTCTTTGCTCGCGTTCGGCACGATTGCTGCTGCTGCAGTTTTTGTAAAGGCTCCTTTTGTCCAGCCTCTGCTCTGCTCTTCGCTGCCTACCTGCTCTCTCCTGCCGCTTGGCAATTTCATAACGTTCCCCCCCCCAAAAGGAGAGTGACGCCGCTCACTCGCGTTCGCTATCTCGCTCTCGCGCGCACACATCCACTCTGGCTGGCTGCAACAACTTCGTTAGCTGGCGGCCATTGGCTCAAACCAAGAGTAGAGAGAGAGAGAGCGTAAAGCGAACGAGAGCAGCGACGCGAGCCCGACGCTCGCTCGCTCAGTTTCCATCACATTTGCGTCGTCGTTTCAGTTCCGTTCAATCGCTCGCAGTTTTGTTTGGTTTTTCTTGCGCTGTGTGGCAGATCGCGAACAACGCGTGCGGTTTTCTGGCTACAGTACTAAATTACATACACATGCACAGCAGAAGCAAACAGAATAGAAAAACCTTTTAGTGCGAATTATTTACATAGTAAGTGCCCGTGATAGATTCTGTGGAGTGTATATGCTATGCTGCTCGTTTGGGATGGGGGGAACGCGATTGTGAAATTGGTTTATGTTCGCAGTCATCCATATCTATGTGTCAGTGTGTTGGTGTGCCTCGCTTCTAATGAAAAATGTTCTATTTATAAATGCACGCCATAAAAAAATGAAACACAGGGGACGACGAGAATGTGGCGATTGCTCCACACTTTAACTTTCAAAATTATCAGGCGTATGCCTGTGTGTGTGGTGCTTGTGGAAAATGAAAACCATCATAAATATTCGTCTGGAAATTGTGTGCATGTGTGTGTCTACTTGTGAAATTTTCCACGACGAAGAAAAAAACCTTTCAGCGCGCACACACACACACACGAACACTTTCATACGTACGTGTGCCTGCAGCGACGCGACTTGACAAAAGCTGCGCTGCCTGCTGCGAAACTTCCCCTCTTTATGCTTCATGCTGGGTTTTTTCTTTTTTCGGTCGTCACGAAGTCTCTTCGTCGTCGTTTATCGTATTCATCGATCTCCTACACTAACACAAGGCGGGAGCGGCACCAGCAGCAACTGTAACATCGCCGCAAATCCGTTAGGCTCTCACTTGGCGTCGCTTGTCGTTTGGGAGAGAAAAAGAGAAATAGAGAGAGAGCCAGTTCCGTTGTGGGGGAAAAAGCAAAGTTGAAAAATTAACAAGAAGAAAAAAGAACACGAAAAAAATTGCATTTGCAGTTGTGTATTTGGGCGTCATAGAGGGCGCTTTTGTGTGCGTGATTTCTTCTTTTATTTTTGTTTAGCATGTATGCAAAATGTATGTATTTGTATGATGTGGAATGCAAATAACAATAATCTCGTCAGTCAAGTGTATGCATGTGTTTGTGTGGAAAGGTGATGCGAGATTTTAGCGTTGAAATATTTAACATGAACATGAACTTGACCTTGGGGCGCGGAATAATCTGCAATATTCAGAGTTTGTCTCGTACTAACTGTAATTTTTTCGTTGTTTTTCCTTGCAGCATAACTGACATAAGATCATCGGAGGAGGAAGAGCTGTTTCCCCAATTCTAGCTGTATCTATAACTGTACCGATTAGGTAGCTTTATCCACCCGAGAAAGGTAGCACAAAAGCGCGGCCAGAGGAGAGCACAACCCGGCCCGGCCACGTCCAGGACGTGGGCTAACTCCGCCCCACCATCACCTCCACCAACGTCCCGCTGTGAACATCCCTTTCACGTATCAACTGTGTCCACATACCGCCCCAAGATGGACGACGATCAGCAGTTCTGCCTGCGCTGGAACAACCACCAGAGCACGCTCATCAGCGTATTCGACACGCTGTTAGAGAACGAGACCCTAGTCGATTGCACGCTCGCCGCCGAGGGCAAGTTCCTCAAGGCCCACAAGGTGGTTCTGTCCGCCTGCAGTCCCTACTTTGCTGTAAGTATTGAATACTCTCAATCTGTTCCTTTTGTTGGGGTAGCATAATGACATCCTCCCCTCTTTTTGCAATTTGCAGACCTTACTCCAAGAACAGTACGACAAGCATCCGATCTTCATACTCAAGGATGTCAAGTACCAGGAGCTCCGCGCCATGATGGACTACATGTACCGTGGCGAGGTCAACATCTCACAGGACCAGCTGGCCGCGCTGCTCAAGGCGGCAGAGTCGCTGCAGATCAAGGGCCTGTCCGATAACCGCACCGGCGGAGGCAGCTCCGCGGTCGCACCCAAGCCAGAGTCCTCTCAGCATCATCGCGGGGGCAAGATGAGCGGCGCCTACACACTGGAACAGACAAAGCGCGCTCGCTTGGCCACCGGCGGAGCAATGGACACCTCTGGGGATGTGTCCGGATCGCGCGAGGGCTCTTCGAGTCCGTCGCGTCGTCGTCGAAAAATCAGACGCCGCAGCCTTGAGAACGGTGAGTTTAGTTAAACGAATCTCCCAAAGTTGCAGTTTAATCTGACCAAACGATCTCTTTGCAGATGTCCACGACAACTCCAACTCGTCTGTTCTGCAGGCAGCCGCCTCGAATCAGTCTATCCTCCAACAGACAAGCGCAGGCCTCGCCGTCTCCGCCCTGGTCAGCACCCAGCTGTCCGGTGGCGGCAGCAACGCGGCCGGCACCAGCCAAGTCCCGACCCAGCAGCCATTGACCAGCACCAACGTTACCAAAAAGACTGAAAGCGCTAAACTAACATCATCGACAGCCGCCCCAGCTCACGCCGCCACTGCGACAGCAGCCTGCCAGCAGCAGCAGCTGCAGCAGACCAGCGATGCCATCAACACCGAGAACGTACAACCACAGAGCCAAGGCGCCCAAGGCGATGTCGGTGATGCCGATGATATGGAGGAGGTGAGCGCAGCTTCCGGAGGAGTTACTCCGGCGGCCTCAGGCGTCGGTGCGTCCGCTGGAGCCGTACACACTGGTGTCGTGGTCAAGCAACTGGCAGCCGTCGCCGATAAGTCATCGTCCAATCACAAGCAAAAGGTCAAGGACAACAGCGTGTCGTCCGTGGGCTCAGAAATGGTTATCGAGCCCAAGGCCGAATACGATGATGATACGCATGACGAAAACGTAGAGGACTTGACACTTGACGAGGAGGATATGACAATGGAGGAGCTGGACCAGACGGCCGGCACCAGCCAGGGTGGCGAAGGATCTAGTCAAAGTAAGTTCTAAAAGACACAATAAATTAGGACGACACTAATACAACGATTCTCCCTCTGTCCCTGCAGCATATGCAACATGGCAACACGACAGATCTCAGGATGAACTCGGACTCATGGCACAGGATGCACAGCAACGGGATCCACAAGGTGAGTTTTTGCTGCCTCTCTATATCATGCCAGAAGAAATGAGCTACGAAAAGAATAAAGAAAAAACAAATGAAAAAGCAAAGCCTAGCATAGACACGTTAGCCAATATATTAAAGAGAACAGAATTAAAAGACAGCGAGCACGACAACAACAACAACGAGAGCTTAAATTTCAAAAGAGAATCCACATTCAAGGTCTCTCTTAAATCCAAATACAATAACTCCAATTTCCACATACATATTCTACCTATATAAAGCTATTTAATACATTTAAATTATATATTTACTTGAAAATTGAATATTTGATGTGCCCCTAAAGTCGTGCTCCGAAAAAAGCTCTTGAAAACGTTCAACAGAAACCTTGAATTAGAGAAGTTATTTTTTTGATTTTTTTTTTTTGGCCCTAACTAGAGGAAAAAAGCAAGCAACAAGAAAAAAGTACAAATGAAACTACAAACAATATCCAAACTGTGAGGGGGCGAGCGGGCATTGAGCAAGTAATATCTGCTCCGCTCTCCCGTCACAGAACCAGAAACCACGAAAAGAAAAAAAACAAAAACAAGAACAGAATAATTAATAACCAGAACAAATAATTTGTGCAAGTTGAAAGTATTACTTAAACTCTTTCTTTATTATATAATTATGATTTCCTAACAATCCATAATTTATTCAATTACAACACACACACACAAACACACACACATATAATTCGTATGACTAGTATTTTGTATATATTAATTATAACGATTGATTTATTTAACACACCCTCGAAAATGAAAACACACACGAAACATGTTTGATTGCTATACTACCCACAACGCCCACAAAAACTACCTCTAAACCACACATTCCTTCACCCACCACCACCACCACCCCACAATTACAACCACAAATCTTAACACATTTTCATTTTTATCATTATATATCTATGTATATGTATGTATGATTCTATGTATGATCATTTGTTGTTGAACTTTTATTGTAATCATTTTACCAATTGGTGTTTGTTTAACCCTTATTTGCCTTACTGTATTATACATATATATTTAAACAATTATTATTTACCATATTCGCCCTTGTCACTTTCTCTATTTCCCCTCTCTCCTTCTTCTACTTCCTTTTGTCTGTCGCCCACCCACATTTTTTCACCCTGAGAAAACATTAAGCCAGCTGCAGAGCAAAGTTCATTTACACACACGCACACACACAAAAATATTCACACACACACACACACACACACTCACTTGAATTGTAGGCAGATGGAATTTAAGTTAGTTTTTAAGGAGAAAACTTTTCTATGCCAATGCTCTGTATATGATGTGTGTGCGTGTGTGTTTTGCCCATCGTATTGTATGTGGGTGATCAATGTGGTCCCGTTGCTCCTTTACCACCGTCTCTTCTTATCTATCGCTCTCTCTCTCTCTCTCTCTCTCTCTCTGTCCCTCTCATCCTCTCTCTCGCTGGTTATCAATCTAAGCAGCTGTATCTGTGTGCTTGTGTGTTTAGAACAGGGCTGTGGCAGTAACAACGAGAAGAGTGAGAGGGCAATTAGCTCTCGCTATACCAGTACAGGCGCGTCAAAAGTTTGGCCACACTTCCAGCAAATTTTTGTTATCGTTGTAAACTAACTGAATTTAGTTTGTTGTTAATATTGCTTTTGCCTTGTTTTAAAGCATACAAAAACATACACAACAGCCCCACCACACGCCAAAGCCATAGCTACAGCCCCGTCCACGTCCAAGCCCACACATAATCATTTCTCGCCCACATTGTGTCATATTTTGATTGTTTGTCCTCTGCCCGCCCCCCACAGAACTCTCAGCGCGTGCTAATGTTGTACACAATGTTTTACTTTATACATTTATATATATATTTATGAACAAAATACGCATGCAGTTTTAAATTGTATTTTAGTACGTACACATATCTATTACCACATATATATTTTGCTTTATTTTGGTTGACGGGACTTTTTTTTTCTTTCTTTCTGTTTATTTTCCATATGAATTTTGTATTTAGTTTTTATGCTAGTATGTAAGCTTTTTCGATCACGCTTTATCGGAGAGAGGGTTGAAACCTTTACTCCAAAGCTCGCGCGCGTTCCTATCACGCTTCTTCGCGTCTGCGTCTCCTCGGTATTCGTCTTATCCAGCTGTGCCCAAACGTTTCCTCTGGTCTTCACAGAGGGAACCAGAGTTTCGCATAGTCGCGCATTTTTGAATAAACAAACAAAAAACGAACCAAACCCCCTTTTAAAGTGCAAAGTGAAAAGACTAAAGAACGCCGAAGGCTTGGAATGGATCACGCCACACCAGATGAATCATCGGAGGAGGATCCAGCTGTCTTGTTGCAGGTTGAGTCAGTGCCAGATATAAAGCTTGTAGCCATCCGGTGGATGGTGAGGTACAGTTGCGGCTTTAGGCATCTGAACGAGACCCAGGCAGGCTGCAGCAGCGAACTTCTTCAACCGGATCAGATCAGGTATCACTCGCAGGTAAGTATGCTTCGCTCAACGGTATCGGTTGAGTGGAGTGATATGCAAAAATGAAATGAATTTTTGTATTTTAAGTTCATTTTGGTTCAACCATTCCCTACCAAATCCCACATCCCTGATTCCAAATCATCCTTCTCCACATCAAGAAACAAATTTCCAGCAATATTCCAGGTAATGTCAACAGTTGTGTGTTGCCCCCCGCTTAAGAAATGACTGTGAAAAGCTGTTGTGAGCGGAGGGGTGGGGCGCTCTTTGAGATGCCGATGCCCAGGGTAAGCTATAGTGTAATTCCTCCAATGCTACCTCTCTCTATATATTACATACAGATCTATATTTTTTTCTGGTTTAATTTTTAAGTATACACATTAAACTTACATTGTACATATCTATATTTTAATTGAAACTTTTGCGTTTGGCGTGTTTGTTCCTCGTCCAAAAGTGGAACGAAAATTGCTCGAAGCGTTGCCAAACACCCAAAATCAAACAAAATCCACATCTCTATACTCTGTAATGAAAGAATCGAATCTCAATTGGGGTCGATCGCCTCCCACTCTAGAGGATTATTCGTAAACGAAAAGATACTTTTGGCTGCTGTTTGACTTTAGTAGAACTATGCAGATTAGGACCATTCATAGGAATGATTTGGGTCTCTCTATTTGTAAGGTCTTAAAAGTTTTCGAATAGTTTTCTTGTTGCTACTTTTGTCGTCCCATTATCGGCATCTACCCTACATCTTTTCTTCCCTGCCATCCCAAATCACCCGTTTCGCTTTTCTATGCAAGAATCTTGTTTGCCCAATAATTTATTTTGACTTTGTTTTTGAGGTTTATAAATGTTTCTCTTTTATTATAATATGCATAAAGTTGTTTTTGTTGTACTGGTCCTCAGACTACCTACCCCTCTCGCTCACTCCACCATGCCATCTGCAGTTTTGTTAATTGTTCAATCGGCAAAAACACAATGCTCGAGGCATTCTCGTCGTCGTGTTCGGTGCTCGTTCAAGTTCAAGGTCGGCTAAAAATGTTTTCTATGTATGAGATTGTGAGCTTTTTTTCCCCTCCCTCTGCTTCTCTCTTTTTCGCTTTTATCAGCATTGCGGTTATTTGTTGACGATCAAAAGGTGAGAGCAGTACTGAAGGGGGGTTGGGCATGGTAGCGAAACGAAGCAATAATATTAATGTTCATATCTCTGTGAATGTATCTCGTTTTCTGGTTGCTTGTTTCTTTTTTTTTTTTGTTCTTTCCCTGTTTTCGGCTCGTTTGCTATTTATTTTCACGGTGCATCCGTGTAAACTTAACGATGATGATGCTCTGATCATGATGACGTACAAAATGATGCGATTTAACGTTGAATATTTATCTGCGAACTATGCACATACTTTGTGGGATTTTTTTTTTTAGCGAATTTCGATTTGTAGAAAGTTGCTTGACTGGAAATCGAATATCTTAACCAACAACTGCGACACATCGGTTAATCATGTTAAAGTTGTTTATACCATTTCCACTTCAGCAGAGAGTACTGTATCGTTAGCAGTTGGAATAAAGAGTTTGGATACCAAATTTGATCATTTTCATATTACTTGGTAATCCATTTCCTCTCGTCGTCTACTGTATTTTTGCTGCAGATGGATCATATTTAGCTAAGGAAATTATTGGTAACATAGATGCACTAGATATGACCTTGAAGTTTGTACTTAATACCTTAATACTTTGCTTACCACAGACTTCGGCAATACCATGGTGTTTCTGGCACATGATACATAATTCCATGCATTGCATCAATCGGTATTTGGTTTTAGCCCAGTTGCAAGTTGTTTGCATGGCCTTGACCCAGTTCACAGTTGAATTTGTTGCCAAAGCACAGGCGGGCATGGCATGTACATATACACACATGTACGTGCGTCCACTTGCCAGACAGTTGATTATTTTGTGTGTTCTGTTACAGGGAAATCCACGAAACAGCAATTGAAAACTTTCAAGGCTTTCTCATCCCCCTCCCTTTCTCTCTCTGTGTGTGTGTGTGTGTGTGTGTCTGTGTTTGTTTTTCTTAATATTAAAATACAATTCAAATGAATGTCCTTGACTAAAAAAAAGCTTAAGCTTCTGTATATGTAGTTTGTAGGCAAAACCAAAAACACTTTCTCCATCACATTTAAGTAAATCTGTAGCTGTGGTAAATGTCTTTATCTGAACTTCTCTACCCTATCTTCCTTCCACCCTTCTCTACACTTTCCTGTACATATTCAACTTGCAAAAATTAAAACAAACAAAAAGATGAGAAAAGAGTTTGAAGAGCTTTTTGAAGGGTCAGTCAGTAGATGACAGCAGTAGAAAGTAGACAGCCAGCAAAACAATTCTATTGAAGCCAAATTGACGATCATTAGATCATGATTCAGAATGAAAAATGTTCTCTAGTTTCTAATGAAATTCTTTAGAATTCGGGAAACTTCAAATTGTCTTTAAATATTCCAGAATGTGTGCACGATCAGAGCAACACTCCTTGTGAATTCCTTCCATTCAGTCGAATCCTAATAATAAATATTTAAATTATTCCTATACTGTATTCCTGCAGTAATCGTTTATTTCTGTTAATACGTTCCTAAAGTAAAAATGTTGAATGCTGTAGAATTCTGATCGCAATACGATCTATTGAATAAACCTTGCTCAAGATCTTTTTGGTTTAAAGTAAAAGTACAAAGTTAAATGGAATCGTGGAAATTGTTTGCTGTTTTCGCTTCACAAATATTTTGTGATCATTTTGTGATATGAGGAAAAGTTATCAGTGATCGATCAGGCATGATAGGATCTCTATTTTTGTTGTTTGTAGGGGAGCATATTCCATGAATGGACATTTACTTGACCACCCTCTTATTTGTTTTACTCTTTACACCCTCTCTCTCTGTCTCGTACACACACATACACTCACACACCACTCGACGCAACCGTGCGATTGCTCTCGCCCTCATTGCTTGTTTTTGGTGTGTTAGACGGATTTGTTCTGCCCAAAATTACTGCCGTGCGGGGTGGCTCAAAGCGTGTGGCCCGCAGAAAGATTTACCAGAGCCAGACACCTGCCTCCACATCCACCCATACGATGTCACGGCGCAAGCGCAAGTTGACTGCCGCCTCATCCACATCGCGCAGGTAAATTGTGCTTTCCCCAATTTTTTGAGCTTTCAAAAACAAAACCAGTCTTACCACCCACCCAACCACTCTCTTGCCATGTTCTCTTCGTTCCGTTTCCCTAGAAATGTCAACGCGGACAGCGGCAGTGGCAGTGGCAGTGGCAGCAGTGGCGATCCTCGGTCTCAGCCGCAGTTTCAGGCCCCCGCTCCGGCCCCGTCCCGTCCATCGACGTCGGCCAATGCATCGGCTAAGGCAGCACCGTATGTGTGTCAGACGTGCGGTCGCACGTACCAGGTGTTGGGTACACTGACGCGACACATGCGCAAAGAGTGCAACCAGCCGAAGAAGTACGTGTGCCGCATGTGCGGACGCGGCTTTCACTATAATTTCAAGCTGCAAGATCACTACTACTATGTGCACAAGGGCGCCTTTAAGAGAGAATAAAAGGATCGGATCCTAGTGGAATAAAGGGATAAACATGTAAACATATGTATCTGTATGTAATTGTTTTAATGATGTAAAACTCGTCTATTTCTTGCAAAAGCTACAAAATAAATCTAAATCATGGGTTAGAATTGAACAATTTGATTCTCAATGAGAAGAAGTAAAAGGAAGGAAAGCAAAGAAGAAGGAGAGTGTGTTACCGTTAGAAAGAGAGACTGTTGAAATTGTCATCGTTTTTGTCAGTCAGTTGCTCGCTCGCTGATCTCTGTTTGTCTCTCTATTTCTCTGACATTCTCTGAGTGTGTTCTGTTTTTCTATTTGCTCTTTGCTCCATCCTTTAATTGCAGGTCTCCTCGAGTTGAGCTTAAACCAAATGTTTTACTATGAGAGCGATATGCCGCCACCGACAACAGCACGCGGACCACTGTCCGCCACTTGCTTGCCCATAGTCTCGCCACCACTACTGCTCTCCCCACCGCAGTTGCAGATGCAGACGCGTAGGGGCAAATTGCGGGCGCGTAAGAAGAGGGCCGGCAGCGCCAGGAAAGCCATTCCTCAGCCGACAGTGCGCAGTAGCTCGGCATCGGCGCTGGCGCGGAATGCGGAGCTGCGCGATGACGGAAAGTTGCAGTGTCCGCAGTGCCCCAACTCGTACACCCGGCTGTCGGCGCTCAAGCGTCACCTGGAGTTCGAGTGCGGTATGCTGGAGAACTTTCGGTGCGAGGTCTGCGATGCGGGGTTCAAGCGCAAGGACTCGCTGAACCGCCACTGCAAGGTTAAGAAGCACATTACCAAATATTTGTTTTAGACTGAAAGATGGAAAGCGAAATTAAAGCGACAACACCTTTCCAAAACCCAAAAAATATTTGTATCAGCACTAGCCGTCGGTCGGTGGCCCCTCTTCTTTGTGTTGTTACGAGTTGTTGTTCGGTGTGGAGAAATTTGTTCGCGTGGCCAAAAAGTCCCAATCAACCGTCATTTGAAGCCATATCTATATATGTTATAATTTTTGATGATTATCTATTGTTTTTGTGCTTGCCAAAATATACACGTGCACACCACATACACACATAGAAACCATACACACCCACACTCATGCCCACTCATTGAATATCCTACTCCCGACTCTGCTCTCTCTATTTCTCTGTATCTATCTCCTGTCTGTCCCTCCCCCCTTTCATCATTTCATACAAACTGATGAGCATTAAGTCCCGTTACGACAGTTGCTTAATTTGCTCTTTATCTTTATCTCTCTCTGACACACAACAAAAACCCCACACAATCGAAGTGATCCTCCTCTCTTGATCTCCTCCGCGACTGCTTCTGTCCCGCTCTCTTTTTCTTTTCTTTTCTTGATTAACCGTTAACACCCACACACATTCCGCCTGACCCCCCAACCGCTACCCCTTTGTTATGCTGCTGTGCATTGTTTTACGCCTGTTTGAAATTTGTTTTTGTTTGAAAAAGAAAAAAAAAAGAAATATAATCAATTAAAAACTGAAATTAATTTATTAATTTACAAACCAACAAAAACCAACCAATATTAATGCTTTCGATAATAATTATAACAACAAATAATCTGGCATTTTGAGAACTCGAATAACAAATTGCTTGTTTGCCTTGAAAATAATAATAAATAAATTAAATAAAACCAAAACTAAGAAAAAGCATGATCCGATCAACCAAGAATTAACGTTTCAATCCCTCCAAGAAATATAAAGAATATAAAAACAACGAAAATTTGCAACAAAAAAAGATATGAACCACGAAAAACAAAAACAAATTTCAGGCCTGCAGCTGCACTCGATAGATGACTCATCGTCCAGCCAACATCAGCAACAGCTTAATGGTAGCAGGCAGGACGACGACGACGAATCTAACTACCATCCGCGAGGAGGAGGAGGAGGAGGATCGGGCACCTCGGGGCATCACTTTCAGACGCCGCAATTTGACAGTTTTCCAGGGATACTGTCTGTCAGCGGGGCTGGAGGGCACGGCCACGAGGAGAACTTCACTTGTCCCCAGTGTTACCGAACGTATCGCAGGCACGGCACACTGCGCCGTCACCTACGCCAGGAGTGCGGAAAGGGCAAGAGCATGGTGTGTTCCGTATGCGGCCATAGCACGAAGCGGGCCGATCACCTGCGTCAGCATGTGCGTAAGAAGCATCCGGAGATTGCCATGAGGTCGCTCTTCAAGCGTCAGCAGAGAGCGGCGGCCGCTGCAGCGGCATCTGCGTCCTCGACCTCTGCCTCCAACAACGAGATCAGGCCAGAGGATGTTGTGGATCTGGTGGACATGCTGGACGAGGCAGCCGTCGATGGGGAGACGAACACCTATCTGGTCGAGGACGATGACGATGAGGATCTGCCGCAGCAGCAATCGCGGCAGCTCGAGGAGACGAGTGCCAGCAGCTACTATCGCCAGCAGTTGCGGCAACAGGCTCTGCTGCAACTAACACAGCAGCTGCAACTGCAACAGCAACAGCAACAGGCAACTGCCGCTGCTGCGTCCGGCAGCAATCATTCAGAACTGCTCAAGGGGGAGGGATTGTAGGAGGGGGTTGGGTGCTCCTCTATGCAGCCGCTGCCGCTGCCGCAGCCGCCGCTGCTCCGCTCCTTGTTGTTGTGTCCCTCTGTCCAGTCACCTGCTCATCTCTACTAATCAAATTAACCAAAGAGCGTCGCAGCCGTAGCCACAGAAAAAAACAAAACAAAAAAGAAATGAGTTGAACTTTGACCTTTCGGCTTGATCTACTTTGCATTTATTTATATCTACATATTATATATTTATACAATTAACCCCCGTCGGCTGTCACACGAGAGTTTATTCTTTTTCCAGCGCAAAATCAAAAGTTGAAAACTAAAATCTAATCATTTAAAAATATATATAAAAATACATACGAGTATATATTTTTTGTATAAACTAAAATGCCAAGACAGGAGAATACAATAAACTAGAAATAAATGCCACGTTTTTTAAAACCAAACTACAACCAATGCGTTTTTCACTTGTTGCATGTACTTGATACCACGCCCCCCCCCCCCCCCCCCCCCCCCCCCCCCCAAAAAAAAAAAAAAAAAAAAAAAAAAAAAAATAAAAAAAAAAAAAAAAAAAATTTTTTTTTTTATTTTTTTCCTTTCTTGGTAAATAACATTTATTTATACAACGATATTAATGTCGAACATTTTGTTGGTGTCACAGTTGATTGATTTTTTGTGTTTAAATTAAGTTTATCCTAAGTTTAACCAAGGAGAGACTTTTTATATCCATGTGATGGCGGCGTCGGCTAACCCAAATATACACATAAAACAACGTAGCTTTAAGTCAAACAAAACACACTGTAAAAAATGAACAAACGCGACTGCAACCAAAAATACAGCGAAGACACGAGACATATTCACGAAACATTCTCTCCCACACCCGTCTAAACAAAACACAACAACCTATTTCTTGCTACCCCTATCTTTCTCTGTAAGAAATCGATCATTCTCAGCAAATCTTAGACAAAACCCAATCACAATTCTTACAGATTTAAGGACGCTTTACTGTAATTTTGCCACGGCAGTTGTGGCGGCAGCCAGTGCGGCCACAAAGACGCCAGCGGCAACAACAGCTGACTGCAGCAGCAGCAATCACAGCAACAGCAACAGCAACAATCACAGCAACAGCAACAGCAACAACTGCCATGTGGGAGGGGAGATTTGTGAGCCAGAGGTGACGATACGCCGAATGTACAAGTGCGGCCACGCCAGCCAGAGTGAGGCGGCAACATTAAACCACCTACAGCCAGGAGGCAGCAACAACCTTCACTGCATTGCCAGGAGCTGCGGCAGCTGTCAGATGTCTGCCTTTCAGGTGGCGAGTATGTTCAAGAGCAGCATGCGCAGTGCGGCGGCGGCGGCGGCGGCATCCACAACAGCAGTTGCCATTAAGCCGCAACGAAATCATATCGCTGCAGCGGTGGGTGGTGTTATAACGAACAACAGCAGCAGCATCAACAACAACTGTGCCACAGCAGCCACAAAAAAGTCTAGCATACAGTTCCACTGTGAGTTTTGCAGCTTCAGCTGCACCTGGCGCTACGACTTGAAGCTGCACCTCAGACAAAAGCACGGTATCCACCAGCTAAAGAAGGTCTAGAATCTAGAATGTGGGGAATATGATTCCGCAAGAGATGATGGAGGTCAAATCCGGCTGTTATATAGTTAAGAAATGTTGTTCAATCTCTCTGGACGACCGTACCCGCCACGGCGAGATACATAAATCCTGTCTGTGTCTGCTTAGTCAAAATCTGAAGTTAAATATATGTGTACAAATATTTATTGAAACGAAAGTTGATTGTTGTCTTTTCAAATATATACCATAAAAAGTCTGTCTCATGTATTTTTAGAGCCGGTGGCGAGACCTGAGGAAACTTTAAAGCAAAGAAAATATAACAAAATCTCTTTCACTGTATAGTTTTTGCCAAAATTGTATTGACAAATGTGACCATTTATTTATAGTTTAGTTCGATTTTAGATATGTTTTTAGACTATACTTAAATTAAATATAAATTCTTAGAGAATTTCTTTAGTTTATCTACTAAGTTGTTGTAATTTGTTTGTTTAACAATTATGTTTGATTTATTTGTGAGAGAGATGAGGTAGAGAGAGAGAGAGAGACAACCAAGAATTAGTTACGTATTTGTTTTTGAAAATTGTTTAAAGTAGATTGATAACTCTCTCTCTCTCTCTCTGTAGTTATTTTGTTATTATTGTACAATCATTTATGTAAACTTTGATTAGATATTGAACGTAACCGAATATTGTATGATTTGCATTAGTTTTCCTTCAACTTCTCAGACCTTGGAAATGAACGATTGACGATTAAGTTTAGTTTAAGATAAAATTACGAACAACATTTGCAGCAAATGGAGTTCCAGACTAAGCCTAATCTGGACCTTTGTTTATGATTTTTCACACGTTTCTTTTCGTTTTCTTTTCATTTTCATTTCATACGACCAAAAAAAAAACATGCAAAAAACACCACAAATAAATCAATCAAATCGAATCCTCCTCATCATCACAAATAACAAATCAATGCAAATTGACCATAATCCACCCCACAAAAATCACATCCTTCACAAACACACACACACAAACGACCACCACACCCACTAACAAACCAATCAACCACGGGATCGCCATCTGATTGATCGGATCGATCTCAGATCTGAACTACGACTTCAAGCACAGCGTGTTCGGCAGCGATGATGTGGACCAGGATTCAGACAATAACAGGGAGCGATTCCACTGCGCGGTGTGCAACAAGAGCTATCTGCGCAAGCGACACCTGCAGCGGCACATGCGCGACGAGTGCATCGGTATACCGCCACGCTTCAACTGTGAATTCTGCAGCTCCCGTTTCCGCCGCAAGTACCACATGGTGCGGCATCTGGTCTCAAAGCATGGCATACCGCCGGCCATCGCACAGCTGACGACAGGCAGTGGGTCGCGCTCGTCAAGCGGTAGGGACAGCATGAGCGGCAGTGTCCTCGATCTGAAGCCCGGAAATCTGGGCCTTCACATGGGCGGCGACTGCGGTGCGAGTGTGGGCAGCGCTGGCTCGCTCAACGACTGCGAGAGTCCCATTCCCGAGAACCTGTCGCTGCGCAAGGAGAACTACGAGAACGAGAACTTGTCCGGTTCGCGTTGCACATCGCCGCTGCCGCCACACATCGGAGCTATACCGACGTACGGGCTGACTGGAGCCATAACGGCCATCTCGGCAGCTGCTGCCGTGGTCGAAGAGCAGGCCGCCGCCGCCGCCGCCGCAGCTGCTGCAGCCGCTGAAGCGGCAGCCATGGCGAAGAATAACAACGATGTCGGTGGAGGAGCCGGCGTGGTGGCATCAGGTGGCGCCGAGGGGGGATCTGCAACAGAGTTGATGAACATCAAGCCGGAACCGGTAACCCCCAGCAAGGTGCAGCACCTGATGAGCGAGGATTGGAACATGAAGCTGGGCCTGCAGATCATCTCGAATTCGTTGCTCAAGGAGCGACTGATGAACACCATGCCCTTTGCTTATAACAACAATTGAACGAAGAACGCCTAGCAGAGGAAGAGAGAGAGAGAGCCACCACCAAAGTCACTCTACTATATTTAATTTATTGAAACTCGAATCTCGAAACCTCTAATTTTATTTTGTCAAAGAGTCAGCTCGCCATATTTGTAGGCTATTATATGTATATGTATTTTTGATCTGTAACTCACGCACGTACGTTCCCTTACAATGTAAGCTTGTATGAATCTCAGCCACTTTCTCAGACATTCCGATCTTGAAAGACGATCACTTTCGAAGATCCCCTTTTAATTTATGTATGCTATTTTTTTGTCGCAAGCGAAATGTGTCTTACAGTTCTCGTATAACAATGTTGAAGCGCCGCCATCTCGAAAATCGAAACTTTCCTATAACCGAAACGAACTTGAACCGTCACGAATTTGTATTTATATAAGATAAGATATCCCATGCCCCCACATACAAGGCATGGGATGGAGGTGGGATAATATATTTATGTATTTATGTATCGAAACAATTGTTAGTCATGTAAGTGGACGAAACCAAAAACGAACACATAAAAGACGAGACAGGAATCAAATCTTCTTACTACGAGTTGAGTAATTCCAATTTGATTGAATCCAAAAAGAAAACAAAAAGGAAACACGCTAAATACTCAACCAACGAACTATGCTCCCCTCCTCCCCTCTCGCAAAAGAAGAAGAGGTGGGGCTGGGGTGGTATTTATAATTTTAACGCACTTATTCCAAATGATATGCCACCAAATTGTACGATTAGTTAAGATATTTTTATACAATGTACTCGTAGCATGTAGGACTACTACCTAATGCCTAATTTATCCAAAGTCCAAACGAACAAAAAATAACATTATATTATTAATTGAATAAATTACCAAAAAAAAAAGAACAAAACAAAAAACTAAAGAACCACAGAAATGTATTAAATGTATTCTATGTATTCAATTGCAGCCAACTCTGGGATGCGTTTTCCTCTCTGTCTCTTCTATGTTAAAATTCCCATCATCATTTTCTTATGTTCATTCCACCACTTGTCCATCAATGTTTCCGTTTTCGTTTACCCACCAAGTTTGTTTTTGGTTCAACATTTTGTCTTCCCTTCCCATTCATCAGTTGAGTTTTGTCATTTTCTGGCGATTGTTGTGCGAATTTTCACTAACCTATTTTATTACTAAATTTCTTTTAGATGTCTCTACAAAACTGTTGTACTACCCCACTACTCCATCTACTACTACTACTCCAAAACTACTACCTATGTACCGTACCACTCAATCACTACTCTCTGTGAGGCGGCTGGCAGAGGGCTGGCCCAAGGCCTGGCCTGGGGACGACCGCACATCCGTCATGGCTTGGCTACTGCAGCGATAGAAGCGCAAAAGAAAAAAGTCTGTCACTTACAGTATTATCTACTATATCTACTATCGTTTTTATATACATATATATATTCTACGATATATATCTTTGTTCTGTGTAAACTCTCGCCTCGAATTGTTTTTTGTCTGGGTTCAAACTTGATCTACCAACACATACACCTACACAACCACAACCACAACCACACCCAACTCCCTGCGGTACAGTGCGATTCGGAACAGGAAGGTAGATCATTTAGATTTTCTCCAAGTTATGTTTCGCACTGTATTTGTACCCTGTAAGCATGCCTCCTCCATACATACCTTGTGTATCTGTCTATCTCTCACATTCTCACTCTCTCTCTTGCTTGGGTTCTCTCATTGTGTCTCTGCTTTCTGTGGCGTCTCTGTGTGTGTTGCGTGCGAGTGTCCTTTGTGTGCTTTTTGTTCTGCGAAGCTTTTTTCCCCCATTTCTTTCTCTTTTAATATTACACCTAGATCTACTTCTCTATTCAATAATGTATTGTGTGTCTTTCGATGAAATATTAAACAACAAATAAATTTATTTAACACTTGATGTTTTTTCTTACACAGACTTTTTCTAGTACTTAAGAAGGTTCCATCTGGGTTCATATATGCCATTCATATATGTATTGCTGGGATGATCTTTTCTAGTTTTAAGCGATCTAAATGTGTTATATTATTATGAGTACATGTATGCATACATTTTTGTTCCATTTCCTTATCGTTTTTACCCGTCTTAAATAGTTTATAAATTTTATTTTGGAATGCTTGAGATGTTTTTAAGTCATTTTACATTTATGAATTAATAATAATTGTTTTTTTTACATATATTTTTTCAATATTTTTTGTAGATTAGCAAATTTGACTTGCTCAAAAAAAAAAAATGAAAACAAATGCTGAAACGCAGCCAAATATCAGCCATTCAGACAAATAATACAGTCAGTCACTCACTATCACGATCATGTGCATATGTATAGAGTATATAAATCAGGAAAACAGAAACGAATCCATTGTGAATCATGCGACTCAACTCACAAATTCACTCACTCACTTCCACCTACTCACTCAATTCCAACTATTCCTCTGTGCGTGTCCCTCCTTCCCCACCAACACCGCCTCCTCTTTGCCTCTATCTCCCACCTCTCTCTGTCATGCACACCCATTTACATTTACAGATTTCGTCCTGACCTGGTACCAGCACGCCTGCGACCAGTGCGGCAAATCCTACAAGACCCGCAAGAGTCTCAGTCGCCACCGACGTTTCGAGTGCCGCTTCACGACCGAGCGGCCAATCTTCCAGTGTCCCAGCTGTAATTATGCGGCCAAGCGAAGCGACAATCTTACCAAGCACATCAAGACCCATTTTGCCAAGATGAAAAAGGACTTTCTGCCACTGGCCTTCCAAATGCAGGCCTCCAGCATTCAGAGCAAGTGGGAGGCCACCGCATAAGCGGCTTACACACACAGTTCCACTCGCCAGTCCGCCAAAAAGATATTCTTCTGCTTTCGTTGAGGTTTAGTTTTAATGCCATTCGCAAAAGTATTATACCCTAAGTTTCAAGCGCGAACTAGCCAGGAGCGACTGCAATGATCAACTAAGCTCAGGAGGAATCTGAGGGGTTTCTATTCGGCTTTCACTTCGTTTTGCGATTTGCATAAATTTGGATAATTGATGTAAATGTTATGGTAATGTGCGCAGCTTGTTGCTTGAATTGCAATCATTGCAGTCGCGTCCGGGGATCTCATAAACATGCGTATTTTAGAATAAGTTAAGCACGGATTTTTTCAATCATAACTAACTTATGCTTCAGCTGGTATGTCTCTCTCATTTCATTTAAGTTAACTTAAGTTGTTAGTCAAGTAAGCCAAAGTCCAAACCAAAACAAAAACCAAAAACAAAAACAAAACCAAAACGTGAACGAAACTAAGTCAGGGAGGGAAACACAATACTACTGAGAGTAGTCGGGGAGGGAGGGGGGTCAGGGGGCGCGGTTCGCGGTTCGCCAACCTAATTTGCATTCCTAAGAAAGAACGAAACAAAAGTGAACGAAACATTTTTCGATATACAATGTTTAATGTATGGCCTATTCTAGTCTAGTCCTTAGTAAGCGGCAATGCCAAACAGCGAAAAATTCCAAAATTAACCGACTAACAAAACTTTGTAGATTATAGTTCGTAGACGATCTAAGTTCCTTTTGCTAGCTAGGATTATGGATGACCTATAGACAAAAAGATCTCAATCGATACATGATGAATCGCAACCAACAGTACAAGTACCAAACAAAAGCAATTAACAATTAACTAAACTAAACTAAACAATAGTTCAAATATATATTTACAACGCAGCCAACAAAAAAAGAAAGCCCAAGTCTACAACAGTTATATATACATACAAAAATACAGAGATATATTTTGTAAACCTTTCCAAAAAAACAAAACAAAACAAACAAAAATGTGAAACGAATTTGTGACCAAAGCCAGAGGATAGAAACCAAAACGATATATGTAGCTAGTAATGTAAGCCACTTAATCCGATAAAAGAACTATTTTTATACTCCAGAGCCCTAACTAAGTATTTTTATATGAATATTTTTGTAACTCGAATAAAATTGTATTGAAAAAGAAATCGTTTCAATGACTAGGGGGCCATCCACCCACCCAGTCTTTACATCATTTCCACAGTCTCCCCGTTCTTTTGCCCCCCCCCTCTCTCTCTCGTTCTATATTTATCTTGTTGGCCAGTTTACTAAACATGTTTCATTGCAGACACCCATATCAAGCACCATCATCATGATCATCTTCAGTCAAGCATCATCCCACAGCGCTCATTCAAATCAATATATAAATCAAGCCAAACTGCAACGCTGCTAGCTCTGCTCACGCTTCACCATGCCACGCCCACGCCCACGCCCACGCCCACACAAAATACAAAAATTAAAATTCAAGCAAACACCCCGCAACACACACTAACTGTAAATATCACAAACTTTTATTATTCATATATTATTGTTTCTACTGAAAACTTATACAACAACTTAACTTTCTTGCTAAAATTTTTCTAAACTTCCAAAAAAAAAAAAAAAAAAAGAATACTTTACTGAAACTCTTGTTACTCTTTCAAAAATAAATACGAGTATATATCGATGTATGTATAGTAGTTTTGTAAGCACTTGGTTATACGCAGAACGACCCAGACTCATAAGATATATCTCTCTTTCTTCTCCTTCTATATATTTGTTTGAACATCTCCTTTAAAGCTCCAAGCAGCTACGCATCCAACTCGAGCCAAACACCGCCGCCGACTGGCACTTCGGCGCACTCCCTGATCCGCGACTACTGGTACGAGCTGAAGTTCTCCGATCTGTTTAAGTTCATCAATCCGGATGGACGGTATCAGTGCCCGAGGTTTAATTGCCTGAAGAGCTACAAGGACGCCAGCTCCTTGCAACGACATATCAGGTGAGTGTCGGGCACAATTTGCCACGCCACAGTTCAAACCGAACTCTGGTGCACCTACTATATACGGTCTGTCTGAGGAATCTTTATACTTATCTTACCTATATCTATATCTATATACCAACGTTTCCCTAGATATGAATGTGGTGGACAGAAAAAATTTCGCTGTCTGATGTGCGGCAAAGCATTTTCACAAAGCTCCCACCTAAAGCGACACCTTGAGTCCGGTGTCTGTGTCAAATATTACTTATGAGATAATGTTTTCTTTAAAATCAAATAGAATAAGCGTTATCCCAATAGGCAGAAGATCAAACGATGATCGAATGACGAACAGAAACATAAACATAAACATGATCATGAACATGAATATATTATGTACGAGTATAGCAACACAAGAAACAACAAGAACAAAATGATATATAGAACAATTAGCTAAAGAAAACAAAAGAAACCCAAGAACAATTACAAATAACAACAACAAAACGAATTTATTGGATGCCACATCATTTATAAAGAAAGGGAAAACCAACCAATCTATATATACATTATATATGATGATAATTATTGTTGAAACTGAGCATTAAATAAGCAAACGGAATACTTAGTTAAACGAGTTGAAAAGTAACACAAATACTGAACAAGCTAGAACAACAAGATATATACAGACAGATATTTGATCACATGAACACATCATATAATGTATATGTGTGTGTGCAGTCAGTGGACATTTTATAGAATTTTAGTAAAATGGAAAAGAAGAAAAATTCAACAAAAAAAAATAATAATAAAAACTAAACAAAAAATGTAACTAAATTAAGGTATAGAACAACAGAGAGGCAAAACAAAACAAAAAATCGTTAAGAACAACTGTTAAAAAGTGAACAAAACAAAAAAAAAAACCATACACGCAAGGAAGCTAAGAGCAAAACAATTTTAGTCAAACTAACCAAAACTACGTAATTTTAGTTAAAATATATGAATAATATATAAAAGAAAGAAAGAGAACGAGAGAAAGCATGCAAGCAAACCTTAGTGAAATTAACAAATGAGAGGAAAGCATAGAAGCGACGAGAGTAAAACGAGAGAAAAACTAAAGCAAAACAGAATACATATAACAAACGTACTGTGTTTATTTGTTGCCAAATATATATCTATTATATATATATTTCTAATATAATAATAATACCATTGAAACAAACTCTTGCAAAATGAAAGCAGAACCGAAAAGTGAGGATATAGTACATACCTGACCGGAAAAACAATAAGAACGGAGCAAGAAAATCATAAACAAAAAACGTAACCCATAAACGTGTTACCTTACGAGTATGTTATCTGTTTTTAGTTTTGTGTGGGACAGAGGCAGAGGCGGCCCATACATAGGCACAGCAACACACACGCTGTGTATGTAGAGTTGATTTATCCGTGCACAGGATATATACACTCTATATACACAGAAAAACAAAAGGTATATTATACACGTGAGTTTTATAAAGTCAGACGTCGGAAGATGGGAGGGAGATAGTAGGAAAGTATTGCAGGAAGATTTGTTACATGGTTCCAAGAACAACAACAAAATAATAGAGGAAAGAGTTTATATACATATATACAAAACATATACATATAAAACCAACACATCTACATATACATACATATATAAATAAATATATATAAATATATATATATATATATATATATATAGAACTATATATACTGCTATATTAGCAAAATGTTGTCTGTTAAAAAAGAAAGGATAGAGAGGAAACGAATGTATGTAATTGTTAAACAAAGTCAGGCGGGATAGGTCTGTAACTTATATATACTCACATCGCCAGATCTAATCAAGTGTATATGTGTGCGTGTGTGTGTGTGTGTGTGTGCCAATTGGTTAGGATGTTTTGTACTAGGACAACCAGAAGGATACAATTGTGTGCCATTAGAAATTCTCCACCAAAACTGCAAAACTGCAAAACAAATTCATAAAGCCATAGAAGAGATCGAACCATATACTCAGATATGTATATAAAAAGATATGTATGTATGCATAGGTACATTTATGTACAACCTGTATGATTTGTTAAGGAGATTCTGTTGGAAAGCGTAATTTAGTTTTTCTTTGTTAGCTTTGATTTAGTGCAATTTTTGAAGAAACAAAAAAGTGACCACTAAATGCTATGAGAGTGCCATTATCAAACAAATTTTGAATATATGTAACTAACAGATAAATTATTGAAATTATACGAGAATATATTGTATGTACGTTATAAACTAAGCGAAAGGCAACTAAAATATTTTAGCTAGGTACCAAGGGGAAGGGAATGTTATAGAGATCTTTTGTATGTATATATATATATATATATATATATATGTATATATATTATGTATGTATGTATGTACGTATATACATCTATCTATCAATGTATCCATAGAGCGAGGATTATATTGTTTGTTGCTTGTTGATTGTTAAACCTTGGGTTGCAGATAATAAACAGAACCACACCCCATACATATATGATACATACACACCACACATATATATGACAGTACAATAAACAGAATATATATAAACGTATATTAACGGGAAAACCAACAGCAATAGAAGCATTGAAAAACTATATGAACTCGAATTAACTAGACAAATTATACACACCATTAAGAGCGGTATAAAAACGAATGAAAATCAATTATAGGCAACTACTAACTGCAGTCATAATAACTGGTTGACAAACAACTTCCTCGCCACCCCCACTGCCTTGCACTGAATGATCCGAATTAGATCAATTGATTGGAATAGGGATATCAATCCCTTAGAACTTTATCCATCACCATGTCCGTCCGCTTATCCCCACAGACATTGATAGGATATCGAGTCGTCCCCTTACGCTGACGCGGACCAATTTGTAAGTTATGCGAACCATATAGAAACCATAGAGAAATTATATACCAATCCACCGAAAATTGTCACGATCGAACTGTGAAATCAGCGTAGAAAGCATGTAGAAAATCAGTTTCCAACACTTTCTCCTATCCGTTTGCCAATGTGGATTGTACTGAGTGCGCTCCTACTATTACGTATCCCTAGTATATTATAGATCGGACCGTATCGATCGCAACCCTTTGTCAGTGGAGATTTTGGAGTTGGAGTCAACCAGTGTTAGAACATGTTCACTTCCTCCCCCCCCAAAAAATATATACTAACACCAAAGGCAATTTTTTGATTGATTTAATTAAATTTCGTTAGAAATTTTGCTAAACGCAAGGAAAGCAAATAAAAAATCGAAGTGCAATAATATTTCAAGGGTTCGTCAAGAATTTGTCTTGTGCCAAAGTCAATTTCAAAAATACATAGTCTAATGAAGAAGAATTTTTTAAAAATCCAAAACTCAAGGCGAACAAGACAGATTTGAGAGGGATTTTGCCTTTGAAGCAAAAGGAACGTTGCAATAGGGGAAATAATTATGTTATTTGTTTTCCGATTAGTTGAAATTTATTTGAGAATTATTATCATCTGATTACCTGTATAATTTATGTTTATTTCTGTTAAACTAATTTACTAAGATATGTTGCGAGTAGCTAAATTATTATTATTATTTCTGCTGTTAAAGTTTAGGCAAAAGAAACTTTTGTTGAATCGTTTTCTTTAAATTAGTTTTAACACTGTTTTACACATTATACAAATATATTGTTTCACACTAATTTAACCAGAAAACACCCTATGTTTTAGTTTTTGTTATATTGTTAATTAATATTTATCGATTAAGAGACGAGAAATGTTTAAGAAAAACGAAACAGAAACAGAAACAGAAACAAGAAATAATTAGCTTAGACTATATAGGTTACAAATAATGAACAAAAATATACTCCAAAGAAACCAACCAAAAATATATATATATACACACATATATACAAGGACATATACATATACCGTATATATATATATATATATCTATATATATATATATATATATATATTTTAGAAAAACTGAACAAAACAAAACAAAAGCAAGCAGACAAGAAACGTTTTAGTAAATGTGTATTTGAAACAAAGAAATTGCCATAACAGTCTAATGGACATATATACACTATATATAGTCAAACCAAAAACAATAATGAACAGAACAGAAAAAACAACCAAGAACAAGAGTAACGAGAACGAGAACGAGAATGAGAATGGAAGGGAGAATTTAATTGTACGAACGGAAGTTGTTTATTTTTTGTAGAGTAATATTTAACAAACCAAGAAATGAAACCAAGTAAATTGATAAAACAAATGGTATATATACATATATTTATTGTTAACGAAAACCACGGATAAGGCGAAATTATGAAACAAATTTATACAACAAAATTATTAATAATACAAGTATAAACCAAAACCAGACAAAGAAAATGAACTTTCATTGATGGAGATGGATGATGGTTGATGGATGATATTGATTGTTAGTACCTTAAAAAGCCAAAACCAATTAACGATTATTCATAATTGTAATAATAACAGATGATAGCATTAAACAAACAAAAATGAATGAAATCCAAGAACAGGATGAAATTGTTGTAACCAAAAATAAACACATTTGAGATTCGGTTTTCATTTATCAAGAAATTGTGAAACCCCCATTTAACACCCAACAACAACAACAAAAAATTGTTATTTTTGCAAAAACTGAACGAATGGCATTGTATGTGGAATCGTTTATATACACATTGTTCGATGAAAGTGGTAACAGAGAAACAAACAAAAAAATACAACAACAAAAAAACAACCAAAAACAAAACAACAAGAATAATAAAGATTGATATTGAAATGTTGAAACCCCAAAAAAGAAAAGAAAATAATTGTATTACTGATTTTCCTTGTGGATAATTGGGGCCCGCCTGTAAAGTGTTTCTGTGCAAATTAATCATTGTCATATTCTCCTTGTATAATTACAGATGTGCCAGCAAAATGAGCCACAATTTGTGAGATTTTTTGTTCCAGCTGAGGCGATACTGTCGCTCACAATCTACTGGTCTAACCATAGCATTTATATATATAGTATTGTGTTGTTTAAGTGTTAAGTGTGTGTGTGCCCATGGATTGGTAAGATTTGACAACTTGTTTATCTTACCTACGGGTTAGTTTAGTTTGGCAGTCTTCTCGTAGCTTTTACCAATAGAAATGACAAGTCTTTACGCTACTACAACTATCTATCGCTCGCTGCAATTGATTGAAACGGTAGTGGTTATATTACTTCGATACATAGATGCATAGATAAATCATACATAGAGCATTCATTCATCATTATGTCCCGAGTTTTGTGTACCTCAGATTTAATTTAATTTGATTTCCTCTCTAACTGGAACAATAACACATTCGCTAACCTATTTCGTTTCCTTCTCCCAACTCTTGTAGAGAACGCCTGGACGCTGTCCGTGAAGTCGGTCACCTCGTTGAACAACCTCGCCTCCTCGTCCGGCTCGCACATCTGTCCGCGCTGCGAGAAGGCCTACACCTACAAGAAGAACCTGTCGCGTCATCTGCGCTACGAGTGCGGTCGCCTGCCCACAGAGAAGTGCCGGCACTGTGCCTACGTGGCGCGCTATAAGCACAGCCTCAATATGCACGTGAAGACGCAGCATCCGGAGCAGCAGCAGTTCAGCGATGTATCAGCGGGACCATCGATCATGAGCCAGGCTCTGGCTCGTGGCCTGTTCGAGGGGGATGGAGGGCGGAAGGCTATATGAATTAGGACATAGATTTTATAGTTTTGTGTGAATTGATCTCTGGTTTGGCAGGTAAGTTGTCTGGGAGCAGCGGAAAAAAAAACGAGAAGCGGGAGAAGAGAAAGGAGAGATAGCCGAAGTGCCTTAATGTTAATAAAAATTACGATTTGTAACCAAAATTGAAACGTGTCATTATTGAATTCTACTGTAGACCCTAAGCATAGTTAAGCATAAATAGGGGCACGGTTTTTTATCCTTTAATTTTTTTTGGCTGTGGTATTTTGTTTGTCCTGGTTCTCATTTTTATTGTGCTGTACAGCAACACACAACTCACTCAACACACACACACACACACACACACACATTAAACAACCTATAAAATAACCATCAACCTAGTGCTAAGACTAAAAATCAAATGAAAATGAAAACGAAAACGAAACAGCGGAAACCGAAAATTGATTGCTTGTTTTTGACGAATTAAAATGAAAATACAAATAAAACGAACCTAAAGAAGGAGAGCTTTGTGACAGGATTCAAGACGTTTTTGAGCTGAGCATAACTTCCACTAAGCGGTAAACTAGTTCTCCACGAACACTTGACTAATACCCCACTCCCCTCATTCGATTCAGCAGCCAACAAGCAGGACAAGGCTGAGCAAACCGAGAGCACACCCGACGAATTCGAGCTGGACGACTGCCTGCTGGAGAGCAACGACATTGTCATCACACAGAACAAGGACGGGTTCGTCTTGCATGTAAAGAAATTGGGCAACATTACGGCGGCGAAATTGGGCTCCGATGAGGATCAGGGATCGCCACTACAAACAACAGCAGCGGTCACTGTCACTGGACCGGCTGGACAGCCAACGCCCACCATCACGGAGCTCCTGAATGCTGCAGTCTCACACTCAGATGTCAAGCCGACGCTGAGCTCATTGACCACCAGCACTCCCATCAAGCTGCCCTCATCGGAATGTGGTAAGCACTGAATCTAAAGAGTGATCTCTAACGCAGACACTCCAGTTGAACCACTGAAGATCATACTAACAAACGTTTTTACCTTTCTGTTTGCAATTCCAGAGCTCATCAACATTAAGAAGATTATACCAGCCACCACGACAATAGCCCATCATGCACACACAGGCTCGACCATTATACATCCACATCACATCATACAGCATGTGCCACAGGAGTCGCATCAGGAGCACCAGCACATCCAGATCGAGGAAGTGCCACAGACATCCCAGCACCAGCATCAGCATCAGCATCAGCAGCATCATCACCAGCTGCAGGGCCAGCCGACACATGCCCAAGTACAAAACATAATCACATCCCATACGGGGCAGACGATTAACCTGGTGGGTCTGCGCAATGTGCAGTTGACGGAACAGAAGCCGAACATTGCCTCGAGGATACGCTACACGCGTGGCAAGATCATTGGGCCGACGGTGAGCAATCTGCAGATAGTGGAGACACATGAGGCCATGCAGCATCAGCACCACGAGCTGTCCGATGGCACCAAGTATGAGATTAGTGAGATCGATTTGAACAATCCGAATGCGTCGGCGTCCATCATCAATGACCTGGTGAAGTATGCCGAGATTGATGACATTGAGCTGCCGGATGGCACCAAGATTGGCATTGGCTTCGCACCCACGGAGATCACGGAGCATATGCAAACATCTGGCGGGGAGACGCACATAACCACAATCGAGCACGAGCCGCAGGAGCTGCACACCGTGCACCAACATGAGCACGAGCAGCAGACGCATCACATTCATACCACACAGCTGCAGACGCACCACATTCAGACGGTAGTGCAGTCAGATCAGCAGCAGCATCACCATCACGAGCAGCAGCAGCATCATCACCATCATCACACGAGCATCGAGCTGCAGGAGGAGGATGTGGAGACTATCACGCCCGAGGAGATGGGAATGCATGACTCCAGCAAGAGCTACACCATTCTTACCACACGGCCCATGAAGGAGGAGTCCGATGCTGGCGGCGACCCCTCAGGCATGACCTACGAACTGTCGCTGAGCGACTCATCACTGGGTCCCTGCGATGATCCCGAGTCGCGCTATGTCTGTCGCCACTGCGGCAAGAAGTACCGCTGGAAGTCCACGTTACGCCGACACGAGAATGTCGAGTGTGGCGGCAAGGAGCCGTGTCATCCCTGTCCCTACTGCACGTACAAGGCCAAGCAGCGAGGCAATCTCGGGGTTCACGTGCGCAAGCATCATCCAGAGAAGCCGCAGCTGGAGAGCAAGCGAGGACGCAAGTAGGCGGCTATAGTAAGCGAAAGTTATGGGCAGGAGTGAGTATCTATGCCTATAAATGTTGAGGAGAATACAAACTAATGATTCTTTGAGGTTCTTTGACTTCTAGACCAGTTTCTATATTTTTTACAATTTTATCAGCCTTTATTCTTGTTTACATACTTTTTAATCTTAACTTTCTTATTTGTTGATTATTTTTATTAAGTTGGAGAATTCATTTCCCCAGTTCTCGAAAGGAAGAACAGAAACAAAAACTCCGCTCTGTGTGCATTCAATTCAATTTCTTTAGGCTTTAATTTTTGACTTCTTCACATTATTATATCGACATATTATATCTATATGTATGATTCATCGTAATTTACAAAATTACAAAAAACCACACGTAAACCCTCAAAACAGTCAACATCATAGGAAAAATATGTTCAATCAATGTGCAAGTATTTTCATGGAAATAACAAAGAATATACAAAACAATTTAGATGAAAAGTATGATTAGAATTAACAAATTAATTAATTATAATTAGCAACGTGTTTCTGTGTGTGTCTTCTCAAAGCCAACTAGAAACTTTAAATATTTACTACCACTGCAACGAGGCCCAAGCGCAGATGATGTTTTTTTTGGTTCGTAGCGAAAAGGGCACACAGATTTCGTTTCGTAAATATCACAAATATTTTGATGTAATCTATTTAAGTGGAGCTAACCGACAAATTATCGTGTAAATGTTGCAAAATACAAAATTGCCAACTTGTCTAAATTGGAGGCTTACAAAATTAACATTGTAGAACTTTGTTTTCAAGAAATTTATATATAAATATATATTTACTATAAATAATGTAAAAAAAACAACAACAAAAAAACAGTTAAAATACCATTTTGGTAGATCGCAATCGTAAAAGGCAAAAACCTTCTGACAAAAATAGCGGAACTTAGTTAAATTGATTGTTTATCTACAAATTTACACCCCCCCCAACACTTTAGCATATTTTCTCAAACAACAACAAAAACAAAACAAAAAATATAAGAAACATTTTAAACGTTTTTGTGTGTGTAAAACTTTATCGATTGAATATAAAACAACATTTATTACGTATACATATAAACAAATAGAAATTATGTTTTGAAAGAATAGTTGTAAAAAAACAAAAAGCTAAAATAAAATTATATAAAAAAATAAACAATTGCAAAGCTTTGATGTTTGTGGCCAGCGAGAGGTGCAAGAACAGGCAGCATTGTACAGAATCTATACTAACATATTTTTCTTTTTGCAGGTGACCTGAAGACCGATGAGATTTCCACCACAGAGAGGGGCTCAACTGAACTGCCTTGGCTGCCTTGATCCACATGATCTGAACCGAGCCTAACTAATATATTTCTCTCTTCTTTTAGGTGACCCATTGAAGCTGGAGAGAGGAAGACGGAGCGACCTGGAGCCATGTAGCTGTACCTCAATGCGAGCTAAACTTAAGTAAAACATGCAAAAACAGTTGTGAGAGGAGACAATTGCTATTCCAATAGTCCCTACGTACATATATTTTTATGTATATACATATAAGTGCCCAAGACCTAAACGTTCGTTTCTGTATGCCACTAAAAAGTAACCAGACTTAAACCGAACCTGAACCTGTATCCAGTATCCAGTAACCAGTATCCACCACAACCACAACCACAACCACCTCCCAGCCGTGTCTATTGATGTGTTCAAGCAAAACCAAACTACAACAAACAAACAAAAAAACACCCACCCCAGCAGCACTCCAGCTACTACAGTTCAAATAAATTTAGTTGTCCTCTTTTTTTATTTAAAAAAATAAATACGTTTACACCCTGCACTAATTGGCCTCAATATTGCTCAATGTTGTTTGAAAGAGTTTTCTTTTTTTACCTCTCTGTATATATGTTTATTATTTGTACTTTAATTTGACAATCATTTGCCATGATCCTAATGCTTTCTATACACATACAAATGTATCCATCAACCATCCACACATATATATTCGAAATGCTTTGACTAATTCTCTTTTTAATTTTGCCTTTCGTGTGC
Source organism: Drosophila guanche (assembly GCF_900245975.1). Taxonomy (NCBI): domain Eukaryota; kingdom Metazoa; phylum Arthropoda; class Insecta; order Diptera; family Drosophilidae; genus Drosophila; species Drosophila guanche. The sequence continues at coordinate 8,457,135 of NW_022995743.1, read as the reverse complement.
CTCATCCTCCAAGTTCATCCCAACACCAACAAAAACCCCTCCCACCATCCGTACCAAATTGCGTGTGTCTCTGTGTTGGGTTTTCCCTCTGCGCTTGATCTAACCCAAGATAACCACTACCCTGCCGCCATATCGTTCTGTGTTATGTTTGTTCTTAATCGTTTTGCCTCGACTTAATGTCGAGGTTCCTTTCAGTTTTTGTGCCAAGTCAAAAGTATTACTATTTATTTTTGTTCTTTTCTTTTGTTTTTCTTTCCCGTTTTTATTTTCATATGTTGTGCGCTGCGATACATACAACCCCAACAAAACCAAAACAAAATACAAAATCACATTCAACAAACACAACAATAAATCAATCAACATTAAACCCGATTTGCAAATACCCGAAACCAATACCGAAACCCGAAATTAGATCTGAGTATTACGCGCATTGCGGGACTCACCTGGAACGAGTGGAACGCCCGGCTGGCAATGCCCCTGGTCACCCTACGCGAAGGCGTGCAGCCACTGGTCTTTCCCACAGACCTCTCTGTGGATAAGCAACCCATGGGCCTGGTCCTCAAGGAGCCGCTCGGTGATCAAAAGACGCCCATAGATTGTGTGCCCAAGAGCGAACCCATTGCCGCCTCTACGCCGCGTAACCACAGCAGCAATAGTGGCGGAAAGCATCACAAGACCAGCGGTGGTGGCAAGCTCAAGCACCTGACCGAGGAGGAAGCCACTTCCCTGATGCTCAAGGCGGTGGCCGAGAAGCAAGCGGCGGCAGCGGCTGGTGCCGATCTGAGCTACGGCGAGGATCAGGCCAGCTCCGGAAATTGCAACAGCAGCGACTACCAGGCCAATCTGGGTGGAGCCGTAACCTTTGCGGATGTTGGAGGCCCAGCTGGACTTTGCCATATCAACCTCCTGAACAGCATTAGCGCCATGAACAATCTGATGAGCGGGAGTACGGCAGGGGCCGGTGGCGGTGGCGGATCGGTGGTCGGACTAGCTGGCGCCGGATCGAGTGCGACTCCATCCAATGGCAATAACAATGGATCAGCGGGCGGAGCCGATAATGGTGCTGGACACCCATGCCCAGTCTGCGGACGTGTCTACAAGCTGAAGTCCTCGCTGCGTAACCACCAGAAATGGGAGTGCGGTAAGGAACCGCAGTTCCAGTGTCCCTTCTGCGTATACCGAGCCAAGCAGAAGATGCACATCGGCCGCCACATGGAGCGCATGCACAAGGAGAAGTTCAAGCTGGAGGACGTGAAAAGCTTCGCTGGCTCTGCAGCCCTGGATGGCGATAGCAGTGGATTGGGTGGAGCAGGCGCAGGAGGAGTCTCTGCGGCAACAGTGGCGGCGGCTGCAGCGGCTGCCCTGGCCAGTGCCACGGAGCTGCATCCGCACTTCTCATAAATGAAGTACAAGTGATTGTGTATAAAGAGTTAAAGTTGAGCAGTTATTACGAGTACGATGAAGGAAACTAAATCTTAACAGAATCAGGGATCAGATTATCAAATGGAAGATGGAAGAAAATTATGTAAAGCAAGAAATCACACACCAAGCTCTCGGGAAAACTGAATCAGTGTGCCAAATTAATCTTAAAAAGCAAACCAGCAACAAACAAACAAAAAACAAAACAAAATACGAAAATGAAAATGAAATAGTGTTTTAAGATGCCTGAAAAGTTTCGAAAAAACCAAGTTCGTTCGTGAGAACGAAAACAATTTGTTGCAAAGCACACAAAAAAAACATTTACGCCATTTCACATATTATACTTTTTTTTTGTTATTTGTTATTAATTTTTTACACAAAAACCGATTTGAAAATCTATAAACTCTACAACTTGGAGCAACAGCAACAGCAACAGCAACGTGATCAGTAAAATGATTTTACACAATATAAAACAAAACAATTTGAAAATTGCAAACATTCCACACAAAAAACGAAAGAAGAAAAAGACAAAAAGTGTACAATGAAACAGTTTAGGATTAAAGAAGTATAGTTTAGCCTAGGACTAAATACAAATATACATATATAGACATATGCATCGTATACATATATATAAAGGACGTATAGCCAGGAAGCAGTAGTCGTAGCAGCAGCCAACTCAGTGGATATGTAAGATGAAAAAGTAACGAAAACTCAGACCATATTAAGATATTACTAAGGAAAGGCAAACGAGCAATCTACCAGCCCAGAATGGTACTCTTCACCCTAACCTTTGCCTGTAGCTGTAGTTGAATCGATAAATATTCATTTCAGAGCACCATAATAGATACAGTACAGACATAAACAATGCATTAACCCTCAAGATATTGAAACGGTCCACATGGGAGTTCATCGAAAGCTCATGGCAGAGCTTCTTTTTAGATGGCTGTACATGGATGAAGAGATAGAATCCTGTGGAACTTATAGTTATTTATTGCAGTGCCAAACAGATTCAGACCAGGTTCCCATAAACACACAAAGTCAGTCAGTCAGTCAGTCAGTCAGTCAGTCAGTAAATCAGTCAGTCAATCAGTCAGTAATTAGCCTGTTTAAACAACAATTTACCTCAAGTTGAAATATTTGCTATTATGACGATGTCTTAGGCTAAACACCACATGGACTAAGCTCAAAAAACACACAATTTATAGGACTTAGTGTAAGAGAGAGAGAGAGAGAGAGAGAGAGAGATAGGAGGGTGTAAGAGCGCGTTTGGTAGTCAACGAAGAAAGTGCCTTCACGAATGGATGCAAACCAGAAGCAATTCGCGTTAAATTGTAATTTAAAAATCTACGATAAGCAAAACGTTCGTAACTGTGTAAAGCCATATAGAGTAGGTTAAGGCAGGAATTTAAGTAAAAGTCAAGTGAAGGAGGATTTAAATGCTTTTCAGACATTTAAACTCAGGTACTTAGTTGGAGGGAGTGGGGGAATCCCAATTTAATAACTCAAAAAACCAAGAAGCAAAGAAAAGATCAAGTAGCTGAGCTACTGAAAATACGACAACCACACAACTACAACTACAGAAAACATAAAAACGGAAACAACAATCAACAGAACACCGCCACAAATACGTCACATGCACTTTATTTATTATTTTTTTGATACCTTATAAATACGATACGAATGTGTGTGATAACTAATATGTATGTTTATTACTCAGCACATTCATAAGTAGTCAAGCTTAATTTATTTTTTGTATATCTTGCTTTCCACTACAACGAAATACATTCCATAGAAGATTTTATTAAGCTTTAATTACAACGACAACTCCAAACATTCACAAAGCAGATATGAAACCCCCAAAACGGATATGTGCGGCCAGTAAAACTGTGCAACAAAAATTATGATTTAAATGAGTAATTACAAATTAATTAACGAAACGAAAAACAGGAGGAGGAAGAGGAGGCGGAGGCGGAGGCGGAGACGATGGAAAATCTCGAATGCTTACATACATATGTATAAAAAAATACTTTCTTTAAGAAACTAAAACTCTTTTTAAAAACAAAAAAACATTGGTTACTTTATCGCGGTGTTGGGCTAAGTTTAGCGTCTCTTTATGCAATGAAGAATAAACGAAAGGGAAATTTGTGAACGAAAACATTCTGGCAAGGACAGGTGGGAAAATTCAAAATTTTCGAATGTAATATTGTTGAACAATAGGAAAACGCAGATTTACATATATAAAATGTGTAGTTTTAAATATATAAAACTATAAAACTTAATAAGATGACAAATACTCATTAAAGCAACAGAAGTAGCATACCCTTATATATATAAAATATATAATTTAATTTCTTCTATAAACTGTTTGTAAAACTATTTTTGTAAATTGAGAAAAAAAAAACCCAAATTCAATGTGAAAAATATACAATTCCATGTAATAAAACGCAAAAGAAACAAAACTTGTGTGCCTTCGTGTGCGTTTCTAGATCTATGAATTCTATCGATCTATTTAGTAAATATTCTTACGTTAATATATAAATTATTTATATTTTAATTTTCACACACAGATTTTGTAGCGTTTTATTTACTGCTTGTAAGTATTATAATTATTATTTTAAGACACTATAAAGTTTTATTTCATTTTTGGAAACTCTTCATTTACAAACACACAAATTATTAACTCTATCAAAAATTAAAAAAAAAAAAGGTTAGGAATCATTCAGTTTAGGCACACACATCAATCGATACTATAAGCTATAGAATTTCTGATATTAATTTATGTTTACTAACGTAATTTCCAATGCTGTCTCACGTGTTTCCAGATGAAAGCGGAGAGTCCCGGATACGTGTGCGCAACTGGCTCATGCTGGCCGATCAGTCCGTCATTGGGAAGAGCTCTGACGAAACCACAACAGGTATTTTGATGCACACCAATTGATATTCACATTTTACTTTGATCCGATCCCTGATTTGTTTCACTTGTTGTTACGATTTTGTTTTACTGCGTTTTGAACTTTATAACGATTTTTTCTTTTACAGTCTTCATTTTCTTTTGTTGCTGAACACACACAGACACATCATGAGTTTTTATATATGATTTACTTGTTGTATATATACATATATGTGAACACATTCCCTAAACAAAGCATTAACTTACATTCTGAATTTCTATTTCATGACTAACAACGACAAAATAAAACACAACTAACATCAGACAAACTAACACAGTCTAAAAAGTCACTCAAAAGCGATGCTAAAACCACTAACAAGACATCAACGCCCATCAAGACGACGACGACGACGACGACGGCAGCAGCGGCAGCAGCAGCAGCAGTGTCAACAGGAACAGTGGTGGCAGCCGCAGCCGCAACCGCAGCAGCAGCAGCAGCAGCCAAGAAGGCCGCCACCTCGAATAGCAACAATATAAATAACAACATCAGCAAGAGCAATGTGACCCAGACACTGACTCAGACGGTGACCCGTATCGGTAGCATTGGACGCACAACAATCGCCTGCATCACACCGGCCAATGGTGGCAAGAAGAGCTCTTCGAGCAACTGCAATGTGGATGCAGCTTCGGCTGCTGCTCTGGCTGCTGCTGGTGTGGAGCTGGACAGCATAGATGAGACCATGACTGAGGTGATTGTGAAGATCGAGAACCCCGACAACATGTCGATCAATGGGGACGAGGCCGTCTGCAACGAGGCCATTGACGATGAAAACACCTTTGACTATGATCTGAAGCTGGCCAGTCCGTTGTCCTGGACCTACGATGCGGTGAAAATCGAGAACGAAGAGTTCGAGGATAGCTATCTGATGGATAACGATGATGATGATGATGATCTGCTGACAACAGCTGCGGCCACCCAGAAGCACGCTAAACAGTCCAACGAGAAGCAGAAATCAGGCTCAGGGGCGGGCATGAAGAAGATCGTGCTCAGTGCCCAGCAGCAGCAGCAACTGCTCGAACAGCAGCAGCACTTGCAGCATCTGCAGCTCCAACCCACCAGTCAATCGCTGCAGATCAAGCTGCCCACCATACCAGCCACAATCACTACAATCTCGGGGCCCAATCACATGAATGCGTCGACCGCTGGCACAAGCAGCGGGGCCAGCATCACCACGGCAAACTCCACGCTGCTGGGCCACAAGATGAGCCTGCCCATTGATGCGCAGAACCTGAATCTTCACTGGTCCCACTCGGACGACAACCGCTACCGCATCCTGGTCCAAAACAAGCGCACACGCAAAGAGTCCCTGGAACACTCCGCCGACATGATCTACAACGCTGACATTGAGAAGCCGTGGGTGTGCCGCAACTGCAACCGCACGTACAAGTGGAAGAACAGCCTCAAGTGTCACCTGAAGAACGAGTGCGGTCTGCCTCCACGCTATTTCTGCAGCAAGATGTGCGGCTATGCCACCAATGTGCACAGTAATCTGAAGCGGCATCTCAACACGAAGTGCCGTGACCGCGAGAAGGATGCCGGCGATGAGGACAAGAAACCGCAGTCCGTTCCACCGCCACCGCTTGGTGTGCCCACCAGTAACGTTGGCAACATTAGCAACAACAACAACAGCAACAGCAGCACCTACACCTTGGTATTCCAGCAGGACAGTGTTTAAGAGAGATTTGGACTTGTATAAAATCCAAATTATGTGAGTCTGGGCAACGGCTGAGTCTGAGCGCTTTGGAACATCTTCTCTTAGTACAAATTTTAGTTACGCCTTCATCTTGAGTTTTCTCACAGTGGATCTCTGAAACAGACTACTTGGATATTTCCCCAATCTTTCCTTTCGTTAGGCAAGCCAAGCGATGCCGTTGGGCCCAGACACGGACGCAGAAAAAATACGGAAAATATTAGAAATAGATTGCAATACAAAAAAACAAAACAACAACCAAGAACAAAAAGATAAAACAAACAAAAAAATGATTGTATTGCTTTAGACAATTCTCACGACAAACTTAAAAACATATAAATATGTGTACATTTTTTCCCAGAAAAAAAAAGAAAAAGAAAAACCAAACCAAAAAAAAAATGCAAACAAGAAAATTACTTGAACTAGTCGTCACAGCAACATTTGTGAACCAAAACGGATACTTTTGTATTAAGTATGGAAATAAAAAGACCCCCTAACTATATGCATGGCATGGGCATAAAGCAAATGCCCCTCTAAAGATACTTAATATTAATATGTATTTTCGGTTTTATACGTTTACGTTTTGCATACGCAATAGCTTTTTAATTTGTTAGAAACATTTTAAAGATTGATTTCTGGTCATTAAGTTATGCTTATATAATAATTATTACCTATAAACACGATTATCTAGTCAAAACAAAACGATAACGGAATAATATTTTCAATTTAGACACAAATTATAATTGATAATTGATAATGACAATGTTTACAAAATTAATTCGAAATATCAGCGCATGTACGCGAGTATGCTTTGAAATTGTTAGATTTAAACAAACAGAATCACGAATCTGAGAACCGGCACTGAAAATAGAAACACAGGAAAGGACAGGCGATATAAGTCTACTGTTGTTCCTCCCATCAGATTTCCCTACCAAATTGTAATGTAAACCCCAAACCAAAGATGAATAATGAAAAATGAAAAATGAAAAATGAAAGAAAGAAAAGGAACAAATACCTCTATAAACCTGCAAGAGAGAGATTCTGTATTACCATTATTAATAACATTGCCGGCAAAATGTATTTAAACCAAAACCCAACACAAAAATCAAAGAAATTTCGAAATACAATTAAAAGCAAATGTCAAAAACCAAATACCAAACACTGAAGTTGTATTTATTTTAACTACAAATATTCCTCTCTATAGAACTTTCTCTTTCTCATTCCCTTTCCATGCCATCCACAGACAAAGATCCACAGATATTCCACACATCATTCGCCACCACCTCTCCCTACCCTCATTCCGAAACATAGTCTTAGGCATTTGTACCCCTGCTATGAATCCATACTAATCAGATCTCTATTTCAGGTGGATGGATGTGATGTGATGTTATTGATGATGATGTGATGTTGCCTGATGAACGACAGCCAAACAACGCAGTTATGGTGTTGCCTCTCCCTCTTATTGTTGTTTGCATGCTTAACTACTACAACATACAAATATTTACTATAAATACTATAAAAAAAAACCCATAGATATGCATAACTATGTATCCTTTCTAGACCTTATACATATATGTATCTGTTAGACAAAGTAACTATATCTATATGACTATGTATGGAACTAGATTTGTAGTTTGTTCTCTTTTTTTTGTTCATATTCCATTCGTTTGTATTGCCGAAGGTTTAACTTTAAGTTTCTTCTACCTCTACCTGTCTTCTCCTAGCGATTGTGAAGCGTATACATCTATCTAATTAATATATCTACTATCTAGCATTTAATTATCTACAAATTAAAATATGAAAATGAGAAAACGAAAACCAACTTAGTTTGTATAGAATTGTATTTGATAAATACCCATTTTTCTATCAAAATCTTTTCAACTTATTTATTTATAATCTTTTAAGTTTTGTTTCCTACATTTTAATATTGCATGCGTATTTATTTATGAAAAATAATTGAAAAAAAAACCAGAACAATGCACTTTATGACCAGGAAGCTGTGAAGCGGTTATCCTGTTGCTGTTCTGTATCCAAGCTCATCGAGTTATATGTCCTATCCCCTCTCTATTATTATTATTAAGCGTTTTTGTCACTAACCACCAAACCACCGCATTCCTATAGAGAATATTTGTAACCATTTCTCACTTGTAACTTGAGCAAAACTTAATTGATAATTAAATTTTGTTTTTGCTTAGCTCTCAAATTATTCTCTTCACATTTATGATTGTACTCATTGTGTTTTAATTTAATATTTAATAATACATTTACTTTACAGCCTACTCACAAGCAAAGCTCACACACACAACACACACAAGATACACACACATCAGCACAAATTTACACACACACTCACAAGTTCAGTCCACTCCAGTCCAATCCAAACCATAGCATCATATCTCTCACTAAAGCCAACATATAACAAACAAAAAACCAACAAAAAACTATACAAAATCACGGTAAACCAACCCCTTAATTATTTATTTACTTCCAATTAGTTTTAGGTATTTTTTATAATTTCCATCTAGAGAGGAGACATGCAATCTTTTGAAAATTGTCGCACAATATATGAAAAACTAAAATAGTTTCCCTGCTTTTCTGTCTCACCCATTCTCCCCAGACTCTGGCCGTTTGTCACCCACACATAGGAGCTATGGCCTGATCGGCCTGAAGACCAGTCCGTACACCAGTCCCATCGGAACGCCCACGCCCATGGGCGTTATCAAGTTTGAGCCGAGTGCGAGCCTGGACGACCACAACGAGCACGACCTCCGGATCGACAGTGGCCAGACCACTCCCACGCACTGCACAGGACACCCGCTGGTGCCCAAGTCGCAACTCAGGCAAGGCAACGGAGACAACGACGACAGCAACGAAGAGGAGGACAGCATGGAGCCCTGCGACCTGCGCATGGACTTTGCCAAAGTACTGCTGGCCGCTGCCCATGCCGGAGGGTCCAGTTCCCTGTCCCTGGGCCCGCACCCACATCTGCAACATCCGCATAGTCGTCCACTGCCACAGCTGATTTACACAGCTGGAACGGGCTCAGTGGCACGCCCAGACACACCAACGCGCCGCTACAGCAGCAGCAGCGTGGGTATGATAGCTACCTCCGGGTCGGACCCATCGAGCAATGCCGCTGCTGCTGCTGCCATGGTTGCCGCTGCGACAGCTGCTGGGCTGGCATCCAACAACACAAGTGCCTCCTCCACAAGTGGAGCATCTACATCCGCAGCGGCGGCAGCAGCGGCGGCTGCAGCAGTGGCAGCTGCAGCCGGTGGATCGGGTGGCAATTGGAGCACCAGTGGGACTGGAGGTGGTGGCGGTGCCTACGCCTGCGATAGATGTGGGAACACCTACGCCAGGCCGCATAGCCTAAACCGCCATGTGCGCTTCGAGTGCGGCGTGGAACCGAAATTCGAGTGCCCCATTTGTCACAAGAAGTCGAAGCACAAACACAATCTTGTGCTGCACATGCGCACTCACCAACATCGATGATACAACAAATGCTGCAATGGCAATCCACGACGCCAGGCTCTCAAACAACTAGTTGCTGTTGACCCAGATCTGGGATCTAACTAGGACCAACAGCCCCCCAACAGCCAGAATATGATCGCTTAAAGGCGCAGCAAAGCTCAGGTTTAGGTTCAGGTTCGAGTTCAGGGTCAGGGTCAGGGTCAGGGCTTAGTGTCAGTTCAGCTTCAGTCAGAGTCCTAACCACAGTCCAGTCCAGTCCAGTCCAGAGTGCGGTTTTATATAATTTTCCAAATGATCTTGAAAAATATAGTCGTTTTTACATATACGTTTATATATGTATATACATCAAAATATATCCATATACAGATAACTAACTCGTAACTATGTATATACAGATGGAATATTAACCAATCCTAATTCTTAGCTCATTATCGTTTATTAATTGTTTTTTTTTGTGTTTTTTTTTTGTTCAGTAACAACAGCAATTAATTATTTTTTCGAATTGGCAGAGCTAAGGAGCAAATTGTTTGAGAGGGCGCGTGAGAGTGCGCAAGGCGCGCCGCATGTTGCATGATGTATAAGTCCTTTGGAAAACTCAATGATCTCAATGAATTTTTTCTTGATTGCGGTGAAAATATAGAAAAAATAGGGAAAGTTATGCATTTTATTGTAGCAGCAGCAAACGCAAAAAACATTCACATTAATTTTAGTGTAATTTCTAGTGCAGCGACCTCTCACGCGCCTTAGGTTAGTTCAACGAAAGGAACCATTAAAAGTAGACCGATATACGGCAGTTACAGTCGCAGTCAAATGTCGGTATCGGAGTCTGAGTCAGAGGTAGGCCGTAAGTTAGTCCGCTTTGAAGGCAAGGCGTTAGTGCAACATTTTACGCGCACCAAAAAAAAAAAAAAACTAAAACAAAACTAAACCAACAAAAAAACTTCAGATAAAAGAATCGTTGTTCTTCATTTTTTCACATGTTTTCGTTTGTCTATATTCACAAACTGAAACTTTGCCAACAGTTTGATGGTTTGCTTAGGACCACGCACCCCCAAAAGCCACAGGAATGCATGGTACATACTGCGAGTATATAGTAATATAACAAATTATAGCTAGTAGTTGAAACTCAACGATCTCTATCTACTCTTTTTTCAAAAAGCAAAGAAACACAGAAATTTTATTAATTTATCTTGTGCTCATTCCATGAAATTTTTTAAAATTATTATTTAATTATGAACCACGATATGTGATAGCGGGAATTTTAATTTGACCAAAAAAAGAGAAAAACGAAATGAAATATGTGTGGCTTTGGGCGGGGGCGGGTGCGGGGACGCTTCTCTACACAAGGCAAACAAATTTAAGACGAAACAAAAATCAGTTATTAATTATTTTTAAATAACATTAAAGCATGAACAGCATGTACAAGTGCGAGCGAAGAGTATGGAAGAGCATGGAAGAGGGTCGCAAGAGGGAATTGGCAATGTAAATGGGTTGGGGAAACTCGCATCGAGTCACAGTCAGAAAAATAAATTGGTATGTGATATAAAGAATATAGTCCTCATTGTAATTAATAGTAATCATAACATTGTATATTTTCTCCTAACATATGTAATTATTTTGTTGTCTAAATTGAGAAACGAGTGAAAGCTGTGGAGAAGTCTTGTTATAAAACGATACGATTACGATTATATATAGTTCTAGATATCGGCGGAGTTTCACACACAGACATATAGACACACACACACACACACACACTAACACTTTTATAATTGTTGATAAACAAAAGAAAGAGCTTAAATGTATAACAGAGTTGCTTAGGTACTTCAACCTAATACCCCTAAAAATTAAACATAAAAACAATTTTAAATGTAAATTCAAGTTTAAAAACTTCAACAAAATTAAGTTACAGTTTTTTGTCAGCAGTTTGTGCCACACAAAAAATGTGATAAAGATCTTAATTAATCTACAGACAACAAACTGGCACAAATTAAATACCAACTCAAAATATATAAAGGATTTGTTCACATTATTAAGAGACAAAGAAAAAAAACAAAACAAAATTCATATCGGTCAGTATTCGAATTAGGTGAGGAAAAATGTTTAAATTTGAATTCGTTGACAATTTTGAAAAGTTTTCCATTGGTTTTCTGCTTGGATTAATATTTATAAACATTATATACCTACATTTTATAGTCGCTTTGTTGCGCTAGTCAGATTCTAGAGTTCTGCTTATCAATTGTTATAGAACACGAAGATCGATGTGCACCACACGAAATTCACAATTTGTATCCGTTTTTCTTTTTGTATAACCAATTATTGAAACGCGATTTATGTAACTTTTTGTCTATTAAGGTTGTGGTTCTTATTTATCTATACAGCATAATATTTTTAACTACTTTTCTAAGCGGAAACATCTAATTTTTTACGTTACAACAAAAATATAAGAAAGGGAAGAAGATGGATGTCCATCCGTCACACCTATTTTATAATTTATCAACAGCGCATGTGATGGACTCGAATTGAACCATATACTCTACTCGTACAAGAGAAATGAGGAAAAGAAAGAAAATGCAAGACAGACACGAGCCGAGGCCGATGTGGCCCCATAATGGCAAACTTTCGAGTCGTATAGTTAAAGTGTAAAGAAAAGCATGTGATAAATTTCTATATAATTTGATTAACAAACAATTTACTAACACAAAACCCCCTTACACCCACACACACACACCCAAACACAACACAGACAGCTAGCTAGCACATAGGCAAACAAATAAGTTTGAGCAAATTTATTTTGGGTACGGGTACAGGGGCGAAAAGTTGGATACGATCTATCCGTTTGATATGTAAAGCAAGCATAAATACATCCAAGAAAAAGTGAAATATTTTTCGAGAAATTGTACTAACCCAGATAACTCTTTTTCTACTAATGTATTCTTATTATTTCTGTTAATAATTATAATATCAAAGATTTATAAACATCCAAACACACACAAAAAATACACATTTTTAAAACGTTGTAAACTAGGAGCTGTGAATGTAAAATTATATATAAAGAAATATATATATATATCTATGTATATATAGCTACATACATACAAACATACATACATACATACACACATATATATGCATATATATGGATCGATGTGATTAATTGTGATTGAAACGTAGCGAAGCGTGGAACAGTAGGGCAGATCAGAGGAGAGAGCAGAGTGGGTGGGTGGGCAACAGGCGGTTACGGAAATAAGAAGAGGGCCTTTCTTTTCAAGCAAACAAACACACACACACTCACATAAAAACACCTACATAATACAGTCAAACACATGTATAATTTAAGAAAATCGGATATTTTGTTTGTCTCTATTAAGAATCATTTTCTGTTCGTTATTTCTTTAGTTTATAGTACTATTATTTCTCTTCTACTGCTGCAAAAATCTAGTGCAAACGAAAATGGGGAACTACATTCAAAGCACACCGCAAACACAAGAAAATCAAGTAATATATTAGCCATAGGATAACGAAAAGCAAACAGATACAACAAAAACAATGAGAAATGGATGTTAATTGCTGTTGACGCACGCTTCACGAATAGTTAATGTTGAAGCATGAAACACCAACCGATTCGAGTTGTAACGAGTGTACCATAGCTTAGTTTTCGCCAATACAAAAATTTACAAAATCAAAAGAAGAAAAAAAAAAATAAGGATTGTATACATAAATAACTAAAACCAAATTGCTTTTGCACTGCAATTTAGATTAACGAATTGAGAAGAGATACCAATATATTTACACAGTAAACAAAAAAAACAAACAAAAGATCTAACGAAACAAAGGACATTCAAAATGCCAGTTAGACTATGAAAAGTGTGCTTAAACCAATTTAACAAAACGAATTAAATCTAGTACGAATTCAGAGTAAATTTAATTATGTAATTGTGTATAAAGCCGAGAAACGCCTTAAACAAAATTTGTGAAACTATTTTAAATGTTAAACAAGTAAAACGATCTAATTGTTATAAGTAAACAGGCAAAAACCAACCAACAAATAAAAATTAAATTAAAAAAAATATATTCAATGATAGAAAACGAAAAAGAAAAACACGATAATTTAACAAATCTCTTTGACTATTTCCCCTTTCCCCTCATGGTTTCCTCTTTCAGCACTCATCAAGAGAATGTATTTCATTTCTCAATGAATCTCTTGGAAAACCCTGAACTAATATACATTTTTCTCTTCTTCTAGGTGGATAATAACGGATCAACTTCAAGGAGACCGAAGACCCTTGGCTGGCCGGCCCCTCACATGCCTAACATTGCTATTGTATTGAAGAGTGAACAAACAAAACAGATCATAGTTATATAACACAAAATATATGATAAATGTAATTTGATTTGCTGTATTGTTGTAGTTTTGAAAAACCCACCAACGACACCAACCAACATCTGATTTTGTGATTTATTCTTTTCCTTTTGTTCTGTATATATATTATCTAGTTTCCAAGTTTTTGTTTATAGAAATGCTTGTGTGGCTTTTGTATATGTGCGTACACGTAGCTCTCTGGGGAGTGTGTCAACCATACCATACCGTCACCACACACACCATCATTATCAGTCACCATCATCATCATCATCATAAGCTACACTCCATCAACTGCAATGAACCACATCACAACCACCGCCTTCTTCATCATCATCATCGTCATCTGTGCCGCCTTTTGGGTAGTAGCCAAACAACACTAAGTTCTCTATATGATTTTATTAAACTATATTTTGACATAGCTTAAGTTGATGTTTGATCAGTTGTTTGGCCGCCATTAATTTGATTTTGTTTTGTTCTACTTTTTGTTTTGTCACCTCCGTGCTGTGCTGACCAGCAGACATCTATCCCATACTGGGCAGTCTCCTGGGCGTGGACACCTCAACGAGTGCCACCGCCAGTCACGACGACTACTATGGCTATCTCAACAACAACAGTAGTGGAGCCAACGCCAACACCAACACCAACACCAAAACCAACGCCACCAATGCCACCACCACAACGACGAGCAGCAATCAGGGCAGCAACCTGCGTACCTCCAATCCCAGTGCGGGCCTCTCCCGCGACTCCTTTATGCAGTGCAAGCACTGCAATCGCTATTACAAGTCGCCGCAGAAGCTGCAGGAGCACGTGCGAAAGTACTGCCTGAAGCAAAAGAAATACAAGTGCGTGTCCTGCGAGTACCGTTCGCGGCGCAAGGATCACGTGCTACGCCACGCCAAGCGCAAGCATTGCATGCTCTATGAGCAGGCTCGCGACGATGAGGAGAGTCTGTATGTGATACGCAATGAGGATGACATGAGCAATGACGAGGCCACTGGCGATGGGGACGGCGATGGCGATGGCGATGGGGACGGAGATGCTGAGGATGGGGACAACGATGGTGGGGGAATGGACAGCGATGTGGCCGCAGCATTGTGTGAAATCAACTTTGACTTTGCTGGTCGCGATCTGACCATTACGGCTGTGCCCATGCAGGAGAGCGACGAGGACGATGACGACTACGACGATGATGGATAATGATGCTGAGCCGAGGAGCAGCATATCGAGAGGCGTAATGTGAAATGTTTACCAAATGAATAATGACAATAGTTGCTTGTCCAAGTAGTAGCTACCTCCAATGCGTACTGGTGCCCGTGTCTGTGCTTGTGCTTGTGCCCGCACCCGCACCCGCATCCACCAACACACCAACCGATCCCATCTTTGTGGCACTCCCAGCCTGTCCACATTCCTGCACAACTTACTTAAAGAACTTTTAACTGACAATCAATTTCTCTGAGCGCATTCCGTTTTTAACTCTTCTCTCGTTTTACTTTCTTTATGTTGAGTTATGCCTAAGTTAGCCGAATCGGTCCAAGACCATTTTATTTAAATACAAACATACATAAATACCCATACGTACATGCACCATATTAGAGTACATATACATAAATACATACCCCCCATATGCAGACATATGGGACAATTATATACTTAGTTCTACTGTGGTTGGTGTTCTCAAACTCAAATATATTCTTGCCAGCAATTAAGGCTTTCGCATGTGAAGCAATCAAAGACTTAAAGCGCCATTTATTTGCCACTTTTTCAACGTGAATATTCCTCAGTTGTACATTTAAAATTCTATAGTATGTGCCTACGTATACGCCTATAAATATAGTTCTCGGTTCTACAAAATCTGAGTACGAGCTAACCAAGAATTTGTGTACTTTTTATTGTATATTGTAAATGCAAGCGTTTAAGAATAAAGCAACAGAATCATATATGCGTTACAGCAACAAAAAAAACCCCAAACAAGCCCAAGTTTATAATCCACACCATCCTTGAACCCACACTCCACCAATCCCCAAACAAATTGGACGGGTCCCGCAGCCAGCTAAGACACTTGTTAATGCTACAAGTAATTATATACCAGAACCTTGAGTTGCTCAGCCAGCGGCTTACTAACCAAACTCTTTCTTGTTTCACACTATTTGCAGATGGCTACTGGACCATTCTGGAGACAGTGCCCTACTCAATTTCCAGTGCCACTGGAGGCCATTCGCCCAACCAGACTCTCAGCACTGGTGCCAGCTTGAGCAATGGCGGTGGATCGAGACTTCTGTCTGGGGCCACGGTGGTGGTGGAGCTGCCGCCCGATGATCTGGGCAACCCGGTGGGCAACATTCAGTACACGATACCCACGCTCACCAAGAATGCCACCACGAACACAAACACCACCAGCCTGCTGCACAAGCCCCAGGCAACCACTATACAGATAGTGAAGCAACAGCAGCAGTCACAGCGCCACCACCTGACCATCCAGCCGGCGCAGGCGAGGCAGGAGTACATCAAGATAGACACTTCCCGGCTGGAGGACAAGATGCTCTTGCGCGATGTGATGCAGTATGGAGCCACCAGCATATCAATGGCACCATCCAGCATGGCCAGCACTGCTGTGGTGTCCAGTCATGAGTCTGGCCTCTTGCTAGCCGATGCGGATGATGCCGAGCGTGAGCTCGAACTGGCTGCCATGAAAGTTGATTCACATGAGAACATGCTCGACGATGAGTATGAGGAGAAGATGCACGATGATGAAGACGCTCACGCACATCACGAGAAGCTGTACATTAATGGACTGGGAAATAATCTTCATGCTGCCACAACCATGACACTTCAGCAAGTTTCAGGCGAGTTCGGACTGGACGACAGCAAGTTTGCCTGCAATGTGTGCGGCAAGACCTACAAGATCAAGGGCTCCTTGAAGCGGCACAAGAACTACGAGTGCGGTGTGGAGCCCACCCTCAAGTGTCCGCACTGTCCGCACAAGTGCAAGTACAAGTCGGATCTGCGTAAGCACATGAACCAGAAGCACTCCGATTCTGTGGAGGCGCTTCACATGGGGGGAAATTAGGCAAATTGAACTGTACGAGCTCCATGAATTCTAGTCTGTGTTTAGCATTTGTTGTTGTGTTACGTTACTGTAATGTGTGATGAATCCAAAGAGTAATCAAACCCAAACCCCCCAAGAGTGTAATATAGTCACAGTTACGATCTCAATGTGTAATCCACATACGTTTAAGCTAGCGGACTAAGTCACGATCAAGTTCTGGTTGAATTGCTCAATGTGTATTGTAGAATCAAATTTTGAATTAGCTCAACGTATAAGTATTTTAAACTCTGACACATACACAAAGTAATCTTTTAAACCCTAACCCAATCGCTGCGTATATTAACCTTGTATATGAAAGTAATTTAAATAAAGATAAATAAATGTTTACAATCGAATCTTCGACACTTACTTATCGATCCGAATTACTTGACCAAACATAAACCCAACAACTAATATGCTTCTCTCTTTTTTTAGGACAAATCTGTGGACTGTACTGTGTGCGGAGGCGGAGAGGATTTGCAGATAGGATCTGCAGAGCAGAGCAGATGCTTCACCAACTAAAAAGGTCTATTCATATTAATATTCATACTGATTGCTAGTGCTAAGTCATTTAGTCCAATCATTTATCAGCCAATAAAAATGTCCAACTGAAACGAATTTGTTGTATTCATCACCAAAATCACCAGAACTAGAGTGAACTTGTCTTTGTGTGATTGATATATGCAGAGGCCTAAAAACCAACCATATCCCGTTTCTGTTTCTGTTTATGTCTGTCTGTAGATTTTGTGCGGCACGGCCCCAAGAATCAGCTACTCTGCCAGTGCGGACGCTACTACAACACGATGAATCGTCTGTCACTGCATCAGCGCGAGGAGTGTCAGGACTTTAAGCGTTTCCAGTGCGACTACTGCCTTAAGTGGTTCAAGCGGAGATCCCATCTGAACCGACACAAGAAGCTGCACGATGCCGAGCTGGCGGCAGAGCCACCCACTCACAAGCAAAAGCCAAAGGCCAAAGCCACAAAACAAACAGCAGATGGTGCAGGAATAGAAGCGACAGCAGCCACAGAACTCGAATCCCTATACCTCTATACGTCTGAGATTAAAGTGGAGCATGAGGAGGAGCTCGTCTAAGTTTTGTTAACAATTATTATGCATATTATAGACAAGTTCTCGTTAATGCCAAACCCAAAGAGCAATGACTTTTGTAAATAAATAGAAGAAAAGAATTGAAGTTCGTTTTTCAGTTTTTTCTTCAGAGTCTTTCATTTTAATTATGTTTAAAATAAAACAACAAAAATTTATTTTTTAAATCCTTCGCTTACATATACATATGTATCTGAAAGTGCGTGTGTGGGTGCGAATGTGTGAGTGAATGTATGTGGGTTGTATATATTTATATTGTTTCCCACATTATTTCGATACAACATTTTGTTTTGGCGAATTTGATTTATGATTTATATTTTTTATTTTGATTTCCCAAACATTTTTGTCTCGTTGCAGAGGTCTTTGAGCGAAAATATAACCTGCGCACCCACGAATCTTCCGCCCTCCAGCCGGACTATGCCAGCTCATCCAGAACATTGCCAACTGTGTGCACCAGGGAGCGCAGACCAGCCAATCCTTCGCCTTCGACGGTGACGTTGGAGCAAAAGAGTGAGAACGAAGAGCCGTCGAACCGTGTCAGCACTTACAGCAAAAATGGCAACAAGAAGTCATTGACCAGCAATTCAGATGCCATGATAGCATTGCAGCAGCTAGCGTCCATATCGTCTGCCCGATCGTTGCACTATCTCGCTCAGAAGCTGCCCATAGACACCAGCAGCTTGGTGCCGGGACGCGAGCTACCACGTCAGAGCTCCAAGCGCTTCCCACAATACGAAGCGAACCGATGTCCACTCTGTGCTCGTGTGTGCCGCTCCCAGGCCCTCCTCAACGAACACATGCGCAAGGAGCACTCGGTTCTCATTTAGTTCAAAGCGATGTGCCAGGATGATGCGTGAAGTAAATTGGATTCCAAGATAGTTGTTTATATTTTGATAAGCAGAAATCGTACCAAATTGAAACGAAGAGACCAAAAATGCAAGAAAATTGTCTATATTTAAGGATGAGCCAAAAATTAACACTCGCTTAGTACCTAAGAAAAGATTAATCTAGCTTAAAAAGCATTTAGTTGCCTTGAGATCATTTTTAAAATAATATTCATTTCATGAGATACACACATGCTTATGTGTGTAGTATGTTGGTATTAAGATGGGGAGATTTATCTCTGTTATTCTCGGTATATGAAACAAGGTCCAATCTAATCTAATCATTTTTCTACATATTGCTAATAAAATAAAAGAAGTTGTAAGCGTAAATGAATACATTTATTGTGATAATATTTATTGATATTCCACTATTAATATTTTCTTTTTTGTATTTTCATTATGTTATAGTTTGAAAGAACTTCGTTTCATTCTTTTTATAATGGTTAGTATTATTAATTTATATATTATTTTATTATTTCATTAACGGTTTCATTTTGTTTTGTTTTATTCGCAGATAAATGGGTTACCTATCAAGGTTTTGGCATAAAACAGGCAAGTAAATGAAGATCTTTTGGTCCTTTGAATGTAAAAACACAATCAGATTCAGGTTTCAGCACAAAAAGATGCAGATAAGGAAATATCCTAATCCTTTTTCAAACAGGTTCTATTAACAATAGAGGGATGGCACGAAACGTTGCCAAAATCTCAATTCATATCGATTCTGGGCAACCACAAACCAACTGTACTCTCACGCTGACTCTCTTACTCTCAGTGTATGCTTCGTTCACCCACACAAAACCTAGAGTGAGTTTCAGGAGACACTGGATACACATTAATCAGGATGGATCGTTCGTTTTCTGTGTGTGTTTTTGTCTAAAAATAAGTTTTCCCTTTTCGTCTGCCTGCCTGCCTGCCTGCCGACTGTCGCCTGTCTGCCTGGGTTTTCTCTTGTGTGTTGGCCGTCAAATGGCTTTTGCAGTCTGGCTTCCCACGTGATTTTCGGTTGATATTTTCCATTTGGCAATGCGCATGCGTGTCGCTCAAGGCCCTACTGCCTGCCTGCATTATCGGTTTCCTCTTTGGGCTTTGCCTTCGCAAAGCCTAAAACACACACACAGTACACACACATGTACCCAGGCAGGACCCGAAGAGGACACACAAGTTTCAAGGGCTGGTTCTGAAGCTATTTGTGTGGGATAAATTCGTGGAAAATTCGATGAAAAATGTTGATAGTCAGGATTATTATGTTCTGGAAGGGTCTTAAGAAATGAAACAGCTTGAAGCTGCAGTGCTAGAACATGTACACATACATATGCATATGTGTAAATACATACATACGAGCATGTTAAGTAATTTATTTATGTGTCAGCCTCCCTTAAGTTTTCATTGCTTGACCTTGAAATACATTTTTGTGAACAGATGCATCTAGAATGCTGGGGAAAAACATTGGAATGGATAAACATGAAAAACACCACCGGAAGCTAGACGTAAACACGAACCATGGGTACACACAGATGCACTCCGTGTTCGCCTGCTCGGATTGCTTTCTCTCTCAAAATAGAGAATTTCTCTCAGAGAAAGTTTTCCCTCTCCCGATCGTTATCTGTGTGTGTATGCGTGTGTGTGTGTGTGTGTGTGCCAGATACAACAGAACCCACGAGAATAGCAATAACAAAAGCAACAACTGTTGAGTTAGGTAGAAAACCCAGAGTAAACATAAATCAAGGATTCCTCACAGGCCCTGACCATGGCCTGCACTTGCTGTGCAACAGATACACACGGGCACACAAAGACCAGCATTTTCCGAGGGCCTGAGTGTGCGTGTGCGTGTGTGTGTGTGTGTGTGAGCGTTGCAGCTGCGCATAGGATTTAGGATTCGGATCCGTTGCTGCCTCCGCTTCGTGCTTGTGGATGGGATTGAAAATTTGTAAGCTAGGCAGCGTCAACTAGTGCCGTTTCGATTGTGTTGCCGTGTGGATGCTTTTCGCGGCTGGTTGTGCGTGGGCGGAGTGCAAGGAAAAGCTGGCAAAGCTCGACTTGAATTTGAATATTCGACTGTGAGATTAGTTGATAATCAAAAGCTCTGCCCAAGCCAGCAGCGGAAAGCAAGCACCGAGCACAGCGAACTGCACCCTGAATAGTCTAATAAAAATCATTTGATTAATCCGATTCTGTGCTTCATTTTACAGGTGGCCTCGGATACACGTCAACGCAGCTCTCTCGTGGATATACCAGCGAAAAATTGAATACATATTCAAGACATCACTAACCTATTGTTCTCTATTTTTCACAGATATAGCAGGTAATGAGATACACTTAAAAATGGTTTCGGTTCAGCAAAAACTCACCCACCACAAAACATCTCCAACATCATCTCATCCCATCGAAGCACCAAAAACAAACAAAGAACAGCAAAATTTTGACAATTATCTAACGCGACTTACAAAAGCTATTTTATTTAATCAAAAAATGTGTTCCAAAATATTAATAAAAGTGAAAATGACGTGTACCCTTGTTTATTTAATTCTAAACCAAAATTATATGTGTGTTGCTTTACCTATGCATTATTTAGTGTATTTTGCTTTTAGTTTTGTTGCATGCCTTCTGTCATCTAACTAACACCTTTCAATGCCCTAACAACCCAAGCAGCCCGAGAGTTACAAATTGCTTTTTCATTTGTCACGTCTCAACAATTCATCAGTCGTGCGACAAAGCTCATACTACAGGAAATAGAAGCGAGAAAAACGAATCTAAAATTTAAACAATTCTCATTTTTTGGCAAAAACTAATCAAACAAAAAATATGTTTCCGATTGCAGACTTGAGCCGAAAGGAGAACACCGCCCCAGGAGTGGGAACAGCAGAGATCCAGCGCAGTTTCCAGCGCAGTATTCTCAATGGAAGGAAGCGCGATGAACAAAGGATTCAAGTGCCGGGATCTCGTCGCAAGCGACTGTCTGTGTCTGAGGTCTCGGACATGCTGTTCGAGTTCTACAAGACCAAGTCGGCCAAGGTGCCGAAGCAACAGCAACTGGACCACCCAGAGATGAATCAGTACGGCCAGGTGTCGCCCACCTCGGGTGAGACATTGGAGCCTTCCACCATTGCCGCGATTGCCGTCTACGGCTCCGCTTCCGATACGGCTTCAAAAAACTTGAATGCTGATGAGATAATGGGCGTTGCCGCTGGCGCTGCATCACTTCATCCGCGCAACAAGTACTCTCTGAAGACAGCGGTCCCCACTGGCCTTGCCCTGGGTGGGGTGAAGGCCATACCAACTTCAGTGTTGGTTGCCAACAAAACCATCGCTCCAGTTGCCCCAGTTGTTCCAACACCAAAGCCACAGGCGGCTGTCATAGCCGAAGCACTAATGCGTAATGGGCTGCACAGCTTCCAGCAACAGCTGCGTGCGCAGGAGATACTGCGCCACCACACGCCTCCGCGTCGCATCAAGGAGGAGGTCGATACGGCAAACGGCAACGAGACCACGCCAACCAAAATATTGGAGAACCTTTTGCGCAAGCAGCAGGAGCGCGATATGCGCCATTCGGAGTGCGAGAACGAGCCGGGCTCATCGACAGAGGATGAAGATGATGGCCGCTTCCATGCCTTTGACGATATACATCTCATGGAACAGAGCGGCACCAAGTTCGGCAACTCTTCGCTGAACATGTTCCAGTCGAGTGCGCACGGAGGCTCCACCAACTCCATGCTGGAGGCCCAGGCCCAAGTCTTTCGCAATCTGGAGTTCACACTGAGTGACTATGGTGGCAGCAGCAGCAACGGGAGCATCACCAGTCCCAATGCGATTGGCCTGGATGGCGAACCAGTCTACGAGTGTCGTCACTGCGGCAAGAAATATCGCTGGAAGTCCACACTGCGTCGTCACGAGAATGTCGAGTGTGGTGGCAAGGAGCCATCCCATCAGTGTCCGTATTGTCCGTACAAGTCGAAGCAGCGCGGAAACCTTGGCGTCCACGTAAGGAAGCACCACACCGACTTGCCCCAGCTGCCCAGCAAGCGTCGCTCCAAGTACTCCATGAAGGGTGACGGCATGAGCGGCTCCATGTCCGACGATTCCCAAGGCAAGCTGATTATAGACTGCAATAAGTAGAAGGGAGACTCTTTGCGCGCGATTTGATACCAAATAATACTTTTATGGGGACCAACTGAATCTTCCATTTCATTTGTAGCCCTGTCCAACCACTAAGGAGATCTGCCTTGGATGCAATCATCTGCCTTGCATTTTTTGTTTTGATTTGAGGAATTAACGAAATATATTTCTTGTCATTTATGTGTCATCCCAAATATTTAATGTTTACATGTAATAATTTATATAATATAAGCACTCGTAAACCAATCTAATCAAGCAGATAATCAAATTAGTCTTAAGGCAACATACGACAACGACTGCAAACCGAACAATATTTCACGCTGCGTATTATTTTATACTTTGATTCTGATATTTTATAAGCCTATGTGAGATTGATTTTATTTTTATACAATTTTATAGCTAAGTTAAGGACTTTTATGCCCAACATATTTACACGAATCGTTTTAAAAAAGGCCACTAAATACTAAGAGATTATCAAGCATTTCGCTGTTGTCCAGAAATAAACAAATTATTCTTAGGGCTCATCTGTATCTTCGAAACATTTTGAAAGTTCTGCCCATAAAAACATTTCCACGCCCTTGCCTCCCCGAAGATCTCTTAATTAAGTTTTGATCAAGCCTTCTAAGACAGAAACCCTTGACAATTCTTGGATCTCCTCAATCGATGCCATCTTTAAAGATAGACATAAATATGTACTCGTACTCTGACTGATCTAGTTTTACAGAGAATCGTTTGGAATTTGCCATTGTCTCATTTGCATTATTTCCTTTAAGACATTCGATTTATACACTTATGGACTTGAAGACTGAGTTTTTGTTTACAAAATTATTGTTTACCTATGACCAAAAAAGAATTAGGGAACACTACCACGATTCCCAAACCAAAAACCAAAACAAATTTAATGTCTAAATGTTTTATCATACTCGTATATCTTATGTACTCATAAGCTTTGTATTATCGCATTGAATCCCTCAAATATTAAACACCATAAGACGGGTGCATATACAAGAAGAATATAAACATACACATACACAGATACATATATGTACATCTACGCATAGGGCAGTGAAACTGCTATGGTAAGATGATTGATTATTCAACAATTACTTCAACTTTTACTTTCAAATAAAACCATTTTAATTTCGTTTTATAAATATATATGTATGTACTTTATTTTAGGCGCAAGACACTTTGTACTATGTGATAGTCGAGTTGCGATAACAAATACTTTTGAAAGGGATTTCTGGTACCAGGAGATTGCATTAACATGAATGTGAGAGGACGAATTATCTAAGCTGACAAACACCATATATGTAAATATGTTAATTGAAACAAAATGCACAGTTTACGGAATAAGTAATGTGTGTCGTGTTGTGTCTGATGGCTGTGCCGTGTGCAAGAGTTTGGATTGCTTTGGAAACAGTTTAGTATGCTTAGTATGCTTAGTAAGAGCAACCGATTGCCACAGTCAAAAAGTCTTCAAAGCCAATGGTGATTGTTCCATTCTGTTGCGTGTCCCGCTGACGGAAGGCCTCCGTGAAGCGCTGAACTTGCACACAAAGCACAATGAACTGGTCCACCGACACCTCCTTGTGGGTCTGCGGATCGCTCTTCTTCACCAGAAAGTTGATGAATTCGGGCGAGAACCGAAAGCCCATCTGCGTGAAGGCTGTTAACAACGAAAGGCAATTAGATAAAAAGATCAATCGGTCACGGCATTATATTTATAGTAGATTACCCTGAGTCAGCTCGCTCTCCTCGATATGGCCAGAGGAGTCCTGATCGTAGGTCTTGAAGACCTGCAGCCATTGATTAATGTAGTTGTAAAGCTTTTCAAACTCGTAAACATCGATGGTGCCGCTCGCGTCGTTGTCGAACATGCCTGCAAGTAGGGCCAAAGTTTGCCATTAAGTGCGAACGAATAAACACAATAAAACGAATCGGTTAAGTAAACAATCAAGATAATGTCTGCCCGGCGATTTAAGCAAACACGCCCGTGTGCCTCCAGATTTGGGGCAGCTAGCACATATTTATAGACACAGCTGGCGCTTCGGATTCCAGGAAGTTCCTCCTTCACGCCGTCAACTGATGGCTGTGACGTCACAACAGCGACTCCAGAGGCGATAACTTACTAATCATGAGCTTGCATGCGTTGTCCGAAAAGTGGTCTCCACGCCCATTTACCAGAGCGGCCTGCAGCTCGGAAGCGTTGATCTTTCCAGAACGGTCACGGTCCACCATGGCGAACCATTGCTGCGCCTGTGAGGAGACTTGGGAGTTTTGGGGTGGGAAAGCTCCCGGAGGTGCGGCATAGCCTCCACCAGGCTGGCCGTAGGGATTGTAGCCTTGACCCTGAAAAAAACAAAATGTAATTAAGTTTGTACGCCTCTTTGAGTTGATGAGAACATACGTAGGACATTTTTCACGATTGAATTTGATTTTAATTGAAATTAAAAATTTGTCAATTCAATTGACAAAACAAAACACAATGTGACTGCGGATTTATCGATAAGATATACCGCCTGACCCTATGAAATATACCGAAATCTACCCGAAACGGTCACTCTAAACAAATCTGAATTTAAGTACAACGCGACCGATTGGTTGACCAATCGATTTCTCGTGCAAGCATCGATATCGCGATTTGACTATCGCTTCATTGTGCACCCCTTCCATCTCTAGCGTCTACACCGGCATAAACAAGCAAAAAGGCAACAAAATGTCGAATTTCGTGAATATGGATATCTTTTCAAACTACCAGAAGTATATAGACAATGAGCAGGAGGTACGGGAGGTAAGTTGGCCATAGAACAGTATAATAAATAGGTGCTTATGCCTAGGACTTTTCTTACAGAACATCCGACTTGTGGTGAGGGAAATTGAGCATCTGGCGAAGGACGCACAAATCAAGTTGCAGATAATTCACAGCGACTTAAGCCAAAGTAGGTTATTCATTTTAGCCATAGTGGTCATTTCTAACTCCTCTTACGTTTAGTTAGCGGCGCCTGCGGTTCAGCCCGGAAGCTAATCGAAGCCTGTGCCGAAAAATATGTAAAATTGGCCACATTGGTGCCACCAGGGCAATACTACAGGTGAGTCAGAGATGAAAGTTCGTCCGCCCTTGTGGGTGTCTAATGCTCTGCTCTACACAGATACTCCGATCATTGGACCTACATTACACAGCGCTTGATTTTTCTCATTGCCTTGGTTATTTATTTGGAGGCGGGCTTTTTGGTGACGCGCGAGACAGTGGCCGAAATGCTGGGCTGTGAGTATAGATTTCTTTTTCTGCCTGCGACGTTTTTAATATTCATTCGATTGTTCTGTCAACAGTGAAGACCAAGCCGGGTGATGGCTTCCATTTGGATGTAGAGGACTACTTGCTGGGTATATTGCAGCTGGCATCGGAGCTGTCGCGGTTTGCCACGAATTCCGTCACGATGGGCGATTATGAGCGACCCCTGAACATCTCGCACTTTATTGGCGACTTGAACACGGGCTTTCGATTGCTCAACCTGAAGAATGATGGCTTACGCAAGCGGTTTGATGCCCTCAAATATGACGTGAAGAAGATTGAAGAGGTTGTCTACGACGTCAGCATACGTGGCCTGTCCAACAAGGACAACAAGGATGGGGAACAGTCGGTAGCAGCAACTGAGTAGTTCAGACCAAGAAGACTCTTAACTTTCCCGTATCCCCTATTTCACTTTATACTAATCTAAGAAGACGCTCCATCGAAGGGCCTTGATAATGATATAAGCTAGCGATGTTAAGCTTGAAAGCGCATTGGTTCTGTGTTAAATACATCTCTGCAATATGTATGCATGCATATGTATATATGCATGTACATGCTGCAGCACTAACCCTTATGCAAGTTGATTATTCTGCTGTTGCTTCGATCATATGGTCGAAACTCTCGCGCTTGTTGCTGCCGCCGTTCTCCGAGCGACTCTCGTCTCATTCTCTTCTCCACCACCAAAACGTTTACAACATTGCGCGCGCGCCTTTGCCGTTTTCTCGTCTGTCTCTCCGGTCTTTTCCGCGCTTTGTGCTGTTTTCTATTGTGTTATTCGATTTGTGTATTTGGATAAATAAAAACAGTCCGTTGATTGTTCCGTTCACCAGAAAGTAAGTACATAAGAGCGTGCTAAGCCCACTTCCGATTCCCATTTGGGTAAATTTCCCTAGATTTTGTTGCCCCAGCGACCTGCTCAGTGCCCCCCTTAGCCACACAAAAATAATTCAAAAACTCCAACCAGTTTCAAACAATTGGGTCACATGCAAGTCCCAGGCAGCACCGAATAGTGAATTTTCCTCCACGAATCGCATGGAAACTTGTTTGGAAAAGCAGCAACTAAAAGTGAATAATATTGTATTTATTACAACACTACCTGCCGCCGCCTTCGCCGTATTTTCGTGGCTCTGATTGTTGTTTGTTTTTAAATAAAGTCGTTGTTGTTTTACGCTGTTGTTTTTTTTTTTACAAAACACGCTTTTCTCAACACGGTTCAAAGTCCAAAACGAGTTTTGTGCGGCTTTTTACCTCTCTCGCCTTCGCACTGCTCTCTGAGAGCGGAGCCTCCCAGCTTCTCTGCTCGCTCTGAGTGGGTGCAAAAGCTGTGAGAGTGTAAGACAAGCACACACACCTATACACACCCCCGATGCAGCTGTGTGCATCTGTCTCTTGGCCTGGCTACGTGTCTTGCTGCACTTTCCTCCACTGCTCATATGCATACACAGTACACACATTTGTATATATGTATGCTCATGAGTGTGTATGCTTGTAAGACGCAAACGAACCTTATCCAAAAGAGAAGTTTAACAAATGGCAGATCCCCAATACGCTACTCAGGTAGGAGAGGTACTATTGACCTCCTAATTGCCGCGGCAGCTGTGAATGATATTTCAGAGAGGCCCGACTGGTTCCACCACCTTCTTCTGTGTCTTTCCCGGCCGTGTTAGACATGCGTCGTTGGCGCTGGCGCTGGCGCTGCCTTGGTCGTCGCACATTTAAAGTTGCTGAGGTTCAAAGTCCACAGTGGAGATAGGCGAGCAGTGCGACCTGCCATCTTGTGATCTCTTTCACTTGTCTGGGTTGTGTGGTAATGAACTCTTTACCAGACTTTTTAGGCATAATTATCAATAAGGGAGTCATAGGCCCCCCCAGACATGCCAACCACTGCTGCGCCAATGTGTCGAAGATTGCACTAGGTTATTTTGGCAATACTCATAATTATCGGACCGCGTGCCTGGCCTTATCAGCCTTGGCCGCCGAATTGCGTACTACACAATTTTCAGTGGGCCCCCCCACAGGCGTAGTACAATGCAGGCTTGGACTTTCAACTAAAAATAGTTAGACGCGATAAAACCTCTCAATTGTTGCTTATCGCAGCTGTGGTCACTTTTTTAATGTTATAAAATCAAATCATATAAGACTTGTTTTCTAGCCAATTTATCGTCTGAAGTAAGTACACCACTTAATCAGGCTCCAACCACCCATCATGAAACGCAGATAAGATTGAATTGAAATTGGTGAGGAGAGAACTTCTTCACTTCTGAAGTAGTTGCGAAAACCAGCGCCGCCTTACATAAATAGACGAGAGCATTCGAGTCTGTTGGCATACTCGTGTGGATCTATTTATATTTTTAGAAAGGCCAAAGTCTGGCCGAAACTGGACATTAGTATCGGGAATTGGAAGTATTATTCACATCATTATCTTTATGATATAGTGCCTCTCTACGGTAATACCAAACATTTGAGTACTCCAATCTATACTAGTTTATGGCTTCGTCATATCCAACCTGAGCACTAGATAACGCTTTGACAATCATTTAAAACTTGTATGTAGATACATATTAGGATCTCCATTTGTTAAACTCAGATTACCCTTTATCGGTCCTCGGGCAGACACACTAAGAGAGGAGAGGAACTGTGGGGAGCAGCAGGCATCGGTCAACACACTCCACGAGCCCCTCGATTCGTGACGCACCCCACCAAATACACAGACGCACACACACACACGCACGCGAACACAGAAAAGTCGTCTCTTGCTGCCATTTAAGACCCCATGCGCCTGCAGCGAGCACCGTCTGGTTCAGTTGGCGTTCGGCCGTTCAAGTGATCAAGTGTGCGTTCTGTTTCTGCCTTTCTGGCCCCCACAAACCGCAACCGCGAGGGAGCTAAAGCTAAAGGGAACTCGTATTTTGAATAAAAATCGAATCTGCTGTTTTCGTGGGATTCTCCCTCTCTCGCTTAGCATTTCGAGACTGTCAGTGTAATTAATTTGAACGTGATTTGCAGAGAAACAGGTGGAAATTGGCTTCAGAAACATTTGATTTGACAAAGAAGGTTTGTTTTCCATTAAACTGAAGGTCGCCCAACAAACGCGCCAAAGAAGCGCAAATAGCGGATAAACAACAGTGCCAATGTTGCATTTTTGCGGCTTTTCTCAGTTTTCTTTTCCTATTCTGATCTCTCTCTTTCTCTCTCTCCCTCTCTCTCTGTTTGTCTCTCTTCTGACCCAAATTCTCCCACTTGTTTTTGATAGTTGAAAAATACATTTCACATTGAGATAGCTGCCTGCCTTATCAGCTGTGTTGAGGGGGACTTTTAGTTTGTTACATAAAACCCGTGTTGGCCCCGCCGCCACATGCGCACCCACACAAGCATCATGGATGGGGAATGGGTAACGGGGTAGGCAAGGTCAATCTAAAAAACCGCATCAATTTAAATTTTCTGCAATATAATTAACGTCTAGGAAGAGATCAGATCCCATCACAGAGCAGCAATGCTGAAAAAATCATTGTGGACTTTGCACCGTCTCGACCACCAGTGTCGGGGCCCAGCGAAAGAGATCGCTGCTGTTGCTTTGGCTGTTGATGTGGCTGTTGCTGTGCCTGCTGCCCACTAAGCAACGACTACATACTATAATAAGAGGCAACAAGTCGTATTTCGTATTTGAATTTGTTGTTTTCGCCCATGTTGCTGCCCCCCCCCCCACCCCCCTCGCTCGTACGCAAACAAATAAAAGCCGGCAGCGCGCTGTTCAAATTATTAGGCATTGTCGCACAGTCGCCTCGATCTAGGTCAAACGAAAACGAATTTGTATCTCGAAGAGGTCTTCGAAGTTGAAACTGGTTTATTGATATGCACGGGCCCAAAGACCCACTGCATTGACCTTCACTTGAATGTTTGTTTACCTCTCTCGAAGGTTTAGCTGCCATTGGCACTGTGTTGTGATTGATACAAATTAGCTGGATTCCCATAAACTACTTCTACTTCTGAGTATTAAAGTCCACAGAACATACATTTGTATGTACATAAATAAATACACTGTATGTATGAGTATAGCAGTTTGTTTGTTTTTGTCATTTGGCGCACTAATCAATTTAAATAGCTGTCACGGCGTATGAGACGCTGAACAATAACAATCAAAACTGAAATTGCAAATAGTTCTTAAATCATTTTGCACTATATACAGTAAATGGATCTGCCCCAAGCGATCGAATGTCGATTTTTAACTGTTTGCCTTCTGCCAACACCAAATATGTTGAAATTTATATGTCTGGCGGCTGGTTGTGCCCAGACCTAGAGTCCCAGATCGAGTCCCTCGATCCTCGGTTTGAGGTTATCACTTGAATGAAACCGCTTTCAGTGACGTCAATCATCAATTGCATGTAAAGTGTTATAACATCGGTTGTCGAGAAGCGTATAAAATTATTAAACAAGATCCGAGTCGTGCAATGTTTTGCTGAACTTTGCACTCCTCCACATACCAGTATGGCAATGTACATTTCAATACGATCCGCAGCGCATTTAACTTCAATCCCAATCGGGTAACTGGCCGAGTTATTGGTCAACACATGAATCACACTTGTGGGTTGTCTGGCCAATTCAAAATATAGCTTATCAGTTTAACCATTAATTGGTTATTATGACGAAAGACTCAAAACAAAGCAGAGAGATTATCGCCTCAGACATTAATACTAAAACCTCTTTAAACCCATATCTTTCTTGCAGAACATTTTAATTGGAATAGGTGTGACAAGAGCAATTGCCTGCAGGTATGGCTGAAGCCCATGCCGCCGTTGCATTCTCGTTTGCCATCACCCATGAGGGCTTCGACATCAACTATGACCACGAGGTGCTCAATCTCGTGTGGAACTCGGGTGTGCGCTCCTGGAAGAAGCGCTTGGCTCGTGCCAGGGTAAGCTAAGAGATGCATTTCCAAATGAAAACCTTTGATTAAACCTTTCTGGATATTCGTTTTAGAATGGCGTTCGCAACGGCGTCTATCCGGCCCACATCCAAAGTCTGTGGCTGATTTCGGCCATTGCCCTGGGTCTGCACTTTGCCGGCTACCAGGCGCCCTTCAATCTCACCAACAGACTTCTCGTTCATCTGCCCTCCAACACAATTAACTGGCAGGTGACTGCCTGCTTCCTGGCTGCCCTAGTGATCTGGCTCTCGATATGTTTCACCATGCGATACACACTGAAGCTTCTACTGATGTACAAGGGCTGGATGTATGAGTCGAGGGCGCCGGGCAGTCGCGTCTCGCTGCCCACCATGTTGTGGGTGGCAGTGGTGCGCGTGTTGTCCAGCTGGAACAAGCCTGGCCTGTACAGTTTCCAGGGTTCCTTGCCCCGTCTGCCGCTGCCGTCCGTTAGTGACACCATGACGAGATACCTACGCAGTGTGCGGCCTCTGCTGGACGATGATAACTACACGAGAATGGAGCGCCTGGCCAAGGAGTTCGAGCAGAATATTGGCAAGAAGCTGCAATGGTATCTCATTCTGAAGAGCTGGTGGTCCACCAACTACGTCTCCGATTGGTGGGAGGAGTATGTCTATCTGCGCGGCCGCAGTCCCCTGTGTGTCAACAGCAACTTCTATGGCACTGATGCCATCTTCATGAACCTGACCAACAAACAGGCAGCCAGGGCAGCCAATGTGGTCTCCCTTCTTCTCAATTTCCGTCGCCTTATCGAGCACCAGGAACTGCAGCCTGTAGGTGGAACGACACATACATCACTGCACACTTGTTAACCTTTTTATTCTGTTGCGCAGATCATGGTCCAGGGCATGATTCCTCTGTGCTCTTGGCAATATGAGCGCACCTTCAATACGGCCCGTGTGCCGGGCTTGGAAACCGATCGCATCGTTCACTACAAGGACTCGAACCACATTGTGGTGCTGCACAAGGGCTGCTACTACAAAATGCTCATCTACCACAAGGGACGCACACTGCGTCCGTGCGAGCTGCAAGTGTGAGTGGCTGCGATCTGGAATCCCAGGATCAGAAATCAGAAACTAACATTTGCCTTTCCATTCAGTCAAATCGAGGAGATCCTAAAGGCCAACGCCACTCCACTCGATGGTGAAGAGCATTTGGCAGCACTCACCGCCTGGAATCGCTCGAAGTGGGCCGAGGCTCGCAATACGTTCTTCTCGCGAGGCGTCAACCACGTCTCCCTGCGCACCATTGAGTCTGCGGCGTTTGTCCTATCCTTGGACGATGAACCCTTCGAGTTTGATCTGGCACGCCCCGAGCTGCTCGACAATTTCGGAAAGAAGCTTCTCCACGGCAACGGCTACAATCGTTGGTTTGACAAATGTTTCACCGTCTGTGTGGCCAACAATGGACGCGTTGGCTTCAATGCCGAACACACCTGGTAAGTGCCAGTGCTAGTCCCAGTGCAAATCGTTTCCTTGATTTGCCGTAATCTAAATTCTTTGAACAATTTGCAAAAACCACACAAACCAAGGTCTGACGCTGCCATTGCCTCTCACATGTGGGAGAACCTGATCGTCGACGATCTTGTATCAGAAGGGTAAATTCATTTTATCTTTTCTGTACCCGCCTACGTTGTGACGGTGTCGGTGTCGGTTGGATGCGTTCAATTTGAGTTCTTTATTTTGGTTTTCAACATGTACATACAAACAGACAAACATATTTTTAATTAACTCTGGTTGTGGCCTAACAATTGATTGAATTTACACATTTTTTATAGGGCCGATGCACCGGTTTTGGGACATCTATGGGAGTATATATTTGGTGATGATATTTATGGGTAAACACTTAACTTAATATTCAAAATATGTAATTAAAGATGGTTTTGGGAAAACCTCGAGGCACTTCGAATGATACAGATATGCATTTGATAACCACTTTAACCCAATCACAAATTAATTATCACATGTTCCAGTGACTAACAATTGATTCGTTAGGTTAACCAAAGCCATTTAATTACGTTGCCTTCACTTACTTACTTTTCGGATCACTTTGAACTAACCAAACTCTTGAACACCACGCAGATACGATGAATCTGGCGACACCAAGGGCACCCCTGAGTTCCAGCCCCCCATGCCCACACGCCTGAGCTGGGATCTTACACCTTGTCTGTCCCAAATTGATGAGGCCACCATGGACGTGACCAAGCTAATCAATGAAGTGAATCTGCGCATTCTGGTGCACCAGGAGTACGGCAAGGGATTCATGAAGAAGTGCCACATCTCCCCAGATGCCTACATTCAAATGGCACTGCAGTTGGCCTATTACCGAGATGCGGGACGATTCTCCCTGACATATGAGGCTTCGATGACGCGTCTGTTCCGCGAGGGAAGAACTGAAACGGTGCGCCCATGTACCATCGAGTCTGCAGCATGGGTCAAAGCCATGCAAAATCAAAGCATAACCGTAAGAGTCCCTCAATACCATTGTATCCAAGTCTAATTGGTTTTTGTATTTGCTAGAACGACGAGCGCGTCAAGATGCTACAGGCAGCCTGCGATCGCCATCAGCTGGGCTATCAGGATGCCATGTGCGGGCGGGGAATTGACAGGCATCTGTTCTGCTTGTACGTTGTCTCAAAGTACCTGGAAGTGGACTCGCCCTTCCTCAACGAAGTGCTCAGCGAGCCGTGGCGCCTGTCGACTAGTCAGACCCCTCACGGGCAGACGCCAAAGATGGATTTGAAGAAGCATCCGAACTGCATCAGTGCCGGAGGTGGCTTTGGACCTGTGGCCGACGACGGCTACGGTGTCTCCTATATCATTGCTGGAGAGAACTTGATATTCTTCCATATCTCAGCAAAGACAACGTGCCAGCAAACGGTAAGGCTTGCCTTTACTCACTTCCAATGGAGCTGCGATTTATTGAAACTTATCTTTCAGGATGTCCAACGTTTCTCTGAGAACATCTCCCAGGCACTGGCCGACATTCGCAGCATGTTCGAGCAGCACATGAAGGATCATCCGAAGCCCGCCAAATCAATCACAAACGGCGCATCCACATAATCCTTAGATGTTTATACGTGTAGTCGCATGTAGTACGAGATTCTTGTTAGCATTTGTTTTCTCTTTTCTAGTTGATCCTTTAAACATCCATCTGATACATTTGCCTATTGTAAGTTCCATTTTAAGTGCTAAAGTCAGCGATAAATTTCTGAAAACAATGCAATTTTTAATTAACTATTCTGACTCGGCTGATTTGACGATGTTAGTCCTAGAACACCCTTTGCACAATATTCTATGTTTCTCAACCAATTAGTATGTAAGTGAACAAATCAATTAGCTTAAGTACTATAAATACGTTTCCTTTTAAGCAAACCAATTGTAGTCATTGTCTATCACGTTGCTAGGGGATTGGCGTGTATGGTTACTCCGTTAATCTTTTTGTCCACGTGCGGCCGGTAGTTCTTGGGATTGACAGGCAGCTTCTCGAGCTCGTCAAGGGCGTCAAAGCCGTCGATTACACGACCAAACAGCGTGTATTTCAAGTCTAGGTTCGGCTGGGCGGCGTACGTGATAAAAAACTGGCTGGCGTTAGCGTTTGGCCCATTGTTCGCCATCGAAACCATTCCACGGTCAGTGTGCTGCAAAAACAACAATGCATCCGGTTGAAGCTGCTGAACGCAATCCAAGCCACCTACCTTGACGGTTTCCTTGAACTCATCGTCGAATTTAGTTCCCCAAATAGACTGGCCATTCTTTCCCGTATTGGTGGGGTCGCCGGTCTGGACAATGAATCCCTTTATGTTTCGAATGAAGACACAGCCGCTGTAGTAGTCGCTGGCACACAGGGCCAGGAAGTTCTCGCATGCTTTTGGGCAGGCATCACAGAAGAGCTCTATTTTGAGGTCGCCCACGTCGGTATGCAGTGTCACAGACTGCAAATTAATTAAATTCATTCAGTAAAAGGCGGGAACGGGACATATTTCACATTTGTTTACCATTTTAGATCGTGTACAGTGTGACCGCGGAATAATCGATCAAATATACCGCACAACACTCAACAATATATCAAAATATAACTTCTCATTTTATAAATATACCGTAATCTTAAATCACACTCCTAGATTATTATGTTCTATTTTACATTACTATCTTGCAACGACTTTTAACACTGAAACAATAGTGCAATATTCTGCTGTTTTGCAAAACAAGCAATGGAACTATCGAAAACAACCAGGAATTTCGAGTATATGATTGATATCTGACGCAAGCCGACCGACATGAAACATATAACTGCGTAAAAATACTAATTTTATGCATTTTATTGATCTCCGTTTGCGGTCACGTCAAAAATGGTCCCACTTTGCGTTTTAGGCGCGAAATAGTCCGCATATTTTTCATCAATTACAATTATTAAGTTCATACTACATAGATTAAGTTAAAAGTAAGAGTTAAAACATGAAGTGCAAGATACCGGAGATCTCGTGGCACAACCGCGATCCAGTTTTGAGTGTGGATATTCAGATGAATGGGCAGGGGCTACGATCGCCTACGATTTGCCGACTCGCCTCGGGGGGAACAGATGCACATGTCCTGATCTGGTACGTGAATCGGTGCGATAATGGAGATGGTGTAGACTTGGAGCTGGCTGTGGATCTGTCCCGACATCAGCGGGCGGTTAACACAGTTCGCTGGTCGCCCAATGGCGAGCTATTGGCCTCCGGCGATGACGAGAGCGTTGTGTTTATATGGAAACAAAAGCCCGACCATGAAGTCCTCAACATTTTGGACGCCGATTCATGTAGTCAGCAGGATAAGGAGTCGTGGGTGACGCTGAAAGTGCTGCGGGGTCACAGAGAGGACATCTATGATCTGAGCTGGGCCCCAAGTTCACAATTCCTTGTGACAGGGTCAGTGGACAACACGGCGATGGTGTGGGATGTCTACAAAGGAAAGTCCCTGGCTATTCTGGAGGATCACAAGGGCTACGTGCAGGGCGTGGCCTGGGACCCGTGCAATCAATTCATAGCCACAATGAGCACCGATAGGTAAGCAACACTCAAATGAACCCACTTCCAAGCACTCTCTGACTTGACCTTTGCCTTGCCTTTCTAGACAAGTCCGTATCTTCGATACCCACACCAAGCGAGTGCTCCACAGGGTAGCCAAGTGCACACTGCCTGTTCAGGAGGGCCATGCAATGCATGGGAAGAACATACGACTCTATCATGATGGCTCTCTGCAGACTTTCTTCCGTCGCTTGTGCTTCACTCCAGACGGCAAGCTGTTGATCACTCCCGCGGGCATCACCGACTACGATGGCGTCTTGAAGCCGGTTAACACCACATACGGCTTCAGTCGCTACGACTTAACGCGGCCGGCCTTTGTACTGCCCTTTCCGCAGGAGTACGCGGTTGCTGTGCGCTGCTCTCCGGTACTGTACCGTCTGAGACCGTACAATGCGGATAAGAATCCACCGGTCATCTCGCTGCCCTACCGCATGATCTATGCCGTCGCCACCAAGAACTCTGTGTTCTTTTATGACACCCAGCAGGCTGTACCGTTCGCCATCGTCTCGAATATTCACTACACTAGGCTCACGGACCTGACCTGGTCGAGTGACGGGACTGTACTGATTGTTTCAAGCACGGATGGCTTCTGTTCGCTGTTGCACTTTGAGATCGATGAGTTGGGCGAGCGCTATGAGGAAATGGATGCAGTGCTGTGCGCTGCCTTTAAGAGTTCAGAGAATGCACCGCCGCCAAGGAAAAATAAAGCGAAGGCTAGAAAGGGATCGGCAGATGAGAGACCAGCCACACGGAAACCACTGCAGGAGAAGACCAAGGCCAATCTCAAAAGAAACACTCCAGAATCAAACCTTAAGGCAGACACAGAGATTGATGCTGATGTCGAAAATGATTCCTCCATGCATAGTGCCAGTTCGTCCACCAGCCCCAAGCAGAAGACAAAAGCAGAGGTAGAGGCCGAGGTCCAGCCAAAATCTATATCCTTTAGGCGCTCCCCTCGCAAAGTCAATGCAACTACCGCACTCGCACCAGCACCGATTGCAATACGCCGTTCGCCGCGTAAGCCGGAAGATTCGGATAAAGGCGCCTCCCAGATCTCTGTCAAGCGCAAGATTGATCAGACACCAAAACCTATCACCATACGCCGCTCGCCACGAAAAACTGAGGACACCGAAGCCTTACCCATATCTGGGAAACGCAAGATCAGTCCATTGCCAGAGCCTCCGACAAAGAAGCAGCTGACAGCTATCGCTGGCACTACACAGACACCCATTCAAATCCTCACACACCAATCACCCGTTAAGAAGGAGGACGAAGAAGCCAACAACGTGAAGGCCTTGTCGAGTTCTGTGAAACGCAAGAGCAGCCCATTGCCAGAGCCACCGACAAAGAAGCATCAGTCGGAAATCGCTGGTATTGCTGTTCTGGACAAGGAGATTATTAGCTCTGAGGAGAAGTTCGAGTCACCGGAGAAGGAATGCCGTCCTGCTACCCCCATTCAAATTCGTCGCCAGCCCCGCACGCCCGGAAGCTCCAGTAGCTTCTCCCTCACACCCAAGAGCGTGAGCCAACCCGCCAAAACAGCAACGCCAATTGCCGTGAGGCGTACTCCCCGCGTACTCGTCGAAATGCCTGTCAACTCTCCAGTCGCTCCCATGGAAGAGGCCATGGATGCTTGGCCCCTCGAAGAGGATAGTACTCCCATGCCAACGTCTATAAAGGAACCATTGCCGGAGACAAATGGGCAGGCAAAGAATCCAGTGTCCGTCAGTGAAAGCACCTGTGAACGCACTGAGGATATACGTCTGGTCTATGAGGACACGCAGGAGGAGGCGGAGACCGAGACCCCGGTCAAAGCGACGGTAGCGAAACCTTCAACGCCCAACAATAAGACGCCGCGCCGCGTCTCCTTGCGCACCATCTCCACGCCCAAGTCGAAAAAGAAACTGCTGGAATAAGCAGAGCAATAGCTTAGACGTAAAATAATTATAGACTTATACAAAGTTATACACAAATTATACAACAAATAAAAAACACAAGGCAAGGCATAGCGAAAGACATTTGTGTTCAAAATGTGACATTTCATTTATTCCGTTTTGCTGCTGGTTCTTACCTGCCAATATCGGCGGTATTGGGCGTCAGATGGGTCAAATGTGTCAGCGACGGTGACTGTACTGTACCCAGGAACGGAAAAATTGAGTTCCGGGTACCAAAAAATTACTTTTTCAGACGAAATCGGTAAGGTATGCACAACCTTTTTGCAGGCTGCTTAGAGTAAATGTTGAATAAATAAATTAAAATATATGTGCAGAGGTACAAGGTGCTTGATGAAATTTCTGTGTGGAATAAATTAGTACAACTTTCAGCGCTTTTATTTTATTATTTATATTTATTTAAATTTTAGATGATCTCTAACGTTTTGAGTTTCTTTTACATACAAACATTAGGGCTTTGATTTTTTGTTATTTTTGTTTCTATATCATTACGTTATATATACATACATATATATGTATATATATATATATATTATATTTGTAATTCAACGATTTAATATCTTTCATCATTATCGAGCTTAGTAAGATTCTGTGGCTCGCATCATTTTCAATTAAAACCGGGCCATTAGCTACACATCATTGTCCACGTGGTTCATTAGAGAGAGTAAAGGAGCTCAAGACTGAGGAGAAATATATATTTCCACACATGCATGGTATTTTTTTACATATATGTTTCATAAATATTTGCCATATACATGTGAAATAAATCTGATCTGGTGCAAGGGACAACAAAAGCAATTTGAATTAGGCTACAAATTAGATTAATTACTCCTCCTAAGCTTTGTCTAACCTATGGTTCCATTTTCATCCTTCTACTCCTCAATCAATTATCTTCTTGGTTTAATTAACCCGTTTAATATTTCATTTTCCTTGGGGATACTTTTCCACTTACAACAAATCAAATCGTTTGCTTTGATTTACGATCAATTAAACATTAGTTAAGTGTTGCCTTTTCCGTTTATGTACGAGTATTTGCATGAAACTCACTTGGAATTGTTTCATCTGCTATTAATGTAATTTTAGTAAGTTGTGCTGCGACTCGAGAGTGTGTGTGGAGCAAAATGGTGTATGAGCTTAGAAAAATATGTATGAGAATTGATACCGTTTGTGTTCCGTTCATTATTGAAAATATGTATGCAAAATTGTATGTTAATTGATTTACTGCGGTTAATTCTATGCTATGCTTGAATTTGAATGAAGTTGCTATTAGTCGTATTTGAATGTTTGTTTGTTTGTTTGCTTGTTTAATTAGTTAATTAGCTTGCATTCTCTCTTTTTGGCAAGAGTTGAGCTACTTTTGAGGAGGAAAATGATAGACTCTTTCGCTTGAGTGTTTTCCATTAGTTATAATTACGAGAAAAATATAGTACATATGTTTGTATGTTTGTTTGAATGTTTGTGTGTATGCATTGTATGTTTTCTTATGTCATTCTGTAATGCTATATGTATATAGTTGTATATAGATCGATTTGGTTTACTTTTGTTTTGTCTCGAAGGTAAATGAATAATCTTTGTTTGTGGCTTAAATTGTCAATAAATATATCAATTTTCACTTTTAAATATATAATTACATACAGTTGTTATTGAACCCTTAGTTCGTGATCTTCTACTGGTCTGCGGCTGTTCCTTAAACATGTACTTCATGGCCAGCAGCCATCCACTCATCCACTCAAAACATTTTCTCTCTTTTTCGGCTCTCTGGCTGCAAGACCTCGTGGAACAAAAACTAAATAAAAATCTAATTAGTGGGTTTTTTGTTTTTGAATAAATAGTTTTTATTGAAAATGATTTTGCGTTTATGTTTTTTTTTAGTTTTTAGTTTTTAGTTTTTGTTTTTCCTTTTGGTAGAATTATACAAGTTGAATGGAAAATACATAAGTATTAAATATTACAGTATTTGGTTGGGTGTGGGCTGGTTGGTTCGTTAGAGGGTATGGAAATGGGAAACTCGAATCACTGATTGGTGGTTAAGGTCAGGGGTTAGGTTAGTTTTGCGGAAAAGGTTGCGGTTCTGTGGCCAAACACAATGTGTGAAAAGTATCTGGTTAACTGGGTCTGGGTCTGGGTCTGGGTCTCTGCAGACGCTGGCACTGCCGAAGCGTATGCAAAACAATTGCTTCAAGCTTTGTGCGAATTGTTGAACCGTTTATCGCTGAATGTCAAATAATATTTATTTCGCTAATAAACTTACTTATTTGATGTTTAAGTTGTGTGTGTGTGTTCGTGTGCGTTTACATAAATTAGACTTAAAAACTATAAAACATAAATGGATTTGTCCAACTAGAGCAAGAGCACAAGGGCACAGCAGAGGGGCTTCCAGTAGAAGCAGTGTGGAAAGGAAGAGGACTGCCTGGGGTACGGGTACATACAAAAGAAAATACTATCAAAATAACAATATAAATTCATTGCAGCTAACTGATTATGTTAAATCAAATGCACTGTGCACATAAGTATGTACGAAGCATATACAAAAGTACACACGTAAAGGTAATAATTATAATAATAAGTCTAATCAAACCACACTCGGGGATTAAATGCCATTCGCATACATATGCATATGTACAATTTCAGTAAATATTATTACACATACACTCAATCCTTAGTTTTCAATGTGGGGGAGATTTGTTTGAGTTTGTTTCCATTGCATTTGATTGGTTTTTGTGTGTGCTGTGAGACATGGCAAAAGTAAAGCATGCTTTTGTGCGCATTGCTTTTTAAATATTTAAACGTTTAAATGTATGTATAAATAAATGCAACAAATTCGTTAAATTACATTAAATCAGCGTTAGGTGAATGTAAATTAAATTGGTGTGTGTCTGTGCGTGTGCGTGTGTGTACTCAGTGTGTTGTGTGTATGCCAGCTAAACCTCTCCTATACACGTAAATTCAACAAATTACAATTTACATACATTGAAACGCATCAATCGTGTCAAGTCAATCAATCCAATCCAATCATTGATGGCTGCTGCTACTGCTTTTTTTTACACAAGCTAGTTATGTAAGTGGCCACATATGCTTTGCGTTACTCTTACTTCTTTTGTTATTTTAGTTTAGTTTTAGTTTTAGTTTTGGGTTTTTGTAAATACAATAGATAGAGATTTATATCCGTTTCTTTTATCTTTAAATTAGACTTAAACTTTAAAGATTTTCTTTAATTACTTTTGTGTGTGTGTGTGTGTGTTTGTTGTTTGTTCCTATGTTTTCCCTTTTGGTTTGTTCATTTTAATGTCATATAATTTATATATATATATATGTATATTTACTTTTGCCCACACGCTTACACGCAACGCAATCAAACTAATTTTTATTTATTTGTTGTGGTTGTTCTTGTTCTTGTTGTTGTTGTTGCTGTTGTTGTGTTTTGTTGAAACTTTTCAAAACTTAGGTCCTAAACAAGCACGACAAATGCAGAGAGCGTTGATGGCATGAATAATTTTAAAGAGAGATTGCAACAGGAAACATTAAATATATATTATTTATATATATATATGTATGTATTTATGTATTTATGTATGTGGCTGCGTGTGTATACATATGCACGCTCCGTATGTATATACGCTCGTTTGGTTTTCGTTTAATAAATACATGAGAAAACTAAGCTACACGTAAATTATGAAATTCTATAAAAATTATTCAGACCAAACAACAACTATGCGACTCTTATGCGTTTTGCTTGTGTGTGTGTGTGTGTGTGTGTGTGCGTGTCATGTCGTACATGTGGCTTGCATAATGCATATGTATGTATGCATGCATGTTTTTATGTATTTATGTAAGTGTGTATGTATTTGTATGTATATAGGAAATGCTTTCAATCAACTGCTTCTCAAATGCTTGTCTGTGGGCATCCGACCACGATCGTATGAGGATCTGCGATCTGCATCTTCATTTGCATTGTGTTATCAGCTTATCTTATCTGGTTCAATATTATAATGTACTTGTTGCATGTTCTCCCATCGTACTCCGGGGATCATCATCATCTGTTCGCTTTTTGTTAAACAAATAAAAGTTCTTTGGGCTTTGCTTGTTGTTGTTTTGTTGGTTCTATCATCGTTGGCTCCTAAATTTTCATTTTGTTTTTTGATCAATGCTGGTGGGTTGTTGTGCTCCCGCGCTGCTCTTTAATACCGTTACGGTGTTCCCTGCTAACGCCCCCCAATCTTCTCCACATCCACATCCACATGTCCTGGCAGCCAGCGGCTGGCTTAGTACAGTCCACAGCCGCGCAGGTTGTTTGCTATGATGACATCGGTGACGGCATCGAACACAAACTGAATGTTGTTGGTATCTGTGGCACACGTCATGTGGCAGTAGATTTCTTTTGAGGTTGATTTGTTTTTCGCTTCGAACTGAGCCTGGATGTATGCAGCCGCCTCACCATACTCCTGTCCACCTGTCCGCCCCCAAAAAGCACAAGAATTAGATTCAGAGTCACAATCAGACTGCACTTTCGGCCACTCACCTGTGTACTCGGGGAAGCAAATTGTCAGTGGACTCTTGCGTATCTTCTCCTCGAACAAATCCTTCTTGTTCAGGAACAATATGATCGAGGTGTCCGTAAACCATTTGTTGTTGCAGATCGAATCGAACAGCTTCAGCGACTCTTGCATGCGGTTCTGAGAGTCAAGAGCAGAGCAAATAGTTTCAGTTGTGGAACCAATAAAGTGCCAGGAACCCTCTCCAAACCTACCGTAGTTTCGTCCTCATGCAACACCTGATCGTACTCGGACATGGCCACGCAGAAGATGATCGCCGTAACATCCTCGAAGCAATGTATCCACTTCTTACGCTCAGAGCGCTGGCCGCCCACATCAAACAATCTGAAAACGATCAAAAAAGGGATTAAACATCTGCAACCATCCATCCATCTGCTGCTTGACACTTACTTAAAGTTGAGATTTTTGAAGGAGAAGTGAACCTCAACGATGCCAGTGGTCTTGACGCGAGTACGCAAGATATCCTGTTCAGTTGGCTGGTAGTCCTTGGCGCCTAACCGATCCAAATCGTCCAGGAAACTGCAAGCAAACAGAGCACACAAACGGCGTATTAGATACAGAAATTTCCGCAGCACCACACATCGCTTGACCAGACAAATGTTTGTCTGTCTCGCCGTCAGCCCTA
This sequence comes from Drosophila guanche, assembly GCF_900245975.1. Classification (NCBI taxonomy): domain Eukaryota; kingdom Metazoa; phylum Arthropoda; class Insecta; order Diptera; family Drosophilidae; genus Drosophila; species Drosophila guanche. The sequence goes on along the minus strand of NW_022995743.1, from coordinate 8,413,618 downwards.
CGGTGCCATGCCATCACGCCAGCCCTCTCGAGTTCTGAGCAAACAATTTAGGCACAGACCAAAGCGCTGAGCAAACAATTAAAAAAGAAAAACCTGCACAAGTCCAGGCCCACAAAAGGAGGCAAGAAATACACATGCAGCAAGCACACAAATGATTTCCATTTGCCTACACTGCGGCAAGAGCAGGGAGAGCGCTTCAAGAACGCCACGTTTATTTCTGGGGCTTTCCTTCAGTGTACGCCACAGATTACATCACATCAGAGCATGAAAGATCTGAATTTGGTTATTCAAAACGATTTTCATTTCCGTTCAATTAGCGTCAAAGAGAAACACAGAGTGGACTGTGGGGACCGTTGCTGGTTCTAATTTCCGTGTCAACAGATGCATGTGTCAGTTATCAAGCTTGGCCACATATACATACATCGATGTGTGTGTGTGTGTGTGTGTGTGTGTGTGTGTAATTAGTTGTATTTGCAGGTTGTGTAATCACTCTAGCTTTAGCCACAATCACCCCCTCAGTCAGTCATCAGTCAGAGTCAGCAGCGGAGGCTGCGTGTTTCTTTTTTTTTGGTGGAGTGCCTCCACCAACAAGTAGGTCGCCCAAGAGCTCCGCAGTGTCCAGCTACAGCTACAGCTTTAGTTCCAGAGTGCTTGTAGCGTCCATTCCAGCATGTATTTTGGCCGTAATTAACGTGAGGCACGCAATGCCTCTTTCTTCAAAAAGGGCAACAGCAATCCCAGACCTGGGCCAAGAGTTGTGATTTCATTTGTTGCCTTGGATCGGACTGCGACGAGTCGTAAATAGTTTTGAAGGTTTTGTTTTCTCTTTCTTTCTCTTGCCGGGATTGGGCCAGGGCGAGGAATCTGCGCTCATTGCGGCTATCGCATGGGATCTCTTGTTGACTTCGTTGGTCAACTGGTTTGCTGCCTAAATTACACGCACAATTGCCCAACAATCGCCGCCAAAGTATGCCCTCACCGATCATATTCATAATATCCGCTGGGCCGAGGGGAACAGCCAGAGAGGCTGCCTGGAATCAATTTGCCGATTCGCCGACTCGCAGTCTGGCAACTCTGCGGCTGGTCGAGGAAATTGGCCAAGTCATGCTCGCCCTGGCATAACACAACGCACCACAACCAACTACAATCGGCATAACATCAACCAGAAGAAGCGACCATTCAAGTGGAAAAGTTTCGCAGAGTCTCGGGACTCGAGCTGGGCTTTGGGCAAGAGCAAAACTGCATAAGCGACTCACTGACCGACCCACCGACCGCATTTCTGTTACAATTTGTTAGACAAACCTTTAGAGAGGTGTCCGAAAACGGATCCAGTTGCCAGCGATTGGGCAATGCCATAGTTAGCACTTGGTAGGCACAGGCAGGCAGAGATCGAGATCTCATCTCATTTAACATGTGCGTCATAAAAGTTTTCTTTCTTTATTATTTTTCGACCGCAGACCCAAACTCTTATGCATGCAACTGTGAGCCCGGAAAATGTGTTGCAATCTAAGGCAGTTGGGCAGGCTGATACGTGTGTGGTATAATGTGGGTAGAGCAGATCTGATGTGCTGATGGGACAGACATACGTAGCCTACATACAAATAAAAGGCGAAAGTGGGCCAGTGTTTAGAACGCTTTCGTACATTTCTGCTGACAAATGCTGCTGCAAATGAAATGGATGCTACAAATTAAATCAAACTAGTAGTTGAAGATCGGCAGGCATATCGAAATATACATATGTATATTCTAAACCGATGAATTCAAAACCAGATACCATAAATAGCACCTGAAGCACCTGAAGCACCTTTTCTGCATATTTTTAGAGCCGTTCAACATCTATTTTGCATCTCTTCCAAGCTGTGAAGTTCACTAACCTAAACTCATTTTCAATTTGGGCATGCAAATGGCTCGTTAGTTTCAGCAAAGTTTCAGTTTTATAATCATTTATTTGCTTTGCATAACAACCCAACTGCAACTGCCCTTTCGCCCCCTCGCTGTCTCTCTGGCTCTCATTAATGTCAATCACGAAAAGTTACAGCTGTTGGGCCCTAATTTTTGCTCTCTGATTAGCAGTATCAAAATCACTTTCAATTTCATTTTGGATTTAATATTTTGTTAAAATAAAAGGCTGGCCAGCGGGTGAGTCGGACGAGCAGCGGCAATTAGCAGAAGCATCTTAAACAACAAAACCAACAAAAGAGCGCCAAAAACGTTGACGCTGGCCAGCGGCAGCAGCAGCAGCAGCAGCAGCAGTAGCAGCAGCGTTGTTGTCGATGACGCGTATAAGTAGACTAAGAAGCCCGACGATCGCGTTTAGTGCATCGCGGTTGGTCTACGAGGCAGCAGCTCCTACTCCAAAAGAGCTCCATTTATAGCTTTCGGTTTCGTGTCGGGCCAAAACAACAAGTTTCGTGCTGCGTGGCAAAGACTTTTGCGAATCTCCCCGTCCGAGTGTGATTTCTGTGTGTGTGTGTGTGTGTCGAGTGGATAATTGGCCAAACAACCAACAATAGAAAACGGCAACAAAAGACGACCGCTCCAGAGTGGCTTTTAGTTGAAAGAAACTCATTCAACTGGCGTGGCAGGCCGTGGAAAACGATTTCAAAGTGTATCATTTCCACGAGGCATTTTCCCACCCCCTGGCCCCCACCGAACTTAATTTGGGTGAGTTCGCGGCGCAAAGGAAAACAAGTTAAAGTCAAATTGCAACAGAGCAGAGAGTGCCAGTGCGAAAGTAAAAATTTGAATATGATTTTCGAGGCAGATTCCGATGCAGATACGATTACGGTTACGGCCACACCTCCGGTCAACACAGAGTCAAAAAGCATTCGCGAAAGTCAATAAATAGTTGGAAAGATGTGTGACATAATCCAGCTGCTGCTGCTGAAACTTTCAGATTCTCCTCATTTAACAGACGAATGCTAATAGAACTGAACGCCTGAGGGGAGACTTTTATTTTCATTTTTGTATTTCGTATTCATTCGAGTGTAACGCAGAGCTCAGAGATGGAGGAGCCTCAGCTGCAGCAGCTGTCTCCCACAGCCTCCAGGCGGCATCAGTCATTCAGCCATCCAGCCCACAGCCCACAGCCCACAGCCATCCAGCCTGTTTCTCCTTTGGCTTGGAACAATGGCCCATAAAAGTCAACGACAATTGCTGCTGCTGCTGCTGCTCTGCTTGACATTTTCTCCTGCACTGCTCGCAGGCGCTAGGATTATCACTCAAGTTCATTATAACCAAACCAACTGGCGATAAAAGCAGCCGCCACCCCATCTGCACACACATCCACACCCACACACAGATAGTTTGGTTGTTGGCACAAGTGCTCAAGGTCGCTTTGCTGCCTGTGTGGCAAGGGCAAGGATAAGCTCCGCTGCTGCTGCTGGAGGATAAACACACATTAAATAAAAGGCAAAGAATAATGGCAAGGGAAAGCGGGGGTGGCAGATTTCCTCTCCATCACATTTTCGGCATTTAAATTATATTATCCTCAGGGAGCAGGCGCAGCTAAAGGCGAAACCATTCCCAGCCAACACTGTTCGATGAAGCACTTGGCGTATGAGCAATATTTTTCTTCATTTGCTGCTCTTTGGCAGCCTTGAGGGCTGGGAGGCCTGCGTCTTGTGGGCGGGAGAGTGCGGCCACAAAATATTAAATATCCAAACCCTTTTCCATAGTATATTCCATGGGAGCCAATTGGGTTTACACTCAACGAGTAAGCACAAGATAAGGGTCAAATACCTTCGGGGTGTGCATGGAAAATGTTATTTAAGTTATAAATGAACTTTTGATAACGAGCAGAAATCATTGCATAAGAAAGAACGAGCTCTGATTTCCATTAATGCCAAATACATCCTTAGATTGTTCCTTTTGTATCCCTTTGGCTGCACTTAAAGTGATTCTGAAGACACTTTGAATGTAGTTAGCTTGGCCCTCCCTCAACTGCGCGCTACTTCAATAGCTCTTCAATTAGCGTGTGTATTTTCTTTGTTTGAAATCACAAATATATTGTATGTTCATGCATTTGTATTTGTGTTGTGGCTTTTGTGGAGTTGTGCACAATTTCACGGTTGGTAGCCCGCCACTTGCCTATTGACTGAGACGATAAAATGGAATGGAATGGAATGGAGTGGAGTGGAATATGCCATAACACAGTGCCCCTTGCTTGTCTCTGCCCCTGCCCCTGCCCCGGCCCACCATTGTCATGTGTACACTCTTGTGTATTCCTCCCCCTGGTACAATCGCAGACTGTTTGTCTTTGCCTGGTTGTGTGGCAACTAGCTTGAACTAAGTGCTGTCATTTCTGATGCCAAGCAGCTAGCAGCAAAGTGGGATTTCATGGAAACTATGGAACAATATTTGCACTTCAACCAAACACCTTCCACTGCTGCCTGAGTGATTCTGTGCAGGGGACTCAATAGGCAGCCTCATTCTCCCTCGAATTGATTGATTCGCCAGCGCAAACAGGGCAAAGCAAATACTTGGAAATGCATTAAAAGTTTGCCGTGGGGGAAGAACTTTGAGAACTAACTAAAACGCAAGCAGAATTTAGTTTCCTTTTGCGGCTGAAACTTGTGGCACTTTCTAGAGTATTTATCTAGAGATTATCGTTCTGCGAAAGAGTATTTGCAGCTTCGTTTTGCTGGCATTTTCCTTTCCTTCTCGTTACATAATATGCAGTATTTTCGCCACAGATTTAAATCAGGAAAGATGTCGAGCTTAAGCAAAACCTCCATTGCCCTGATGCGGCGCTCCACTTACACGGCCTCGGCCACATCGACGTTGCTGCCGCATCCGGGCACTGGGGCGGGTGCGGGCGTGGATGTTGCTGCCCCACCGGATGGCGTGGGAGTGGCAACGGAAATTGAAAAATCCATTGCAAGGCAACGACTGCGACAGGGGCACACGGAGACGGTGCCGGCAAATCAGAACAAATTAAATGTCAGGTAAATGATTTTCTTATTACGAGCTCCGCCTCCCTCTGCTCTTCTCTAATTTCCACTAATTGGCAGCCACATGGCGGTCACTGCAGCAGCAGCAGCAGCAGCAGCAGCCGCAATGGAAAAAGCGACAGCAACCAGAACCGCATCCTCGACAGTCGGTGTGCGGCCCTACTCGGAGGTGCCTGGTCCATATCCTTTACCCCTGATAGGCAATTCCTGGCGCTTCGCACCGCTAATTGGTAAGTCCCTTCAGCCCTTCGGCTCGACAGCTCACAAGAATGCGTCTCTGCCTTGCAGGAACGTACAAGATTAGCGAACTGGACAAGGTTATGCACGAGCTGCATGTCAACTATGGGAAAATGGCCAAGGTGGGTGGCCTGATTGGGCATCCGGATCTGCTGTTCGTCTTTGACGGCGATGAGATACGAAACATATTCAAGAAGGAGGAGGCCATGCCACATCGGTGAGTGACCTGCGAAGTTTATAGAACACTTGTGCAGCTCCTTGAACCAAGGAAAGGGTGGTCGAAGCTTCCACTAGTTTTCAGCACGTTTATTAAATGCGTTGAAATGGGTTGAATTTAATGGGTTTGCAGGGCTGCACATCCACCCCACACACACATGGCCACACACAGTCCGTCAGTCCGTCAGTCAGTCAGTCCGTCAGTCAGTCAGTCATGCATGCGGCCACATGCCCATGCCCATGTGCACGTCCGCGACCGCAGCTCCGCAGTTCCTCAGTTCCTATTTATTTATGCGCATATTAAATGCAGCTCGCCAATTAAATTATTAACAAAATGAAAGAGAATCCCCCCCGCCCACTCTGGGGCCAAATGTCGCACTGTTTGTTTTCTATGACATTAAATTGAGATTAGTGGAAACTTTCACTTCTACGCTTCTGTCTCTATGGGCCTAGGCCTAGCCAGTCGCAAAATAACAAACCAAAACACAAACGTTTCGCGCAGTTGTTTTTGCTTCAATGAAATAAATAAAATAAGCAGAAAAACGATAGAGGATGGAAGACAACAAGCAAACGAAAGTCACACACAGAGATCGGCAAATATGCTTACAGCATTGATAAAGCTTTCTTTTTCTCTCCCATCGAGTGTGTAGCTCCATGGATCTCCATGGCCATGAACCAAATTTAACATGTTACGTTTCCAACAGTCTATGGACCGACTGCCCTGCCCCGCCCGCAGCTGCTGCTGCCACAAATCAATACAGAAATAGCGAATCGCAGACGGCGCAGAAAGCAAACAGTTTTTTTTTAGCTTTTTAGCCAAGTCATCATGAAAATGGCTGAAAAGAATCGCTAATAGATTGGACATGAGACAACATTAACGTAATGCGCAAACACTAACCCCAGCCGCGAATTGTCATTGCCCCGACTTGAGAGATTGATGAATGGAGCAGACCCCCCGGCGAAGAAGAAGTGTGAAACTAGCCAACGACAGACGGCCACTGCCTGCCTCAGTGCCTCACTGGCCTGCTGGCTTACTGTCCCACTGACTGACGCACTAACTGATTGATGAAGATATTTCACTTTAGGGTTTGTCCGAGCATCCGACAGAGGCGTGAACTTTTATGGCGCTCATAAAACCCGGGGAGGAATGTGATTTGCTTGTGGGAAAAACTATACAAAAACGGTGGCCCAGCTTAGCCCATGGTTAGTGACAGTCTTGGGGTCTCACAGACTGGTTTTCTCAGACTCGTTTTGTAGGGAATACTTGCAGGAATTGCCAGCACACTTTAGCATATAATACATGGAGTTCTGCCTCTCTTTTCCGGCTTTGCCATTAACTCGCTTTGCCACAGTTCGATGAATAAATATTCAAATTAGGCTGGAATGAATCCAGTTTGAGATGCAATTTCCGGTCGGTGGCCCAAACACCATCGAAGATTTTTCACCATTTCAAAATGAGACCAACAAACAGACACTGTCAGTCGTCACTCGTCACTCCAGAGAGGGAGATCTGTCATAATACAAGTCCAACTACGAGTATGCTGTTGCAGTGGCAACCCGCCTAGGGCGTAAGCCAAAAGCCAAAAGCCAATAACTACGCTGCTTCTTTTATTTATTCTGCGACATGCGAGTAGAGGACAAATATCATGCAAATATTGTATGCTGAGAGCCTGAGAGCTGGGGGCGGGCCCTGTCGAGAAATCGCTTCATTTCGTGCGTATTTTAGTAGGAAATTTGTGTTTGATGTTGTCGTCGCCGGTCTGTCTGCACGCAAGGGCAGCCCGGCAGTCGTCCGTCCTTGTCCTCAGAGAGGAGGCCAGAAGCCTGCTCATGTTGCCCATAAATGTGTGCATACATATACAATTTTTCTCCGTCTCGTCTCGCTCTCGCCACAGACCCTCGATGCCCTCGCTGCGCCATTACAAGGGCGACCTGCGACGCGATTTCTTTGGCGATGTGGCCGGCCTAATTGGCGTGTAAGTAATATGCTTATATAGCGAATATTGCGGCATAGCACACAAAAACATACATAATTAACCCTAAACAGGCACGGACCCAAGTGGGAGGCCTTCAGGCAGGAGGTGCAGCACATCCTGCTGCAGCCACAAACGGCCAAGAAGTTCATTCCGCCGCTGAACGACATTGCCAGTGAATTTATGGGCCGGTAAGTCGTCCCGTTCCATTCTCAGCCCTAATGCCATCTACATTTCTGTCTCTGTTGCAGCATTGAGGCGATGCGCGACGAAAAGGACGAGCTGCCATCCAATTTCCTGCACGAGCTCTACAAATGGGCCCTGGAATGTGAGTTCTACAAATAGTTTCGCTCTCTCTCTCTCTCTCTCTCTCTGCTGATCCTAACGAGTGTCTTGCCTTGCAGCTGTTGGACGCGTCTCGCTGGACTCGCGCCTGGGCTGTCTCTCGCCGGAGGGCAGCGAGGAGGCCCAACAGATTATCGATGCCATCAACACGTTCTTCTGGGCGGTGCCAGAGCTGGAGCTGCGTATGCCGCTGTGGCGCATCTACCCCACCAAGGCCTACCGCAGCTTTGTCCGTGCTCTGGATCAGTTTACAGCGTAAGCCTGCGACTCTCCACTGTCTCTCTAGCCACTCACATATCAAATCATTGTAGAATCTGCATGAAGAACATCGCCCAGACAATGGACAAGGCGGAGGCAGACGAGGCCAGAGCGCTGCCCAAATCCGAGGCGGACATTTCCATTGTGGAGAGAATTGTGCGCAAGACGGGCAACCGCAAGCTGGCCGCTATCTTGGCACTGGATTTGTTCCTCGTCGGTGTCGACACGACATCGGTGGCCGCCTCCTCGACCATATATCAGCTGGCCAAGAATCCCGACAAGCAGAAGCGCCTCTTCGAGGAACTGCAAAAAGTGTTCCCACAACGCGAGGCGGAGATCAACCAGAACGTTCTCGAACAGATGCCCTATCTGCGGGCCTGTGTCAAGGAGACGCTGCGGTAAGCCTGCACTGATTGCTGTTCGTTTCTGGCTGCTAATCCTTGTCCCGTTCGGTGCCCTTTCGTAGCATGCGTCCCGTGGTGATTGCGAATGGTCGCAGCCTTCAGTCGGATGCGGTCATCAACGGCTATCACGTACCCAAGGGCGTAAGTCTTCACTGCACCGTTATGGCAACAGCTCCATGCCACTTCACAGTCCAACTTTTATCTTTCAGACGCACGTCATCTTCCCCCATCTGGTGGTGTCCAATGATCCCGCATACTTCCCAGAGCCTAAGCGCTTCCTGCCCGAGCGTTGGCTCAAACAAACAGCTGCCGCGGCAGGTGAGTGCTCCCATTCCTACGTTGCCCACTCGTTGCCCGCTGCTAATCCGTTTGGCTCTTGCAGTTGGTTGCCCCCACGCCGGGCACAAGATTCATCCGTTTGTCAGTCTGCCCTTCGGCTTTGGTCGCCGCATGTGCGTGGGTCGTCGCTTTGCTGAAATTGAATTGCACACGCTGCTGGCCAAGGTACAGTCCACCCAGTGCAGGATACATGCCACCATTTAATGCCATTTCATCTCTGCCACAGATCTTCCGCAAATACAAGGTCTCCTACAGTTCCGGGGAGTTTGTGTATCGCGTCAATTCCACATACATTCCGCAGTCCCCGCTGAATTTCAAGCTAACCCTGCGGGAGGATTAAGCCAGACACTGCCTGGCACGGATGTCCCTCAACGAGTAAGAGACACGTCGGTTGTGTGACATTTACAGTCGTGGCACTCTTTCGACGTTGTGTTTAATTAAGCAAATGTACATAAAGTCCAACAAGCACTTCCAACATTTCGCATCTAGCTGAATAAATCGTGTAAATATAAGCCCTAAGAATAAGTGTAAATATGTATCCGAACCCGACTAACTTTTGGTCTAAAATAAAAACAGCAACCAGTGCAGTCAGTCATTAATCATTGAGTGAGTTGGAAGGGGCGTAGACTGTGAAAGTTATTTAGGTTGCCACAACTTTGATTAATTATGTGCCCAAGATCAACGCGACTGAAGCCAGACTCGTGCGATAATTGTGAAATTATAAAATAATTTGTCTAAAGTGTGTCTGTCCTTGCTGGCTGCCACAACAGACAAATAAATGTTGCAAATTTGCAAAAGAATTCCAGGCAGAACTATCAAATATTTGGCTTTGGGCCAGGGGCCAAGGCAACATAAGAGTATTCTATTACATAAAGATGGAAAAACTTTGCACAAAATCACGTAATCGTGTTGGACGTATGCAGGTTTGTAGATCGTTTGAAAAGTGGGTTGCACGTGTGTGTTTGAGGCAGGGGATATTCCTGCATGTGGTACTCACTATTTAGCGGAATCATTCAATTGGTATTCGTTGCTGCGCGAGAAGCACTCCTGGACGCCTGTGTCCTGCCAGAGACGCTTCATGGCTGCCAGCAGCTCCTCTGAGAAGGGTTCGGTGTCGTGCATCCGCTGGCATACGTCGAACACCATTTTAGCATCGCTCTGTAAGTCAAAGGAGGAAGCATTAGTCTGTGCGGACGGTGTGGGGTCTCTGCTCTGGGTCTTACCTCCCGCTCATTATTGCTATACTGAATACTTAGGGTTGGCATCGCTCGCAGTATGGCAACTAATGATTGTATTGTGTTGCTGTAGACAACCGGTCGATATTGTTTAAAGTCCTCCGCAGTGAAGCCGCTCTCGTGAATGATTTTCATCTGTTTGACTATTGTGCTCTTTCCCGACTCGCCGGCGCCTAGAACGGAATAGAGGATTAGAGCAAAGATACAGATGTAGAGGGAGAGAGAGAGAGAGAGAGTGAGTGGGAAGAAGGTATTATTCAGATATATCAGGGGCATTGCAACTGCGCCTGATTAAAATCGCTGACGCAGTTCTTAAAGGGGTCGCTGCAAATATTTATGTAGGGGGCAGTTCTCTAGTAGTTCTCGAGCACCACTAAATGTCTGTGCTTTGTATTCCTCAAGTAGAGCTTAATGGCCTTTGAACACAGGCAAACACACACTTGGGCATCTCTTGGGACATCATCATCATTATCATTCCCCATCATCAATGTATCAACTCGAGTTTGCCGTCGGGCAAAGAAAAAGAAATGAGAAAAAATCAACCAAAGAACTGGAGAGGGCCATGGATGGACAGGGGCATCCTACCACATTCTGACATATAAAAGGCAAACAAAGGATTAATTGTTGCCGCCCCTGGTCAGTTCTGTGTGTGTCTGTTTCGATGTCTGTTTCTGCTTACTGTTTCTGTTTCTGTTTCTGCTCAATGACCCACGATGACTGAAGGATTTTCCAGCTGCGCACTCTTACACAAATTTCCATATAATTGAATGCAATTTGTTAATTGAGTGACTTCTGAGTGGATTTTGCACTCAAGTTAAGCACAAACACAGCCGTCGAACATGTAAATGAGGACAAAACAGAAGCATCCCAAAGAGATAAAAAGTCATCTCAGACAGCTAAAGATGAGCCCCGATTTGTCTTAAAATTTCAGAGGCCAAAACTCTTTATTCAAATACAAATGAAGGCCCATTGGACTCTTTATTGTATGTTGTAGGATCGTTATCCTTGCACTGTTGGCAATAAAAAACACTCCCATATCCAGCCGATTCCCGATTAAACACTTCCCCAAAGGTTCAATGTCCCAGCACTTGAAAGTACTCCAAAGCACAATCAAAAGTACAGAATAGATCAGAGAAACGAGAACTTTTCTCATTCCAAAACGGGGAACTACAATCGACACAAGAAGCGATAGAATGTTTAGATTTGAAGTGAAATTTTCGTGAGTTGTTTATGGCAGATCGAAAAGGAAGACAGCGGATCGAGGGGGAGCACCTGAGATTAATGTTTTGTTTGTGTGGCAATTGAAGGCAAAGTGCTTACTTTTAATGATTTCGTGGATTGCAGGAAAATACAAGATCCATGCAGAGAGCAAAGGGAAACAGAGAAAGAGAGAGTGAGAGCAGACAGGGGACGGATACTCGGACATTGTACGTATTTACGTACTCTGTTCTTGTTTCTCCGATTATTATTATGAATTCTACGATGCGCGCAGGAAAAACTTTTTTAAATAAACATTTCCAGTGGCCTCTGGCACACACACACAGCCAGCCACACAGAACATACACAGAGACAACCCGCAGTGGGTGTTGCTTGAGTAGCAGAAGCCGAAAAATTAACATTTTCCATACAGCAAAACACACGCAAAACTGTCAGAAATTGAAATCTTTACCAACCCTCTCCCTCTGGGCACTCGGGTCGAAGAGGAAATTAAATGAAATACACACAAAATTGTACGAGTAAACACCAAAAAGTGCAACACATTGGCCAGCGGGGGGAGGGACAGGGACCGGGACCAGGGCCAGGGAGTGGGTTAAGCAGAGACATGTGCCCGATATGCAGGCGAATATATTTTCATGTTTGCATGTCTGAATATTACTCATGATCCATGAGTAAGCGCAAATCATCCAAATGAATGCAAATTCCCTGCATTATCAGTCTAAATTTGGTCAAATTGTGGTTCAATTTATTGGGAAAAGCTAAAACCGTTTCAACATTATTCTTTCCCCAAGGATTTCCGAGCTGAATGTGGTCCAATCTATTTGCAAAACTCCCCCACAGATGATGTACAAGCCCTGCCCCATGACCTTGAACTAAGCTGACCGTTTGCACAATTATATTATTGTGATTATTAAATTTATTGCATCTACGTTGTGCCATAATTCACAGGCAGGCCGGAGGAGACAGCCAGATGGAATGGCACCTGCAGCCAAGAATCGATACTATGAGAATTGGCGGGCCATGCAGGAGAACAAACTGCCATCTAAGGATAGAGTGCTCATTGTGCAATTAGCAGTTCATCAATCTATGATTCATATATGCGAACATGAAGGAGAAGGAGTAGAAAAAACAGAACAGAGCCAGAAGTAAATAAGAGAAAATTATAGATACTCATGTCCCCTTTCTTCGGGAGTTGATTGGGTTGTTCTATATTTGGGGGAAAGGTTTTCGAATCCAATTTAATCTACTCCATTTCATTCCAAATGTCATGGATTATGATGGCACACTCTCAGTGGCAGCCACTAAGTATGCTTTACTAATTATAGCCAGAGCTCGAATCAAATATTCATTGCATTGTCCATTTGGGAGTCTTTTTCCAGCACAAACACCCGCACCCACACCCACACCCACACCCATACCACGAACCACGCACTCACCCAACAGCAGCAGTTTAATGTCCTTTGCCGCCTGTATGCCATCCTCCTTGAGGTTTCGCTCGATGAGGCGACTCCTGGCGGCTGCGGCTCGCTCCTCGGCAGACTGTGCGCAGCCCATGGTGCGTATTGCCTCGACGCAAAACGTTTTGAAGGTCGTTTGGTATCGGCCAACTCAATGGCCGACTACGTTGCCAGCGAAGAAAAACAATGTAGGGTCGCGAGGAAAGCCAACAACTAAAAACAACTTCAAAGCGTATCCACAGGGATAAAGACTGAACCTTCTTCTGCTTTTGTGCTACAAAATGTTTTATTTCTGCTATTTTTATGCACTTTTTCAATGTTATTGTTGTGTGTGTGTGTGTGTGTGTATTTTTTCACTGTTTCGATTCGATTTTCACTGTGAGAAGCGGGAGTTAAGTGACATAAGCCAACACAGTTCAGTTCAGTTTGTTTGGTTTCTTTCTTTGCTTTTTGCGCATTTGTTGATCCACGCGGATGCTGCAGGCGACTGCTATCCGCTGTCCGTTACCCGATTGGGTCCCAGCCAACGCCAAACTCTAATTGTAAACTAAAAATCCGCGTGTCCGAGGCTGGGAAATTACCAGAGGAAAAAGGTAACTATCTACTCGCTTGCATTTGTGGGAAATTTGTTTTTTTTTTTTCCTAGAAAAGTTCTACTCAGCGAGAGAGAGAGAGAGAGAGAGAGAGTGTGAGATGGAGAGAGAGCTAAAGAGCAATGGAAGCGCGAGTGTGAAAGCTTTCGCCAAGTGCTTTCTGAGCCCAGGGGAAAAGTACAATTAAGGAATAAAATCCAAGATTTCAGTTTTTTTGATTAGCGCAAAATCATGTTGCGATGCAGATATCTCCACACATACACATACACACATATGTACATATTTATGTACGAGTCCATATGCAAGGACCATGTGTCGCAGTAAAAATGCAAAAATCAATAAATTACTCGACGAGTATTTCCGCCATTTATCGCGTTTCTATTTTGCGGGAATATCGGCAGTTGGTGTTCTCGATTATGGTGTGTGTATGTTGGATATTTGCACAATTATACGAGCATGCGGGAAGTATTATTGAGAGCTCCATTGTTTTTTTTGCCTCTCACATCAACACGCTCTCTGCCCCGTGTTGTGTGCTCCCCTTGCCTGCGCGGGCTGTCTTACAAGTGGCCATAAACAAGCACACACACACACACACAGTGGGCACAGTGTACAAGGGTACAGAGATCGCGAGGGGATGGGCCTGGAAAATGGGCACATGCTGACGCAAAGCAACGAAAGGGGCTAAGAGGCGGTCCGATTGTTTGGTTGTTTCGCCCAAATTGTGAAAAGCACAAGCAGAAACTTTTTCTTTCTTTGTACATTTCGTGTTCCAGCACGCAAAATGATTCATGATTCATACGGGTGCGAAATTGGTGCAGGAAAATAAAAGCGAAAATTCAATTCTATTGGCCCCCCTGCATCGTTCTTTGAGTTCATCAACAAATTTAAGCGCCAAACTGAACTGCTGTTGGTATTTTTGGGTACACGAATATCTTCCAACAAAAATGTTTCACAAATTGCCAAAAAACTGAAGAAAATAACGTCTTTTGGCTAATACGAACACATCACAGAACTAGAGTTAAACGATTATTTGCATTGGGCAAAGCTTTGTGGCGTTTCGTGTGGTTTTGTTTCGCGTGTGCGTGGAATACGCTCTCGAAACTGCCAACTGGCTGGAGCTGGATGATTGAACTAACGGAACTGGACTGCGCCTGGATAAACGAGAGTGGCAACGGAGCCGCCCTAGAACAGCAGCGTACGCAATGGGAAGAAGCTTTCCATTCGAGTACACACACATTACTCAATGGTTAAGGAAAGCTCCCGAGAGAGGGCGAGAGAGAAAGAGAGCAAGTGCATGCGCAGCTTGTGCATATGCAAGATGGAAGACTGGAAAGGAAAGTACAAAAGTGAGAGAGAGAGACAACTGCCGCACGGAGTTTGCGCTCTCCGTGGACATGGGCTAGGGAGCAGCGAGTACGAGGAAGACAAGGACAACCACCTCAACGAGAGCGCCCACGCGAGCGTGTCATTTCTCCTTTTTTGTGCTTTTTTCCTATTGCTTTTTTTGTTAAAGGCAACTTAAAGTGGCTTTGCAGTTTGAATGGTGACAAGCAACGCGCCCCCGCCCCAACCCATCACCTCGCACACAATTAAGTCAGCGGCTTTCGAGGAGCTCTGCCACGTTTATGGGCCAAAAGCAAAAAGCATTAGCACAAAACGATTGGAAAGGACCGACCATTCAAAGACCAGCTCCTTCGTGCAGCCCTGCAGCAGCCGGAAAACGAGAATCCAGAATCGAATGTTAAAAGTGGGAGGCGGAACATATCCATCCATACAACAATGGCATTGATTTGCCCGATAGCCCTATGGCATTCTGTCATTGCAGCACTGATTGAATATTCCCGGACCGGCGACGTCAGGAGCGCTTGATTATGAGTAAATCAATTAATGGTTCAATAAAGAAAGCCATTGAGCCGCAATTAGAGCTGCCTCGGCATCAACAAAGAGAGGAAGAAAGACAGAAAGGGGGAGAGAGTGTACAGCAATTATTTTGAATTAATTGTGCAGTATTGCCATGAATCAATGCGAGTTCTAATGGAATTCTCACTCTCTTTTCGATGGAATGGGATTGATTTAGGATATGCCTGCGATTATATCTTATTTATGCAACGAATGTCCTTGATTTATATTGCATTTTTAGTTGAATTTGCAATACCAGAAACATCCCAAGTGCATTTGCTGACCACAGGTTGACCTCAGGTGGCACTTAACATTTCTGGGAATGGGGTTAACTGCACTTCCTTTTAAACTTTTGTATGCTAATTTGCCATCCAATTAAACTCTGATATCCCGAATACACTGGAAGTCATACTCAACACCCACCCGCACACGTATTTTCCAAGAATTTTTCAACAATTCAACAATGCGATAATTGCCTTGTGTCCCTGTGTCCTGACGCCGAAGGAGGGATTTGGTTGGGGAAAGGTGAGTAAACGGGTAATTGGCATTGGCAAATGGCGTGACAGAAAGAAAAGGCCAAGAAGGAGAACGAAATGAATGTGTGTTCCGTACTAAAAGGGTTTCCAGCACAACCGTACACCCCACTACCACCCCCCGTCTTTAACGAGCTTAATTGAATTATCATTTTGCGAATTCGAATATGGACCAAATCGGTGTGGGGCTGACGGGATGCCCTGCACTGAAGGCACCACAAACGAAAAAAAAAATTGAAAACAATGAATGGGAAAATGTAATTATTGAATGAATTGTGTTCCAGCAGACGCGACACGGCCCCACAGCAACAATGGATGAGGAAGAGGGACTGGTGGATGAGTGGCAGGAACCACAAACCGCAGCCAACGGCAAACAAATTGACAAGTTTTTTTTTATCACGCGAACTCTTCGCTGAATGACAGCGTACGGACAGCGGGCAAAGTGGAGCACTTGTGCACTTGTCGCATGAAATAGCTCTCTGATGGAACACAATTTATACTACGTCCGTCCACCCATTGCCGCTGCCGGTGCTGCTGGCAATGCCGTGCCATAACGGGGGTCCCAGGTCGCCGGGCCTTTTGCCACTTGCGACGACATTTGACTCTGCTCAATTAAGTTCGATTTGTGTTGTATTTGGCATCTTTTGTAGTTTATTTAACAGCCGTTCTACGGGCATTTGCATTTGTATTGTAGCTATGCTATCGATCGGAACAGCAGCCACATGAAAGTGTGCCCCACTTTGGTTTGTTTAAATATGACCCGAAAATTAATTGTTTTGCTTGGATGGACAGACAGCTGTGATATGTGGGGGGAATGCTGTGGGTATTCCATGTAGTCAAAGTCCTTTCAAGTTTGTTCGAGACACGATTCATACTTGTATCTAAATATGTCTATGTCACGGCATAATGCAGTTCAACACTCTGTGCATCGTTGTTGCCACACCAGTCGGCCGCTAGAAGCAACAAATGGGAGAACAAACAAAGCAACAACCAACAAATGCTGCTTCCTCAATAACCTTTGGCTTGAAATTATGCCTCGAGTGGGATTTCTTTTAAACTTCCGCTTTGCTGTAACGTGCACTTGGTGGTGGCACACACCCACAACCCACAAGTCCTGTACATGTCGTTCCCTTCCGTGCGGTCCCTTCCTTCCTGGCCATTGTTTCGTTAGTGTTTCCTGGCCGCCATTCGATGCTTCCGCCTGCCACTCCACAACCACCCCCCAGCGACACTCGTCCTTGCTGTGTCCCAGTGGTGCAACATGAGCTGCAATCGCTGTATGCACCTACTTGTTTTCTCCTCCTCGTTGCTGTTGTTTGGATGCTCCAAACTTTTGCCTGATTGCACAGAACACAGAATGGAGCAACAGCCACGGTAGGCAGTGGGAGAAATAATGCTAGTGTTTCTGCTCCAACCGAGAATTGGGAATAAACTAATTCCAAAATGATTGCAGAAGATCAAACTTGTTTGCCCTCATGTTTCATGATACTTTTACAACTATTTAGTCTGCAAAATGTATTTCTTGCTAGTGTTTCTTTCAGTGCAGAAGAGACACAAGTCGTTGTTGCAGCTTTCGACTCTCTTTCCATCTTCCTTTCTTCGTGTCTTGTTTCTGTTTTTGGGCGGCTGGCGGCAGATTAAATGGCATTAACTGGCATTTCAATGTCAGGGGCCCAAACCTGGTTAACCAACCCACACACACACACTCTTGTGTATGCATGTGCAGTGGTTTCAATGTCAAGTGGCGTCGATTGCCACCACTCGCTGGCGGATGCTTGCAACGCGGCTAAGGCTAAGGCTGCGGATGCGGATGCAGCTAATGCCGATGCCGATGCCGTTGCCGATGCAGCGACACTTGAGGCGAGGGCACAGCGCCAGCGCCGCCACATGGCTCCTCGAAAGTGTTTAGTCTTCACACTTGTCTAGCCCCAAAAGCAGATGCAACTGTTGCTGTTGCTGCTGCTGCTGCTGCAGCTGTCCGCACAGTGGTTCGTGACATCCATCCAAGTCGTAAAAGTAATTCGACATGCAACCAGATGAGTTGACCTAAATGCGATGTGCCCTGTAGCCGGGTTTTGTGGTTTGGCCTTGGCCAAAAACACGCCAAGAATAGTTTTGTCATGGCATTGATGCATCATCCGTGTCAGGTGATAAACGTTTTGGGTGAATAAATACCAAGGGCAAGGATTTGTAGGGAGAGATCTGCCTATTCGTTCTTTATATTTTTTTATTCTTTCACCTCACTATACACAAAAATGCACCTCCTGCCCACTGTACGCAGTGAAAGTGCGCGATAAATATTGCCCCATCTATCAGCACATAAAACCGAAAATATAATTTTCCAGCGAACTCAAGGGCCTCGAAATCTCGGATTGATAAAGGGCAATTTCCATTAGAGCATTGCCGCATTACCGGAAAAGGTAAATTGGGGGAGAGATGGGGGGTAATGTGGAAAACGCATTTCCTTTGCACTTACCCAGCAGCAGCAGCTTGATGTCCTTGGCCGCCTGGATGCCATCCTCCTTGAGGTTCTTCTCGATCTGTTTGGACCGTTGTATGGCAGCGCGCTCTTCGGCGGAGGTAGTGCAGCCCATTGTGATGGCTCTGATGGTGATTCCTGATGATTGGCTGATGTTTGTGCTGATGTTGCTCCTCCTGCACTGCTGCTCGTCGGATTATTTTGGGGTGGAATGGAGGATGGGCGACTAAGAGTAGGCGATTTTCCGATTCACGATTTCTCTTATGAGAACATTTACTTATGTATTTAGGTATGTACAATTTTACAGTTCAGCTGAAACGGAATTTGGAATTGTTTGCAATGGGAAAAGACACTACCATCATCATCCTCGTTATCATCATCAACGTCGTTGTTGTCGTTATCCCATAAACAATCTCTAATGAACGGACAGGTCAGACGCACGGAACGGCATGACTCACACACGCACACAGTGACGTGACCGGACGGGGCAGCAGACAAGGACGACGCGACACGACACCACTGTATGGATGGATGTGGCGGGATGTGTGCCACTCTTTTTGGCCGCCACTGTCTCGGCTGTCCAATAGGGCGCGCACTGCTGCTTACAGTGGTGGTGTTGCTTTTGTTGTTATCAGCTCTCTCGGTCACAGAGCGCCGAGGCAAAAACAACGATAGCTGGCCAATTTGCATATGGTCGGAATATACGAAATGCAGAATATATACACAAATATATGTATATATGGAAATAATTCATCAATCTTATCAGTGCTATTGGGGGTGGGGTGGTGGCTATCTATCGCCAGATCGGTAGATATCAACGATGGTGCCAGACGAGATACGGATACGGAGATACTGAGATACGCGGGGCTGCTTGGTAATTTATCATGTAAATGAATTAAGCACTGGAATAGAGCTCTCTATACAGAGTCCTGCTAGGGGCATTTTCCTGCTCCCTATTTTTTTGCTCTTGTTCTTTTTTTCGTGTTTTTTTTTTGCTTTTGGCTGTTCTGTGTGTATGTATTAGGCGAGGGCGTAGGCGGCGGTTGCCGGCTCTACAGGCGGATGGGTCGAGTGTCTGTGGGTGGGGACGGGGAACGCGATGGATGATTCGATGCTGCGGGGTGTGAAAAAGCAGCGCTTTTCGCCATCAATTCAATTATGCAGAAAATACTGTAGTTTTATGCGTTTTTTATGCAAACTCGACATGGACTTGCGTGGGTGCGCCGCCGCCTGCCCAGGCCTAGGGTGGTGGGGTTCTGCTGGCTGGGTGGTGTTTCGTATACATTTTCATTTAGCTCACGCTCACGCACACACTACGCACTCTCACGGGCTGCACAGGCACACAGGCTGAGCCGAGCCCACACCCCACCACCCCCCGTGGGAGGTAAAGCATTTTCCACCGCCGCAGTTCCAGCGCCGTATACACACAACACTTGCACACGAGCAGAGAGCAGAGCAGAAGAGCACCCTGCACCCTTCTACCACACGCTCTCCTCTTCCACAGCGTTCTTTGCTTTTTCAACGCATTTGGGGCGTTCGATGCACACACACTAGCTGATCGAGACAATTACCGTTGCACTGTGGAGCACTGCACTTTATTTATTCCTCAATAACTAATAAATCAAACTTTTCCAGTGCGAAAATTTTCCTGCCTCTCGCTCCGCCCGCGTCGGTTAACATAACAATAACATGGGTTTCCTCCACTACTTAACAGCGATTGAACAGCCTGCAAATAGTCATCACACTCGTGTTAAATGGCGTTCGGTGTACACATTTATGTTAACAGAGTTTTTAGACTCCAGAACAGCTGTTCTTTGTTGTTATGCAGCACTGTGCTACGAACTCGTGAGCTTTCCAGCACTGCCTTGATATGAACTATTTTTTAAATAATGTCGCGCCAAATCCTGGAAAACCTTATACATTTCTGAATACCGTCAAAATTAAGGCCAGGACACAATAACGGAATATCGGTATACAATGATGTATTTCATAAATAAATTAAACGAGTGTATATTATTAAAACTACTATACGGCAGGTTTATTTTTCAAGAGGTATATTTCGGTATGTATTTAAGAAGCTGATTTTTCATTGGAAATATTCTATCTGCTTCACCTTCCTTGAATCAGGAATGGAATTATAATCCTATAAAGATATGTCATGAAAATTAACCAATCCTGTGGAGAATTAACAGATAATTCGAGTAAAACTAAATTTGTAAAGCTGAGATTCCTAACCAGCTATTAATATTAAACAGACGATCAAAGTTGAGGAAAAGATTTAAGACTTACGGTATATTTACAGTATATTTTATCGATAATTTCGTCACGAGAGTTGGGGAACTTTCGATAGTGGGCACCATCGATAGTGCACAATATTAAATATTAAACCGTAGATAGTAGTCTGTAGTCGCAATAGAAAATTGTTTTTTTAATGTATACCATTTGTTTAGTATTTTTTTTTAATTTATTATAAAGTTATTTATTTATTTTTGAAACTCTCGTGATATTATCGACCACTATCAAAACTTTAAACCATCGATAGTGAGCTATCGAAGTGTCCAACCAATTATAGTACCGATAGTGCCATCGATAGTTCTCCACCTCCAGGTTATATCACTGTTTTTTTTTTGTTTTGTTTATAAATTAATCATGCTGCGGCAATTTTTGGTAAGTTAGAGACTCCAAATCCGGCATGAATTAAAGGCAATGTACTTCCCTTCAGATCAGCGCAGTCTCGCGTCGAGTGGTGCTACCCATAGTCGCCACACACCGCTTTGCCAGTGGCACCCTGGACAAAACTGAGTTTACAACTCCCTCGCAGATAGTGGACTATGATGATCCGCCGCATTTGCCAGTGCCTGAGTACCCAGTCCGACCTGACGAGCCACTAGAGACGCGAAAGCAGAGGTAAGTCTGGTGCATATCAGGCGCAAGAACAAGGTCCTATTGTCCAATCCATTCCAGGCTGCTGTATCAGAGTCGGAAGCGTGGCATGCTGGAGAATGATCTGCTCCTCAGCACATTTGTGGCCAAGCACCTGAGAGACTTCTCCGCCGACCAGACAGCCCAGTACGACGAGCTCATCAATGGCGTGAGCAATGACTGGGACATATTCTACTGGGCCACCGAAACAAAGCCCACGCCGCCGGAGTACGATACGGAAATAATGCGAATGCTTAAGCAGCATGTGAAGAACGAGGAGCGCGTGCAGCGTATACGGCAGCCAGACTTGTAGGGGGAGCTTTGATGTCAATCCAGATATATGAATGGCATTTCACAGCACATTATAAATATATGTATTTGTTTGTTTAACTAAAGCACTGAATTGCTTGCAATAATTACTGTAGGAAACGGATTCATGGTTTCCATTGCCCTCACCCCTAGTCCCAGTTGAAACACAATTTGCACTTCCTGAAATACACATCCATACAATATATTTTAAACGATTATCCAGTTAATTGAATTCATGCTTGCCGTACGCTCGTGTATGTTCGACCTTTATATATAGAGTAAATGTTATTGGCTTACATCACTATAGCGAAATGTTACACTTAAAACTTTGCTGATGCCTGGCTTAGTCTTGCCTTGTCTTGTCTTGTGAAACTGATGAATAGTTCCGCGTTGCACTGGACACATCTCCGGCAACTGGTGATCGTGTGGCAGATAGAGACAGAGCATTGAGAGAGAGGAGTGTGAGTAGTCTACGAACAATTAACTATTGACAGGTTGATTCTCTATTAACATGCTACATAAATGACTGAACTGCTTTTTACTTAAGTTTTCCATTTCTTTTGGTTTTCGGGTTTTGTATGGTTTGCTCTCAGATTGTGAATGGGACTTGGGTGCGGGCGTGTCGGGAAAAAAAACCAACAGAAGGCAATTGCTTAAGTTGAAAGTGAATTTCCAGGGTTCGTGACGCAGCACAGTTCGCAGCAATTTAATTATACATCATAATATTACACACTTTATGCTTACAGGGGCTATATAAAATATACGTTAAAAGTTATTAAAAAATCACGCTAAATCAAAAGGCCGCAAATAGTCGCTCGACTCCGTAGCTCCGACTGCAGATGTCGCGCATCTCTCTAGCAAAATGAATCAGTTAAAAGATGGACATTAATGGGGGGCTTCTCTGATGGTAAAAAAGGAGAACTGAAGTAACAACAAAATTTAACCTATTACGAAAAATTGTTTAATAATCTAGTCGAGCGTCTCGAAGTAGTCCTGCGGATCAATATACATCGAAGGACTGCTTCCGCCACTCATGGATGCGGCTGCTGATGCCGCCGAAGACGCTGCTACTGCTGTCGCTGCTGCTGCCGCCGCCGCTGCTGCTGATGATGAGGATGAGCTGACCCCACGAAAACGACCACGACGCATGGCACCCGGACCAACCCCACCCGTACTACGCATGCTGCTGCTGCTGCCCGTCATGACAGGATCGTAGGTGCGGGATGAGGACGCTTCGGTGCTGCCGGACAGAGAGGACTTGCGTCGCCTTTTATTGCGACGACGACGGCGTCGCTTGGTCGTCTGCACAGCCACCGCCGCGGTCGATGTGGAGGGTACTACGCTGCCCAGCGGTTCGTTCAGTACGCTGGTGCGCGGCAGGGTCAGCGTCGTCTCGAACATCTTCAGCAGCGTCGGCGAACTGGGTCAATTTTGCGGGAACACATCGTCGATGGTAATGAAAGCATCTTCGCCCAGCGAATGCTGACCGATCAGCTTGATTAGCTCGGATGCATGCGCCACCAGGAACTCCAGCGGTGGACGTCTCTCGAAATTTAGCGACTCTGCAAGTGAAACGGATCCCGGAGAGCGTGATAATGCATCAGGAAAGTGGTATAAGTGACCAAGAGACTCACCCAATATGGCCGAATTGAGCGTGGTGGAGACGTTTTCACGTCGCGAGGGGCACAAGAGCCAGCCGAGCGGACTGGACCATGGGTTTGAGTAGGCAATCAAGCTAAATGCATCCTGCGAAATAGAAACAAAATCGTTGTAGAAGGGAAGTGCTGAGGTGCTGATTATTTTACCTCCAACATTTGACGCTCCTCCTCAGTCATGAGGTTCTCCTTTTCCAGCTGCTGTCCCATGCTGGACAGCTCCTTGCCGAACTCGAGTATCTTCTCGATGACACGACCACAGCTGCGCGATGAGGGCGACACGTCTACATCTGGGTGCGTTTGGGCAACCTTTATTAGCTTGATTCTCTTTCTGGTTTCTGATTTTTCTATTTCTATACCCATTTCCTCGTCGATGGCATCTAAAGAGTTGCGCACTCCACTGGCACTGGCATTGGCATTGGCATTGGCATTGCCATTGGAGCACGAGTCACCGCCGTTAGAGTGGCTCTGGCACGGCTCCATCTCCACATCCATGCTGTTGGTGTCATGATCCGCACACTTGTTCGAGTTGTCATCCATGACCAGGCTGCAAGAGATGAAGACATGAAAGTCTGCCAAAGCAAACACCAAAGCAGACGTTAACGAACTTTTTCAGATCCTGCTTTTCGCCGCTCTCTAATTTTATCACAGCTGGAATTGCAGTGTTGTTCTGTTGTTGTGGCTGGTTGCTCTGGCTCTGGCTGTGGCTGCTGTTGTTGCTATTGTTGCTACTGTTGCCGCCCTTGCTGTGCTTGAACGCCTTCGTTGACTGTATGACGGAGGTCTGATTTGTGGGCATGGTCTGTGTGGTGGCTGTCACTTTATTGTTGCCCTGCTGTTGGGTTTGCCAAGACACAAAGAACAATGGGAATGTTGTTACGTTTAATCGCTCCGTGCTACGACTCACCTCGATGTCAGCTCCATTGATCATCTCGATAAACTGACGACACTTCAGGGAGAACCACAGATTCTTGTTGGTCTCCAGCAGGCCGGGATACGAGCGCAGCGTATGCTCAATGGCCTGGCTCATTTTACCAGTCTGTATAAGCTTGATGATCTCTGGAAATATGCAAGATGAAAGCTGATTAGTTTCCCCTTGATGCCACAAGGGAGCTGACTACTACTGACTTTGACGCGTCTTGATGGAGGCCAAGTCCTCGTCGAATGGCTGATTCGTGTAGCCATTGAAGGCATCGGCCGTCTTGCTGTAGCCATTGTGCACCAGATAGGTGGAGACCAGGCTGAAAATATTGAATGGACTACGATTAATGATTGAAACTGGAAATGCTTTTTGCTGCAGCACCCACCGATTCATTAGGTTCTCCGGCGTCTCCAGCAGATGTGGATATCTGTCGATTTTGCGCAAAACATTTGCGCGCATCTCCTTCATCATGTCCAGGATTCTGTCGAATTTGAACGGCTCCTGGCCAAAGTTGGCATCCACCTCCTCGCCGGGCGTCTGCAAACCCACTGTCGGATAGAGCTTGGTCTGTGAAAATACGCGTGAATGGAGGTTAGCCGGGGGTGGACGGGTGGGTGGACGGTATTTCGAGTACGCACCGGCAAGTCCCTAAATGCGATGCCCAAGTCCACGCCGTTCTTTGTGTAGAAGCAAGTGTTGTTCACAAAGTTTACGCAGCAGCCGATGACGTCGCCGGTGGTGAAGGTCGGTCCGTAGGTCTGGCCATTGCCCGAGGAGCTAAACGAGTTGCCGTCATCCCCATGGTAGCCGTACGACTGTTTGTCCCAACCTACTTGGGTGAATGGGGAATGCGGTCATTAGGAAGTACGAGGGATTGTCCCTAACTAACCCTCTGGACACATACCTGGCAGGCGGTTCATGCGGAACTGCTGGGCGGTAAGGCCGATGCCCATGTAGCCGTTGCGGCCCTTCGAGATGATACGCACCTCGAAGTAGTACAACCCACAGGAGGATGGGATCGGGTAGGCGGTGCGCACGGAGGCGGCATCACTGTGCTGTTTGCCCACGCCTGTAACGAGAAACGTTTTCATTAATAAATTTGCAATTTACATTTTTAATTTCCCCATTTCTGTTGTGGCAGTGGCGCCACCTACACAACACCTCACGTAGCTCGCTCAGCTGTTATGTTGGTTAACATTCTGCGCCAACAGCACAGCACGCTGGTCTGCCTGTTCCACAGCCACGCGAATGAGCGTGGGAGAAGTGAGTGCTGAAAAACAAAAGCCACAGCACAGCTGGTGCGGAAGAGCGGGACAACTGCAGGCACATCGAATGACCATGCCATCAAAGTGCATCGTTTATCGTTGCACGCGTCTGCTCCTACTTCTGCGAGGTTTTTCAGTGTGCCCGTAATGGGACACTACAGGGGGTCCTTTTCAAGTGGGAGTGGGAGCAATGGGTAGCTTGGCACTCACCTTTGTAGGTGACGCGCAGATTGTTCTGCGACAGCCCTATCGACAGACACTTGTCGTGTGGACTCCAGCAGCGCGGCAATGGAGTCTCGGTCTCGTTCACATTGGGATAGAGCAGACGCAGCGGATCCACGCCCTGCTGTGTGGACTGGTGACGTCCTCCGCCGGAGCGGGGCGAGCTCTGGTTCGAGCTCTTCTGGGGGCAGTTGCCGGGGAACATGTCGTTGGTGAAGCGGCTCCCGTTGTTGCTGTAGAAATGACGAGTGCGTCGAGCTGCGGCCGCGTTGTTGTTATTGCTGTCGTTCTCCTGATCCTGATCGTCGACGGCAGCTGCACTGGCGGCGTGATTGTCGGGGGCAGGGAGCGGGGCACGCAACTGTTGGTTTAGGGAGGCACGGCTGGCGCTCTGACCGGCGATGGTGGCGGCAGCCGAATGGGTCGGCAGGACGGCAACCGAGCTCAGCCTTTGGGTGGCAGCGGATGTCGACGGGGCCTGGTCGTCGACGTCGCGCGGAGCGGAGACAGCGTCGTCGCCCTCTTCGAGGTCGTCGTCGTCGTCCTCGAAATCGTCGATGCGCTCCACGGCTTCGTTGGGAATGGCACCGGCGTCAATGGTATCCGCAATCGCGCTGGCGTCTGTGTCCACTGGCTGCAGCTGATGCTGTTGTGGACTTCGCTCTGGCTCCGAGTCGGAGTCCCCGTCCTCCAGTTGGAGGTGCTGCTGCTGCGGATGTTGCTCCGGTTCCGGCTCTGGCTCTATTTCTATCTCTGGCCCGACCGGCTGTTGCTGCTGCTCCTCGGGCTGTGGCTCCAGTTGTGGCGCTGTTGCGGGTTGCGTTGCAGTCTGGCGAAAAGGAGGAGTAGGAGAGTGATGATCATGCGATGAATGGTCATGAGCTCCTTCTTCGTCTTCTTCTGTATCAATGTTAAATAAAATGGCTGCACTGAATGACTGGGGGTGTGGGACGGACGAGGAGGAGGAAGGAGAGGAGGATTCACTCATGGGCTCATTGGAGCCTCCGACTGTGGCTGGCGTTTCTGCTGCTGATGCTGCTGTTTCTACCGCTGCAACTTGTACTGCAACTGCTGCTGCTGCTGCTGAATTCCCTCTGCTGCCACTGCTGGTGCTGCTGTTATCCGAGGACAAGTTCGGATGCTCGTAGTTGTCGTTGTCCATGACTATTGAATGCGCGGTACTTGAGAGTTACTTGTGGCGGGGCACGGGGAAGAAGCACAGTTAGAAGAAGAGAACGCTGCGAACACGAACGAAAATCATTTTGAGTGCTGATGACTTTTCTTTCTTTCTGTTTCTATTTCTGCGTGTGCTGTGAGAGGATGCTGTGTGTATACGGTGGGGGGGTAGGCATGGTGGGAGGAAGGGCTGACAGGCAGGCAGGCAGGCAGGCAGCATACATCAACCTCAAAATGCAGTGTCCTTTGTCCGTTACTCCGTCCGTCTCCCTCGCTCACAGGCTCTCTTTCGTTATTGCACGCTTTGGCCCGCTCGCTCGCTCGCTTGCTCTCTCTCGCTCCTGTCTCTTCTCTTCTCTTCACTTTGCTTATCTGCTGCGACTGCGACGCAGCTCTGACCCAAAATAACAGCAACAATTATTGCATCTCCAACCAAACAAGAACAAAATTTACAGTTTCGACGCGCAGCTGCAGCACCAATAACATAAACAACAACGACAACAAGGAACAACAACTAGAGCAACAGCAGCAGCAGCAGTAACAGCAACAACAACAACTACATGCACAAGAATATGCAGCCAAGGCAAAAAATCAATACAATTAAAATTAGTTTACTTTTCCGTGCTCTGCAACAACGTTAATTTAACAACATTTGAACGGAATATAATGATTTTGCAATGCGTTTTTACGTCGTTCTTTTTCGACGTTTTCTTTGTTTTCCCTCTAACCAACGAGTCACTGTCCACACAAATACACGTACAATGGAGAAGAAAATTTTGCTGGGACAATGAAATATTGTGAATTTGCTTATGGGTTTGTCTGAATTGCAATCGTTGCCATTGGCCCGAATCTTGCAGTTAATGTTCACGACTAGTTAGTTACCTTTTAGTAGTGGCTACGCACTTTTTAAACTTTTTTTTAATTTTGATTTGTTTTATTTTTGGTATTTAATCGCTACAGCGAATTTGATGGTCGCACGACTAGGGCTGGGAGAAACTGGATAGTTCCATCGATACTATCGATGGTTGAAAAATAAGCCAACCACCGACTATTACGGTTCACCATCGATAGTATCGACCTTCAAGGCTTGTATTACCAGGAATGCTAAGTTAATTAAAAAATTATGCTCTTATTTGGGTGACCTTGTATACACGCGTCCGAGCGGGTGTAATGTATAGCCCGGTTGGATGGTAAATTGAATATATGTTAAAAATAGCGGGTATGTATGTTTATTCCTGCCACCTCAACAGAGCCTTAACGGATTTTCAGCAAAGCGTCAGATATTCTTTTGGCAATGAAATAGAATACATTTTTCGAGTTAATTATCCTTTTGGGACTGGATAACTTTACTTTCATGTATTTTCTATGTCTCATGGAAGTATGAAATCCACGAATTATGGTTGAAATGTATGAAATTTTCACATTTTTTATTGAGGTTTCAGATTGTTGGATAGATACTATCGTGTGGTTTCACCATAAATAGTTTCCACTATCTATGGTGGCCACTATCGATGTTTTCCCAGCCCTAGTTTCCAGAGAAACTATCGATAAAATAGACCAACGTAAGCCATCTCGTTTTCAAAATATACCGTAGTCTTAAATCATATTCTTCTATTTTGATGTTCTGCTTAATATTGCTAGCTAGCTAGCACTTTTAGCACTGAAAATATAATTTTATCCAACTTTTATGTACACGAACTGCCTTATTGGCTACATTTAAGGACTTATTTTGATGTGATTCCTTATAAATAGAATTTAACAGCGCAAGAACATGGTTAGTTTCAGCTCGGTCGTTTTGTTTTAACCCATATTTTATGAAGATTTTTATTAAAAATAGTACTCATAATTAGCAAATATTGTGGTAAATTGATCATTTTCTTGGTCAAAACTACATTTTCGGTGCTAAAGGTGCTAGTAAGCTTGCGAAACTAAAATTAATATGAATATGTAAGAATATCAGCGATCTACGAACATCTGTTCGACGGCTGTTGAATGCATGTCTATATCATGTAGAATGTAACAGCAGATATTGTGCTTGATTTGCTTAGCTTGTTTTGGCTTATTTGGCTATTTTCGACATCACTGTTTAAAACTGGTTGCCTCTGAATGTCAGTTTATCTCTCTCCCTCTCTTTGTTAATCTCGCCACGCTATTTTAAAGCAACACGTTCCCTCTCCCCTCTCTCCAAGTACTTTCGTCTCTTTCTTCGCGATCGTTGTTGCTTTTTTCTGACAAACAACGCGTTGGACGATGATAAACAGAGGCGAGTGGAAAACTACCAGGGAATTTACGATGGAAGCAATTGTTTTTGCGTCTTAGATTTCACTCTGAAATGGAAGAATTTTCCACTAAACGGAAAGACTGGGCTGGTTGCAACTCAGATGCACCAAGAAGTCTCCTCCAAATGACCTTCGACTGGCTGTGGTCTGGCGGTATCCATTGCCGTTGTCGATACCACATATCCAGCTATGCATCCATGCTACAGATTCCCTTTTCCGAAGGTTTGTAGGTTTCCATTTCACTTGTCCAGCTGTGGAACAGTCTGTTTTCTTCGGAACCTTAAGAGGCAGTGCTCTGTCTGGACAAAACTCAAATGCTTCTATCCGTGAACACCAAATGGAGAGCACTCTTCTTCTGGTATGGAGGATTTCCCTGAGGTTCACCCACACAGCCACACAAATTGACTCTCTCTTGTGCAGAAACGCAACGAACCGGAGGCTCGTTCCTGTCCGTGTGCCCGTGGAGAGCGTAAACCTTTGTCTGTGTACGTGATTCTACGGGCCCTCACCAACACCACTACACAGCGCGCCGCTCTCTTTGGAATCACACGCCAACTGTCCGTGTGGCAGAGCGCTGTGTGGTGAGAACAAAAGTGAGCTGGTGTTGGTAATTGTAGGCTAAACACCAACACCAATGCTCATTTGATCGCTCTCTTTTGTTGTTTGGACTCTCTGTTAATGTTTGCAGCCGGTTCCCGGCCGGAGAGGGATCAGCTGTTTCCACAGCTGCTTGGCAAAGGAATACCTGAAGGGATGCATTCTTTCCCTGGAGCTTTGCTAATTTGAAACGAATTCGAATAGGAAATATAGAAAAGATGAGGCAAACTGTACTTTTGCATGAGCTGATCACGAGTTTCATCACAAAGTCCAGAAATTTCAAGTTCTCGTTTTGGGCGAGGCAAGCTAGAAGCAAAAGCAAAACAAAAGTTTCCTCATTAGAAGTATTTTTATGGGTATAGAGGCCTTGCATAAGGTTCTGAATACGTCCAAACATGTGTATGAGCCACCTTCCCCCCTCTTCAAAAGCAGATGCTTGGAATCGCTTGTTATTCAATATAATCTACGTACACACAACCATAAACATGCGATAAGGCAGGGCAGCGTCGATCTCGCTCTCTGCTTCGTTCTCTCTGT
Organism: Drosophila guanche; assembly: GCF_900245975.1. NCBI lineage: Eukaryota > Metazoa > Arthropoda > Insecta > Diptera > Drosophilidae > Drosophila > Drosophila guanche. Next base: position 8,383,596 of record NW_022995743.1, on the reverse strand, counting down.
CGCTCTGCCTGAGCCGATTCGAGTCTGGCGGATATAAAAGCACGCGACACCGCTCAATGGGTATTCAGTGCAGATACAAACTAGCAAGCGAGCTAAACAGGTTTCCAAAGTAGTAAAAACTAAACAACAAATTGTGCAAAATGCGTTTGGGACAGACTGTACCTAACTTCCACGCCGACACCACCAAGGGGCCGATCAACTTTCATGAGTGGCAGGGAGACTCGTGAGTAGCATTCAAATTGCATCAATTTCTAGTCCCACTAAATCACGATATTCGTACGAAACCAGATGGGTTGTGCTGTTCTCGCATCCAGCCGATTTCACGCCCGTGTGCACCACTGAGCTGGGACGCATCGCGGTGCATCAGCCGGAGTTCGCCAAGCGGAACACCAAGTGCCTGGCGCATTCCGTGGACGCTCTGAACTCGCACGTCGACTGGGTGAACGACATCAAGAGCTACTGCCTGGACATTCCCGGCGACTTTCCGTACCCAATCGTGGCCGATCCCACCCGAGACCTGGCCGTAAGCCTGGGCATGCTGGACGAGGAGCAGAAGAAGGACCCCGAGGTGGCCAAGACCATTCGGGCGCTGTTCATCATTAGCCCCGATCACAAAGTGCGTCTCTCCATGTTCTATCCAATGTCCACTGGCCGCAACGTTGAGTGAGTATTCCGCTCAAAGCTTCCTCTAGTGTCCGTTCTAATCTGAATCTGCATTGCAGTGAAATTCTGAGGACCATCGACTCGCTGCAGCTGACCGATCGCCTCAAGGTGGTGGCCACTCCAGCCAACTGGACTGTGAGTATTGAATCTAAGGCAGCTGATGGATCTCCAGACTGACTATGATATGTGTTTTTTCTGCAGCCTGGCACCAAGGTCATGATCCTGCCCACAGTCACAGACGAAGAGGCCAACAAGCTGTTCCCCAAGGGCTTCGACAAGGTCTCCATGCCCTCCGGCGTCAACTACGTACGCACCACAGAGAACTATTAGAGAATTACTCATATTCCTCTTGCATATTTTTAGATATTGTATTAAACACATTTTCATGCATCACTTTTGTGCCATTTAACAATCTAATAAATATAATTTTGCACCAAAGCAACTGTACTTTTAAGAATAACTAAAATAAGCAACGGAACGAACGTTTGCTGCGGACCTGCCTCAACATATCAGACGCCACTGTAGAGCAGAGCTTTGCTGGATAAAGCTTTCGGTTTGCGAGTCAGATGTTTTTGATAAGCGGTACCTGCCTCCCACGCACGCCGTACGTTTCCTGGTGCTTCTTTCATGCTTTCTGGCCGCCAGGCTTCCAGTTCAAAATTGTCGTTGAGCGCGTGCGGTCGTTTTGCAGGAAAATAACGGTTAACAAAGCTCGAGTTGAGGCTTATATATTCGACGTTCCGTGTTTTGTGCCGCCTCCCATTTGGACAAACTACACAACAAAGGGAACAACTTTAACTGCTCGTCCTGCTCCTCCCCTCCCCCGCACCATGTACTACAATTCACGGGCCTACCTATCGCCGCGTTTTCTTTAACACTCTTCCGTCCGCGTGGGAGTGTGTGAACGTACGTGTACGTGTACGTGGAGTGAGTGTGAGGTGTGAGTGTGTAAGAAAGAAACGGTGAACAAATCATCTCAACACCCCCCGCTTGATCTGATCGTTTGTGCGTGTCCCGGAACGACCTCTGCCCTGCAGAATCTTAAGGGTCCACAAAAGTTTTGTGTCCAGCTGTAATGTAACGATAAATGCAACAAACAGCCACAGACCAGACCAGACCAGACCAGACCGAAGTTTTCCCCAAAAAAGTTTCGCTTCTCGCTGTTCTCATAAAATATGCCAAGACATTTACATCTCCGCTGCTCGTCCCCCCAATGGCCGGCAAAGTGTTAAAGCGCCACAAAAAGGTACGAGCAAATATTGTCCATTGAATAATGCATTCAATTACGACTGTCACACAAACAAATAAACGGACGACACATACGCTAGGCATCAATTTTACACTCGTGGTTAAAATATTGGGTGCACTGCACATAGCATTGAAAATTACGGTTTATTCTACCAAAAATTATCATGCAATATTGTAGATACAAAGATACCTTTTAAATTGCCGTTTATTCAGTAAATTAAACATGGGATAAATAAGTAAGCGCTTAATCTGAGACCATCACACTTTACACCCAAATTGAAAACGAATAAAACATCCAAATATAATTTCGAGCTTAGTGGAGATCAATTTGTTTGGGGATGGTGGGAATGGGTGGTAATTGAAAAATGAAAAGTCAGCAAAGGGGACAAAATTCTAGACAGACAGGCGGACAGCCAGATCGGGGGTAGCCATAAGCCTTAAATATTTATAAAACGATTAAACAAACTTTTATTTTGTTTTTTGTTGGGAGAGCGCGCATCCTCTGGTCTCCTCTCCACCTGCCTGCCCTTCATGAAATGTTAATTTTAATTAAGCGCCGCTTCCCGGCTTATAAAAAGGGGAAGAAGGAAAGTGCAAGAGAGCTGGGATTAAGCAAATCCGAAGGGGAGATGGACACAAAGAGTGAGCAGAGGAGACACAGTGAGAGGAGAGAGAGCGCAAGACAGAGACAAAGCTGAAGAGCGACAATGATAAAACAATAAGTCAGCAGCGGCTGATGAAGAACCAGGGGGGGGGGGGGGGAGGCACGAAGGAGAGGGGTACTCGCTGGATGTACGGAAAGCGGGTCAAGTTTTTTGTTATAAAATATTCCAAGTGCCGCAAAAAAGAAAATAAAGCAACGAAAAAAATAATAATACCTGGGGTGGATGCAGGGGAGGAGAGAGCTGTGCGCGGCGCCACCGCGGATGTGGGACTTGTTTAGCTGCTCGGGGGTCCTTTGGTTAATACTTGTGGCAGAGACAACTTGTGCGACTTTCTTGTGGGACATTGTGTAGGACAAAGAATAATAAAGCCCAAGAAAAACAAAGACGCCAAAAAAAACAAAGTCTCCCCCCCCAATGCCCCCGTGCCGTGGTGTGGATGATAATGATTATGATGATGATGATGATGATGATGATGATGATGGGAAAGTAAGGCCAAACTGGTTAGGGGACACGACACGCGAAAGGCTTGAGACTAGGCGAAAGAGGAGGAGGAGGATGGCTCGACAGCGCGTCTGGCTAATTATTGTTGATGAAAACTCACACACACACACACACACACAAACACATGTTTACATGCATACTTACACACGTAAGCGAAGAAAATATGAGCCTAAAAAACGGGCACCCAAAACTCCAACCCCACCTTCCGGTAAACAAAATGAAAGTTTTCTTTTTGGAAATATATTGGATGCAGCTCCAGTCAGCCCTGCTCCATTCAGCCCGTTTCGTGGTGAACAATAATTTGTTATCTGTCCGAGACGAGTCCCAAAAGTATCCATCCACCAGTATGCGTGGGCCAAAACATAATTAAGATATTATTTAGATATTATTTTGCTCGCACCACAAAAGGGCAGACTCATTTAGTGCGGTGGCATCCCCCATAAATAATGATTAGAAATTAAATGGGTTTTTCGCACGGTGCAGGATATCCTGGAAACCAAATCAATACTGAGGTGGCCACAAATATGTATACACGAAATTTCATTCAAATTTGGGCACATTCTAGTAAACAGAACCATTTCCCAATCCCTGAAAGAGCAATAAAAATAAAACTTAAGTAAACCAAATAAAAGCCACGACTTTGACCATAAATGTGAACGTTTGTCTTGATTGATTTCGGGTGTCGGTGAATGTTTTTTACCCCCTATTAAATCTCTTTATATTTATGCATTTCTGCATGTACATAAATAATAGTTGTTTTCTTGCATTTCTCGAAATTTCATTGCATATTTTTGGGTGGAGTTTATGGCTGTAGAATTCATGTAGAATGTGTGAAAAAGTTTCACAAATGTCCACTGTGAAATTGATTTCAGAGCAGCATTTGAATATCTAAAATTGCACAATAAATAAAAGGTAAATATTTAAAATACGTGTAAAACGAAAACAATTGTCCATTTGTTGGCCGTAAACAAATATCCGGTGTGTGTGTGTGTGCCGTGAATGTTTTTGTAGTGTTTACATGGCATACCATTGAGTAATGTTGATCAGAATCAGGCAGATGTTTGCCTCATTTTCCCATCTAAAAAACGAATCAAATCTTCCACTTTAGTACGATTTTTCCTGCTTGTCCTACCTTGAAAATGATGTACGCTTTAGCGGACTACAACTTTAATGCGACGAGAGAAAACTATAAATCTAATTGCAAATCTAATTTGCCAACGAAGCGGCAGCGGCACAAAACCGAAGACAGCCGCTGCCTGGATACAAATTTGTTAATTTCTGCAGCGCTAATTTGCTGTAACTAATTAAAACACACTTTGAGTAAAATATTTCGCTGGCATATACATAAAAATGCGCCAGAGAATGGAGACGACAGATGGAAGGACACAGGGACAGGGACACTGCGTAGCAAATCTAATTAATATGCGAAACAAAGGCAGAGGAAATTTATTTAGCGCTTTGCAGCAGGCAACGGAGCGGGGCGCACCTGGCGGCAATAATCGCGTAAATTTTTCACAAACAGACAACAACAAGTGGTGGAGTGGAGGCGAGTGCCTCAAGTGGCAGGCAGGCAGGCAGGCATTTCATTCCATTCCATTCCGCATCGCACAGCATCGCAGCAGCTCCTTCAGTCGTTCGTCCGTTCGTTCATTGTCTGAGAGTTGATTTGATTTGGCAGGCAGGCAGCCTGTAAATAATAGGCCCCGATGCTGAAGCTCCTCTGGGTCTCCACGCCCACACACATGTCCAACTGGCTGGTGTGTGTTTTGTTTGTTTTTACTTTTACGTCCTTTGTCCTGGTTTAAGAGTGTTGTTTGAATTGAATTTGTTGCTCTTTGACGTGCATGCCACGACAACCAGCAGTTGAGATTTATAGGGTCCAGCCCAAACAAAAGCGAGGGATTATTCATTTGAATTATTTGAATATTGCAACACTTTTGGCAGCGCGCCTTAACCCAATTTTCTTAATGTTTTCTTTCAATGTTTTTTCAGAGCCATGCACGAGCTGGAATCGATATTTGAGCAAACACCAGCGCCAGCACCTGTCGCAAGATTGCTGCTATGCTAATAAATTGTAACCGTGCAATCGCTTTAATTAAGGAACCATCAGAGTGCGAGTCAGCGTCAACGTCAGCGGTTAGCTGCTGTGTACTGTGAAGTTGCGGGGTCTGGGGCATTGTGCGTAAAGAAGGACATTCGCCAATCTGTGGACGCGCCTACGCTCGCCGCGGCCCAATCGGGCCAGTGGCGGCTACTTGCTGACGGGCACAAGTGCGCCCCGTGACGATGAGCTCATCGCTGGCTTGTCGTTGCCAGGACGAAGGCGTCTGCAACCGCAGCAGGACCAAAAGCAGGAACAGGAACAGGAACAGCAGCAGCAGCAGCAGCAGCCGCTGCTAGGTGCCGTTTACGCAGCCCCCAATGAGTGTTTAATTAATGTAACGGACTTTAGTGACGGGCTTCAAGTGTGCAGCGAGACAAGCGGGGCTGGAGCAGTCAATGAGCTGAAAGTACCAACCATACCAACCACAAACATCAGCAGTAACAACATGTCACGCATTATACAACCACGTTATCGTTTCCGAGATCTGCTGCTGGGCGATTTCTCGTTCAACGACGATGGCGAAAGGTGAGTACAAAAAAATGAACCCACACGGGGGGGGGGTCTTCCCATACCGATAACCAAGCACCTAGAATAGATTGTTAATAACAGTCCCGCGCCAACTGCAATTGGCAAAACGATTTCCCATATTTATTCGTTTTTCGATCGATGAATCGATTCCCATTTGACATGCAATGCGCGGGAGGAGTGAAAGACTTCTTGGCTTGGACTCTTGAATTAGGCTTATCTAGGTCTCGAAAGTGGAGCAAAGCACGTAATACAATGACTAGTAATTATTATTTATTATTCAAATGCGAAAAGGTAATTCGCAGGGTCGAGAGTGTTGCAAAGAAATGTACAAAAAAAGAGGGAGTTAAACGTATTCCTGCAAACCCAAATGGAATGTTGCACCAAAAGAAAAACTCTGAAAAAGCAATCAATAGCCGCAGCACTTGGCAGGGAAAAAGGACCTCGAAAGTAAACGTGAATAATTTGATTAAACTGCGAGTTTTGTTTGCACTTTCAAAGTGCTTTTTGGTGCGATAATCTTTACGAGTTTTTAATTGTCTTTGTCGCTTAGCAGCAGTTCAGTTTGAGTTATGATTGTTCCACTATTTTCACTATTTGTGTTGGGTTTCTGTTTGGAAGTTGCTGCAGCCAACGGTGAGGTATGTACGCGGACTCTGCACACTTTTCCCACTTACAGGCTGTTGGCCGCAGAACGAAGATCACATTCTTGTCCGCAGAGTACACATTTGATGAAACCGCTGCAAAACCTCTTCGTAGACATTCGAGCTGCCAATGAGGAGACGCAGAAAGTCATTTATAAGTTTGAGAACTTTGCCTTGTGCCGGTTTCTGGACAATCTGATCTGATCTGATCTCTCAGTTATACGCCCGCTGGTACGATGCCCAAGTGTCCCGTTCGGCGGGGCATTTATCACTTTCAAAATAGGGTCACCCCAAGCCTGCTGCCAAGTTTTCATCCTGCTGGAAGCTATCGCATAACAATACAAGTGAAGCCCACGAATGGCCAGGGATCTGTTATTGTGGCGCTTGCCTGGCGCTATCGTGTCATAAAGTACTAATAAAAGTGTAGTTTCGCTCTCCGTGTACTGGCATTTGTTTAGCGGCTGTTCCCCCAAATGAAACCGATCAACCAAAGTGATGATACGAGTAGCTAAATGCTGGATACTTCCATAAAGATTAACACTAATGGCTCATCAATGAAGGGGGCACAAAATCAGAGACAAATCAAGTCATTTTCTGGTCGTGTCTCGTGTTAATTTGCCAATTAATTGGCCATCAATGGAACGAGCACAAAACTGAATGCACCAATAATTGTCGGGGATAGTTCAACATGGTCGCTGGTTCTGCCCAATCGATGTTGTGTGCTTTTCTGGGCCTGCTCTCGGTGGTGGCCTGCGATGAGGTTCGTCTAATTTCGAGCTCACAATGGTCGATAGCTCTGCCACTTTTCGTTTCCATCCACAGCTGCCAATGGTTTTCCGAAAAGGCAACGCAAAGTTCACTTTGGAAACACTGGAGACGAGCTGTGATGGCAATTTTGTGGAGTATTTCCACTCTGTTCCCAATGCGGTTTCGCTGTACACATTTCGGGTGGTCAAGCTGGCACCTGCCTTCACCATTGACATCGCTGTGCGGGTGCGAAAAACGAAGCGAGTGATGTACAAAGTGGACAATGTCGATGGCTGCCTTTTCCTCAGGAATCCACTGATGAACCGAATCTTTGGATCCGTTTACAAGCGGCTGATTGTGAATGGCAGCTGGTTCAGCTGCCCCATTCAGCCGGGCATCTACTTCCTGAAGAACGAGGGCTCATTGGAGATGCTGCCCAGCTTTCATCCCACGGGACGCTACCAGGTGACCGTGCAAATGAAAATGCCCAACTCTGGAGGTCCATTTGTAATGCAAATGATGTGGATATATAACATTGTGCGCAGCCAATAAAGTCCACCGCTTAAAGCCTCATTTTCCCGCCTGAATGACTCTCTTTTGGGGCACTCAATTAATTGCTCATTAATGTTATAGTTAATAGCGGCCATGGAAATGATGATGCATGCCAGTCGCTTCTTCACTGCCATGTCGAGCAGGTATCTATAATTAGCCACAAGAATATCAAGTCCAAGTCCAAGTCCATTCCCTTGCAGGCGCCGCATGTCTTTAGGAAGGGAGACATCAACTTTACAGTGGAATCCCTAGAGACGACCGGCGACCACGACTATGTGGAGTGCCCAACGCGGGGCTGCCTCGAACCACGGCACAACATCAATTTCTGAAGAATCCTCTAATGAGCAAAGTTGTGGGCACCGTTTACAAGCAGCTGGTGGTCAATAGCAGTTTCTGCAAAAAGCCCAAGGTTTACTTACTGAAGAACGAGGCAACTGTGGCCATGTTTCCCGCCATTCATCCGCCCGGACACTTTCAGCTTTCGATGCGTGTAAAAATGTCCGAAAGTCGGCTGCCGTGTGTCATGGAGATGCTTTGGAAGTACCAAATTGTTAGCAACAAATCAACACACACATTTGCATCTGGAGGTGTGCAAATTGGTTTAGTTCTTGCTGTCTCTAGCCCCGCAATATGCTGCCTGGCGTTGCTCCTGGCTCGCACTTATTCCCAGTGGGGTCGTAAGGTCACGTGTGTGTGTGTGTGTGTGGGTGTGTGTGTGTGCCACTCGCGAAATCATAATTTGCCAGCAAATGCCTTCTTTGCATTTAATGTAGCGTAAACATTTTAATTTTTTATGAGCCTCGACTGCCACCGACCGAGTCTCATCCAGCGTTGGAGTCCACACGGAACCAAGCCACTGCCTGCTGCTCCTCCTCCCTGCTCGGCTTACTGCGACGTGCGCAAGTGGCCGTGCCAGTTGCCTTTATAATGCCACGTAGGCACAGCCACTTGCACGGGCCCGGGCCCAGGCCATGGCCCTCCTTTTGTCTCAGTGTGCTGTTTCTTTTTTTTGTGTGTGTTTTGGGTTTGTTACCGTGTCACGGATGCCTGCACGTCTTGGCTGGCTTGCTGGATTGCTCTACCTGAAATCGGTTATAAACGATTTAGCAGGCTCGCATCTTCTGTGCCCTTCTGTGGCCTCAAACGAGTTGTAGGCAAATCCCCCAATGAGAGGCTTCAAAATGGGAATTTCATTCACTGGAAACGGCTACAGTGGCGTCCTCAAAGTCCGTGATTTATGCCGAATAGTTGAATATTCTACAACAATAAGCGATGTACAAAATTAACCTGCAACAGTGTTGGTTCTTAATTCGATTTTACCCAGAATCATTTTCAAGGTTTCCTTTGTGTAGCTTTGGGTGAGAACATTTGCAGTTCGGCTGGACTCATATTTGCCGTTTGGAGAGTTCTCTCTTGTGTGGCGTTGGATTAAAGGCTTTGTGGCACCGTTGTCCTACCTTTTTGTTTCCCATTTCCGAACCCTTTTTTTATGCGAAAATATTTAATAAATACGCGGAAATTTCGCTTTTGTTCTTGGTGCTTTGACGACAGCATTGCGAGATCAAGACTTATGGGGTCTTAAGTACAACATTTAATGGCCTAATCTGCCGCTGTAAACTAGAGTGCCGAAAACTGTTTAATTGCCCGGCCGAATGGCTGCGGAATTTGCCATTTGAATGGCCACACGTAGCCGTAGCTATTGGCCATGTGTCTGAATGGCTTTGGTAATTTGTTGGCACTCGTTAACGGATGAAATTATCCCAAATTCTGTGACGAATGCAACAGCAACAACAAAACATAGAACATTTCAAATGCCGGAAGCTGCGCCCACACTCTCGTTTGGCTGCCCGCCTAATAAAGGTCAAAGTTGAGGCTGCTTGAGCGGCTCCAGACAACCCACTTTGGCTTCATTACACACATTTTTCAGGGCAAGTAACATGAGTAAAATGTTCAATTAGGCTGGACAGAGTGGTCTGGGGGCTTCGTTTACCTTTCATAAAAAAAAAGGGTTTCCATCGAACGTTTTTTTGTTCTCATTATATTTAAGTGGAAAATGCGAAAACAGCGAAGCAGAAGCGAAGCCATCTCAGCAAGTGTAAGGCGGCAAATGGATTGAGCAGGAAAACCGCAAGCACAGCAGGACGAAGGCGAAGCGCTCGTTGAGGTTGAGTAATGGAAAATGACACGTTCTTTTTTGTGCCCACATTTAACACAATTTCAGAGCGGAAAGTACAAAATAAATCTGTGCACATGATAGATGCAAAACCCAGCTTTCGCCTCAAACTTTATCCCTTTGCCGAAATGCTTCAACTGCCCGACGGCCTGCCTGTTGGCGAAATACAATTTCCGACACACTTGTGTCTGTCTGTGGCTCAACCACAGCGTAATGAGTTATGTAAATTGCAGTGCAGCTCTTTCCACAGCTACTTGAACAAACATTCAATCATAGCGCTGACAGAAAAGAACTATTCCACAGAATGTGGATTAAAGCGCATATTGTATATGTAACAACTGGCCAAAAGATACCTAGATACACATTTACATGTTCATTTCGCTGCCTAACAGCAAAGGGGAGGCACCAGCTCCACAACTATAATTATCCTTGCATTGTACACACTAGACACAAACGCGCACCCACCTACAGGTTGCTCTGCCCCTTACTCTGTTCAATAATGAACATGTAAAAGCCTCAAGGCCAGCCCCACTCGTTCTGTACTGTTGGCCAAATGGTGTAAATTATGCATACAATTTCTATATATAGCCACCATAAATACATACTTGCTGGAGGAGGGTGGCTGAGCTGCAGCTAATGGCTTGCATTCTGGCAACGATAATCATTGTACTTAGCGGCAAAACGATCAGTCAACGAGAGACAGTAAATTATCCACATAGCAGTTATTTTGTAGTGCAAAATATCATGCCACCACCACTGTAACTACCCAGCACAATGCGACTTCTTCACCACAGTGGACACCTCTTTTACGCTCTATCCCTTTCTAGCGCTTGTCTCTCTGCGCGTGGTGAATAAGTTACCGGACAACGTCAGCTCATGGTGAGTTTACTGCGCCAGCTTGTGCGTAAATTCAACATGATCCAGCATTCTCTCTATCAACATCAAACACTTAACACACAAACAGAGCTTACTGAATGGTTTCCGTTTCTATTTTTCCCAACGTCAGCGTCTATTTTTACACCTGGCAACAACAAAGAGCTAAGTACAACACACACACAGAAGCAGCTCGCCGGACTGAACTCTCACATTTGCCGTATTGGCAGGGGCAAAAGAGCAACACAAACAGCGGCGCTTGGGTTCATCAATGAAATAACACTCGTAAATAAATAATTATGTATGTGTCCCAGGTATCCCCATGGTTGAGGGGGGAAGTCGTACCAAACACAAACCAAACTCCAAATCGAAACCAAAGCCAGAAGCCAAAAGTCCAGGGCAGCATTTGAAGGTAAAAATAAACTAAACTGCAGCCATTTTATGACCACTTTTATGCTCAAAGCAGAGAGTTGCTTTCAGTGTGTGTCTGTGTGTGTGTGTGTGTGTGTGTGTGGAGGGTGTGTTTGGGAGAGAGAAAAAGTTCAAAAATCAATCAACGTGCGAAAAAGGCAATTTGTGGCTACCAGTGAACGACGAAGGAACAGCATTAGTGTCTGCACCGAAAAACCGCAAGGAAGAAAGACATTTGTGCTGCTAAAGACCGAAGCGTTGCATATCCTAACATCCACTTGTGTACCCTGATAGTCACTCAAGAACAGAGAGAGAACAGAGTTACTCTGCTGTTGCTGAAAATGTATAGCTCACATTTCACCTAATCCTCGAGCTGCCACACACATGCCACAAACAGATATGCCCTGCCCTGTAGGTCAGGGTATAGCATAACCATTCTTGAAAATTCTATTATAAGCAAAGTTCCCTTGCTGTTGCTCCTCGGCAGTGGCAGTGGCAGGGGGTGTGGGTGTGGGTGTGCTTGGGTCTGTCTGCAGGTGCTTCGAGTAGCTGAGCTGCCGGGGAATGGGTTTTTGGGATGACCGTTTTTTGTTGACAACTTTTCCTTTTGCACCGACAAATGTGGCGTAAAACATGAGCAATTCTCGACTTTTTGGGACACAACATAAACATTTCAGCTGTGTCCTCCCTCGAGTGCCGTTGGGCAATGGTGCATTTAATAGCGTTCGCTTCAACAATTTCGCTTTCCTTTCCTTAGATTCTCGCGGTGCTTGCAATAAACAATAAAGGAATTTTTCAATATCCTCACACGCAAGATTTAATTAGCAGAAAGCCCCATGCATGACTGCGACTGATGACAGTTTGAGACATTTTAAATCTGAGCAAATTACGTGGGCAGCAAAAGGTACGCCAGCATTCAGATAGACAGACCTCCGCCTCGCTCTGGTGCTGGCCGGAGCGGCAGCCAGCCGAAACGGATATCCTTGCTGGCTGGGCAGCAGCAGCAGCAGCAGCAGCAAGTGAAGCCAAACGCAAATCGAATTGAATTGCACAGCATAAAGCGAATCAAGACAAGCCAAGTGGAAGGTAGGGATACCATACAGAGTCAGCCGATGGATGGCAGCTCCAATCCATCCAATCCGGCAGCTAAACAATTTCAATGGCTGTGGATTTATGCAAATTTTAAGGTGCTTTCGGCAAACAATGGGTGGCACGGAAGCGCGAAATTATTTACTGCAATGCACGACTTGAAAGCTTGCGAAGCGGACATAAATTCCCATAAATTCTGTGGCTTTAGCAGGGCAATCCGTTAGCGCTAGCAGCATTAAGGTATAAAAAGAACAAACAATAAAATTGGTTACAATTATCTGTAGGGGTTGTCCTTCAGTCAGCCCAATCCAACTCCAACTCTAATGACAACCTTCGGGCTGAAGGTTTAATTACTAATTGCTAAATCAATGCGCTCTGTGTTACAGTAGTTTTTGCCTATCAATTAACATTATTTTGTTGGCTGGATCACTTCTTGAAGCATCTCCAAGAAATCATTACTTGATTCCTTCCAAGTGCGACACTAATTACGTGCCAAGCGGCAAAGTAAACACCAAAATGAAAGAATTTCATTTGACGCAATTGCATTAAAACCGATTGGTTGGTAATGAGTGTGGTCGAAAGAGGGAAGGAAAGAGGGAAATGCGCACTAGAAATGACACAGGGAAAGTGAAAGCAAACACTTGCTCGTCTCAGGAGGGGCAGCAGGGTGGAGGCAGCCAAGGCGGCAAAATTATATAAAGCCGTAAAGCAAGTAAAAGAGTTTTACTCTCCATCGTTGTTTTTGTTATTTAAGTAGTTTTTGTTGTCATTTTTGTACACTTTTATTTGCACTTTGCTTGTGGGCGCCACTCGAACATCCCAACACAGAGCACAGAACAGAGCGGAGCGGAGCACAGTGTCGCCAACTTGCGACGTTTGTCCTTCAGTTTTGGGTCAACACAGGCAGGTAGAAAGAGTTTGTTGTTCCTGCACCGTTAGCCTCTCGACTGCAACAGTAGTCCTTGTGTCTCCTTCTCAATGTGCAATTTCGTAATGGGAAACGTTTCCCAACAGGAGTAACACGAAATGTTACTTCGCTTCGGTGTGCGAAACTCGATACAATTCGAAATGGAAACTAGACTTGTCCCACGACCGATGCTGAACGGTTGACATTCGAGAGTGTGCAGCATTGGCGTGCCAATGGATACTCCCCCAGATGCCTGGCCAGGCGTATCCCCTGAACGAGTCATACATCAATTACTGTCCAACCAAATGGCGTTCAATTAGCCCACAAGGAACTGGGCAGCAGCATCGCTTCTTCGCATATTCAAAAATTGAACAAGGCAAACCCGAAACACGGCGTGCGCCATGCTTTGATTTCACCCAAGTTTCCGTCACGTTTTTCCCTGCATAATTGAACCAAAACCTGACTGTGGCCGCCCTGCCGTTTCGTATTCCTTTTTAATTTGTTTTGTATGGACGCGGGGGGAGTGTCCCATCGATTTCTAATATAATAGAAGTTACCACAGTTTCGGCTGAGCGGAGGCATACGTGGGTTGGATGATGATTTCCGGCAAGCTTTAGTTCATTGATATGACAGCGAGCGGTTCTGCCCGTGAATTCAATGTGTCAATCATAATACACATAAGGCACGCGTGCTCAAAAATAAATATTGACAGTGAAAACAAACGAAAAACAACCAAAATGTGGCTGACATTTTGTCAATTGTCGCGCCTCGCGACAGCCTGCTCTGCCCGCCACACGTCAAAAGGCAAAAATTAAAAATGAAAAAGTATAATAATAAAAAAAAAGGAACCAAAATACGTGAAATGTTACAGTCTGCCGCCTCCGCTGCCTCTCAGTTTCAGTTTCAGCATCAGTCACAGACTCTGTCGCAGGATGCGCATAAATATACAATTTAGTTTGGGCATTTGAATATTTTCTCCTTCTAGCCGCTCTCCTTTGCACGCTGGCATCAGCCTGAAACCTGACACTAATGAAAAAAGCCAAATCGTGTCGAGAGCTGAGAGTTCGATGCGACTTAGGGGAAGCAACATTAAAGCATCTTATTCATTTTTAAAGTTGTTTCAGCCAGAAATCTTTCGAATGCAGAAGGGATGAGATGTAGTTGGGTAACAGTGGAAGAAAATAGGTAGCGCTGATGGAAGGATAAGAGTTTTGTTGTAAAAACAGCTTGCCTCACGGCAGCATCTTCTATTTATAGTCATTTTGTGTTATTTAAAAACCATTCTGCATAATTAATGCTCGATGCCGGAATAAGTTCAAAATGTTTAACAAATTAATCAAAGGTTTACCTTGGTGTTTGAATATATTTGCAACAGAACTAAATTGAGGATATAAATCAAATTGCTGAATGCGAGATAGAGATTAATAGGTTGCCATGGGTTGGATAGGTTGGCAACGATCTCTCTTTCATGTATTCAAATGCTTAGATAAATAAATAAATAAACCCCGTTCCAGTTGTCTACTGTCTACTCCACTCTTTTCCACATCCTGCACTATACCTTTCTGTGGCGCTTTGACCAAACTCCCTGAACTGAGTGCAAATATACGCGTGTTTGCTCGTCGCCATGTCACAATTTTAGCTTTTTGTTGTTGTTGTTGCTGAAAGCTGCATCAAGGCAGACGTTTTTGCATATGTATATGTATGTGCATATATCTGCATACTATTTGGGATTTTTGAAAGGTCCTCTAAGAGCAACATGAGGGCAGGCGGAGGTTTCCTGTCTGTCAACCATTTGACTGAAATGCAATCTCAGTCTCGGTGCCCTAGACAGAGCAACGCTTCCATTGCAGTTTCTGTGAGTGTACACATACATATGTATGTATATGTATATGTATATGTATATGTATATGTATATATGTATTTACTCTTATTTCATCATCATTGTGTGTGACACGTGTGAAGATCCACGTCTCCGATAGCTCCATGGGGAATATGTACATGCACATAACAAGCATTCTTATTTGTCGGCATTTATTCATTTTTACTTGACTTTTTCTTCTTTTATTTTTTGCACTTGTTTGCCAATTTATTTGCATTAATGTCCCAAGTGATTTCGGTTGAGGGAGGGTTCAGGCTGTTGGCCTGAAAGCGATATTATCTTTGTGTGGGCTTTTCTTTTCACATTTTTCCTTTTCAATTTGAATACAAATCATATCTATGGTATGTCAGCATTTACAGGGGCGGATGTCCAGGCAAGAATTGATATTTTTTACAAGTTTCTGGAAAGTCAAATCAATTTGTATTTGAGGCAAACATTTCCATCTGTAGTTCTGGCACACAAGTCGCCTTCAATGGGTGTCACCTAGTCGTGAGCGCCAGTTTCTTTGTCTAGAATGTCTCAAGGGTTTTTTTTTTTTTGTTGGTCAACGATTCCTGTTTAGGAGCGAGCTCTGCCTCTGTTCCGTCTGTGCATACACAAAATGGTTGAAATATTTTTCAACGGCGCCATCTCCGTGTCCGGCCAGTGTTTTTTCAACTTGTTTACAACTTTTTGTTTGGGTGCGCCGCAAAGCTGAGCGGATAGAGGCCTGCCAGAAGGTACACACTCGTTTCTCGGATCTGTTGATGGAATGGAATGCCGGCGTGTGTGTAAATTTGGTTTGACATTTTAATTACACTACAATTCAAGAGGACTAATGCGCCCATACGTGTGCCGTTGTACGTGCCAGCGAAAGTTCAGTTTTGCATGGCCCTTCGCTGACATATTAATGCATTCCGGCAAGATTAAGCAATCAGAGAGCGCTGGCTGGATTCTGGCATAATTGGAACAACCTGATGGCAGTCAGCCCCGGAGGCGTGGTGGGCTGTCAAGCACTCAATTTAGGCCATCAACTAGTGCCTGGGGCTCGACTCGTTACGCGTCGAAACAAATTACAGACTAAAGTCCTTTCTCCTGCTGACGGTGACGGTGACGGTGACGGGGACGGTGACTCGTTTCTAGCATATCTTCACACTCTAATTTATTTGTATATTATGTTGCCCCTTGATTGTGTGTGGCTTCACTGCGGATCTCTCTCTCTCCAGCATGTCCTTATCACAATGATTTTGCTGCCTACGACAAATTGCCGGAAATTGACAAGAAGTTTCCCCCAACACACACACACACACAAACTCACTTACATGAGCATATAAACATCGCATTTACTAATCAACTGCACACACACACACACACACACACACACACGGAGCAGGCAAACACACACCGAATGGCACTTGGACTTGGGTTTCGTGTTTGCTGAGGTCTCTGTGTCTTCCTTGGCCTGCTCCTTGGCATATCAATGGACCAATCGGCCCCAAATATTGACCGGAATTTCAAATTAAGTCGGCGCAAAAACGGCTCGAAAAACTTTGAACTTTGTCAAACCCTTTTGCAAGTTTTCTCGTGCAAACTATTTATAAATTATGAATTGGGGTAAAGGTCACATTAAACGAAGAGGCTGGATGTCTGGAATTCGTAGCTTAAAGCTATCGAATTCCATGTACATCTGTGGCTCTGCATCAATCTTGTATCTTGTGCATCAATCTCTGTATCAATCTTCGCCGGCATTATATTTGTGTGCATATTTTTCAATGAATAAATATATTTTTAAATTCATAAATATACAAATATTTAATTGAAATATGAAATATATTTAGATCAAATTCTTTCTATTCATTCCCACACTTTCATTAAAAGTAGTTTTAAAGCTGTTTCTAATACATATTGCATAGAAGATTTGGGCGGGCACTCTGTTGTGTTGCAGTTGCAGTTGCTGTTGATGTTAAGGGATTTGCATGCTGAATAGAGGTTTGCAGAGCACAAGCCCATCAAACACACACTCACCCACACCCACACCCACACCCACACCCACACCCACACACTCACTCGAATCAACTCACGCGTCCTTGGCGCTGTCAGTTGCAGTTTTGTTTTAGTCCAAAAACCCTGCCTGCTTTACATATATTTTTGACACAGGCCGCATGGAATTTCGTCTATCGATCCGGGTTCATCAATCACTTATGGAAATCAATACGCTTTCCATTATACGGACACCTAAGTGGGGCCGACCTTTGTGTTTTAATGTTTTTGAATTCCCATATGGAAATGACAGTCAGCGGGGGTGGGGTGGGTGTGCGTCGGTATTTCGTGCTAGTAATTCTTCTGCGGTTCGCTATAACGACATATGTATATTTGTATTAATATTTATATTGCCCGAAGCGGATATTCCATACATTTCATTCACTCTGTCTCGATGTCAAAGCTTTACCGTTTGTATGTTACTGCATTTGCTATTTCTTTACTCACACAAATAAGAAGAACATTTGGTTTTGCGCTGCTTCTACTCCCCTCTTCCAAGCACATGCCAACGCAGTAACACAGAAGTTTCCCCTTCTCATCATTCACCGTTGCATGAGCAAGTGAGTGACCACTCATCAAACACACAAGCGTTTGCACTTTGGAGTTGGAGAGGGAGAACACAAAAGTCAGAGTCAAGAGAGAGCAGCAGAAGCAGAGCATGGAAACCAAGCCACCTACGCATTCAAATCTGTGCAGATCTCTCACTTAAAGTTTCGGCAATTATTTAAATGCTTGTTGGCATATGTATATATGGTTTAGCCTCTTCCCTCTCTTTCGACACATGCATACATTAATATGTTCAGTATGTATGTAGCAACCCAGGGTCACAGCATATTCCCCTTCTTGCCATTCACCGTTGCATTATCAAGAGCATAAACTATCGCTCTCTTGGAGTAGGAGAGGGAGAAGAAGGAGAGCGTGGATAGTTCTAAAAAACCAAGCTAGCTACGCATTCAAATTGGCACCGCTCTCTCACTTAAAATTTTTCGGTCGGACAAAGCACGCGGGTTCAGGTCAGCTCCGCGTTTCGGTTCGCGAAAATCGGGAAAAGGATGGAAAATCCTGCGGGAAAATTGTCGAGCAGTTGTGTAATGCAGTTTTGTGCTGCGAAAGTGAAGTGAAAGTGTTGAAATTAAAATGGCAAGAAAAAGTTCCTGATCCAGAGGAGGCGGCAGCCGTCGGCAAAATGGCATACAAAAGGCGATCGGCAGAGGAAAAATGTGACAATAAGTGAAAGTGAAGTGTTAAAAGTGAAGTGTTAAAAGTGAAGTTATATAAGTGAATTACGCATTTGATGTACAACCAATTTCCTTATTATTTTACATTCAATAATAAGGAAATTGGTTGATCCCTGAAAGTGGTGCAATGAAAATGGCAAGAAAATGTTCCCGATCCAAAAAGGCTGCAGGCGTTGGCAGAATGGCGTACAAAAGGCAAAGCGGCAGAGGAAAAATAGTGTATTCTACAAAATGTGATCTCTGGCAAAGTGTGTTCTTCTGGTTTCTGTGTGAAAAAATCGGCGCAGAGTTGTGTCTCTGTCCCACTCCAATACTCAGTGAGAAGAAGCGGAGATAAGCAATAAGAAGGGAGCGAGTGCGCAGCGTATCCAAGTCTCTCTCATGGTGGCTGTCGTCGCCAAATGGCATACAAAAGGCAGAGCGGCAGAGGAAAATAAGGCAATAAGTGAAAGTGAAGTGTCCCCTTCTAATGTAAGGAAGAGGTGAAAAGCAATAAGAAAGGAGCGGGAGTAGCTTGTCGACGATCTCTCGTTCCAAGTCTCTCATGCCATGGTGAGGTGAGGTCTTGGCGATCTGGCTCTCTCTCGTCAGGGTTCCAGTGTTGTGATACCTCACCCTACATTAATCTACTCAAAATATGTTCTCTTATTGAAATGTTCCTTTGGTTGTGTCGTTTTTCGTATTCGTTTCGTAAATCGTTCTTTCAAAAATCGTTACGGTCCCGTTAATCCACGCAAAAACGCAAAACCGTAAACAACACTTAACTGTAAATGCTGCTGAAGAAAAGTAATGGCATAATATTATTGCCCAAAAGGTAAGAGAGCAGAACGTTTTTTTTTTTACCCAATATGCGAAGAGATTAGAGTACCTCCGTTTACATTTATTTTGTACTCTAATGATTTAATTCACGATTCCACCGATAGATGGATACTGCCATATATCCCATTTACATTTCAAAGTAGATACACCAGATGGCGCTTTGCATCAAACTTTTGTAGACTTCTCTTTCTCCCAGCATCTGACGTCATGTGGCCTCAACTGACGTCACAGAAAAGCTCCAATGTTTACGCAAAGCGAACCGAAATGGAAATGAAACGTCCATGTCCATGTCCCGCTTCCACACGTGTCTCTTTGGCGCCAAATTTCGTGCTGCCGCGAACTTTTGCCATTTTGTTTTGTTGTTTCTATTCTTCTGGGTTAGGTTCTCTCTTAGCATGTTGTGTCTGTTATATAACACGTGCGTTTGGGGGAGCCACAGCATAGCCGATGAATGCACTGTTGAAAATTGGCAGTATTTTTGCGAATTCATTGAAAGTCATGGAAAAAAGTCATAAAATCTCTTTTCTCGCTTTTGTCAACATTACATGGCATGTCTATAATATGTATACCACTCTTCTATTGAAGGCTAGTTCAATTATGACTTATTAAATACTAAAATAAATAGCAAACAATTTCGAATAAATAACTATAATGACAGTACAGCTATGTGGCAAGCGTAGTTGCAATTTACCAGTTGCTTTGGCAACTCTAGTTGACTCCTGCCAGCATAAAGTGCTGCTTAAGAGAGCCAAAGAGCGGGAAACGGCTGGCAAAGAAACACTCTGGAACACTGGAGCTCTGTTGGCGCTGGCTGGCTCTGTCGCCTGCTCTGCTCCTGGTGGTGCGTGCCGTGCCTGCAGAGACGCTTATGAGGCCAGAAACAAAAAGATTCGTTTGCGTTGTCGCTGCCAGTTGGTGGCAGGCTACAATTTCTTCAGTTCGTGTGTGCCGTTAGTTCGATGCAGAACGGAGGAGCGACCAACATCCAACATCGAGGCGGTGTGCACCGAGCACAGAGCAACATAACGGTAACTGTGCGCGGCCGTGCCCCACGTTCGCCAACAATTGTGCGCCGCGAATTAATCAAAACAGTTTCTGACTAAATTAAAATTCTTTGCGGTACCATAAAAACCCATCCCGGTCTCCGACCCACAGCCCTGGTCTGGCCAAGGCCACAAACTTCGTGTTGGCCAGATTTTTAGTGTTTATTTGCTACAAATGTCAGGCAGAACAGGCAGCGAAAAGCGAAAGTTGCTCTGTCCTTGAATTAAATGGAAAAAAATGATAATGTGTGCCGTGAAACCAGCGAAAGAGACAAATATTTCGGGGGAAATGGCTGCAGCAGGAGGAGCAGTGTCCAGTGTCCATGAAAGCTCCCTCGCCAAAATCCTTTAAGGAGAACATAATCAAGTGTCAGAAATAAAAGTAAAGGACATGTGAGATGAGTAGTTTTGAGGCGTAGGTTTGTGCATGTGCGTGGCTGTAGAGCGTAATTTTGTGCGCAGAATTTGAAGATATTTCACTGGGTTGCTCCTTTTTGGGACTTCGCGTGGATCTCACTTGGTATCTCACATAAAATCGATTCGTCCTCTAAGGTCCTGGCTTACATAGCCCAGTGAATAATTTGCAAGTGGACCTTTTTTTATTTTTATATAGTTCACGGAATGGTCGTGGCCGGGGCATGCCACGAATCATATTGCAGGCAGAACTTTGTTGTCATGTTTGCCTATGTGAGGAGAGGCCCTGCAGGTATTCCGCCTTTGCTGTTGTCGTTGTCTCCGACTTGCCTTGACACATTTTGTTTTGGCCATTGCTGCTGCTCCCTGGGCTGGAATGGGTTTAGATGTGGGAGGAGGCTGCATTTGCAGCAGCAACGGCGTCGGCGGCAGTTTGTTTGCTTATCTATTTTCCCTGTTTTTTCATCACATGGACACTCCCACTTCGTGGCTGAAATTTTCAATTAGGTTTTATGGCACATTCCTCCCCGATGGTATCGATGCTGCCACTTGCCCTGTTTGCCTCCTGAATGTAACAAATTGGCCACACAATGGAGCGGAAATTTGCATACCAATTAAGGTTATTATATTTTTATTTTGGCTTTCGTTAAGCCTGGTATGCGCGCGACACTTGGCTTGTGGTTTTGTTTACTAATTTCATTTTGTGAATAATAGGTAATAGAAAAAAGATGACAAAAAGACAACAATTGCCATGAAATTTCTAAAAATCTTTTAGATTCTTTGATCTTCCATATTTCATTCAAGTTAATGCCACAAAAATCCCATAGAAGTAGATAGAAATAGAATGTGCCCCATAAAATATTCCCTTTGAAAATATTTTCCAGAGAATACCCAAATTAATATTCAATCTCGTTTCATATTTTCTTCGAATAATCGAACAAATATAATAAATTTCCAAAACTAAATTTATTGCTGGACTGAAACGAAACACTCACAAATACTTACAGCAAAGCCATAAATTAAATGTAATTGTAATTAATTTCAAAGAGGAAACGGATATGAACGCGACAAAGGGACGAGACTGCATGGAGTCGGAAAGCCGCAAAACCCTAAAAAAATAATAAACATAAAAGTAATATCGAGAGCAAACTCATATTGGATTTATCGTACGAGCATCGAAGGCAACACAGTGCCACACAAAAGGGCGAATCATAAAAGCTGTTTGAGTATGAGTAATAATTTTTTAAATTTAATTCCTCGTTTATTTGCCTGAGGCGCCGCCAGCAGTGGGGGCCGTTCAGTGACTGTGTAAGCTGTGGAAATGCCTTCAAAAGCTAAAAGGGAAAGCTTCACAAAATTGAGAAAGAGACCCGAAAGAAATCGGGTAGAAGAAAGAAGGAAATGCGGCAAAAACTTTTGTGGCTACGTGGCTGGGACCGGGACCTTTTGGCAAAGGGGAGGGGGTTTGGGGGCTGTAAAGGGATAAAACAGCCTAAGCTAATCCCCGGCTAACGGCCGTATAGCCACAGCAGAGCCTGGCAAAAGGTCGAGTTAATCTATGGTTGTGCCACACGGCAAATTGTGCCTTTCCGAGCAGCAGACACACAAACACAATGTTGGAAAATGAAATGACAAGGGAGTATATCCTAGATCGAGGCATTTGTAAACAGATACATATATTTTATATGTACTAATGTGTGCGTGAAGCATTCGGCTGTCTCACTGCAGTCGTTCCCATGCATACCAAATGAAATTCGGAAACTCAAACAAAGGCAATCGTGCATGAGTGTCGGGTGGGAAAAGTTGTAATCAAGGTATCCCTGAATCTACAGGGAACACCAGGGAACACCCGCAGCTTAACTAATTTATGGACTGTATCTCCCAACCACTTGAAGTGCAACTTTTGCGTTTAGTTAAGATATGTTTTGACCGATTTCCAGTTGCCACAGATATTCGAATTGTGGCTGTGATGCTGATTTTGTCGTACCCACATATAGATTGATGATTGTTTCATTTGCTCGACACTCTGTCATGCTGTCAGTCGAAAATGCAGAATGGAGAATGGAGAATGGCAGTGCTTCGCTTTTTCGCCATACAATTGACTAATGAACCAACGTGTCAGGGCCCATTTAATGCTGTGTGTTGTTGGGCCAACATTGATGACCTTTTGACATGGCATGGCGTTCCTTTTTTTTCTTCTGAATGTAAAGAAGAGGATTATAATAATATGTTTAGTGTTCACGACAGTTTTGTGCACTGGGAAAACTACTTTTAATTTGTTTTTGCACTGTGTTTAATGTTTAGTGCATATTAAAGATTTTAGCTACTGTCCACTTAACTGTAAATACTTAACCACAGCCATGGTCTCTGCAATCAGTTGCCCTGAGAGCTTATTTATTATTCCAAACACACACACACTTGTGCCAGACTCCCTCCGACCTCCCGCACACAAATTGATAATCCAATCATTGCCTGGTGAAGCAGCTTAACCTTTGCCTCAACTTTCTGAGCAAGAATTTGTGGCTTCTGTCTTATTCTGTCTTATTTGTGTGTGATATGCGATGACGTTTTTGCGCCATTTATGGCCATGTAAACGAGTGTACACACACGCGTAAACATTTGTATACACAGCATGGATCTGTGCCCAGCCAGAGCCGAGTCCTGATACGTTTGCTTGTGCTAAATGTATAACACAGACAACTTATCACGCTGTATTAACTCTGGCCATATCTTTTCTTGTTATGTTAGTTTCTTCGTTTTCCTGATTTTTCTGCTTTTCCTCTCCGTTTTCCCCCTCATTTCTTGTTGGACTCTGTCCAAACTCTCCACCGCCTTGCCTGGCGCTCGTCCATTATTTGTCTGTTTTATTGTAGAGAATGTTTCTTTCGTTGCCAGCGTTTTTTTTTTATATTTTAAGTAGGAGGCGAGAGGAAGTTAAGTGATTCTGCTCTAGTTACGCTCACGTTTTTGGGCCTTTAAAAGGGTTCTTTCGAAAGAGCTTTAATAAGGAAAAATTGAAGCATTTAATAGCTAATGTGCATTCAATCGGGAAAGTTGCTGCTTAACTTTTCTTTATGTTGGGCAAAGTTTTCCCCTGAGGCTGGAATATCAATAAAAGAAATCCAAAACCCGCCAAGACTTGGGGCTAAGATATGCTCCTCTTGGATTAGAGTGTAAACTCAACTTTTTTGACTTGCTAATTTTGAACTTTTCCAGGACAGGTGTGAAAATCCTCTTGAGTTTGTGGTTGCAAGTCAACTTTCGGCACTCGTATCGCTGTGCAAACAGAGACAAAGTCGAAATAAAAACTCAATTTCCGGACCACAGGAAAGTTTAACTTTTTTCCGCAGCCACAAATCAATTTTCAACAAAAATGAAAATGGTGAAGGAAAGTAAAAAGTGCAATAGAATTGTATAAAGGGAATTGAATGAGCAGGTAAAGGCAAAGCTGTTGTAAATATTTCTTGGATACTTTGACGATGAAATGCAATGGATTGTAGAATGAATGATATATTCATTTGTCAAGTTTTTATTCAACAATAAATAACTATGCAGGTGTTGCTTGGCATCTCTATTGCGATACCACTCTGAGAACACTCTGCATTACCAATTCATATTGCTGTTTATATTCTTGATGGAGATGTCATCTTCCGTTTATTGCAAGCTCGTTTCGCATCCTCTGTTACGACATGATGGAGTGACCTTATTCTACAAACCATTTGAATCCTAGAAAAGGTCAACATTTGTGTAAAAATTGAGTTCAAAGCACTGCTGATGAGGGTAGAGCAAGCGAGAGAGCAGGCACACTGCTGACAAGGTCGGTCCCTAACGAGGGAAGGGTGGAAGTTCAACTCTAAGCAAAAATTTGATGGGCTCTGGTTAAAGATAATTTCGCATCCATTCTACCCCCCCACCCCGGTTAAGCTCGTTTTGATGGTTTTAGGTCTTGGGCAAAATGTCATCCGTAGGATCAGCACAACTTCGTTTACATGAAATTTACTTCTGGCATGTGAGAATTGCTCTAGTGGCCGGAGCATATGCCAGCACAAATTGTGGCTTCGTGCTTGAGCTTTGCTTTGTTTTTTGCTCATGTTATTTATGGCCAACACAACCACACACACATTTAGTTTATTTTCCTTTTTGTTATTGCCAGGGGCCACGGGAACAATTCCCGCATGTTTACACAAGTTCTGTTTGCAAGCCGTTTTGAAAGACATTTCCTTTCGGCACCCACCAACAGCAAGTGTTCTCGCTGCCTCCTGATATTAAAAGGAAGGAAATATTGTCACATGTTTCACGCTATTTCTAGTTATTTTTAGCTGCCGCTCAGAACGGCAGTCTGCTCGTTAATTGATAAGGTCAGAAGTTTGCCCATGTGGGTCACATAGATCAGATCAGGGAATTGTTCTGAGGTCAGTTTCCGTTAATAAAGGCACAACGTTCGTAATATAAATGCTGCTACAGTGGGTTTCACAACTGTAAGGCTGCAACAGTTGTGGAATTGAATGGGAAAGTTTTCAGCTTGAGCACGATGAATCATTGAAGCAAGTAGGGAAAGTTATTGACTTGAACTTCAACAGAAATAGTAATTGATTATTTAAGCACATGCCATTCAGAGTCTCACACTTGTGAAACGCACTGTACAGTCAGCTTCTGCCTTCCTGTTTGACCATTTGGCCCGCTCCCAACGAGGGAGAGAGAGAAAACATTTGTAATCATGACCTTGCAAGTGTCACACACGTTCTCCTCCTCCATTTCCGTTTGCCCACCCTATGAGGAGACTCTCCACCAGCTCCACAGCTCTGACATAGGCTATTTAATGTCTTAGTTATGGCTAAACTCTAGCTGCCAAATCGCGTGTATAACTGGAGTTTTGTCTAAGGAAGTGGGCGTGGTGGGTCGCTGTTTGGCACCCTTTACATTTGTTAATTGGGGCACTTTGTTGGCCAAGTTAGTGCGTAGCATGCAAATGGCATCTGTTAGTTGCTGCGGCAGGAACACTTCGGGCTCTGGGCTGGGAAGTTTCTTTAAAGCTCGAATATTCCTGCACCAAGTAGCTGAAAAGAGTATCATAAAATGTTTTGCATGTACACTCGTAGCATAGAATTGCCCAAAAATAAGGACCAAAGACGAAATGTTGCACTAAAAGCTGATGCTTCGGGGGATAGAATGGCGGATGAGCAGCCCAAAAAACAATTCAATTTGGCGCCACTCACTGAATCTTCTCCACTCTCCTCACACTTTTACCCATTTAGCGAAATTGCAGCTCATTGTCTGTGTGTGTGTGTGTGTGTGTATGTGTGTGGGTGGGTGTGTCTCGTTTGGAAATTTGTTTTTCATTATGCTGATGACGAGCGTCGTTTTTCATGACGCGCCTCAACTAATTTTCTCATTCCAAATTCCACTTAGCCCTGAGGCATTTTTATTTGGGTAACAAATAAAATTGAATAACAACTTTGTAACAAGTTAACAAAAGGAACTAAAAGAATTAATAAATAAAGAATTTGTTAGAGAATTTGAACTGCAAATGTGTGGAGTGTGCATGCCATACAAAATAAAGCACAAAATGGGGTAAAGTAGGGTACCTACAGGGTATCAGTTCTGCACATTTCTACAGTGGCCCACCATCAAATTAGTCTTTAATATTTATTAAGTATTCTTATATGAACATCTACAATATTCAGGGACTCTGATTGATTGAGTGGTTGCCTGATTGATCATCTAGATAGTTGAACTTTAAGCTATGACAATTTCGGCGTGTTGCATGCTGCACGCTGCATGTCTGTGCCATCAATTAGCCAGACCACGAGTGTGTTGCCATTTATCAATGTCAGAGAGAGAGAGAGAGAGACATACAGCCACAATTGTTTGTGCTGATTGTGCTTAATGAAGTGTTCGGATATGTCATGAGCCCCAGACAATAAACAAGTGTTTGGTTTTTTTTTTTCGCCAAGTCCCTGCATGGCAGGGTTGCAGATGCAATTAACGCCACATTCCGAGGCGACACCCTCAGCCAGCGAACAAAACGACAGCAGCAAATGATCAGTGCAGTGCGAATGCCAGTGAAAAGTGCAAGTGCAAGTGCCAGTGCGAGTACCAGTGCCAGTGAAGATCGAGACCATCCGAAATGATGTAGAGCCACACATCTATCTGATAAGGGTATAGTCGGACCGAATCCTGCACATATCCCACACGCGACACGCACTCCACACGCGCAAAGGAAATGACACACAAGCTCCAAGCGAGCTACACAGCACTGGCCATGTCGGAGGATAACCAAACCTGCAGCTACTCGATGCCTTCGATAGCATCCCCCAGCCACCAGAATCAGAATCAGAATCGTCTTCATCGGAATGTGAATTTCAACGAGGAGCTGAATGATTTGGCCGGCTATCCGGCCCAACAGCTGCCCGCGACAGCCGTGCGGCGCTTCTCCAAGTCCATCTTCCAGCGGCCTCGCTCCATGTCCGTGTGGAGTGACATAAGCCGCAGCAGTATGCGTCTGGATGAAAGGTGAGTGAGAGAGCAGGGACCGAGCTGTCGCCTCCTCCTGTCTGCCTGCGGCAGCCTTTGGCATAAGGATTTATGTGTTCATGGGCTGATTGCGTGTGCAGAAAATCTACATAAATATTTGCTTTCATCTGGGTTAAGTGCCTCCCTACCTCGACAAAGGGGAGTATTCTCCTGAGCGCAGCTATCTGCAGGTGCAGGCAACGAACGTGACCCAAAATCAAGTAGCACACGCCGCAGACTCAACCGATTAACAAGCTTATACATGCGAGTCTGAGATTATGTAAAGTATTCAATCATTTTCACACAAAATCGATTGAAAAGACACACCATGTGGCATGTGGACATGCCATTCCTTTCCCTAATGGCTGGTCAGAGATAAATATTTGCTGTTTTTGTGTATTTACATAGA
Source organism: Drosophila guanche (assembly GCF_900245975.1). Lineage (NCBI taxonomy): Eukaryota > Metazoa > Arthropoda > Insecta > Diptera > Drosophilidae > Drosophila > Drosophila guanche. The sequence continues at coordinate 8,356,160 of NW_022995743.1, read as the reverse complement.
TACATTTGTGTACATACATAAATGGGTGTACGTACATGAAACATACATAAATACATCATAAATTGCTGCCTGCAATGTTAACACATGTATCTGAATAATCTTATTTTAGCTTAGCAGACAATTAATTTATAATTGTTTCCCATAAATATAGACACATTAAACTTGAACAGCTTGCCGATAGGCCATGTGCCGTGGCCATTAAATCAAGTTCCAGTGCGTAACAGGACACCCACAAAGGCACAAAGTGTCTGGTGCCCCCGAAGCACCAGTTTAATTTAGTTTAAGGACTTTGACTTTTATTAGACTGTTGTGGAGTTTTGTCTGTGATTATTGCTTGCACAGCAGCAGCTTCAGTAAGCGTTAGCTTCAATTGAAAGTTTTCAGCCCCCCATGGAAATTCAATTCCATTTGAAGCAAGTTCCATTTCCCTTTTGCTACGGCTCCCAATTTATACATAGTTTGACCTGAGTCAATCCATTCATAATTCAAACAGCACTTGCCACCGGCACATGCAACAATTGTTTAATTTTGTGGCTAGTGTGCACTTTTGTGATGGAGGCAGCAGGAACAGAAAATGTTGAATGGAAAATATGTTTTTGTCGGCTGTTGCAAGGGAAGGAATATTGTGGGTGCCACAAAGGACACGAGGCCCAAGGCCACTCTGTGTATTCGACAGGGTCTGTGACAGTCAACAGCTCGGCACGTTTTGCTGGGCCAACTTCTGCGGCTTGGCTTGGCCCTGCCTGCAGTTCGGGCCAATTTGCGGCATCTACCACTCAGCAGCAGGAGACGGCACTCCTCAGTAATCCCCCATGCTCCCCCCACCTGTGTGTGCCAATTAGCGTAAATAACTCAATTATGCTGGGACTGCTTTCTTTTCGTGGGTGCTGCTCGTACAATGCAGATGGTCCTGGCACCTTGCATCGACACTTTCTTGATTGGCGATTATGCTGGGTGTAAGTCATCTTGGTAATTGCCCTGACCCTGCAAGGACATTGATTTTTCTTGGACTTGAAACGTTTATATCCCTTAATTAGAGTACGTCTAGCTTTAATATCTAATGCCCATTTAATGTGTGCGAGCGAGTAATGGAAATGAATGACTTTCTCTCCACTAATCGCACTGCAAGCGACTTGAAGGTTTTTATAAATGAATTTTTGGTCTTAGAACTCGTGCCGTTGACCACTTAAATGATTGTTTAACAGCTTCCCCAACTCTCGAATGACTCGTTTATGCCATTTTATTGCTCCTAGGAATCTTCTAACAATGGCCCCATAAAAGCAAGCACAGAAATCAGCCACCCTCTCCGAACAACACCTCGCGTATATCAGGAGCTATTGAAGAGCATTAAGAGCTTTTGGTCTTGAACCACGCCCACCTTTAGCACACATGCATGCCGCCTGGCTTGACTCTTGTTTCATTTTCTCTATATTTTCTCTTACTCTTTGCAGGTGAGTGGAGTGCTTTAGTCTATGGCCGAAGAAAGATTTGTTGTTTGCCCTTGGGCAACCGTTGGTACGTATGAATAATGATTCTGGATTATATATTCAATGGGGTAAATGTACCGTGTACCGTGTCCATCTGAGGGGAAAACTGCTCGGTCTATATCTACATCTTACTCTCTCATTCCTGTGCCCATTCCTTATTCCGGAGTAATGTTAAGTGGTTATTCCCATACTCGCCCACATGGTCTCTGCTATGTTGGCAGCATTTTTACATATATGACTACTTATAGTCACTCATAAAGTAATCATAAAGAATGCCGCAAATCAACACGACTGAGGGAATGAAACGATGTCTTCCCTTTGGGGCTTCCTTGCAGGTGTATCAGGTGCGCTCCGGCTCGTATCCTGCCAAGCATTTCGTTACGTCTTCCGTGTGCTATCGAATTCTGCGAGTATATAAATGTACACAAATGTGTGTAGATATTTACGTGCATTTTATGCTTATGTTGTGCCATCTGGAATGAAACAAAATGTATTTCCTTCCCTCACATGTGTGTGTGTGTGACTTCTAATTGTGTTTTACGTGTGCGAACGGTTACCTTGACTGTTTGTACCCCGCGCTCGTACTTGTTGAGGGTATGTAGTGTTCTCAATCGGGATCGACTAGCGAGCAAACGAAAACGTTAAAACTAAAATTAAGTGCATGAAAAAGAAAGCGTTTCGTTGGATTCTGCGTTCCTAAATGGGTTAAGGCTTACCAAAAATAAAAATAAAACGATTCCACTGCTTTTCCTTGAGAGAATTTACAAAAGAAAACTCCGCACAAAGGTACGATCCATTCGAAACATATTTTGTGTAGCTTTGGGTACATCATAAAAATTTATTCCAGCCATTCCCAGCCTGTTTCCATTCATTTGGCCATCAAATTTACCACAGCTGAAAGTGGATTTTTGGTTTGAATATTATAAAGCAGAATGTGTGCCTGTTTGTGTGTGTGCTCATACGGAAATTGGTTGCACTCTCATTCGTATTTTTGTTTGAATAGCAAAGACACTTCATTCATTGCCAAACTCGAATGCCGAATGGCTTATGTGTTCAGCATTCAGCCTCATCTCTACTGTTTTTTTATGAACTTCTTTATGCAATAAGCTAGTTTATTGAAAGCAAACTCGATCAATTGTCATTATGATGGGGGCAAGGCCACATCAACGCAAGAAAGTTTGCCCTTATTGCCACCTCACTGAATCCCTCTCCATTCAAGCATTGCGCTACTCAAAACCACAAGGATAAAGCCATTGCAATGCTTTTATTGCGTACAATAACCGGCTAGTATTATGTGGAGCGTGGCACGTTGCGTCATAAGATTTCATTAAGAGATTAATGCACATTTCCATGGCATTTGCAGGAGCACACAGGAATGTGCAACAAGTTCTGAGCAGCAGAAATTTAAACATTAGCTGGATTTTTAAATGAATTTCCACAGTTTGCAGCGCGGTGGTCAGGTGGCGTGCGTGTCTTAAATTCATTAGTCGAAAGTCGTCAGGCAGCCAACAGGAGGACAAGTTGCTTTCGCTGAAATTAGCAATTAGGCTGGAGTGCGCCCGCATATGCAATGGGCTGAAGGCCATCGAGGTCATCTGAGGTTAAGCCCCAGCCAGTGCGATGTGTGCCCAAGCAGGCTGTGGCCCCTAATGGGGGCCGTCGCACATGTTTCCAATTCGCCATTCGGTCCATTCTTCCGCTCTCTCTTGCTCTCACTCCTCTCACTCTCTTTGCAGCCCTCTTGCATTGCTCTTCAAGGGGACCCAACCACGTGTTCGTGCTGCTTATCCTTTGAGCTTGTTATTCGCAAGAAACACACACACGGAAGGCAAGAGGCAGCTAGCGAGAGCGAGAGAGCCAAAGCTTTCACCACGCGAGTGTAGTTGTTGCTGTTGGAGTTGAGCTTTTTTGTAGACTTGTACTCTCTCGGGCCAGCCCAACTGTCGGACTTTGACGTCAGGTGTCTCTGTGACGATTTTTTGCTGCCGAATTCTAATGTAGTTGCCATGTAGCCGCAATGAGTAGAAATAAAGTTCAAATGAATCCTAGAGACTGCTGACAGGAGAATAAACAGGAAAGGAATAAATTGCCTGCTAATTTCGAACAAAATTTAATTGCGATTTCAAATAGTTTGCTAGTGTTCTAGGATATTATGATATCCCAACACTGTCGAATTATTCGTAAAAGGGGAGAATTACCTGCTGTAAACGGCATTGAGCTGCTTATGGCCATAATAATGATGATGATGACATCAACAACAGGCAGTAACTGAAGCTGTTGTCCACCCGGACTGCCCCACAAACAGAACCCAACAGAATCATTCCCATCATCTGGCCGCATGCCCGTGCCCGTGCCCATGCCCATTGCCTTCCCCCAACATTACATCCTTTGGGCGACAGCAACAACGATTAAGATGCAAAGTGAATATTAGTATGTTAACACACTTTTGCCCCCCCCACCACCACCCCCTGTAGAACCAAAGTTTGCTGTCACCGGTTGGACTCCCTTCCACTTGACTTGACTTGGAGCAGCTGCTGCTGCCGCTTGTTGTGTTGTGTGTGCCTGCCCCAAACTGGCATGTCTTGCCCCTTCTCTGGTGGCCCGAGTGCTCGGCTTGAGTGGCCATCCAGCTGCGTGCTCTTGCCGGCGACCTCTGTGCTTGGCATTCGTAATGAAATTCAGCAAAGGAACGGAGTGGAGAGGAGAGTGGAATGCTCCTCCAGCTAACCCTACGAGTCGAGAGTCGCTACGAATTGATTTATTGGCTCAGCCTCCGACTTGGGCGAATATCTGTTTGGTTTTTGTCCCCTTTTGTTGGTTGACATTTACTGCTATTTACAATTGCGGTTAAATGTTCGGCTTTAATCATTTCATGCCACAAGCAAGCGCATTGCGGTTGCCGCCCCACCTGTTGCAGCATCGAAATTTAATTAGAGGCTCGAAAATGATTTGCGGTCGTTGACAAGTACACGTCTCTCCCCCTCTCTCCCACTCTCCTCTCGCATGGCAGTGATTCTCTTTTTCGACTTGCGAATTTGTTGGACGGGCCTCGCAGTCATAAATAAACGTTAATTACCCTCTGAGGTTGTCTGGTGTCGTCTGCCTGCCTGTCCGTCCGTCCAGTCATGCCTCAATCAAGCGCGAATTATGTGCGAAACTCGGAAAAACGTTGCCGCTGCAGCTAACAGTGCTACCAAACACCAAAAGTTAACACTGCCAACATGCTAACAGTTTCGGTAAAAGTAATGTCCGGGGCAGAGCAAAGCTTTGAGAGCTTTTCGTTCACATTGTAGCCTCGCTGCATATCCTCCTGTAACAGTTCTCTGTTTGCTGGGGGGGGGGGGGGGGGGGGGGGGGGGGTGGGGGACTACGACGACCAGCGTTAACAGTGGCTTCCTCGGCTTTGGGGTCGGTAGCGCATTACACAATGGGAGCCGCTTTCGGCTGTCAGTTTGTTTTTACACTTTGCACATGAAACATGTGATTTCCCTCGAACGCTCCTCAACAAAGCCAGAGTTTTCTTTAGCGAATTTCCCCCCTCTCTAAGCAAAGTGTGACAGAGATAGAGAGAGAGAGAGAGAGAGAGAGAGTGAGAGTGAGTGACTGACTGAGTGTGTGTTTGTGTGTGTCAGTGTGCGTGCGTGTACATTCGTGAGTGTGGTCCAGTCGGTCGTGTCGGTGAAATTTTCAAAAAGCGAAAGATTTTTCCAACGGAAATCACTCGAGCCGAGCCGAGCCGAGCTGAGCTCTGAGCTGAGCGCAGCGCTAATTAAAATTGAATCAAGCAAATAGAAAATGCAAAAAGGGAGTGAAATGTTTGGCGTAATTACGCTTGAATTTACTTAGGCGCATTGATTAGTTAATAATTGAGCGCACAGAGTCTCTCTCTCACCACACAGAGTAACATTTCGGCCATTCGATTCTCCACTGGCGCTATAATTCGAAACCCACAATACGCATTGTGTCACATAAATCTTCGAGCAGACTACATTGTGAGTTTATTTTCTCATCTGCACTGCTGGCACACACAAAAAACGTATGGGATGATGCCACCATAAATCAATAATAAGCGAAGCGCAAATTAAATATTTAGACCCTGGATGTGAAATGGGTTGGTGGGTACACAAGTGGTCATAAAATTTCCGTGCGAATTTGTTGCTGTCGTGAGTGCATAAATAAGTAAGGCGGAGAGCAGCCCTGTTTGTGTGCAGTGTGACCAGTCAGTTGACCCGTAAGCCGTTACTTATACCGGGACAGCACAGCAACTGTCCGTGGAGCAGCTCTTACCGAAATCAAGCCGAAAGTTCAAAAAGTTCCTCGTCAAATTTATTGCAAATGCCGCGCTCGCGCACTCTGCCGTCCTCTGGGCATCGTTGTGCCACAAGAACAACAGTTGCCGCAATAAAAATCTACAGAAAACACACATGAAATCATAAACACCCGTGCCCCCACCCACTACACACACACACACGCACACAGACTCCCCCCACTCTGTATCCGACTCAGACGTGCGGAAGAAGGGGCCAAAGGTACGTACGTCCATAGTTGGTGTGGTGTGGCCCAGAACCGACCCTCCGCCGTCGACTCAAGTGTGCAATCGAAAGTGAATCCACATCCGTGCCGCATCCGCTTTGGATAGACGTGGAATTGTTGTCTTAACCAATTCGCTTTTTCTCTTCTATCTTTCGTGGTATTTCCATTGGGTTTCCTTTTCCTTTGCCTTTGCCTTTGCCTTTGCCGGCCTCTTGTTTACTTTGTTTTCTCGACGTGGATAATTTTGTATATCAATAAAACTCGTATGCCAGTGTGTATATAAGTAGATATTTATTTGGGCTTGGCCCTGCCTGCACTCAAGGATCCTCGATGGGGCGAATAGAATAATCGTTGGCGGTTAGAAATAAAAATATTATTATCGAAAAAAGGTGGCAAAGAACGTAGCTGGATTTCGATATGAACGATGATCGAAGAAGCCGAAGGTAAAGGGGTTAAATTAGAGTTATTTTATCTGTGGGTCTTCCCCGCTCTTCTGTGTTGACTCGGGAATGAGCCAACGACATTTTGGTGTGCCTTAAATATGAAATACATTTTATTATAAGTATTTCATTTGAAATGCATAACTATAAAGTAAACTTTCTGCTTACACTTTGCACTTCTGGAATGTGCTTTTAGTCCACTTTTGTCCGGCTGTAGCCATTTTAGTTTGTCTGTTGTCTAAACAAAACCACAGCCATGTCAACGGGGGGGAGTTTTGTTTTGTTTTGTTTTGTGGTTCTTGTTGCATTTGACATTATGCGCATTAAATGCGCTCGAAATGCTTCATTTCCTGCTGCTTCTTGTCCACCTCTGCTCCAGCAGGCAAAGAGTGACACGGACAATGATAATAGGGCCGGGCAGGCCCGGAAGTGTTGGTAAGCAGGAGACATGAGACAGAGGTAGACAGCTGCCAAAGCGCTTTGTAAATTATGTCGTTGAGAGGAGCCGGGAGGGGGCTTCAACTCGAGTGAGTTGAGTTTTGTGGGGAAAAGTAACCGAGAGTAGAGAGGCATGGCAGGACATAAACATGTGTATGAAAGTTTCCGACTTTCATCGCTGATTCACCCACCAAGGAGGGAGGAACTGTGTGCCTCTCAGCCTTTAATTAAATATACAGCAAAATACCGAAATTGTGCCACACAGAAAGCAACTCGAATTTAATATTCATGCTAATTTGAATAACAAAACGCAGTTCGCGGCTGCGGCTGCGGCTGCGGCTCCGGCTCCGGCTGCGAGCGAGTCAACAGAAGTGCGTATACGTAATTTTCGCTTAGAGCAGGAACTTTGATTGCGGGGTTTGAAAGCACTTTAGATTAAAGTGAGATTTAAAATGGAATTGCACACGACGGAGATCTCAAAAAGATATTTCCCAGAAGCACAGAGTTTAGTTCGCAGTTAAGTTCCAAAAGTCAGCGAAGTTGGGTGGTTCATCATGCAGGGAATTCCAGCCATGCTTGGGCTGCTCCTCAGTGCAACGGTAGCCTCTGTCGACCAGCTTAAATTTCTACACGACACCCTGGAGTCGGTGCACAAGGAAATGTACATTTCCACACTACTCGTGATGCAGCGTCACCAGAGACAATCGGCCCCGGACCCGCTGCAGCCATTCTATCCGCTCGCCTGGCCCACGCTTCGGATCGACAAAGGCCCTAGCGTTGAGATTACCAGAGAGACCACGTACAAGAGACCGGCACTGGCCCTGGTGTACATGGACGCCTACGAGGATACCGTGCTACTGGATGCCCTGGCCGAGAGCTTCAATGACATGCGAGTGACAAGGATTGTGATTTGGCTGCGTGTCCCGGTGTCGGAGCAGTTGCTTGCAACGATCTGTCAGCAGGCGACTGAGCACAGTTTCCTCAATCTTCTGGTACTGGAAGGAACTACCAGCGCCCATCGCCTACAGCCATTTCCGCGTGCGCACTTTCAATCGATTCAAATTCAAATGAGTCCGCATAAAATCTTTCCCATTCCGTGGCTCAACTTTCAGGGCAGGGAGGCCAAGACACAAGTCTCCCTTAGGCCGCCGCAAAGCTTCTACTGGAAGGATCCTCTCACCGGTGGCGAGAGGTGCAGTGGCTACATCTACAGCCTGATGAGGACCTTCGCAGAGAAGCGCAACATCAGCCTGGTACTGCTGCAGGATACGGCTGGTGAGGCCGAAATGGATTGGACAACGGAGCTGAACGAGACTATTCGAGGGGGGGATCTGGACTTGCCTATGACTGGGCATTTCGCCAACTTGAGGGGTCCCAATCAGAGTCGGATTAACGCCTTGGTCGGAATAATAACCATCACGATAGCCGTTCCCTGCGGGCAGGAGCTGAGGCTGGGTGACTTATTCATTTCCATTTGTGTCCCGACAATGATTCCTTATATGCTGGTGAACTACCTGTGCTTTACAGTGGCGGAGAGCCTGCTGGGTGCAATCTACAATATCTGGGCCCACAGGCGTCGCCGATTCAGATGCATAAATATGTTACTCAACCTTCGGGTCCTGCGAAGTATTCTGGGTATGGCCGGAGAGCTCCCGTTGAGGCATCGGACTGCCACCGCTTTGGGACAGCTCGTCGTGTGTATGTCTTACGCCGGTTTCCTGACAGCGACATTGTTTGGGGCCCATCTGAGCACTCTGCTGACCATGTCTCCCCAGTACCGACACATCCACACGATCAAGGAGCTGCGCGACAGCAACCTGACCGTTGTCTTCAACAGAATGAGCCTCAGCGTGATCACCCAGAAGGTGGATCCCGATTTCGTGAGCAGCCAGCTGCCCAATGTCCAGCTCATGCTGGTTAAAGATCAAATGGATCTGGTCACTAGTCTGAACACGAGCTACGCCTACCAGGTATTCGCCTACTCCCACGATACCTTATGGTCTGCGCAGCATCACTCCATCCGCCGGGCTCTGTGCAAGTCCCGCCACCTGGATCTCATCAGAGACATTCCGTACAGCATTGTTCTCCAGCAGAACTCCGTCTATGGCCTGGCATTAGCACACTTTGTGGACTGGACCTGGTCTGCCGGCCTCTTGGCCCACTGGTACAGTCACGCGGTTCACGATATGAGCTATTCCAGCATTGGCCCACATCGCTACTTACCACAGCCGATCGGAGCGAGGCCCATAGCTCTACAAGATTACAAAACAGGGTGGACTCTGCTCGGTGCGGGCTGTCTGCTGGCAGTTTGCGTTTTCATTGCCGAGTTGCTAGTGGCTCGAAGAAGGGCTCGAATCGTTGGCAGAAACTAAACTCGTAATGGCCCCATTGTACGCTGCTATCTGTCTACTTACACGTTTCTGCCTGCAATATTTATGTATTTCATAATTGCTTGAATAAATGCTCACACAAATGAAGTTCGAGGCGCTCTGAAGTCGGAATCATTCCGCTCCTCTGACTTTTATCAAAGACTGACTCTGCCATAAACGAGAATCAAATGACATATGTGACGATATCCCAGGCATTTCTGATGGCAACGTGGGGAGGCAGCGCCACAGCCAAGAACTTCTGAAACAAATTCTGGGAACAAAGCATGAAGAGAGCAGATGGGTAGAGTCCTTCCTCATGCCAGCCAACCTTGACCGCAATGCGGTTCTATTTCTTGTTCGGGATTTTGGGTGTGCGACAATTAATTATCGCATAATAAATGTGTATTGATGATATTGATGAGCCGGGCCGAGTCCTGCGGCAGTCGGTTAAATGCAATTAGGGATAACGTGGACAGTCGTCGAACACGCCAACAATCAACAATCGACTGACGTCAGTAAACGAAAATTGGGAAGGAAATATACAAGGCGGCAGGCAAACACACCATTGAACGAGCACACAGACGGGAACGGGGCACACATGGCACACGTGACGTGTGTCTGTTTCCCCCCACTACCCATCAGGAGGGGGTTTAAGTTCTCAGCTTACTTCATGCCCAGGATAGCGGCAAAGGCAACGGCTACGGCAACGGCAACGGCGACTTAACGAGTAGAGGAACAGTATACCTCGCCAGAAAGGTTACGTTTCATGGAGGCTGCTGCTTGCTTTATCATTTAATTAAAATTTAAATTGTTACCGAGGCCCGCAGAGGAAAGAAACAATTTTGTTCTCATATAACTATGGTCGGCGGCACCCACTTCCCCCCCCCCACTTTGTCCCTTTTTTGTACATTTTTTGTATGTGGCATACAATTTGCATTTTTGCTGTTTGCATTTGTCAGATTGTTATTCTGTGGGTGTGTGTGATTTTCTCCCAGGGGAAGAAGAGCCCACACGAAATGGCCGCCTCGCATGTCAATCCCCAGCCAAAGGAGTGCAGAAGTGTGCCTGTTCAATGGGTGTTGCGGCAAAGCAAACCACACGATAATCATTAGATAGGAACATAGAAACGATCTGTACATTAAGGCAAAGAAATATTATTCATTATTCATTATCCACCCTCCTGTTTCTGTTCAACGCAAATTGCAACAATGAAATATAAATTGCTGAGCATTAAATTGAGTGCACATCCCATTTGGAGGCACATTTGCTGTTGGTCAATTTGTCTGCCAAAATGTGCCGCAACAGCAAAGGGTCGGTGGTGTGTGCCACTTGACCTGAGCTGGGCAGCAAGCCGACCAAAAACTAATTTGATGCAGAAATTCTGTATGCTTCAACTGTGATGCAGACTGACTGGCCAAGAGCATGCATGAAAGAGTGTGAAATGCAAAGAGCCCCACGGCCCATGGCAGCCACTGGTTCTGCCTCCGGCGTGCCAGGAAAAACTTCACTTGAAGTTCAAATATTTGCCTGCCACACAGCCACTGACTGCTCCGCCCAGACGCTGTACGCCACAGCACTGGGATATTAAGTACAAAAGGCAACAGGACACTGCAACTGAAGTCAAATAAAACCAAAGAAGAGAGAGCTAGAGAGAAAGAGAGTGGGGAAAAAAATGGCGGCAAAAAGCTTAAAGAGTCAAGCGAGGGAAAAAATTGCATCAATTATCAGCTGGGGAAAATGTAATTGGAAACTGGCTACAAAAGCGAGCTTAAGGATATATCAAGATTTTATTATGCTTTGACCATCCCGCTCAACGTTCGCCTCTCGCCTCGTAAATTTACAGCTGACAGCACTCCATGCCAAAAGGGTACGAGGAGACTTTGGCTTGGGGCAGGACCAGGCAAAGTGCAGGGCAGCAACAGAAGACTGACTGGGAGGGAAGGATAGGATAGCCTTCTGATGGACTATCCAGCGACTGTCAGGCTCGATTCTGTTTTCCTATTGCAAATAAACAGACAGACAAACTACTAACAGTATTTTGACACATTGCCACAAGGGCCGAGGAGGGGCAAATGGAGCGATGGACGGACGGGCTGTCATCGTGTAGCTTGTTCATATTTTACAATTGCACGGCCTGACAATCCCTTTTATGTGGTGCAGCGAACGAACAAAACGTTACATCAGATTACAGAAAAACCTGCTAAAACTTCCACGAACTGCTGCCATAAAGCGACTTTTGCTTTTGTATGTCATCTAGCTGCTTCTGGTTCTGCTGGAATTTTATTTGAATGATGTCATTGCAGGAATTGTTCGCTTTTTAACCTTTGCACACTTTATTCCTTTGTACTTCTGTTCCCTTTGAGACGCTCTGAGTGGCAAGACACAGAGAGAGAGAGAGAGAAGAGCATCGTATCACAGAATTCTCTAAAATATATATAGGGCAGAATTTATATACATACAACTCGTATGGGTCGTGGTTGCTGCGGTGGCTTTTGTGCGAGTTGAATTTACATGGAATTTAATTGCATTGCCTGGCGAAGCGTATTAAGATGGCTACTGTCACTCTCACTGCCACTGCCACTGCCACTGCCACTGCCATTGCACTTCAATTAAATCAACACATTGATTTAATTAAATTTCAACCATTCTGCGAGCTTCTGAGTAACCGTATTCCCCTTTTTCGGGCTCGGACCTGGGCTGTGGCTCTGGCTGTGGTCCGAGTTCAATTAAAAATGCCATCGATATGCGATAATTTATGCAGCACGGTGAGATCTCCCGGCGAACAACTCTTTAATACATTGCTTGATGCTTGATGAAATGAGGATAAATATTTTCAAGTGGCTGTCTGGAAGTTTATTCAAATTATGTGATACGGAACACTCCTGATGTGCTCTTGTTGACACGGCAAATGGTGGCTCCATTAGGCAGCATTCACACATGCGAAGGCACTTTAGATTCTCGTCAAGTGTTTTAATTACAAAAAGCGCGACAAACGGCAAACAACAAGCCAAGAAACGGCAAGACCCCAGGCGACACAGCATATGCATTCTTAAGCCGCTTAATTTATTTACACAAGCCAGCCAGCACAGGCCTTGTACCACCTAAATTTGGCTTAGAGCTAATGCCCAGAGCAATATGTTGACATGGAAAGACACAGGCTCAGAGGCTGGGTGTCTGGTGTCAACAATTTATTTTTGTAATTTGTGCTTGAATAATTAGGCCCTGCCACCGGCTCAGCCTGTCGCATTTCGCACGGAGCTTAGCCAAGAGGGAAGGTGGTTTTTAATTGTTCAAATCCAATTTTCGCCGAGTCCCAGACCAATTATGCGGAGAAACGTTCGGATTTTCGGAGAGTTAACTCCTTACGATTTTGTGCCTAAAATATTTGCAATAAGTTTCTCTTTTTTTGCTGATTATATTTTATTTTAATGGAATTTTCCTGCAATATTCTGAAACAAGTTTTTTTGGTTGCCTGTTCGGCTCCTTCTTTGTTTGTTTTTAACACGCGCTTGCGGCAAGTTTTATATTTAGACGAGCAGAAACTTTTGTGCCACATAGTAATTGTTGACAATGGCCGCTGAGGGTGAGTGGGCGGCGAACCAGGGGCCAGGGGTGTGACCGCCCAGAGTGCGATGAGTTTGCCATTCTTATTGTATTAACAGCAACAGGCCGGAGAAATGTACACTCGAAGAAATCGTTCAAGGAATATGCTTCAAGAGTTTTGCGGCACATTCGCCACACTTTTCGCAGTGCATGGGGCATGTTTTATTAGCAGGAATAGCACAGCGGGACAGCCCAACCGACCAAATGAATTACCTTTCTCCAGCCCACAGTCCCCCCAGTCCCCCCAGTCCTTGCCCAACAAGGACAATAGGCAAATGCTTGTTTTGCTTGTAAGCATACACGTACTGTACACCAGGGGGTGGTGGTGGGAGAACTTTCATTATCCGAGTGTATTCCGGGCACAAGGGCCTGGAAGGTTGTGTTTGCCCAGCGACTGGCGGACAGGACGGCCTGGCGATATTCATTCATTGCCGCCTAGCAGGCGCAAATTGATTGTTTACATAATTCCATCATCGATTTGTCGCTCGGAAAGTTTTTAATCAAGACGAGTGGAGGGGCCAGCAAGGGGCATCATCATCATCGTCATCATCGTGCCCATGCAAATTGGCAGAAATTAATAACAATTATAATTTACAAGCAAAGAGCATTTTGTGGCCAGCTGGGCCGTTCTCCCTCTGCTCGGTCACAGCTGGCACAGAGCTGCCGAACGGCGTACATTTATTTTCCCCCCATTTCTGAATAGTTAATTGAATAGTTTTTGCCTTCAAGCTGCAGCAGCATAAGGGTAAATTATGAGATAAATTTTATGTAGAGAACTGGGGCCCCGAGAGAGGTTTAACTTTGTTGGCTGTTGTAGCCTGCCACAGGTGCAATAAATGCCTGCAAAATAGTATTTATTAAGTGATTTTTGGCACTGGCACTCTTTTATCTGTATTTTCCCCTGGTAGAAACTAATTTATAATCTATCTGCATCAAAGTTTCTTTGCTTATCTGATTCCTACACTATTTTCCACTCCTTTTTGCACCTGTAATCCAAAAACTATGCCATACATTTTGCAGCATTTGCTCTCTCTCTTCCTCTCTCTCTCTCTCTTTTCTCGATAGTGACTCTTACCATCTAATGATAACTGACAGCCGGATAATTGAGTGAAAAAGAAAGATAAATAATATAAGAGTGGGCGGAGAGCATGTGAAAGCTTTTAAGTGACAATTAGTGGTCCACATCGCAGCGAACTGATGCGAATTGACGTGCAGCAAAACTTTTACATTAAATCAACTGCGGCGGCCGAACTGCGGCGAGCTGAAATGAATATTAATTGTGTTCCATTTTATATGCATGCATTGAGACAAAAGGAAGCTCGGCCAGTGAGTGCAAGAGAACTGACTAAAATAATTGAATTTATTACGAAAGGAGGAATGGGCAGGCAAAGCCTGATTTGTCCTTGTCGTTCTTTTTCCTTGAAGGCACTTTGTATCTTTGAAACCCTGTACCAGAGTACGCCTGCGGATGTTTTCTGTTTGTGCATTCCAGAAAATGCAAATTTTCGTCTTATTAATGAGAAATGGCAGCGCATATTTCCTGCCGCGTTACCCTTGAGGACATTCGCAGGACAACATTCGAATTGCGATCCTCGAGCTGTACAGCTTGGAGTGGAAACTGGTTGCTGGCATTTTCCAGCCGGTCATACATTTGTGTTCAATATTTAATGAGCCACCCCCAGTTGGGGCTTGGGTGGGCCCTAAATTGTTTATGGGGCGTATGAGTAATGTATGAGTAAACGCACTCCTGCTGCTGATGTGTGGCCAAATCAGCCATAAAATCCACATCCCGCCTGTCACAGCCACGCTGCTCTGGCCTTTGTCAAAGTTTTACGCGGCTCTGGGCCACATTTCCACCTCACATCGCTCTCTCTCACTCTCTCTCTTACTCTCTCTTTCCTGGCCACATTAGCCAACTCATTTGCGTTGCATGTCGAGAGCATCAAGTCGCTCAACTGGAGTGCAGCAACCAGGCAGCCACACATTTCTGCCGCTTAAGTGTTTTGCCAGTGTCGAGTGGAGCCCCATCTTGACACGTTTAATTTGTGTAAGTACACCTGGTAGCAGCATCGCCTACCATGCAGTCAAGGACCAGGTCGGTCTCTCAGGCGTTCAAGGAGCGTAGTCGCAACTCCGTGGCACCGCGTGCCGGTCCCTTGCATCCTCTTTATTGGCACAAGCACAAGCACAAGCACAAGGAAATCAATGAAAAAATACTGCATAACTTCATTTGGCTCCAGCGGAGTGACATTCAAGCGGCAAGTGGCAAGTGGCACGTAGCGCGATGCACACACACACACACGCAGACACAGACACAGACACAAAGGGATGTTTCCATTTAAAGTCATTCTGCGTTTGCCCAACGAGTTCGTTCGAACCCTTATCCGCTTGCTCTCAGTGACACATTTTTACCGTTGCCAGGCGATGCACTGCATTTTTATGCGCATCCCCCCAGACTCCTTGCTCTTCTGCTAGGGATAAGTCGCACTCAGCTCTGGCACCATCGCTTGTCTGCTAATCGCCGAAGCACATGCAGCCACACTGTCAGTGTTTCCTGTCACTGCTGCGATTCCGCTTCATTCTGTTTCGTTGCATTAGATATTCCACGGGGGAGTCTCGAACTTACTGCAAACACAAAACCCTTGCCCGGGTTCCGTTTCGTCCTGTTTCGATTGCCTTTTGACAAACGCATGCAAAGTGTGTGGGATGCATAGATTACATACATATTGGGGTTACCCACCATGGCTGTAATTGTGTATCTCTGGAAACTGGAAACCGGAACCGCAGGATTCACTTAACGTGCCCAAACATGTCCCTGGCTACAGCTGCGAAAATGCGGACCAAATGCTAGGTTAACTATTGGTTATAGTTATAGCCAGCCTTAATCAGCATTCAATTCTCCGTGGCAACAATTCTGCCGAAATATAATTACATTTAATTTAGACTTTAGTCCCCAAGCGCTCGCTCATTTATCATGTAAAACATTGTTGGAAATGCGTCACGTTGCCCCTTTTATTGAAGGAAAGTGTGGAAACATTTTGCTCAAGGGTCCATTACAGGGAAAACTTTGCAAGGGCAAAGCCCAATACAATCGATACACGCAAATGGGAGTGTTGGCTTCATACTAATTAAAGTTTGTTAATGCATTTACATGGCGCTGGGACTGGCACTGGGACTGGGGCTGAGACTGGAGCTGGAGCTGGGCACTGGGGAAAATGGTAAAAGTTATAACGAAATTGAAAACTTTTCTCCCAATTGAAAGTTATTTAAACATTCATAAGCTTTCCATTTAGCATACCCTGTCCGAGGCGGTGCGTTGTGTTGCGGTAAAAAAAACGCACATAAAAGTACCAAAAACTAAACGAAACTGAAGCCAAATGGCCCGTTCGTGTTAGTGCCAATCATGACACGGAGCATGTAGGGAGAGAAAGGGAAAGTAATTGTGTGAAAACCCGTCCAACCATCCAGCAATCAATAGAGAACGCTTGCGGTTTCGGTCTGTCAGTTAATGCGCCCAATTAAGTACCAAAAATTTTGCAAAAGAGCGCGGCGTGAAATGCCAACGCGCACAGAAGTGGTGCCACAGAAGCAGCAGCAGTTGACCAAGTTAACACCCACAGCACAGCACAGCACAGCACAGTCGCATTGTTGCAGTGGATGCGGCGTTGCTTTAATTACATGAGCCGCTCCTCAGCACTGGGGTGGGGGTCCTGCTCCTTTGTGTATTCGGACCCAGACCCAGACCCAAGCAACGTGCCAGCAATTAAAGTAAGTGGGGGCCATTTTTCCTTTAGCTGTTCTGTTGCCATTTCTTTTGCCTGGCTCAGTGCTGAGACCTGAGACCTGAAAACATAAATTTCCTGTGAAAACTGCCCTCGAGCCGGGGGCTCAGCATAGTTTTCATTTTAGTGCGACTTTTCATAAGTGCCCCCCAAAGCAGCGACTCCCTAAATGTTGATGTGGCTGGCATCTTCACTTGATTTTCTCAACCATCTCATTTCAGAGTATTGTTCCTGCTTCGTGTGATTAATGAGTTTGTCTTTGTTTGTTTTATTTTGTGTTTTTTTTAGGGGCGCAGAATTTAATTCGTGTCCGCCACAGGCCAAAGCATTTTCTGATTTATGCAAAATTTAAAACACTCAACTCATGGTTTGTGTTTGGTTTTCCTGCCCATAACTAATGGAGCATATGTACATATCTAGCGCAGATTCCTGCGCTTCTATTCAATCATCATTGATGTGTATATATTTAGACCACTTTGATCTGTGTCTCGAGACTGAAACTTTGGGCACTCACTTAATCCCATTAGGCGTGCTTCATTGGAATTTTCTTTGCCACTTATTTATAAGCCACTTTCAAAAGAAATGTGGAAGGAGTCTGACTGAAGACTGTAATTACTCGGAGCATGAAAAGAAAGCCAGACACACACACACACACACACACACACAAACAGATAGACAGTAATTTGAGAGAATAATTCTGTGTCATTTTGGAGATTCCTCTTGGAAAATGACCAATTTGTGGCTGCATTTGGGTGAGGTGTGGGAAAATCCAGCCAGCCAGCACAGCATATTTGACACGACAGAGCAGTGCAGAGACGATTTCGATTTCTGTTTCTGTTTTTGGGAGCAAAACAGCAACTAACATGTGCCTGCCTGGCTGTAACATTTTCTACAAATGGAAAACAATGGGAAATCAAAAAAATAAATTGAAACGAAATGATTTCTCTGTGGCTTGGGCCGGTGTGGAGGAGTCCCTTGCGGCTTCAACTTCTTGCCTCCTTGCCTCCCGTGCTCTGTTTGGCATTTTGATCTTTAAAAATTGCTTTGAACTTTTGGCATAAAAAATCGTAGCTGGCTATCTATTCGGATGAGCAATAAGCTCCAAGATAAACCCATACGCCCGCCCAGAGCTTGTGGGGAGGGAAAGTCTCTCTCGGCGGGTTAGGAAATGCGTTGGGTTGGGTTTGCGGGGTTTTTCCTGTGGTGGGAGTGGGGTAGGTGGATTGTTGTCCCAGTCGAAAAGTTGCTCGTGTGCGGAGAGTGTAAACTGTCAAGGCACCAGCTGTTTCGGTTGTGTGTGTGTGTGTGTTGGCCATAAATTCAATTTTGAAAGTGGAACAAAAAAAGGATGGCGAAAAAGCTCAAAAGCGCAACTGCAACTGGGATTGCCTGTCGCCTCCAAAAACTAATAATCAACGA
This sequence comes from Drosophila guanche, assembly GCF_900245975.1. NCBI lineage: Eukaryota > Metazoa > Arthropoda > Insecta > Diptera > Drosophilidae > Drosophila > Drosophila guanche. The sequence goes on along the minus strand of NW_022995743.1, from coordinate 8,338,089 downwards.
AATGTCGTTACCTTTGTGCCCAGTGTGTTCCATTCCGATGGCAACCGTGTCACATCATTTGCTGATTATTGACTGAGCATTATTGATTTTATTGGACTAAAATTAGCCGGATTCCGGGTCGCCTGGCTCTGGTCAAATGGAATTATTAAGCGGGTAGTCGAATACCCCACTAGATATATTCGGTAGCTTGACAGTTTGTCAGCCTCCAGCTGAGTGGACTTGACCGCTTGTGGCTAAAATTGTATAGTTTAATTAAATGCTTCTTGTGTCATTCTGTGGGGGCACAAAAGATGGCAGCATTTCAGCCTGGCACGTACCACTTGAACTTGAGATACTTTCTGATCTTTCTGGGGCTGCTGCTGTCTCGTCTCGGCTCTCTCAACGGGTGTCCCAGACCGAGACCGAGACCGAGACCGAGCACTCTTCTATCTTTCATTTTATTATTGCAAAAATATCTTGGTCATAATTTCATTTGGCAGGCAAATGCTAGGTCCTCTCCCTGGGGAGGCAGTCGTCGGGCGACAGCGACAGGACGCACTTGAGTCGATGTCGGAGTGGCAATACCCGTAGTTTTCCCCAAACATCAATTTCTCTTTTTCCAGCAGTACGACAACCAGCAGCAGCAGTGCAACGAGAAAAATCAACAATAAATATCAACAAGAGTCCAATAAAACAGCTTTATGTGTACATAAATATATATTCAAGTAAACCGAAACTGACCAACTAAATTTAATAATCAACTAAGTGTAAAATATAACAACTGAGCGGACCAACAACTAAACACACAAATTCCAAGCCTTTTCCAGCATCATGTGAGACTTTTTGTTCAGAAAAAAAAGAGAAACGAAACAAAGACCAAACAGCGGCCCATACATATATGAGCATTTAATCTAAGAATGTATTTAAATAAATAGCCTATTTTATAAGTGTAAATATGACCAGAATGGAACGCACATTGGTAAAAGCTTTAAAGTAGACAACTAGGACCAGAGGAAAGAGCACAGCAGACGGAACTCCTGACTGTCGCTTGCCGTCAATTGTTTGTGTAAAGTGTAAACTGTAGACTGTGCTGTAGAACTAATCGAACTTTAATCCTATAATCGCAACTACCCTTTAGTAGTATTTAGATAATTTGAAAATAAAACCAACTCAGGTAAACAAACCCAAAACGAATCGAATCGAAAACAAAACAAAACTCAAAACCGCAACACGAGCAAATCTTTTCTGGGAGCTTTTCATGTAGATAGATGTGTGTGTGTGTTGTGTAGCAAATGCATTTATGTTGTCTCTCTCTGTGTGTGTGTGTACTGTCTCCCCTTTGCTGCCTGCCTGCACCGGAGTCTGCACCATGAGCTTTAGCAGCAGCGACACCAACAATAAGTGCAGCATCAGCCACGTCAAGTTAGCTAATTGGTTTCCACAAGTAAGTTTTATTTGATTTATGCTTTGAGTTCTTCCCATGCACCTTATGCCCGTCCCTCCATTTGTAGTTTTCATTTTTATTTGCTGCACAAATTTCATGCCACAAACGGACTGGGTCTCCGGGCGGCTCTCATCTCTTTCAATGGCAAATCGAATTAAAATGCCAATCCTTTGCAACACGTACACAGCACAAACAGAAACCCAGACACAGACTGTCGCACATATTGCGGCTGCTGGGAACCTATTGTTGTCGCAGTTGAGTGGCTTCTAGGGATACCCTGAAGTCATGGGGTCGGGTCGCCCCTTAAATAAGGCAAGAAAGTGGAAAACTAAAAGGAAGTCGCAAGCAAACTGGAGATCAGACCCGGAGGCAGGCGCAGGGCTTCAATGTGGAGGTCTTTAGACTGAGACTCTCCACTGGGTATCATTTAAGTCGACCCGTATTATGGCACTTGCTTTGGTGTTGTTGCAGCATGAACCGCACACAATCCAATCATCATACTCATCATCATCCTGCACACACACACACAGCTCTTGGTCTTGGGCTTTTTGGATACATTGTTGATTCTACCATTATATATTTATATAAAAAGATTTGTATTTGTTGAAGCTGTGCTTGCTTTTCTGCTCCATGCTCGCCCCTCCCGCTCCCGCTTATTATTTGGACCTTATTTGGTACGAACTTTGATGACACTTGGACGAGGTTCGGTTCTGCCTTTGCTCAACGTTTCAGCGTCATGTAGTCGCCCTGCAGCCAGCAGATTGTGTACAGCAGCGATTTGGCCATGAGGGTCAGCGTCAGCCTTCGGTCAAAGGCAAAGACATTCAGAAATTCAATTCGCTTGGGATGCAGCGTCAGCTCCAGCGTGAATGCGGAAAGCTGAAATGCCGAATTAACTGCAATTGGATATCTTCCACATATGTTTCCATTGCAAATTCACCAAGCGATCCATTTGTGTTGTCTCCCGCAGTAAGCGCAACGAATCCTCTCGCAGCTGTGCAAAGAGTTCGGCAATGTCCGTGCTAAAGTAGAGATTTAGGGCGTCCAGCAGGTAGCTGAGTATGACAAAGATTCGCAGGTGTGGGCCCAAGTTGAGGGACTGTGGGGCGGTCAGCATTACGAATATCTCGTAGCCGAAGGTGATCTGGAACCAGCTCTTGCAGGCCAGCACACAGACACCACAGTACTCGTACTCGCGACCCACTTGCCGGGTGAGGCTCAGCATCTTTGAGTAGAGATGCAGCCAGCGCCTCGTCTGGCTGGCTCTGTTCCTCACCCTTGACCTGGCCAGCAGCTGCGACATGTGGTCGTTGATCAGCTTGTAGCTGCGGCACACCTGCCACAGCAAGCTGTAGAACTCCAGGACGGCGGCCAGCAGCATGTTGTAGAGCAGCCAGTACGAGGCCACATTCAGCACGGACATCGAGGAGAGCATCCTTTTCATGTAGATGGGATAAAAGAAGTGAATCCGCAACAGAGTTATCCCCACGAGCACCATCTTCAGGTAGTAACGGGCTTGCAGCGGGCAGCCACTTGGCTGTCCCATGAAGTGCTTCCTGTCCACATAGAGCAGCTCCTCTAATACCTTCCTCATGCCGTCTCTGCCCCTCCAGCAAGTGACCATGATGCACAGCGTTGTGCCGCCCATTGTCAGCGTGGAGACACAGACCCGTGGATTGTCGTGCGAAATGTACAGCATTCGCACTCCGGCCACCACACAAAGACAATGGTGGATCAGGCAGTAGACTCGCAGCATCCTTGAGTCCACCAATCTCTGCCGCTTGCGGCTGTAGTAGAAGGTGTGCAGGCCATTGAGGACCAAGAATTTGCTTAGCCAACTGTAGAAACTCGACTTGCTCAGTTGCATTGTGGAGACTGCTGAACAGGAGCTCTCTCCCGTGCACATTTATACCCTCTCGAACGGGACCAATTAGCTCTTAATTGATGGCCAAACTATTAATAATCGAGCGGCTAAGAACAATGAGTATGAAATGCAAATGGGAGTCATTTGTTTGAGCTGGAAAATTGCCCCTAGCTCTTCCTCCTCTGTCAGGTAATCAAATATGTATTTTCTGTACATCAAAGTCAGGGAAATTCTGTTCAAATTCAAACAGAAACAGAAACGAAAGCTGCTCGAAAGCCCCTACTAAAATGGCCAAGAGAAATGTAATTTCCATAGCTGCTGGCAATCATATTCCTCCCAGCGGGTATACCATGTACCATGTACCGTGTACGTTATACCAATAAAGATGTCAAAAGGCAACGAATGAAATGAATTTCAATACTGATAAATCAAATAATGTCACTGCCAAAGCCCTTTGTGTGTGGCAAACTATAATAAAAGTATGAACACACAAAGGACCCACAGGGTCCGTTCCGTTCGTGCTCCGCCCAGGAGGCAATCAATACGGCTTTTTAATGAAGAAATAAAAGTGGAATGTCCACTTGTGTTGTTCGGGCAGTGTCGTAAAAATTGTCTACATTTTTATTACGTATCTGGTGGCGGCGGCGGCGGCCGAGGGGGGGCATTGAGGCATTGCACGGCCAAAGGGCCGTGAAAAGATTGTATCCTGTCTGCCGTTCCTCCGTCTCACTCACATGGCTAATGGTCTCAGGACAAGGAGAGCAGAGCCTGAGCAGCACGCACCAGCGCCTAAACGCGTGCTGAGCTGGAAAATATTCTCATTTGTGGTTGGAATGCGTCCCCACAACCCCACTTGAAGTGGCGTCGCCAGCGACAAGTGTTTATTTTGGCATTTCGCCCCCAACATTCTTTGCCTGGTCAGCATTTGGCAACGCTCTCAACCCGATAGAGGTACCTCCACAGAAGCCTCGAGACCGTGACTGAAGAGGCGAGGCCTTTGTTGGCCCTAATGATTATTGCTTTCCTTTCGTTATTTCTGCCTCCCGCAAGCGGCATTGTTCGCTTTTGCGAAAAAGTCCCACATTGTTTGGCCGTTCTTCGCTTTTTCCTTTTCTTTTTTTTTGTTTACGACGATTTTCAATGGTCGTAAAAATATGTTCGGCAAAGCGGATGCTGGTGGGATAAGGATTTGATGCCGCTTAAATGATTTTGGGTAAGCAACTCGCCAGCTTGTGGTGGGTTCTTCCTGAAATGGCTCCATAAATAGTCTTAATTGGGAGGAAACTGCACGCTCCTAATGTCAAATAAATAAACTCTTATTTCTACAACAGGAACTGGGAAGAGAGATGCTATTAATGCTCATTTCAATTTCTCACAGCTTTCTCTTCATTTGCTACTTAGTTTATAGCTACGAAAATTGGTCGCTTTTGTAGTTCTTCGCGGTCTTCTGGTTCTCACCGAGCTGTAGTTCGGATCAAGTAGTCTTGGATCTGGTGTCGCTGAGGTAGTTTCCTCCGCTTCTGTGACTGTCGTCGGCTCTGTTTCTGGTTCCACCGGCTCCACTGGCTCGGGCTCGATAAACTCAATGCAGTTCTTAATGCATTCCTTGCGCGTCGCGTATCCCTGAACGCATGTGAGGCCGTTTCTGCATATGCCTCTTCTGTTGACCCACACCCAAATCGGTGGATGGCATGCGGATCTCGTGAACCCGCGACTTATCGTCGTCTTAAGGTTGCACTTTTCTTTCCTGCTCAACACTCTCCTCCTGGGCTCCAGCTTATCCAATTGTCCCATCATAAGTCCGGCCAGGAGCAGAGACAGCTGCAGCATGTTGTGCATTGCGACGGCCACTGACGCACAGAGATCCCCGCAATTTGTCATCGCTAATTCATTTCCATGTAACGAATTCGTTTTTTTCCGCTACACAGCTGGAGTTCCTTTACATTTTAAATTTACATTTAGTTTATGGACGCAGCTGCGGTTGGGCAGTCTGCAGCATCATTACCCCTAATAGCAGGCGGAATGTAACCAACTTGGAGTGGGGCTCTGTCTCTCTTGTGTCTCTGTGAGTGTCACTGTCGGGAATGTGGATTATCCATGCAGCTGTGTTGGCCGCGGACATGGGGAATTCAACCTCAATTAGTGCTGTTTATTCAACAAGTAATTGTGTAAATGGGAATCCGTGTCATTGTGCCTAGCCAAAAGTTAAACTACAATTGGCTGGCCAAAACCCGAAACTATCTACCAGGCCCAACCAATGATGCTGAGGAGTATTCTCTGTCGAATTTGTAGACCGTGCCCCGACGCCCAATCCCACACACACACACACTGTGATGGCATTTATAATTAAGTTTCGGGTGCGCGGCAATCATTAAGAGTGTTTGGAGCCAGACCGAAACAAATTTATGCAAATTTTGATTAATTTACTCTTGACACAGACTGCGGAAGCAGCTGCTTCGCGGTTCCAGCATCTCATTAAGGTGGGGATTCGCCTGCTAATTGTACGGAAATCTTGTGCTGATGGCAAGAAGAACATTGAATTCGCATCCGTATGGCCGTGTTTATAAATCAGTTGCTTGCAGCCGATCAATCAATCAATCAATTTGCGCTCTGTTCAGTCTGGGTTACATTTGAATACCAAAGTAATGAGAGCGCATTGCTTGGGAATCGAGCTTCCGCCACTTGCTGCTGTGCCCAGAGAGGACATTGTGCAGCGCTCTGCACAAATGGGGCAACCAGCTCCAAATGTGGTTCATATTTCAATTTCCGGCAGGGAAAGGGAGAGGGAGAGGGAGAATTGTGTACTTTTCAGCTTTTGAGCTGTCTGTTTGCTTGGACAGCTACCGACCACTCCTTCCGCCTTCCCTCTGCTGTTTCACGTCTTCCGTCGCCTTCGCTCAGCTGTTCACTTTCAGCCTTTCAGCTTTTAGTTTTTTTGGAGCGAAATGGCATTTCACTTCAAATTTGATTGATGCTGCGGAAGTTGGTTGCGCCCTCGAGCGTGTGTCCATTTTGCTTGATTTTGTTTAGCCATTTTCTACATTTCGATTTATGTTTTGCGGAGATTAAGTTCTGTGGCCTGCCTGGCAACTTTGAGAGCTTCCCGAAGGCTGCGATGTGCCACATGAAGCTGAAACTGAAACTGCCAGTGGTGAGAATAAATCGTTACAAAATAACCCAAGAAAAAGCAAACACCATTCAGATGTGCAGCTCAACCATCTTTCTGCCTCAGCCATCATCTGTACTATATTTATTTAATAGTTTGTAATTTCACATCCACATTCCCCCAAATGGTTCTTCGATGCATGCTGAACGATTTCCCATCCATTCTCGTATCTTTTTCCTATGCTTTTGGCACAGAGAAAGCTCCCAAAAGAATAGATGCTAACACTCAAACACACAACACACACAAATATGACACGACGAGCATCGCTGCTGCACACTCTAATCGGGAAAACTCTATCATTTTTCCACAAAAAAAAAAAAAAAACAACAAAATGAATTAATAAAATAAATACAAAAATTACAATGCATTATAATTGGACGCTCTTTCGGACCAACAAATTGTCGCACCAAAAACAACAACAACGCAAATCAATGAAAATATCCGAAAATAAATCAAAATCGAAATTGTGCTGCTATCAAATCCATCAACGCCACTGCCTGCCTATACCCTGAAACCTAACCACCGCCCAACGACCAACCCGCCTGCAGAATGTCAATGTTCTTCTTTCGATTGCATAACCTGCAGCGCGCCGAGGAGAACAAGCGTAAGAAACGCGTCGAGCAGCAGCGCCAACAGCAGCGCCAGCGGCGTGGGGCCAAGGTCTTCAAATGTGTCAGCGACTCCACCGGTCACCTGACCCTGGCCCCGTCGCGACTCTTTGAGCGCACACCGATGAGTCCATCGGACAGCCTGGACGAGATAGCGCTGCAGATACCCAGGTGAGTCGAGTCGAGCAGCCGGTGCCGTGCTGCTGTACTTTTGGCTGCCAGCCAGTAATTGCTTTCGCACCTTCGCAATTGTAACAACCAACAAAAAGTAAAGGGTATTCCGGGGGGTTACCATGGCAGCAGAGAGACAGCAGAGCCTGTGGCTGTGAGGCCTTTGAGTGCAATTCAACGGCAATGTAACACAACACCCAGAAAAAGAAACGCGTTTTGTGCGTATTTAAAAGCCAAATAAATAATCTTATTTGAGTTTATTTTGCCATTTATTTTCGTGTCTATAAATGGAATGGCATTATATATCAAATTGAAGTGCAAAAGTAAACATTACACGAGTAATTATTCCTGGTTTGAGTTATTCTATCTGCTACTCGAGGACTACATTTACAAACAAAATCCACTACGTATAAGAGCAGACTTGTTGCTGGGTAAATACTGCAGCTTGTTTGTATCTTGGGTTTCCCATTTCTTAATCATGTTTCGCCAAGTCAAAGCAACCTTTGTGACATGTGTGGAAGCCGCTTTCAAACAGATGAAATGCGAGAGCTTGGTGGCGGGGACAATTGGTTGGGGTCAGATCAGAATGTACTTTTATTTTCAATTTTGGGGACAGAGCTAATCCCAAATACTTATTTTAATGGGCTTGCGAAATCCTTCAATTAATTAACGACGGCTGCGAGCGACCTGAACTTGGCTTTTGTTTATTTCACTTACTCTGTTTGGTGTGGAAAGTTCTCGCAAAGCAGGCAGCGAGTTTTCCATTCTCTGCTTGAAGTATTCAGGGCTTATTCAGTTATAACATTCGACCCGCACACTCACACACACACGTCTGGCAAAAATAACAATTAGGCGAATATTTGTACAAATTCAAAAGCGAGCAAGCAATTTGTTAAATTAGCCAAAATGCAAATGCTGTGTGAGCGTGTATCCGCGATCCTTGCGGGTGCCATTGTGGGCATGTGGTATGCCAAGACCTTTCCCGCAGAACAGAAAAAGGATGGTGGCAAGGACAAGAAGGGCAAGGGGGACAAGAAGTAGGCGAAGGCACCTACCTCCATACCATCCTGTGACCTTCCACCACTATTAACTGTAAGTTGAGTCAAGTTTTTACCTTCTCTGGTTTCCTTCTCTCAAGTATTCCCCGCCAGGCTTGGGGCAAACCATTGGAACACAGTCGTCGAGACAAAGCCATCAAATCAGCTGACAAAATTCAGTTCTCGTTCGACTTTCATCTGCAACGTTCCGTTTTTTGTTTCGACCAAAATTGCTCCATGTTTTCATTCTTTTTGAACTTGTACACAAAATTTGGACTCTAAATTAGAGCGTCTTTAGATCGAATTTGAGAGGCACTCGAAACATGCCCAGTTGCAAGCGTCACGAAATCCGCAGGACGTGCCGGCCCCGGCCGTCATTGCTGGCCCGCTTCAATTGCACTCAATGCAATCGACTGATGTTCTTTATGGTCGGAGTATGTGCTGGGGCGCTCTACATACGGAACAGGTTCAATGAAACGCCCGAACCTGACAAGAAGAAGAAAAAGTAGTCCGTCCGGCCTTACCCTTGGCCTCGATGCAAGCCGATGCCGAGCTCAGTCTTGGCGTATGCCACTCGGAAGATGCTGCCAGCAGGGATCAAGAAGCCCAGAAACCCCCGAATCTTCTGGGTTTCATTTTTAAATCAGCTTAAAAGTCAAGGAAGGGCACTTCTCGATGTCCGAGTAGACCAGCAGGCGAGCAAGTCGATGGTCGATTGGCAATTGTTTAAAGTTACCTCTCTACAATGTGCCAAATGATTCAGTTTAGCTGCTTTAAAGAATAAACGTACTAATGGGCTCCTTCCTCTTCACAAATATTCTCTGAATATATACAAAAAATTACTATGTAGAGGCGGAGCAGGCAATCCTAGAATGTTAATACTTTTCTGGCTTTTCTTTCGTACACCAATGCCCACCCACCCGACTGATGGAATGTTTAAGTGTTTTAATCTTAAGAATTTGTTTATTGCAATTAAATTTTGAACTGATAATTTCTAGTTTTGCGAGAAGAAATGTTTCTCATTTGCTTTCCTTTTTCTCCTTCTCTTTGCGCTCCTTCTCTTTGCGCTCCTTCTCTTTGCGCTCCTTCTCTTGCTGGGCCTTCTCTTTCTTCTCCTTTTCCTTCCTCTCCTTCTCCTTCTTCTCGCGTTCCTTTTTCTCCTTCTCTAGCTCTTTGGGGGTCTTCTGAGCCTGCTTGGCCGATTCTTCCCGTGCATTTTTCATTCCCTGCTTCATCTGGTCGTAGTACAGCCCAATGCCGACGCCGACCACAAAGAAGAACAGTCGGTTGCAGGGCAGGCAGTTGAGCTTGGTCCAGAGAGTTGGCCCGGGCCTGCATGGCGGCGGAGATGGCTTGGGCGGACAGCTGGATTTTGGAGTCGGACAACTCGGACGCTGGCACATTTTGTTCTGCTGTTCTGCAACTCTGCTCGTCAGAAGATGGTGTACAAAACAAAGGGAGGGTGAATTTGTCACCCAACCGAAATAAAAGAATTTCCAAAATAATGAGACTAAACTGGACAGAGTTTGTGAAGTGAATGGGAATGTTTGACTTGACATTGATTTTAAATTTCCTTTAAAGGGATTCGAGAAACTGCCCGTTCAGTTGGCCGATGATTTAAAGTCAATCTGTACCACAAATCGTGTGCTCCCATATTTCCACAACCTTTTGGAAGGAAACCTCAAAATTCTCACTACCATTTCGGTCATGGATCGTCTGCTAACTTTGCTTGTGGGCGGAATTGTGGGCTACATAATTGGCAAGAAAATGTAAAGGTAAATGAAAATTGACTCAAGCTATCCACATGCCTCGGAGACTCCCGATAGTTACGTATAGATAATGCATTTATCTTTCAGTTACTTTACGACACATACCTGGCTATGGAGAGCGCTTGGCTGCTCTTGGTTGGCCAGAACTATTAGCAGAGAAAGGTGAGAACATTCTTGCCAGCTCAGTGTTGTTCCTTACTGCCTTTCGTTATATGCAGTTTCATTTACTTGGCTAGAAAAAAGTACACAACATTTAGAAGAGTTTTTATCAGGAATGGAAGTGGATTGGGTGCTTACATTCGTGATTGGTTGCTTGGTGGGCTATCTGATAGCCAAGAACACTTAGGGTATGTAGGCAAAAAAACAATTTAGACTTGGAAACTGCGATGCTAATCTAAGGCCTTTCCCTATACTACTTAGCCAGAGCTGTGGGCCACGAATTTATTCAAATTAAAAGTCAAGAACCAAGCAATTCCGATCCCAAAAGCAAAATGACGCACGTCATCTCCTTTGCCCTGGGCATAATAGTTAGCTTGATGCTCTGCAAGCGATGTTGAAGCATTCAAACCTGCCCTAAAATGAACTTCAAATGTGTACAAAATTGATTAAGCAGAATTTACAAATAAATAAACAACAAATACAAGTGGTATAGTCTATAGCCAGAGCTGAGTGGAGTTTTCTTCTCTCATAATCTGGGGCGGAACACACATTTTGGACTGAAGACACAGAAGACCTGTATGTAGTTAATCTGTTCGCTTTCAGTAGGCTTTGCTAGAGCAGCAGTCAAAACTAGTACGGAAAATAATTCAAATCAAGTCGTTTCCTTCAGACGCATACAACTTGGCAGTTTTTCAAACAATTTCTAGTTTTTTGGAGCCCTAAAAAGGGGGTAAAAGAAAGGACACAATGGAGTGGCTTTTGACATTTATTGTTGGTTGTATTGTGGGTTACTTGATTGCCAAAAATTAGTGCGTATAAAATTGTAACAAAAAGTGAAAGTATGCCTTGCTAATATTCCTACATACATATTTTTCATTCCCTCAGTCGGTAGCTATCCAGGCCAGAGGCAGCACAAAATTGTATTGTTGAAATTTTTTAAGTTTTGGAATAGGATTTGGCAAAATCAAACAAATAGAATGCAGCGTTTTCTGACTTTCATTGTGGGTGGAATCGTCGGCTACCTCGTAGCGAAGAATACTCGCGTAAGTGCCCAAGATAAATGGGATTCGTTTTTGCTTTGTGCAATGCTATGTATTTCGCCCTACAGTAAGCTAAGCAAGTATGACCCATTTGATCTGCTTTGGTCTGGGCGTGTGGGTCGGCATGCTAATGTGCCGACGCTGCGGCCCCTGAAGAACCAGCCAAATCCACTGAAGCCTTTGCGGAATGTCAAGCAAAATTCAAGTTTTTTTTCTCGAACATTTATGAAATAATGAATTAAATAATGATGCACCATTAAAGTAAACTTATTTCATTGTTTCTGCTTTCAGGTAACTACAACAATTGATTGAATTTCACCTTTAAGAACCCAAAGGGGGACTTGTAAGTAATTCCAGTCTTATTTGTAATACGAAAAGGCAGAAATCACGTTCTGAAGCTGAAGGTTTATTCTACTACCACACGACACTGCAGTTTAATTGATGTTTAGCCGATTGGGATTTGAAATCGACAAACCGACAGCCAAAAGTTGTCAAACGAAACCCCTTTCAACAGTTTTCATCCTAAAAGCGGGGTCGAGTTCAATGCATTTATGACTTTGAGGAAAAGTTTCTCATCCCCGTAATGGCCGAGAAGCAAAGGGAAGCCGCAATAAATATATGTGTCAGGCGCCCTGAGTTGGGTTAAGTTCGAAAGTTGGGGGGGAAAACTTTCCATTTCCTTTAGAGGTCCCTGCACAGAGGTGTGAGGCAGAGAGCACTTTAGGGTTTACTTTATCGTGTGGGGAGAATATGAATACAAATCTATCCTTTGAATACCCCTCCTACCCCACCTATCATTCATTATGATTGATTATTGAGCAAATCCAGGGCGATGTGGCACTCGTATGACGACGTCAGACTCACAAAACGTTTAACAAATGAGAAGAATGTCTGGTCGAAGAGGTTTCCCTGAAAGCACAAATGAACTCTTTGCGGTACCTAATGGCATCGCCCCGGCTACGCTACAGCATTTCAATCAGTCTTAGGCCCGGGATCCGCATCCGAGCCACATCCGCATAAATAAATATTTCATGAGTTCAGCAGCAGCAGCAGCTTCAGCTCCAGCTCTTTCTCTATTTCCAGTTGGATTGGGTTCGGTTCGAGTGCGTCCCTCTGCATAACTTACGACCGAGCTGTTTGTGGTGAGTCTTATCTGCGGAGCAAACAGACAAAGGTGTGCTGGGCTGGGCTGCTGGGGTAATTGGTTGAGGTGCCGTTCAAAAGATTGACTCGACTACCAAATGAAATGGTGCTCCCAAATGATTGATGGCAGTGAGCGCGATGCCAGGATGGGTGCCGCCAGGGTGGCCAAAGGTTATATTGCTTACCCGTGCGGGTCTGGAGTTTAGATTTATATGCCAGCCAACAGGTAGCTCAAGGCAGCTCAAGGGTCTCGTCTCGTCTCGTCTCTCACTTGGCCTTGTAGCGTCTCCACCCACACCACAGTCACTGATTGGACCCGCACCAAAGAGCCTTTCAACAGCTTTCTGGTGAAGCCATTCCGAATGCTAATTTGTCAATAGAAAGTTTTAATTGAATTTTGTTCACATGCTGAGAATTAATTTATGCAGTTTGCCAGCAGCCTAACAGCGACGGTTTGAATTTCGGTTAAGCTCGGCAAAAGCTTTGGCAAGAAAGCTTTCAGTTAACAGCGCTCTGCTCTGCTCCTGTGCTCTGTAACGTTTTGGTTCTCTCTTTAAGTCTCTCTCTCTCTCTCTCTCTCTCTCTCTCTGTGTGTGGGGGAAAAAAGGTAAACAAAGATAGACAAATAACAGTTGCCGGCATGCGGTCGCGTCAGCTGTTGGCGCCTTCAGGACTCACCTCACTGTGGTGGATTTCCCTGTGGCGCTGCTTGGGGAGCCTGCGCCGCTTCCTTGGTGCCTCGTGCCTCGAGCCACTCGGCTTCAGTCCCAATCCCAGTGCCGATGCGTGCGAAAGTAGCCCAATCGCGTAGCCGCATGTCCAATCGAGCTATTTTCAAACCGTAACCGTAACCGTAACCGCTCGAAAAGCATATTCGAAAATCATGTGTTGCGGCCACGAAGCAACGCTTTGCTGACATCGAAGGATAATTTTCTGAGAAGAGTGTGTACAAGTGACTGAAAATGATAAGAAAAGTGCATAAAAACAATCAAAAGGGGAAATACATAAAAATACATTTCAAAATACATTCATAAAATAGCGAAAAGTAAACAACAACGAGTCCTTTGAGGAGTGAAGCTTACAAGAAAACTTATTCCATTCAGAATGTCAATGTCGTTGAGTTCTTCTGGGGATCAATGAGGGCTCACACATAGCGAAGTTCAGGCACCAGGAGCAGCGGCAACGGCAGCGGTGGCTAGTGCAAATTACGCAACTCAGAGAAGGTCTTGTCAAACAACAAGTTGACTTTGCAGCCAGCAGCCAGAGAGATGGATGGGATCCAAAGTTTTTGACAAACTTTCCAGAAGTCAAAACCATTTATGGTGGCTTGACATGCGCCACATGTTACGAGTGAGCGAGACTTAAGGGAGTCAAATGGGGAGGATTAATTGGATTCAATATTAATAAGGATCCCAATTCATATGAAGCCGGAGCAGCGTATAGCCAAGTCTCTAATTAGCTGGGCACGAGTGGGGGGGGGGGGGGGGGGGGGGGGGGCAGGCGAAAGCTGAACAGCATGTCCTCCGCCTGCCCGCCTTTCATTCTTTCTTTCATTCCGTTCGTCTGGCCATATAATTGAGTTATTTCTCTCGGATTTTACCATTTTATTATTATTAAATGGCTGCTGCGACAACAAGCTGTTGATGGCGTCCCATAAAATGGCGTTTCTCGTATATTTGTGTGTGTGAATGGGGGTGTTGAAGCATGCGTGTGAGTGTGCGTTGCCTAAGCGGCGTCATGATTGTTTTAATGGCTACTTGAACGGAAATTAACTGACAGCGACAGATGAATACAAGCGACAAGTTCTCCTCCGCCTTTGTGGCACATCCTTAAAGCTCAGCCTACTCGGAACCAAGTGCAGTCAGGCATGAAATGCTAACTGGCATTTTCTCACGATTTCTCACAAATTTCGCCACACACTCGAGTGCTGCTTACCCAAATATTTACACACTGAAATGTCAAAGCAAGCTAATTTGGCACATAATTCCATATTTCGTACACAAATGTACTAACATATGTACTTATGTATGTATTTATGTATGTGTGCAAACTCAGGCAATGATAAACAGAACTGTCAACCAATTTGCACCGAAACAAGCATGAGAACAGCATGGATAAAAAACAGCAAAATGCAAATTGCTTCTCAGGCGAAGAATATGAAAATTATGAAATATGTGCTGTGCGGCGTTCCTATTTGCATACATTTGGCCAAAAGTAAATTAGGTGTGGCCTAGGGCTAGGGGTGTGCAAACAGGAGGGGCAAAAGCTGCGGCCCAATTGATAAACAAAATATAATTTATGTGAGAGGTGAAACCTGCGAAGTTTGCGCTGAATATCGACTCGAACAAACCTCTAGAAGAATGAAGCATTAATGAATTATGCCGCTAGATTTGGTGGTCCAGGATGTAATTCAAACAGATTAATTCCTCTTTCTAATAGGATAATTGTATCTGTGCACAAAATGCATACAAACACAGATATGTACACACATACTATGTACAACAAGAACTCTTATGTAATAATTAAATCTAGGAGAAAAACATCCACAACACGAACAAGTTGAATGTAATGCAACTAACATTCAATTTTTCCCCAAGAAAATGTTTTTGGCTGGCAATTATGTAAGTTTAAAAGGCAATCATGTTTTATGTACACATAATAAAACGCCAAATGTAATTTAAAATAATAGTTTAACAAGTAAAGAGCCAGGAATAATGTTGGAACTGCTCTGCCCGCTCGTTAACTCATTTGCTTATGACTTCATTTTCGTTGTGGCTCATCAACTCTCACTTAAGCTCCTGGCTGGGCTGGGCTGGGCGCATATAATAACTTCACCTTTGGCGGCCATTTCGCTTTGTTCACTTTTCCCTCTATTTGTTTTGCATGGCCATCGCATGCAAACATACCCCAGCAGATACACTCACACAAAAAACCAACCAACACTCACACGGGCGGGCTACCACAAAGGAGGGATCAAGTGAAATGTAAAAAAAAAAGCTAGAGAGAAACACGCTAAACACTTTGTAATGCGCTTTTGTTTGGGCCAAGAGCCATTAAGCTGGACAAGTGATAAATTTGCCACTCAAGGCGGCTCTGCATCTGCTCTTGCGTTGCCCTGTTCTCCGCTCTGTTCCGTTCTCTATTGTTATTTTCTGTTGTGGACTGGACTGGACTGCCACTGGCGGAGAAAGGTCTCGTGCGGCACTGATTTATGTTCTCAGGCCGAGTGAGGACATTAGCCTTTGCTTTTGTGGCCAAGGAATGCCCTCTGCTTGTGCCTTATGCCTGTTTGCTTGTTGCATGCAATGACGTCATTACTGACAAATTGCCTCCTATTTAACGGCAATCGATTGTTTCCGCACGATTAGGTATGCTAAGCGAAAAGGGGCATGCGACAGCAACAGTTTGCTCCTTTACTTACACTTGCCACTTTCCCACTTTCCCACTTGTTTATCCTTCTTGGGGCTCTGCTGTTTTTGCCCTTGTTTTGACATGTCGTGCCCTGACGGGGGTGACGCCTACTTTTTAAACTGTTGCGCATTTGGCCGTCAGCCAAGGCGTGCCGTTGTCTCCGGCACTTAGTTCCCTCTATCACTTTCACTTCCTTCTGTGTGTCTCATTCCCCCAGTTGGACGCGTGCCAACGTACACTTGAAAAGGGAAAGGACACGCAACACGGGAGCAGCAGTAGCAAATTCTCATCAACAAGTTGGAGAATTATCAGGGATCGATTTTTGTTGGGGTTCTCCATTTGTGTTTCTTAACATTTTGGGAGGAGTATCTAAAGATTATTTGCCTTCATTTGCTTAATGAAATCAACGTAATTCAGATATTCCCCAGAAATGCCGTGCCAAGTTGGTGATGGGATAAACGTGGATATCTTGAGAGCGTGAGAAATGGCAATATGTCGGAATAGCCTCGCTGCCTGCCAACAACTATTCGTAATTCTAATTTAAGCGGTTGCCAGTGAAACATAAGTTCCGCTCGGAAGACATCAAAGCCATTTCGTGGCCTGGACATGGGGATAAGCAACATTAGAAGCGAGAGAGATACATCATCGTATATTTTTGCAGTGGGGGGGACTTGTGTGCAATCAAGACTTAAGGGCATTAAAATGCGACCTTCACTCAATCTAAACGATTCAGCCATCAAATTTATTATGCTGCACATAAAGCCAGGACATAAACTCTGAGCAGAAATCATAAAACGGAGCACAGACAGACCGGACGAGGCAGTAGAAGGCGCTGTAGGATCCTGTAAAAGAGTTCACGAACTGTGACGTCTTTGGACTTCCGCGCTGCTGGGCGTGGGGTGCGAGCAAAGGTCGCCTTACCAGCCTTACCAGTGTCTATTCGCATGGCTCCCCAAAGTGAATAGAGATATTTCGAGTATGCAAATGCGAAACAAAGCCAAGCTGTCTCTTGTCTGGACAATGAAACAAAAGCCAGTGTGCCAGTGTCAGTGCCATGAGAAAACATTTAAATTTGATGCAGCCAAAAATTGATTCGCGTTTGCAAAGAGCAGCAGCAGCAGCAGCTAGTTCAATGCTCTTCGAAACGGGGATTCCAAGATACTACATACACACATTGTGCAGGCATACGATGCAAATCTACCAATTCCGATACGAATTCTGCTCGAGTGTTAATGCAAATGTTTGCATACATTTAGGCGACACACAATTCCGACAGCCAAAGACACTTTTTCCTCTCTGTCTCTGTCTCTGTCTCTGGCCTCGGCAGCTGTCTGTTGTCGTGCCAAGTGGTGTGGTGTACAGAACTGAGTGCCCTGCCGCTTGGTGCCCAATCGATAAACCTAATGAGCTGTGAGACAGACAGGCAGACAGGGCGAAGGAGAGGAGTAGAAAGCAGAGCAGAGCGAAGGTGGTTTTAAAATTAACCTACAGAGGGAACTGAAAATAACTCGCAAAAGAACGCCAGCCAAGGAGCAGCACTTCCTCAAGCAATGATGGATGATGCTCTCGCAGGTAGAAATTTGGGTTACTTACACCCCTGAGACACCAACTGCCTGTGGCGCGACTGGTAGCCCATAAAAAGTGTTAGACATGGGCTCCCGCTCAATTAATGTAATTGCCACGCACACGATTCAGTGGCGACACCAAAAAATAGCGCCACATCACACCTGCAAACTACTACTGACCAAAGCGTACCAGAAACAGGGAGCGTATACTTGATGTGGAGCAGACAGTCGGTCGTCGGGTCGTCGGGTACACGCACGAAATTCCCTAAAAAGAAAGCACTTCGATTAATCACTTCGAATGGCTAAATAATTCAAGGGCCAGCCGGTGCTATGCAAATTGCATTTTGGGAGGACAGAAAACGAATACGAAAACGGGGATACGTGAAAGTTTGCCTGTGGCAGGGCATGGCACGGCACGGCACGGAAAAACTGCATTAAGGAGCACGAAAAAAAAAGCAGACGACGTGAAGGGGTTGGCTGTCGCTGTGGCAAGAAAAGTTCAAAGTTCAAAGACTAGAGACAGATTCAAAAGACAAGGGATAACAATTTTCTCTGTTTTCTAATTGAAAGTCCCGGGTGAAGGCCAAGCGAGGCAAAAGCCATAAACGCAGCAGCAGCAGCAGTTGCCTCGGCCACAGACCAAAAATGTAAATTAAAGATACGAGAAGGAGAAGCTCAAGGACAAGACAAGACAAGACAAGACAAAACTGAGGAATTTATTTTGGTTTCTTGGGATGGATGACAACCGCAGAGTGTCCTTTGACTGTGACAATTCCTTGTCCTTGTTCATGTCCCGTCATTCATCAATGTGTCACTTAAGCCACTCAGTCTACTCAGGTCACGTCTAATGATTTGGCTTTCCGTCTGTCAGCGAGATTCGAAGCCATAAATCTGCTAGACTCGTTGGAAAAACTCGATCCCACTTAAGGCAAAGTCTCTGATTAATATGAAATTAGCCAGCAGCGCAAATCAATGCAATCAATGCATCAGCCTTGAACTGTGATGGCAAGCAATTAGAGCAGTAGCAAAGGGGGAAAGGAAGGATTAAATAAATGAAAAGATTTTAACACTTGATGGCAGGAAGACAATTCAATGTCAGATGATGATAATAAACAGTGTAAAAGGAAGGGGATTTAATTGCAGGCTTTACTTCTGCTCCTTTCAAGGCTATGGCCGTTTGGGCAATAAATTTATTAAATGCCCAAGGAACAGTCACAGAGGAATGGCATGGCGATCGAAGAGCACCCACTCGGCCAAACAAAAAATCATGTTAAACAAGCTATAAATAAGTGTCCGAGTGACTGCCACTGCCATGCTGTGTGTGTGTGTGTGTGTGTCCTCAATTGCGTGTTCAAACAAAACGAAATTAATTGCTCAGCCAGAGGAGCAATCAATTCTGATTAAAGTTGGATGCGGCAAGCTCTTAAAGCTGCTGCTTCTGCGTGTGATCCGCAATCTCATTGTGACTGCCAGGAATCCTCCAGTTAAAAGACCAACCCAATATACCGAAAAAAGAGAGATAACAACAAAAGCAATCCGTCGAGTAGGCGAAAGTGTGAAATTAACTAAAGTGCTTCTCCGTTTGCTACGTGCTTTTGTGCCCTCGAGCCAATGGAACATCTATTATGCAATATGGCGGGAAACAGTCGCAACTCGTCCTACAACTGTCTGTCGTCATGGGACTCCTACGATCGAATACCCAGGTAAGCAGAGGGCAAAGACCGAGGAGAGAAGCAGGAAATCAGCGGACTCGCAGCGGGGGCCTTAACTCGATTAGAAATTCGATTTGAGCGTCCTGTGCCAACCTGATTGCTATTAAGAGGTCCAAGAAGGTGGAGCCGAGGCATCTCGTTGCCCTGCCAAGGTGTTGAATCATAATTGAATTGGGTCCCAACTAACAGCGTAGCCAGTTCGGAATTTATTAATACTTGAGTAATAGATCTGAAACCAGCTGCCTGCAATGCTAATTGCCATGGAAAAAGTGCATGCTCTTCGGTATCAAGCTTAAAGACAAGTCACAACTTCCAAGACGAAAGCTCCTTGAAGTGCTCTTTACGTTTTTATGAGAGGAGCAATCAATGCAGCGACAGCCAGTGATGGATGCTCGAGCAGAGACTCGTACTCGTACAATAGAGAGCACCCATTAGGAGTGCAATAAATGTGCACGGACCAACACACAATTATGTTTTCAGGGAACTCTTTCGGCCTTTTTCCGGCCCTGCCCAGAAATGCAATTTGTTGCTCCCCCGCATAGAGTGGACAAAGGACAAGGACCCGTACCCGGTCCCCTTTGGTGCCATTGTGTAGAACCAGCCACAAAAACATTTGCAGGCTTTGCTGGTCCATGCGTCCAGCCAGCTATATTTTCGTTCCCTTTGTGGCCTTTGATTCACGGGGCTTTAATGTGTTGCTGTTCAAGACAAAAGTGTACTCAAGGCGGGGATGTAATCAAATCTCGCACGAACACGGTAACTCGAGCCCGCAACCTTAGCGAAATGAAATCAAATTTCCTTCCAAAAAGCTCAAAATCAAAAATCAATAAAGGTAAAACAATCCGAGCAGTTTGCAGCTACCCATTTAGGTAATAGCTAAAAGACTTCAGCTTTAAATTCAATATCCATGGATAATCCAATGATGGCACAACAAAAACACATTAACGTGCAATTTGGCTTTGGTCTTTGGCTCAGCCTCAGGCCGAGAACCTAATAGATTTTTAAAGCAGAAAACTGGGATTGGCTCGGGAAAAAGGGAATCAAGCTCAATTTTATGTTTCATCAATATTAATATGTTATTAAAATACTAGATTTTCATTTTAAATTGCTGCATAAGCGTGGGTTATTCAACTTATTGCATTTTTGCGACATTGCAGTTGTTTCTGCCAGCCAAAGTGAATTGAAAATGGAATTTCCATCAGCATTTTACCACCCGCTGCTGTAGCTGTTGCCGTTGCACTGTTATTATTTTTTGATGCAAATATTTGCATTTATTCTCCATATGAATATTTATTCAGTTTTGATTGCAGCCGCTCAGCTCAGGATCAGGATTTTGTGTGTGTTTCTGTGCTGAAAAGACTTAAAGCTGTGGGGGGGGGAAAACTACTCAAAGTGACAAGTGATT
Source organism: Drosophila guanche (assembly GCF_900245975.1). Taxonomy (NCBI): domain Eukaryota; kingdom Metazoa; phylum Arthropoda; class Insecta; order Diptera; family Drosophilidae; genus Drosophila; species Drosophila guanche. The sequence goes on along the minus strand of NW_022995743.1, from coordinate 8,317,616 downwards.
GCGCTCCGCTCTCCCTCTGGCTGGAACTTGTGGCCATGTGGCAAATGATTGTGCCGCGTTCAATGGCCAGAAAGAAAGGAGGAATGAACCCGCCCGCCGAAACAAACCGCAAAAGAGTCAGCCAGCATTTCTTTCCACTGGGCGATTTTCTAGAAGGTCAGAGTTGATTGTATGCAGTGGCCAGGCCATAACTGATTGGTCACTTGCGAGTGTGTTTATGAGTGTGGCAGTGTGGGTGTAGGGGCCAGGAGCTCGTTCATTTCACCACGCATTTCTCGGTGCAGTCATCGTCCTCAGCTTTTGAATGGCCCCCAAGGTGCCATTGCTGCCGGGAGCAACTTGAACTATTTTCTCGCTCTTTCCCGGGGCTGTCTCTGCGTGCGTTAACCTTGAAATGAATATTCACAGCTCGCAATGAGTTAAGCCAGAGTCCCGAGTCCCCGGAATACATCCCATCCCATCCCATCCACGAATGGTGCCCGAGGACAGAACAATGGCTGGCTGAGAGCCACAAAAGGTGGCAAGCAGTTAATAGAGTTGTTCTCTTGTCTGGGTCTGTGCACTTTAAGATGTTCTTTTAATTACTTAAGCCCCGATTTGTGCCCCAACATCCACTGCCATCTCCACTTTGTTTTCCACTCTTTACGCGATATCTGCTGCAGTCAAGCGCCTGGATGTTTCGGATGCTTCCTTGGACTGCCAACGCTTGAGCTGAGGGAACCATTTGTGGCCTGTCTGCCAGCTGGAGCCATTTGATGCTGAACCTAAGTTGCTCATGGAAATATTCTGCGCTTGACTTAAGGCGGATGTGCTGCAACAGGCATCAAGAGCAGCATGTCTGTGTCTGTGCGGTGGTGCTCAAGTCAATCCCTGCCCAAAGTTGCAGCATTTATTGAGTAGAAGGCGCCAGCAGGCTCCTTTGATCTCCCATCGATGGCAGCGCCTGTGACATGGATGTGAGCAGATTCTATACCCCACTGGGAGCCACTCGCAGACGCTCGTGCTGCTTGAGTGGCAGCCAGTCACGTGTGTGCCACGTGGCAGGGAACGTTTGCTGCTGCTTTGTACATCTTTGGCACCCAGAGGGCAATGGAGGTGCAGAGTGCAGTCTGCTTCGCGTCGCTTAATATAATAAGTAAGCGCATCAATTGTAAAGCGGAGCAAGGCAAAAGAAGGAAGAGACAATTCAATTGTGTCTGCGGAGAGGAGAGAGTGAGAGAGTGAGAGAGGAAAGGCCCACTCTAAGTACTAGTTCTGGGAAAAGCCTTGTTCGAATTGAATTTTAGCGCTCAAACGTTCATTTTTTTCCTCTCTGTTTTGTGTATTTTCAGAGTTCGTGTGGAGTACTACGTGAATGAAAACACATTTAAAGAAAGACTGCAACTCTACTTCATTAAGAATCAGCGTTCAAGTAAGTTACCCCTACCGCACGCGTACATATTGTCTTTGAATTAACTCAAATATGCGCTGGGCTTTGATTACAACAATCAACAAGATGGACAATTTAATTGAATTTGATTAGTGATTCCGGGCAAAAGGCCAAGAGGCCAAAACGGAAAACTTCCACTGACCAAACAAACACACAGAGACACACAAACACACACATGCTTATGCACTCATAGAGGCAGACAGACGGACAGACACACGGACAGACGGACGGACAGACAGACGGACATGAAGATAGAAAGAGAGACAGAAAGATAGACACAAGAATGACATTACAAAGGCGAATTCGATAATCTTGGGTAAATATTGATTTGGAAGGGAAAATAATTGAGCAGGTAAACAAGAGCGCAGAACAGGATGGTCAGGGAGGGTCAGGGAGGGTCAGGGAGGGTGGAACCGCAACATCAAACATTCCTCTGTATACATTGAATTGACCCAAATTCTTAAACAACTTTCTTGGCTTCTCCCCTACTTCTCGTTGGCTGCCCCCTACACCCGTGAAGGCTTACGCATACGAATTGCCGATTTATTCCTTAAGTTACTGTCGTGTGTTCTCTACATTATACGTGTGATATTGGATAAGAATCCAACATTTATAACTTGGTGAGTGTTGAGCATTGAGTGGGCCTCAGATACATTGACTGATTGATGGCATTCTGCCCCTGCCCCTGCCCCCACACAGCTATGGCTGCGAGGTGGGCAATAAGACAGAGTTCATCATCTCGGCCAAACTGACGGAGGAGGAGTTCCAGGAGAGTCCGATCATCAACTGGGATGCGATACTCTGGGTGAATCGGCCCACAGTGCTGTGGGTGCTGCAGCTGCTCCTAGCCATGGTGTCGCTAACGCAATCCTTGGTTCTCACCTATCTAGGCTATAAGGTGAGACCGAGTAGTGTGATGCCAAAGGTATAACTTTAAACTTATCATGGGTTTATGTATTGCAGGGCAACATTTGGCAGCAGATACTCTCATTTCACTTTATACTAGAATTAGTAACGACAATACCATTTGCACTAACGGTAAGTCCGATCTGCCAGAGAGAGAGAGAGAGAGAGAGAAGGAGATTTCTTATTAATTTCGCCATTCAGATCGTTCATCCTCCACTACGGAATCTCTTTATTCCCATCTTCCTCAATTGCTGGCTGGCCAAGCGCTCGCTGGAGAATATGTTTGTAAGTCTAAGTCCCTTTGTAAATTCCCTTCAGTATTCCCCACATTAACGTTGCTCTACTTTAACCACAGAATGATCTTCATCGTGCCATGCAAAAGTCTCAGTCTGCGTTGTCCCAACAGCTGACCATATTGTCGGCCACGCTACTCTGTTTGGTATTTACCAGGTGAGAGCGGGCGTGCAACGAATCCACTTTGTGGCATGCCGCAATAATATTTTGTGCCCGTCTGTTTCAGCGTTTGCGGCATTCAGCACTTTCAGCGGGCTGGACATCGGCACTTGAACCTCTTTCAGAGCACGTACTATGTGGTTGTGACCTTCTCGACAGTGGGCTACGGCGACTTTGTTCCGGACATTTGGCCCTCTCAGCTGTACATGGTCATCATGATTTGTGTCGCACTCATTGTGCTGCCCACGCAGGTGAGTCAACAGAATATTATGCCATGCAATTCGATTGAATGGGGGGGGCGGGATCCATTGCCAAGTAGTTGGAGCAAATATCTCTGAAAATGGTGGAGCAAACTGCACATCAAATATTTAGGGACCCAGCGTATCCTCATCCATCATCTGGGCAGAGCAGACATTGGCCATCAATCGATATTAATAAGTATGGATGCTGTCAATGGAAATTGTTTACCATTTTGACCCGTCTGCCAGGCGGGAGCCACTGATGGACCGACTGCCATGTTCAACATTTTGCAAACAATTGTTTTATCAACAATATCAACAATAGGAGGGGAGTCTAAGCTTAAAAAACCGAAGCACGCACACCCTTGGTTGGATGAGAACAAAGAGAAGGATAAATGGCAAAGAATCATCTTCAATGGTGCAGATATGACGACAAGTCAAAGCAAGTTTCAGGAAAGGAAAGTGTGTACAAAGTATGACTCGGGCTTGTCGAGTGACGAGAGTGACCAGTGAGTGGACCCATTTGGCCGAGCAACAAACAACAGGAGCATCAATCAAAATCCGCGTACTGTTTCGGGGCAAGTGAAAGCAGCACTAAAAGTTGCCCCAGTGCATGTCAATACTCGTATGCTGCTGAAGTTATGACCTTTTTTGCACCACCATAAAAATGGCAAAAGGTTGCAAACGTTTTAGACAAAATGTAGCAGCGGACAAAGTGCACAAAGAGCTGGGCTGGGTTGTGCTTTATGCCTGACAATTGACTTATCCCCGGCATGAATCTGATAGTGTTCTCCTCTCACGTTGCAGTTCGAGCAGTTGGCCTTCACCTGGATGGAGCGCCAGAAGCTGGGCGGCAGCTACAGCTCCCATCGAGCGCAGAGCGAGAAGCATGTGGTGGTGTGCTCGACCACCCTGCACGCGGACACCATCATGGATTTCCTCAATGAGTTCTACGCCCATCCCCTGCTGCAGGACTTTTATGTGGTGCTGCTCAGTCCCATGGAGCTGGACACGACAATGCGAATGATTCTACAGGTGCCAATTTGGGCACAGCGTGTGATTTATATTCAGGTGTGACTTTGTTCTCCCTTCCCATTGTCATGAGTCCCATTAACCTGCGCCCTTTCGCTCTCTCTCTATCTCTCTCTCTCTCTCCTTTTGGCAGGGCTCCTGTCTGAAGGATGGCGACCTGGCCCGGGCTCGCATGAACGAGGCGGAGGCGTGCTTCATACTCGCGGCCAGGAACTATGCGGATAAGACGGCCGCGGACGAGCACACCATCCTGCGCTCCTGGGCGGTCAAGGACTTTGCGCCGAATGTGCCGCAGTATGTGCAGATATTCAGGTGGGTTTTGCCCGAGAGAGGGACTCTACGGCACCCAAACGTAGATAAAATAATTCAATTTCCACTATTTGCACACGCCAAACGAAACAAAACGCATCGGACATCGGACATCGGACATCGGAAATCGGATCTCCAACCATTCGAATATCCCGCGGAAATGCAATTTCAACACCGCTCAGGCCGGAGCACAAGCTGCATGTGAAGTTCGCAGAGCATGTGGTCTGCGAGGATGAGTTCAAGTACGCGCTGCTGGCCAACAACTGCACCTGCCCGGGCGCCAGTACCCTGGTCACCCTGCTGCTGCACACCTCGCGCGGACAGTACGTATTTCTGGCCAGGTCAACTGTTAACCAGTTAACACACATGCAAAAGTCGTTCAACTATCTGACGTGCGTCATCTGTACGCTTGGTAGCGTCAGGGCCCATAGGTTGGTCAGTCAGACGCTCGCTCGGCTCCGTCCGGCCGCTTGATTGCCCATTCAAACATTTTTTTCGTTCGTTCGTTAGTGGGCGTCTAATTCGGATCAGCCTGCGGCTGACGGAATGTTTACGCTGGATAAGGGAATTAGAACTCAGTCGTCCATGCCTATCAACTGTTATAATTGAATGTCCAGCGATCTGCAGTGGCATTGAATAGGGGCAACCAACGAGCCGCTGAGATTACACAGAACTTGCGTAGGCGAAAAGGCAATGGGGAAAGTCCAGTGTCCTGTGTCAGCTAGCAATCTTCAATCGCAATTGTGGTTAATATTAATTTTCTCGAATTAACTGCAATGCCATTTAAGTAGAGGGTTCTTGGGGTACCAACATATTCTGTGCATGACATCGAAACGCAATTTAAAATGAGAGTTTTAATTAAATGCCATTTGCGTCATGTAAACGCTGAAAGGAACTCTCCAAAAGGGGAAGCTCGAGGTGAAGTATGTGGTAGCCGTCAATTAAACGCTTTCAGTTTTCGTGTGCCATGCACAGCCAAGTTAATCAGATGTCACATGTCGACGACGTTCGGTGCTAATTGGAGGTTTGGGAGCAGGCCACATATTGACTACATATCTACATATTGCTCTTGTGTTTTTGGCAGGGAGGGGCAGCAATCGCCGGAGGAGTGGCACCGCCTCTATGGCAAGTGTTCGGGCAACGAGATCTATCACATTGTCCTCGGCGACAGTCGCTTCTTTGGGGAGTACGAGGGCAAGAGCTTCACCTACGCCAGCTTCCACTCGCATCGCAAGTAAGTAAATCTCTGAATCGATTTAAATATGTGAAATTTATGCACGCTCTCCCTCAGATATGGTGTGGCCTTGGTGGGTGTGCGGCCGGCTGAGCTGCCCGAGTTCTATGAGGATACAATACTCCTGAATCCGGGTCCCAGGCACATTATGAAAAAGGATGACACGTGCTATTATATGAGCATCACCAAGGAGGAGAACTCGGCGTTTGTCGTTAATCAAAATCAAACATCGGACCCCACGGCAGCCAGCAAGGATGGGGCTGGAGGTGGCACATCTACCGCCACTTCCCATCATACAGCAGCTGCAACTGGTGGGTAGAGCTTTGTGGATGTGTGTGTGTGTGTATAAGTGTGTGTGTGTGTGAGGATGGGTTGGTATTATGATAACCCTAAAAACTACTTACAGTGAATGAATGAATCGATGCATAAATAAATAAATATTTATGTACTTTTAAGCTTTCACTTTTTGAGGCACTATTTCCTAGCTCTCTGTCTCTGTCTCTTCCTCTCTCTTTGCCTCTCTTTGTTTCTCTTCTTCGTTTACTATAACTTTGATATTTGAGTTGAGGCTGAGCTCAAAGTTTTTCTTTTCTTTCTCTTCTGGTTACTATTATCTCTACCCACAAGTTGTTTTCATAATTTCGTTTGATTTACTGTCTGAATGAAACAAAAACGCTTTCAGTGTCCAGTGTTTTGTGAGCGTGTCTGTCTGGCTCGAATTACTTCGGTTATTAATGATATTCGCCTTGCCCGAACTTTATTTTGTAAAACTTTCAACTTTAATCGATTTGTTTGGGTGCCGTTTAACCCAACCGTACGCCAAACTTACTCCTCAAATATATTTACACTTGAACAGGAGACTCATCCGCTTTGTTATGTTTTGTAGCCTGTCCCCGAAAGGCAACAAATTATGATACATAGATACATCAAATAAACACATAATATATTCGACTAGAGATGCTGAAGAGAACGTCCACAGTTTGCCCAGAGGAATGTCTCTTAGAGAGGGAGCTTAGTTCCTTAGAAATAGCTAAGAGTTGGTGCTAACATTTTAGTTACTTTAAATCACTTGGGATGGACAAACTTTAGGTTAGCTTATGTCTAAAACATAATCCTTTGCCCCCCCCACACACACACACAAAACACACACATAAACACACACAGAGCATTATTGATTAATGTAGAGTGAAAGATCTCTGAGAGCGTAGAGCTTACACCACCTACCTAGACCTAGACCTATACCTAGAGCATAACCCATACCTATACACGTGCGCAATAATCGTGTAATGTTATGTGTGAATGTAGCCGATAAAACAATAACCAGAACTACTACCTCATCGATTACAATAACAACAGCAACAACAACAACAACAACAACAACAGTACAAGCAACTCCAACTACAACTACAACAATAAGCACAACTTTCACATCATCAACATTATTATCAGCATCTACAACAACAGCAACAATAAATGCTGGAACTGCCGCCCCGTCCGCAGCAGCAGCATCAGCAGCAGCAGCAGCAGGGACAGGGGCAGGGTCAGGCGCCACCATCATTGCACCAGTGCCGTCTGTTTGTGTTCGTGTGCCCCAGCATAGTCCCAGTTATGAGAGTGGCGGCGCGTACGGCACGAACCACTTGCAACCGTATTCGCATCCGCATCCGCATCCGTATCCGCATCCGCAAATGCAAACTCCAGACAGTGGAGAGTTTGCATCACTATTTGTGCGTGAGTTCGACACCAGAAACCCCAACCCCAACTGCAACACCCAACCCCCCAACACCAGCCACAGAAAAATGAAGCAACACAAAAATACTTCTTTGGTCTTTGTCTTTTAGCTCGTTTTTGATCTCACTCCTTTTCAATCACTCAATCACTCACTAAATCACTCTTTTAAGCCTCATCCAGACAACTGTCTCTGTTCCGTTCCCCTCTTTGGGCTTGGCAGCTTGAGCCGCCTCCCCTCCCCGTCCATTAGCCATAATAACACTTTGCAACAAAATCTGAGAACAAGATTCTAGCCTTGAGGCCTTGATAATAATTTTCAGTTAAGTTGGAACATGCTGCACCTTTGAAATGTTGTTTCAGCAGCATTCAATTAATTATTTTCGTATGCTCACAATACTCACGTATAAATATATAGTGAATTGAAGAGTATCAAATTTGTTGCAAAGTGTGAGGCATTCATGTCAAAATACATTTCCGCTGCACTCAAGCCCACTCAAACACTCACAGAAACACACACACACACACACAACACACACTTTCTCTCTCTCTCTCTCTTCTCTTTCTACTTGCTTTCTTTCACCGTTACTTCCTACGCATATGTGGGGGCCGGGCCGCACCTAGCCACCACGCCTTGTCACATCTTCTTGCTAGCAAAAAACTATTTTTGCTGTTTGCTTCATATTTTTGTTTTGGCTGTTGTTTTTTGCCCGGTTTGCCTGTCTGGCTTTCTCGTACAACTTTTTCTCCTTCTTCGTCGCTTGTGTTTTGCATTTCTTTTAGTTTGTTGTTTGTTTTGTTTATGGCATTTGCATTAGTGTTCTTCGTGTATGTGTGGCGTGTATGTGCATGAGTATTCGGTGTCTTGAAATTCTTGTTAACGATATTCGCAACTCACTCCGGCGACTCCTGTAAAGTTACTTCATGTATAAATAGTTTAGCTTTAATGAAGCAACTGTAAACCATCACAACCAACTCCATTCACACCCACACCCATGCCTCCCCCGACCAGAGCTCGGTAGCCTGTAATTAAGTGTTCCAAAACCATGGCCAACAAGAAAACAGAAAAGAGAGAGTCAACATTTTCGGCAGAGTTTGCACGTTAACTAAACACTTTGGCGAAAGTTTACCGGCCAGCGCCAGTCAGTCTCTGCCTCTGACTCTGTCGGGGACTTTTAATGAGTTGTTTGTGCCTCAGGTTTGTCTTGTAGAAAACCCCCAAAAACCCAGCCACACCCCACCACCCTCACCAGCCCGCCGCCTTTATTTTCTGTCACATTTTCTTCGCTCAGCTGAAATTAGTGGACATGTATTTTGTATAGCAAGCGCCCAAGTAGATGATTCGATTTCAATCGATATCCGAACAGAGCGTTTATCGAAAAGGTAAACCCAACTAACGACATTTGTTCCCTCATCCCCCCCCCCCCCCCCCCCCCCCCCCCCCCCCCCCTTCCTCGCCAGCCTGCGATAATCCGACGGCTGTGATAATATCGGACTCCAGGCAGAACCTCAAGGACACAACGGTGACCCAGACGGCGGCCACGACAACCACAATAACCACAACGACGCTGCCACCACCGCCCATGACGCTGGGCGGATCTTCGGGCATGCCCGGCGGCTCTGGTGGCGGTGGCCACGGAGTGGGCAGCGGCCACAGTCTGGGCACCTCGCTGAGCGTCACACCAGCCACACTCTCCACGGGCAATCATCTGGATGTGCCCTTTGGCAACAATCCCAATCTGCTCAGTCCGGATGTGCTCAACCAGCGAAGAGGTAGGGCTTGAGGGTGACTAACCGTACACACTATAATCTGATATATTTGATATCTGAGCAGGAAGCAGACGTCCCTCGATCCTGCCCGTGCCCGATATGTTCACCTCCTCATCGTTCAGCATTGCCGGCAACGATGATGGCGAGGAGGGAGACGAGAGCGACGATGAGATTGACGATGAGATGCCTTGGCGCTCGCCCTCCGAGAAGATCGCGTGAGTATTCAACCCACATTCACGATAAATCTTACCTCCTTACCTTACCCCCAACAACTTTCCAACAACTATCCGAGGCACCGAATTATCCCTCTCTCCCTGTGTAGTGTCTCTCTCTCTCTCTCTCTCTCTCTCTACATAGATTGTGTATACCTCGTATATGTATCACTAACTGTACTTTTTAGCCAACTAATTGTTTCAAAATGAAAGCAACTAACTAACCCCCTTGAACATGAATCCCCCCACCGTGTACATAGCTAGTACCCCGTGCTAGTAAGAATGATTTTTGCAATCCAAAATGATCGAAGAGAGAACGAGAAAAATATCTGTCACTGTACATATAGAGTAAGCTTCCAAAAGCGTTCATTTTGGAGTGTGAATGTGCAATGAATGTAAATTTTATATGTTGTACTTGAGCACTAGATTCCCCATCCCCAAAACCCTCCAGTAACCCCAACACACATGTACACCGAACTAAAAGAAAACCAAACCCAACCAAAATTCGCAACAGCTGCTTGGGCGGGCACTTTCCCCAATCGCGCACCTATTCGCTCATCATGAGCTCCTCGGAGGATTCGTATCAGCGAAGTTGCAGCTTTTGCAGCCGCAATGCCGCTGCTACTGCCACCGATGCTGCAGCTCCTGCTGCTGCTGCTCCTGCTGCTGTCAGACCGCCTGGGTCTGGTCTGGGATTTCCTCTTGAAGATTTCACCACTACGGAGCAACGCAGGCGTGCCATGAAGAAAAGCTACAGCTGCGACAGCGAGTGTCGTAGTGGTCTGGGGCCCGGACCGGGCCTGGGACTAGGTGGCGGGACTCTGGCCATTTTGGCGGCTCGAAGAAGGCAGCTGCAACAGTGCTGCACCTGCAGTTGCTCCACCACCACCTCCTTCTCCACCACCACGACTACGACAACATCAGCAGCAGCAGCAGCAGCAGCGGCGGCGGCGGCGGCAGCAGCAGCATTCACATCGAGCAGTTCCGTTGAGACGCGTCGCCTGTCGCGTCCGGTGTGGGCCTCCGACTACTCCGGGTAAGTCTGGGGGCAGAGAAGCCATTCTACGGACGCCATTTGTTGAAGAGTTCTTGTCGTTGTTGTTCGTTACTGTTACCGTTCCCGTTGCCGTTGCAGTTTGTGTTGCTTGTGGAGTGTTTTGTTTGCCTGCCGCAGGACATCTTTTAATGACGCCTCCTCCGTTTACCTTGGAAGAGCCGTGTGCAGCATATCCCGGTGCCCATACCCATCCATGCGAGATTCGTTTGAGTGTTGATGTTGCTGTTCTGCTGCTGCAGTTCTGCTTTGTCTTGAGTTTGCTTGTTTTTTTTTGGCTTCTGGGCGGGAGTCAACCTCTCGAATGGGGGGACATGGACATGCCAGGGGGAGGAGAGTACACCTAAAGTTCAACCATTTGCTAATTCGTTTGGTCGTTTTGTAGTGAATGCTTTAATCTCGTTTTGTAGCTTGAATCCGATGTCACCTCTCCCCACACACACACACTTCCCGGCCTGCGCTCTCTTAGTCAATGTCATGCTCGCCACTGCTCGTATCCGTATCCCGGCACTCTGCTTATCCACATCCCAAACACAACTCATTACCTGCTCTCCAGTCCGCCACCTCACGCGAGGAGCACATTCCCATGTAACACGGGCTTCTCGCTGCTATTTCAGCATTGTCAAGGGATTCCCGCCCGTGTCGCCCTTCATCGGTGTCAGCCCCACACTCTGCTTTCTGCTCAAAGAGAAGAAGCCTCTCTGCTGTCTGCAGCTGGCTCAGGTGAGACTCGAGACTCGTGACTCCAGACTGCACTTCAATCAAAATCAATCGGTTATCCTTCACAGGTGTGCGAGCACTGCAGCTACAGGAATGCCAAGGAGTACCAGTGGCAGAACAAGACGATCATTCTGGCCGCCGACTATGCCTCCAATGGGATATACAACTTTATCATTCCGCTGAGAGCTCACTTCCGCTCGAAGACTTCACTCAATCCCATCATCCTGCTGCTGGAGCGACGTCCGGATGTGGCCTTTCTGGACGCCCTCTCCTACTTTCCCCTGGTGGGTATATACAAACGAAACACTTCTTCGCTGAGCTGATTTGGCTTACTTGGGGGGGGGTTACCTAGGTCTACTGGATGCTGGGATCGATCGACTGCCTCGACGATCTGCTGCGAGCGGGCATCACGCTGGCCGAGAGCGTGGTTGTGGTCAACAAGGAGCTCTCAAACTCGGCCGAGGAGGATTCCCTCTCCGACTGCAACACCATTGTGGCTGTGCAGAACATGTTCAAGTGAGTGGCACGAACTAATTGTGGATTGTGCATACCCAATCATTCAATGTGTCCCTACATTCCATTGCAGATTCTTTCCCAGCATCAAGAGCATCACTGAGTTGTCGCAGAGCTCGAATATGCGGTTCATGCAGTTCCGGGCCCATGACAAGTACGCCCTGCATCTCAGCAAAATGGAAAAGGTCGGTAACGAGTTGGCCTCGCCTGCCGCCGGCAGATGTCAGTTGGTTAATTTGCCGCTCACTTCTTTGCAGCGCGAGAAGGAGCGCGGATCGCACATATCGTACATGTTCCGGCTGCCGTTTGCGGCGGGTGCTGTGTTTAGTGCCTCCATGCTGGACACGCTGCTGTACCAGGCATTCGTGAAGGATTATGTGATTACGTTTGTGCGCCTCCTGCTGGGCATAGACCAGGCGCCGGGCAGCGGTTTCCTCACCTCGGTGAGTACCAACTGATGGCAGTCTCTAGTGGATGTGGAGATAATGGAATGGAGTGGGTTCCCACAACAGATGCGCATCACCAAGGAGGACATGTGGATACGCACGTACGGACGGCTGTACCAGAAGCTCTGCTCGACCACTTGCGAGATACCGATTGGCATCTACCGCACCCAGGATACCTCGAATGCGGACACGTCACATGTGAGTAACTCGCCGGTCGATAGATGGGGACCCTTCTCGGCCTTCGGCAGGCATTGTGTGCGCTTGCGTCCATCGGTGAGTCCAAAGCAAAAGGCAAACAAACAGCAACAACTCAAGATTCGGCCTACAGGCCATTCCAATCTGCTCCTTCTCCTTCGCTATTCTTCGGGGTTCTTCGGGGGCCAGAGCCCCCCTTGTCACCTTTCTAACCCAACTAACACGCTCGCTCACACAGACACACTCTCTCTCTCTCTCTCTCTCTCACACATAGCCTGTCCACTCTCTCTTGCTCTTGCTCTAACTCTCTATCTCTTTCCAACTCTAACTCTTATTCTGTCTCTTGCTCACCTATTCGCATCTCGAGTTGCGCTTAGGTACACACACACACACACCAAAACAAATCGAAATTAAAATTTAAAACAAAATCGAGCAATTGTAACCCTAATTTGCGTAGTTCCCCCATTGGTTTTTGTTTTTATTTCTTTTTTGTTTCGTTATTCCTTTAAGTTTGTATTTATTTCTCAATCACACGCTTACGCTTATATATTTTCAATATTAACTGCATTTGGGTCTGACGTCTGCTGTCTGCTGTCTGTTCATCCCAAGAAGTTTTTTTGCATTTACCTCCAGTAACGTTAAGTGCAGTGCATAGTCCCCCCATCAGAACTTGTAAAATCTTTCACGCTTACTCTCTCTCTCTCTCTCTCTGTCTTTCTCTCTCTCCAAGCATATAGTGTATAATCTTTGACTCTTCTTTAAGTAAATGAGAGTTCTGGTAAAGACATAGATTTACCCAATAGGCAAGTAACTTATGTGCTTGATTCCACCACCGGAGAGTTAACCCACCATAAAAACAAAAATCATGTTAATTAATTATATTTACAACTGCATAAATGAAGCATCTAGCGTGCTGATTCTGGCTTCAGTTTCCCATTTATTATTTATTTTTACTGCCAGTTCCGTCCATTTGCCGTTTCCTTTCAAAATCATTTTTCATTCGACTGAAACACACACTGAACGGGGGGGAGCCCAATTAGCATATGCAAGAGTTGTGTGAGCATTTCTGATCAGGTCATTGAAATTACCAACAATTACCAACAACACAGTTGAACAGTTTACAAAAAAACCGACAAAAATTGTACCAAAAAATTAAAAGAATTGCGTTTGTATTGGACCTGACGCACACGCACGCAGTGAGTCCCCCGTACCCCCCGAAAAAAATACAAGGAATATCCAAAAAGTAAAACAAATACCAGCTACACTTCATACAATCTCATAACCGTATGCTTGACCCCCCCCATTAGCCACCACCCGGCCACTAATTGTGTGTGTGTGTCTGTGTTTCTGTGTGGGTGTGCGTAGTACTAGCCTTAGTTGTGTGTGCCCCTACGGCACCGTGATGTAGTAGCCATAGTTTCACTTTCTCTCTATTTGTTTCTCTATTTTGTCCTGCGTGACCTGTTGGCTGCTGCATGTTTGCTTATTTCGACTTTAATTTGTTTTTTGTTGCCGTTTGCCGTTTTCCGTTTGCCGTTTCTGTTTCTGGTACCGCTTCCGTTTCCGTTTGTTTGGGCTTGTTTCATGTTGTTTGCATGCCGCTTTTAATTAGCTGATTGCATTTTCTTGTTCTGTTCTGTTCTGTTTTGTTCTGTCGGGCCTTGGCCTGGTCAACCCACTGTCCTTTTTCAAGCATGCAAAGTTCAACAGTGTTCAGGGAGCTCATTAAAAATGCCTGCAAGACGAGTTGGCAGAGTAGAAGAAAGGCAAGCATCTGTGGGATAATTGGCAAAAAAAAGCAACGAGCAATAATTACAATTTCATCAGATTAGAAAATTAAGTTTCCCCCAGTGGAAATGTACGAAATATTCTTAGCAAAGCATCCCGCCTTTCAGCTTGCCTCCGCACTTTTCTGCTACGTGTTTTTCTGTTTTTTTCTCGGCTTCTTGGATCAATAAATCGCGTCAATTAATTTCCTTAAATGTTGTTTTCATCATTTAAAAGTGCTTACATCCCCCTCCCCAGTCACTTCCAGGCATTTATGCGTGTTTCTGTTCGGCAGCATGTTTCTACTCGTACAACCTAAATGTTAACTTTTTTGCTGTGGCCAACACCAACCCAAACACAAACACAACACAACACACAAAGCTAAACCACCGCCATTACACTCTCTCACTAATACACGAACACTGCTCACACGTACAGAGAGCAGTGCGAGCGGTTTGCCGTTTCAATTAAAAACCAATTAAATATGTAAATCATTTTGTGTTTAACCGAACCTCATCGAAAAATTTGCATACACCAAAACAAATCCATGCCCCAGTACGACGAGGAAACTGGCACACCCGACTCCACCAAGGACTCTACGGAAATGCTGCGCGGGGTCACCTACCGACCGCCACCCTCGGCCACAGGTGGGGCCGGGGCCGGGGCCAGCTTTCGGTCCCCGTCGCAGCCGACGCCACAGCAGCAGCGCCAGAGGTCGACCAACTGTCTGGGCGGCTGCTCGGAGCGTAAGGGATCATCTGTAAGTAGCATTCGATTCGAGAGCACTTTCCATTTCACCTCTCCCCCAACTCAATTGAACTCTACTCGACTCTGACCCAGCTCAATGCTTGGTTTCTGTGTGGGTTAATGGTTGTGGCTTAGTGGGTTAGTGATTAATGGTTTCCCCTTTACACTGTTTAAGGGTTAAGGTAGGTCGTCTTGATTCGCCCTCTGGCTTTTGCAGCATGAAGTTTTTATTATCACCAGCATGTCTCACAACAACAACAACAACAACAACTAAAACAACTACCACTGATGGATCCGCGACGTTCTGGATCAAC
The DNA here is from genome assembly GCF_900245975.1 of Drosophila guanche. Classification (NCBI taxonomy): domain Eukaryota; kingdom Metazoa; phylum Arthropoda; class Insecta; order Diptera; family Drosophilidae; genus Drosophila; species Drosophila guanche. The sequence continues at coordinate 8,302,548 of NW_022995743.1, read as the reverse complement.
CAGAACTTTATTAAACGAACAAACATTCGCTTGGAGTAAAACGTTTTGGCTTCCTCTTTTAGTACTCCATCAATCTGGCGGACGAGGCCAAGGACAATCATGCACAGCAGATCGAGCGAGCGGAGATTGCCAATCTGGTGAGGAGTCGCATGGAGTCCCTGAACCTGCCCACCATCGACTACGATGATGTGAGCGAGAAGCGGAACCACTTGTCGTATGTGATAATCAATCCGAGCTGTGATCTCAAGCTGGAGGAGGGCGATCTCATGTGAGTTTCAGCAACTGTACAGCAGAGCCACCACTCATCCCTTTTCTTTTTACTTTTCTCTACAGCTACTTGGTGCGGCCGTCGCCGTTCTCGGCACAAAAGACCTTCGAACGGCACAATTCGCGTCGCAAGTCGAACATCTCGTTCTGCTCGAATATCAATCTGGGGGCCACTTGTGGTCCCCAAATGCAAAACATGTCCAACACCGCCGTCGGAGCTGGATCGCGTCGCGGCTCCGGCATCGCCGGTTTGAACCCCATGCAAATGCAGAGCGTTCAGACTTTGGCCGGGTATGGATCATCCTCGCAGCGCTGTACCCCACCGATGCAGCAAATTAAATCGAATTCTCTTTCTCTACCCGACAGTCCGACGGTGGTTGGCAATCAGCGTGGACGGAGTAACTCATTGCGGGTTGGCTATTATTCCTTTATCCAACACACACCCACCCACACACACCACCACCACCACCACCACCACTGCCCTTTCCCACTCTATCTCTATTTGTTTGTTGATTTTATTCACTTTCTTCACGTTGGTTTGTTCAATTTCCGTTGGGAATCACACAAAGGGAACCAGTTGGTTCGTAGCTCACTCTGCGGTCTCCAAGATCAAAGCGTATTATTGCTGTAAATCATCTCTAAAGATCGCTTTATATGGCTTACACACTTTGACCTTTGCCTGTGTGGACCGCAGCGGAGACGCTGTCCTGGGGGAATGTGAATTAGGGCTGCCCATGGGCCGGCAGCTCCAGTTCGCAGTCCGGCAGTACTCACACCTCGTTATCTTAGTTAAGTTCTTAACAAATTGGCTAAAACAAACTAGTAACTACACCAATGCTTGCACTTACACACAAAGCATCAAAATTCTCGTATGAAAGTTAAGCCGCAAAGCACTCGTCCGATCAGCAACAGCAACGCAGCATCAGACGCAGCAGCAGAAGCAGCAACCAAGAGCCAGCCAGAAGCAACAATCCACGCAGAGCACTACGCTGCCTTGACTCAGAATCTATGACTAAAATCAAATCAAAACCAGAGAGTCAAACGTAGAACGAGCAGCAGCAGTGCTGATTCTTGTGTATCCATATTTCCTCCATGGTTTGCCCATTTGTTTGCGTGACTTTGAGTAACTTTAAGTGCAATTTCAACTGAAAGTATAGCCAATTTGTGTATGTGTATTGTGTTGTAATTGAATATTGTTGGTATCACAAGCACCTGCGCTGGGTTTACTCCACACACTAATCCGGACCACTGTTGCGTGGATATTTCCCTGCTCCTTTGTACTTGCAGATCGACAACGATATACTGCTGCGGCGTTCCTCCTCGCTGAGGCAGGGACTGCCCAGTGTTGGCGTCAGTCATGGCCGGCGAAAGTCGTCGCTGGAGGAGATCGGCATCAGTCACTTCACGACCCTGATGCAGGCCACGAACCACAGCAATCCCATCAAGATCTCGCTCAATGGCAGCATTGGCATGGAGGTGAGTTACAGTCACACCAGAAAGTCCCTCCGATGACTAACGCCTGCGGCAGAACCAGATTTCCCTTCAGGTTACACCGCCAGAGGAACCCACGCCCATGCTGGGCGTGCCCTGCATGATGGGTGGCGGTGGAGGAGGCGGCGGCGGCATAAACCCATCCGGAGCTGGATCCTCAACTAGTGGCATGCTGGGTGCGGGCTCCTCGCTGGCCATCAACACGGCAGATCTGGGACCAGGTCCCAGCACCTCATCGGGCGCTGGTAGCTCGCTGCAGCCACAGGACTCGCTTGGCCCACAGTCGTCGCAGGTGTCGTCGCCTCAGCATTTGCAGGGAACGATCGTATGATACAACCTGATGTGGGGGCGCCGTCTCCGCTCCTCCATGTCAAAGAACAAATGGATATAGAACACGGCCCCCACACACAGACACAACCGTAGAGATAAGTTCTGAGAGCAAAAGTATTAGGAGACCAAAAACCAAAAAAAACCAAACCCGCCCAACGTCTGTGGTGTGCGTCCCAGTCCCAGTCCCCCAGTCCCCCAGTCCCAGTTCCTCCCTCGAAGGTTAAGCTATGGATATACATATGTATGATAGATTACGTAGAAGGAAGTCTCTAAGGAACATGCAGTATAAGTATAGGAGTAATTATTACGAGTATTTATGCTTTAAAAACAAACAAAGTTGAGGCAAAAATTGTGTTTTGGGAACAAGATATGTAGTTAAACTATTGGATAGCATACGAATGATGATGATCTAGCTAACTGTACTGTACATACAAAACTATACTATACATAATGTATGAGAGCATACGACCCGACCCTAATCCGTTTCCAGCATATCCGAGGAGCATAGCAAACTCTATGAAATTCTAAGTGTATATACCCTAGGTATAGACTAAACAATTCGGCACCAATTCGGTGCGGCTTAACTTCCTCCTCACACTATCTACTATATATACCACATATATGTAGATACTTATATGAAGGTGCTATCGATGTCATGTACTATACACACAAACACCAAACACCAACCACACTCACACATATAATTATTGTACCCAAGTTTTGTAAAACTCTTTGAATTGTTTTACACAACGGGAAGAAGAAAGTATATATATAAAAAACAGAAATGGAAAAGGTTTTCATAACGTAGTTTGAAACGGGCTTTGGTATACTCAAATGCTTTACAAAAAAAAAAAAAACCAACCAATTTGTATATATATACATAGAAACACTAGAGATATTAAGAACCAACCAAACAGCATTCAAGAGCAAAACTAAAACCACTATTAGAGCATTGGCAAAACGCAAAACGCAAAACGCAAAACGCAAAACAACAGAAGCTAGTACCTAGAGCTTAGAGTTATCTAGAATTAAGAGTAGTTACCGATAACCTATGTTACTCCGACCCATTGAGAGTGTCGGCAACTGTACCAAATTCCAATGAGCTATACACAAACACAAACACTACTATCGATAGATGTAGAGTCTAGACTTAGGAAACGCAACTGCAACTCTATTGAATTTTGAAGACACATCCCAAGTAGAACCGCTGTAGTGGTTGTGTAGCTGGAGAAAACCCAGGTGTACCTACACATACTATCACACACCCAAAAACACACTTGAAAATGTTAGTTAAAGCACAACAAAAAGCAGTTTTATAAGGAAATTTTACTCAACTCAAATGAGGAAGGATTGAAATGCATTCCAGTGTCTCAAACGCAAGCATAGTTTAAGCTACATATATCTATGCCCCTAATCTCACAACCAGATACTTATTTACATGCATAGATCTGTACAAACACTCATACATACATCATGTCCTTAGGTGATTGTGTGTAACTGTGTACCAACTAAGTAGCACAAACATAGATCGAACCGATGTCTCAATGTACAAACAAAAGATAGAATACTAAACCGCATCCTGGCATTGGCGGTATCATTAGAGTTAGAGAATATAAACTTGCTGTAATATTTATCGATGCTCTTTAAGGCATGCCGAACAGAATTCACAATAAACTCAAAATATAGTTGGAAACGCTGCTGTGGAGTGTGAACTCCAAAGAGGTTTAAGTATCCATCAGTTTAGTTAGGCAAAGTTGAGGATTTATTTTTATTTCTAGACCCACATGCGGGTGCTTACTTTTATTTTGTATTAAGTTTTCAGTGTTGATTTACATAAAATGGCACACAGGCATTCCTAGTTAGTACATTTAATTTAGTTAGCGTTTCTTAACTCTTTGTTTTGTTTGTATTTTCTTTGTGTTTGTGCTTCTCTGTATACGTATCGAAAAATAATTTGTCAATTTAGAGTTGACTCTTGACCTTGACTCAGTAGCCGGGATAGGGCGATGGCTGCTGACTGCAGCCGGTAGAGGCGCTGGTGCACTTGCAGCTCTTGCCCGAGGGAGCCTTGCGGTTCACCAGACAGAGTCGGGCGTCTGTGCAGCCTCCATTGTTGATCTGACAGGGGCTCTGGTACTGTGGACAGTTCTGCTCGACGACCGTCATGCCGTACATCTTGTGGCTGCCAAAGAATGGGGTCTGAATGGGCTTCTGGCGGGTTCCCAGGGCGTCAACGCTCTCCAGTTTTTTGCTGGAAAGTATATCAATCAATTGAAGGAAGAGCGATAAGGCTAAGTGCTGCTCACGTGGTCCAGTCGGTCCAGTAAAACTGATCGTGGGTAAAGGTGAGCCCGAATGGATAGGACAGCTCGTTGGAAATGGTGCGGGTCTGGCGGTTCTGTGGATGAATGCACTCCACCTTCTTGGTTCCCGCATCCGCGTAGCACAACTCGCCGCTGTTCTCCAGCACCACCAGAGAGTTGGGCAGGGTGACGGCGTCCTTGCCCAGCAGCAGTTCGCGTCCAGTGCCGTCCAAGTCGGAGAACTCAATCTTGGGCGAGGAGCGATCCCAGTCCGACCAGAAAAGCTTTCTGTGAATCGAGAAAAGAGTCACAAATGCTGAGCTTCGTGCATGTGTCGACTGTTCTTACTCTCTGTAGGGATCCACGGCAATGCCGCGAGGATTCACCAGCTGCTTGCTGATAACCACCGCACGCAGCGTGGGATCGTCCAGGCTGGCCACCTCAATTGTGTCCTTGACGGAGTCAGTCCAGTAGAGCCGACGGGAAATCACATCAATTGCAATGCCCTCGGGCGACTCAATGTCTAAGCGATACGGGGAAAGCAAACATTAGGCAGAGCTCCTTCTCCTCCAGAGACCTGGACCTAAGCCAGCTTACCCGTGGTAATGAAGGGACGGGCGTCGGTGCCATCGTACTTGGCACTCACAATCTTCTTGGCCGAGATGTCGCCCCAGTAGACGCGACCCTCCACGCAGTCCTTGTCCAGGCCGATGGCCATCGAGGCCACCGAAATGGGCAGAACATTGCGTCCGTTGAGCGGAACTCGGACAATGACCACGCCCTGGCTGACAATGAGAAAGTCCGAGTCATGCTGCTGCCGCTCGAAGCACACGGAGCCGTTTCCATAGAAACCTGCAAGGAGAAAGGTTAACTAAAAGTAAGTACGAGTAGGCTCTGCCAATTCCAGTTCATTCAGTCTCCATTCTCGACTCGGCATTCTCATATTTTTCTTTTGGCTAAACCCAACAAATTTCCAGTTTCATTTTCGAATCAACCCAAGAGCCCCAAACATGCGTATTGTTCAGAAAATGCTCACGAAGATGTCGCGCCTGTCGGGCAGCAACTCCTTGCGATGTGCAACGATGCGGCATCAGATCGTCGCCAGGCTGAAGCGCCGACCGACTGTGGCAGACCGTCGCTTTATGCAGAACATGAACGAAGAAGTGAAGAAGCCAGGATCGGCCCTGTTGTCGATGCGTGAGTTCTTCATGCATCCCCAGACATGGGACAGGAATAATGGCTACTTTAACGTGGTGCTGGCCCTGTCCATATTCGGCTTTTGCTTCTTCAACTCGTGCTGTCCCAGCGAGGAGAAGGTCGTCGCAACTGACAAGCTGCCAGTCCCGTCCAAGAAGTGAAGACTCACTCACCTTGATTGCACGCGCAGACCAGGCCGGAGTTGGTCGAGTGGCACTTGGCGTTCATGTCGCAGAGCGTGGGGTTGTTGAGGCAATTCTGCTCCTCGATACACACGTAGCCATCGCCATGGTAGCCGGCGATGCACTGGCACTCGTAATTGGCGGGATCCCTGAAAGCAGAGAATATAAATAAAATATTATAATGAACCTCCTCCATTCTCCTGCTGTGGCAGTGAACTTACTCTGTTGGCTCACAGGTGGCATGAATGCCGCAGGTATTCCTCACATTGCAGGGCGTGGGTTTGCTGAGGCAACCCACCAGAGCATCACCCTGATAGCCCTCGAGGCAGTCGCAGTACTGAACGCTCTGCACCGAGTCCCATTTGCAGATGGCATTGGAGCCGCAGAAGACGGTGCCGCAACGGCCGGCCGGCACGCACCTGTCGCTCACATCCCGCTCGTAGTCCTCCTGGCACTGGCACACACCGGAATCACAGAAGGCGTTCTCCCCGCAATGCTCCGCGGCCTCACACTCCGGTGCCAGCTGGCAGCGGTAACCATCGCCCTCGTAGCCGCGCTCGCACACGCACTCGGATTTGCCTTCTTGATCGTTGTAGGTGCACGTGGCATGAGCGTCGCAGATCTCGGGTTTCTACAAGCAGGTCAGGATATATACCAAAAACTGTTGGGTAGAGGTTCGTGTTGTGTCAGTACTTACAATCGCGCAGGAATCATCGATGGGCTCACAAGCATAGCCGTCGCCGCTGAAGCCCGCGTTGCAGGTGCAAATGTGACGCAGCTCGTGATCGTACCAGTCGCAAGTTGCATTAATATGGCAGTTGGCATCCACGTCGCAAGGAACTACAAGAGGTGAGTCAATAAGTGACCCAAAATCAAGTTGCTCCTGCACTCACCCAAGTCTCCATTCTTCTCCAAATCGGTATCCAGCGTGTAGCGACAAATGTGACCATCGTCGGTGATTTGGTAGCCCTCCGGGCAGCGACAGTTGCCGAGAAAGTCGCACGAGGGATCCACCTCCGCATCGAGCAGAATGGGAACGCAGCGTCCGCGCTCCCAGGCCTCGTCATGGCCGCACAGATTGGAGCACTGGTAACCATCGCCAGTGAAGCTTTCGCGGCATGTGCAGCGTCCCTCATAGCAGTCGGCATCGGGAGAGCAGCGCTGGAGGAACGAGATTCACAGAGATAAGATTTATGCAGAGAATGACTGAATGGCCTTGAAATGGTCCTTGCACTCACATAACACTCATCCGATTGTGCGTGGCCCTGTTCCTCCTCACTTGCATTGGGATAGGGATAGGGATACTGGTTGGCATCGGAATTGGCATCTGGATTTGCATTGCGATCAGACTCGTTCTCATTCTCAGTCTCATTCTCGGAGCTTGGTTCATCGACTGCCACCTGGTTGGCTGGAGTGGAGTACTCAATGTTGTCGGCGGTGTTGTCGCCAGCTCTGTCGCTCTCACTGCTGTTGGACAGGCATCTGTAGCCGTTACCCTGGAATCCCTCGGAGCAGAAGCAAGTGAATCCGCCCTCGTTGTTCTCGCAGAGAGCATTCTCATCGCACACATGGGTGCCCAGGGCGCACTCATCCACATCCACACAGACCTCGAGGCCGCGCTCGTCCAGCTGGGCGGCATAGCCGTGGCGACAGTCGCAGCGGTAGGTGTCCTCATACGGCACACAGACGGAGTTCTCCACGCACTGGCCAGTGCCGTCGGTGCAGGCATTGGACTCGGCATCCACACCGATCTTGCTCATGGCGCTGATGCGCAGCGCCTGGTCACGCTCCACAAAGTCCAGGGCGATCTTGGAGACCTTCTGCATGACGCTGGTGTCGGATGGATCGGCCTCGTCGTCGCGCAGGCAGCTCTGGTACAGAATGCGCTGGTCCACCTGGAAGCTGATCACACGCTGCTCCTCCACAAGCTCCAGCTGATGCGTCTGCACGGACTGCAGCTCCCCGGGCCGCACGAAGCGATACTCATCGATGTAGTCGGGCAGGTGGAGTGTGGCACCCGACTGAACGGTTGGCACCTCGCCGTAGATTTCGATTTTGACGGCCAGCTGGTCCCAGTAGTTGAGGCCCTGGAAGGTCTGATTCACGTGCAGCGTCTCCCCCGACTCGAACTGGATGCGCGAGATGTGCTCGTAGTCGCCGCCCGTCAGCTGGTAGCCATTCGAGGCTCCATTCACCGACTTGGCGAACAGCCAGGGCACGGTCGTGAGCAGCGGCAGGATCAGCCGGATCTGGGCACCCTGCTCCACGCTCAGTGGGTTGATGGTCGTGTAGGATCTGGCATCGGTGGTCACAACGTACGACTGCAGCTTGGCCTGCTCGTCCACCGGGCGGCCGTTCAGCTCACCCGCCAGCGTGCCCGTCACACGAATGGGCAGATCATTGGCCAGACAAGCCTTGCCGTTGCCGTAGAATCCCGGTTCGCAGACGCAGCAGTAGCCCTCGGCCTTGTCGTGACACTGCGCCTTGTCGTGGCACTGATGTCCATTCGCCTGGCAGCTTTGCGCCAGAGCTGGCGACTCTGTCCAAGTCTCTGCATTGTCGGGGATGCGCACGTTCTGCTGCGCCGCCACTGGAGCCACCTCGAACAGCCAGACACCGGACACACCCAGGTTCGTGCTCTCGCTAAGGAAACGGGCCTGAAAGAGGTACAAGAAATCAATTGGAGATCCCCCCATTGTGGTATCTCTCTCTCTCTCTGGCACTTACATTCGCCGATCCAGATCCATTCAAGCTGTAGTAACGTCCGTCCTCAGCCACGAAACCAGCCTGAGCGCGAATGTCGGGCAGGCCAAGGCCCAAGGACTCGCCCTGGAGCCAGTTGAGGCCGCCCTCTGGGTAGATGAACTGCACAAAGGTCTGCAGTTCGTTGGCAATCAGCGCCACTTGGAACGTGTTCACCTTGTCCGTTTTGGAGTCGAAGTAGCCGACGTTGTGCCAGGTGGCCACAACCACTTGTTGCGCCTCGAATGCGGCCTGTTCGCTGAAGGCGTAGCGCACCAGCTGCGAAGCTCTGTCCAGGGTGGCTGGATCCTTGGTCTGGAATAGCGAGATGGAGGTCTCATCCCCGCTGTTCGATGTATCCACGTTCGAGTAGAAGGCGGCTATCGAGGGATACTCCAGGGGGAAGGGCTGATTCAAGTACTCGGGGAATTCCACGTTGAACGTCAGGATGCCATTGGTATTGATCTGTGTGAAGGGAAAACGGAGACAAGCCCAAAGGGAAATTAGGAAGTGCGCCTCAGGGATCACAGTCAGTTCAAGTGGAAGTACTTGGCATTGCCATATGGCACTTCAAAGAGGCATTCTAGAACCCCTCCGTGAAGTGCTAACGGGCCACTTAACTCCAGAATGGGAGTTCTCATGGCGGGAAGCAAGCAGCAACAAACCATTAACAAGGCGGCAAATGATCATTTGAAGGGATGCGATAAGTGATCTCAGACGGGACTGGGACTGTCTAACTAATTGACTCCCACGCCAGAAGCAGCAACCACATCCGCAATCCTCTGGCTGCAATTAGTTCGATCTAGTTTCTCCCCCTACAGCCCCAACTCCAGCATATCCACAGCGATGCATTCCTTCTACATAAACAACAATTTTTGTGTGTTTGAGCAGAAAGAAATTTGAATTGGAATTGGAATTGGAATTGGAGCACAGGTGTTCGAAATGTGGCAGCACTGACCCAAGCATAAATCTGACTGCACCTCCAGGATAGCCGGCACCACGGGCGCACCTCAGCTCCGCGGGCCGTTGGCATGTTGCAATGTGTCTGCTGCACTGGCAAATGGTTGCCAAACCAAAGCATCTGCCGGGGTGCTAGGAATTTCTTGGCATCTTTTGGCAGGTGATTTGTGTGGCCTTGTTTGTTGTTTCTACGCAATTTGGTTAATGTTAAGAGTCTGTTTGTTAAGAGTTTTGTTTGTAGTTCCATTGGATTATCCACGGACAGACAGTTTGCACGGTATATTTAACCATTCTTCGGGCTGTTGAGGCTTTTGTGTGCAATGAAAGCAAATGCTTATCAGAAAGTATATATGCGAGTTCCCCCATGGGTATAGTACTTTTTGTGTGAACTCTCGAAAGTATCTAACCTCTCTCCCGGTTATTCACACGATAATTGACGATGACGGAATCTATTAATATAATTTTGGAATGGAGCAGCGCTTTGAAGCGGCTGTCGGGCACTTCTTTGCGAGACTACTCCCGCCCGGTTGGAATTCCAACTGAAATTTATGTTTAGTATCTGTGGCCTATGGCCATAATAAAACGCACCGATTCCGATTCTGTGCCGCGTGCTATTTTTCTACGTCAGACACATAAATTCAGTTAATTAACTAACAAATACAAAGCAACACAGACAAAGACAAAAGACAAATACGCTACAAAAATAGGCGACACTCTCGCACTCTCGACAGGCGCTGGCGGAGAACTCATAACTCTCGATGCCAAATGCTGAAACACTCAGAACCAAAATGCTCAGGCAACTTTGGCAGATGGCCAAGGCGGCACAGCGACATCACACATCACATCAGCTCACATCAATGGGTTCTCGTTTTGCCTAGGCTTTTGCCCGCCATCCATGGATATGGACCACCCTCAAGAGCGTGTAAATTGTACATGTGCTCAAAGACTGCGGCTACCTAGAGCTAGAGCATCGAAATATATGTTGATTTTGACACTCGTGGCTGCTGCTGCTGCTGCTGCTGCTGCTGCTGCTGTGTGTGGTGTGGAAATCGGTGTCCGTCCTGTCATGTTTTGCCGAAAATTAATGTCGTCTATAAATAAAATACTCGGAACACAACAAACACATGCTCCGTCAGCCGAAATAGAATGTCTTCCACACCGACTTTAAGCTGGAAACTATTGAACTGTTGTGTACGACTGAGAGTATGTGCATAATGATTGAGCGAACGAACACGTTTATCAGCGATCGGGGTGGGGAATGCCTTATCGTCTGCTGCAAAAATTCATTCAGTGCAGTGCACAATTTTCAAGCTACTTTGTAGCGTGTAGCCTGAATAACTGAAACTGGAAATGGCTCCCCACTGAACAAACTTTTACTCACATAGAGCTGCTCGTACTGCTCGCCATAGAAGCTGATTGGCTGCTCCAATTGCAGGACGGTGCGTTCGCTGTCGCCCTTGGGCAGGAACTGGATGCTGCCCGATGCGGATCCATCGTCGACGAACTCGTACAGCTCATTGGAGCGCAGGCTGTCCAGATAGTGCTCGAACTGTCCGCTGACCAGGATGGGGCTGCAGCACACCACCGCCAGCAGCAGCAGCAGCCAGGAACACAGTTTGTTGCTTAAGTACATCATTTGGGATTATTTGTATGTGTTTTTTTGTGGATTAAGTACGCGTTTCTCGATTTTGATATTTCAAAATTTCGCCAAAGGCATTTTCACGCGAACACACGGAACACAGCACACACCGAACCGAGATGGTACGAGACGAATACTTGAAACACTTTTGCTTTCCGCCCCAAGTTTGATCCAAAAATATAGAGAATTTATAAATAAAGTGCCACTGGCCGCACCGCACTATCTGCGCATAGCAATTTCTATATGCACGGGCTATGGTTTATGGTCTTTGGTCTCTGTCTGTCTGAATTTTTGGAACTGGTCGCTCCAAGTGGCGACTGTCTCCTGCGATTCCTTCTGCTTCTTTCTTGCCTTCTTGTGGCTTTCGGTTCCTCTACACGCGAGACCGAACGAACCGCACGCTTTGACAACAGAATTTCGATTGACTCGCCGCTGCCGCCCTGTGGATTCTTCGGGTCGGGTCGGTGCTCGTCTAACCGTTACATGCGCCACGCCACGGCACGGCACTCCCTGTGCTGTTTTGCTGTCTGGCTGTATGCGTGCGTTTCCCTGTGTGTGGAGTGGATGCCACATAGCGTGAACGTTGCAGGCTGCCTGGAGTCTGCTCCAATTGCCTTGGGGCCGTATGCTTCGGGCTAGCTGTTGCAGTTCGAATAAAATCCACAAATGCCAGAAGATGATTACAATGATTTGATTACGCTGCATTACAAACAGAAAAAGAAACATTCGCATTCGCAATTGAATTATTTATTATTTATATTGGAAGATCATTTTGGAAATAAGGTTTATTTTTTGTGATTTTAGCGCCAGCTCGCCGGGCCATTCGTCTGGATGTTTAGAGCTGTAATGGATGCCCTCCGCCGACTGTCTCTGCACTTGCAACTGATGCCAGGCAGTGATCAGGGATTCCTTTTTGCCGCAGCATCTGTGTATACTGTCAAGCGATTCACTGAGAAGGTAAGGTGTATTACATTGACTCTGCCAGCTGCTCTCTGCTTACCTATGTACATATGTTCGTGATTGTATTTTCAGAGAATCAAAACGCTCTTCGACGTCATGGAGTTGGAGGACGAAGATACACAAAGAGCCGATTTAGCACTATTTTACGATATCGGTATCGTATACCCAAATTGAGCTCAACTATGTGGTCGTCCAGCTGGAGAGCGGAATGCCCTGTGATTGCAGCCTTCTCCCGCAGAGGATCAAGGAAGGCTGGCTGGCTACGAAGTGGCTGGATTCCACTCTGAGAGTTAGACATAATTATTAACATAAGCATACAAAACGTACACAAATGTACATGCACACATATGTAAATGGCCATTCTGTAAACATATTTAATCCGCAATAAAAAGCGTTGCATACTTCTGGGGTGATGTGCTCGCATTTTAGCCAAATTTATGAAGTATCTTTTGGGGGTTGATTTGGTTCGAAACCTAGCTATGTCATTTTAGTTCCAGAAGTGGCCGTTGTTGTAGTGGGGGCGCTACTGTGAACACGACGTGGTTGTTGTACAACAAACATTTTCTTGTTGTACAACAACAACAAAAACAACTTTTTTTGTACAACAACAACAACCACATAAGGGACAACAACAACAGGATATTTGTTTTGTTGTTTTCTCCTTCGTTTGTGGGCTGATCAGGACATGCGACGCCTCCTCGTGATCGGGACAATGTCGCGGATCCTTTGCAATCACTTCGGGTTCAAGGACATGAAGGATAATGCCTTTTTACCGTTGTATTTAAATGGAACCCTTGCAACGCTATAGCTCGGCTGTTTCCTGTCGTATCAGGACATGCGACGCCTCCTCGTAAACGGGACAATGTCCCGGATCCTTTGCAATCACTTCGGGTGCAAGGACTTTGAGGATAACGCCATTGTCCGTTATTTGTAAGTGGAATCCTTACAACGCCATAACTCGGCTGTTTTCTGTCGTATCAAGACATGCCACGCCTCCTCGTAATCGGGAGCATCTCCTGTACCGTTTTCATCCGTCAAGGACCTCAAGGACTGCAGGATATGGCTGTTTGGCGCTATTTTGTAATACGAGTTTAGCCGCCTGAACGTATGCTATATTTTTCTCAATCAAAGCAGCCCCGAAAAGATACTTCATAAATTTGAAATAAATATAATCATAGCTCCCCGAAAGTATGCTATGTTTTTATTTGTAACAAATATTGTATGTTTACAGAATGGTAAATAAGGTACGTCTGTGTATGCTAATGTTAACCTGCGCCTTATTCCGATTCAGTTTCACCATCATAATTCAGCCACTTCGATGGGGAATCGGCACTACTGATTGCAGCAAAAGTAGGAGCCGCCAGCATTCCTCGATCTTCTGTGGGAAGGAGGACATCCGTACATCGGAGAGCTGCGATCCTCAACCTCCATCTTTATGATGTGGCAAAGCGCTTCGATTCCCTGAAAGATATACAAAATAGTAATATATATTAGTGATAAGAGAGCAACAATGTATTAAATACTTTTTACCCATTAAATGATGGTTGTTGGTCTTATTTGGCTGATCTGTGGATGGGGTTGCGCCTAGCCAGTTACGGCGTTCCAATTCCTACTAAATGAACTTCAGGCGGCACGTGCCGCTTGATTGCTCTTGCCCCCCAAATTCTCATCTCCATTCGAACGAAAGACATAGAATCCACACCCAATGCTTACCCCAATCCACAGCTCTGTTGTGCGAGTCAAAAATAAACATACGGGGACTTCTGAGCCAGAGGCAGCGACGCAACGTCTGCGCCTTGACTGATGACGATCGTCTGTTGCCCCGAGGAGCTGAATCTCGAACTGGAACTGGAACTGGGGCTGGGGCTGGAGTGCAGGGAGCGGCAGTTTGACTATTTATGATGCATTTCTCGGTTAATTAGTTGCAGCTGAACGCAGACAGAATGGCCACGGGATGTACGGGGGATGGGATGGCATGGAATGAGGCAATACTTCCGCATGCATTTGTAAGGCATCAGCGCCATCGTCATTGCCGTGGGCATGTCCAACAAGAAGAAAGTGCGTGTTTCGGCGCTCTCCATCATATTTTTTGCTATATTTGGAAGCGTTGAACATTATGCCCCGCTTGATCGGTGATGGATGCCCTCGCCTTTTCATTTATCATTTATCTTCGAGTGCTGCCGCAGGGGCTAATGGAAGTGAAATGCGTTCCAGGAACTGGAGCGGAACGGCGACACAGCCACTGGCACTGCACCCGTGATGCACTCTCCATACATCAAACATATGACCAAATGATGCAGCACTTTTGCTTGGAGTAATTAAACACGTAAATTAAGCCACAAATTAAAAACCATCAAATGTTACGCCAAATTAGCCCGATGCCTTCCTTCCATTCTGAACCATAAAAGCCACCCCCCGTCCGACTCATTGCCACACAAAGCGAATCGGAACATGAGACTGCAGCGGGTGGACGTCCGCGCACTGTGGCTGCTTCTCTTTTGCGGTTGGGCTATGGCCAAGTCTGTCCCAGATCTGGACGAGGGTTGCGAACTCAACTCCGATACAATGGTGAATAAACTTTAAGATGACACGTGGGAAGGGGACTTGCAAGTGGATAAAGCCATTCTTCCTCACTTACCCTTGCAGCACGACTTTTGCTGTGATCTGCACGACGAGAGTCCCCACTTCAGCGACTGCCAGATGGAGTGGCACGAGAAGATTCACTACACAACAGAGCAGGAGGAGCAGACCTACATGTTTGTGAGTACAGCCAGCCGATCAATTTGACCTCAGCACCTCTCTGACCTCTCTTCGGGCAGTGCACCGCCGAGTGCACTTTCAATGGCACCGATCGATTCTTGGGCAGCAATCGACAGTCGCTGGATCTCGCAGCGGTGCGGGAGCATTTGGAGAGCGAACTGGCAAACGATGCGGACGAGGAACTGATGTATCGAACCTATATCCAGTGCGATAAGCACGGTGGGTTGCCAATGGCTACAGCTGGTCTGATTCGCTGATCGATTTCCCTTGCAGCTCTCTCGCTGCTGCCCCACAAGGGCGTCAAGTCGCTGGCCAAGCGCATGGCTCGCTTTGGTTGCCATCCCTATGCTGGGCTTGTCATGGAGTGCGTGGCCAACGAGATGATCCTCAACTGCCCGGCCAAGCGCTTCCATCAGACGCCGCAGTGCGTGGAGACCCGCAACCAGCTGCGCCAATGCCAGCAGCTGGTACCTCAAGTACAGATCCTAAAGTGATCCGGAATGAAATAAACAGAGGAACATTGCAAGATGTACGTGTTCAGCTTACAACATTTATTTCCTACTCGTCAACCTATGTTCGACTTCCTTCAGTGCTAGCACGACTTGACCAGGTCCCCATCTAGTCGCAGCGTCGCACACAGCTTCAGTTGCTTGTCGAATCTTTTGTTGAACTTCTTTGCCTGTTTGTCGCTCAGCTCGTCCACAGCCACGTGCTTGGAGTACTTTTTCAGCAGCTTCTTTTTCAGCTTCTCCAGAAAGATGCCGTCGGCCTGCTTGGACACAATCTTGGCCAGCTGAGTGGGCCAATCAAAGTCGCTGCTACTGCCTTCGGATGCCTCGGGAGCGGCTTCCTCTTCTGGTTCGACTGCCACCTTTGACTTCTTCTTGGGAGGCGCCTCTGCCTCCGCCTCAGCCTCCGACTCCACCTCAGTCGTGCCGTTCTTCTTCTCGGCCTTGCCATTCTGAGACGCCTCCTTGGCTGCCTTGGCCCTGGCCAGTTCCTCCTGCTTGGCCTCCTTCATCTTGTTGAGCTCCTTCTCAAGTATGTCCCACACCTGGGTGGCCTGCTGTCGGGGCATGCGCATGCAGTTGCCCACAAAGTTCTCGAACTTTGCCTTCTTTCGGGGCACATTGTCGACGCTCTGCAGCCGCTGGAAGGCGGTGCGCAGCGCTGGCGTCAGGTTGTACTCGCTGCTGTCGAGAATGGCGCGTATGATGTCCATCCAGCTCTCCTGTTTCTGGGCATTCTTGTTGCGCGACTCCTTGGCCACAAAACTCTGATTTTGGTTGGCGTACTTCTGGGCCTCTGAGATGCATTTCGTGTGGGCAACGTACTCCTCGCCGTAAAAGTCTTTGAGGCAGTCCATGCAGGAAACGTTCTTGTCTTTGCCGCGACAACGCGTCTGGTAGTGCTTCTCCACCGACGGCTTCTTCACGGACTCGCCGCATATGTTGCACGTGAAGAATACCATTTCCAGGAGGGTTTTCCTTGTTAATTTTTTGAGGAAATACGAATAAATTTAGCGCCGGCACAAGCCAAACAAACGCACGTGGAGAAGAGTGTGACCGCTGTTCAGTTTACCAGTAACACCGCGGAGTTATCGATCAAGTATACCGACAGACCCTCGGAAATATACCGAAATATGCATCATTTCCAGGGCTGCAACGTGTGCGCCAAGTTTGAAATCATGTAGAATTGTCATCGAAGTACTGTCACTTTAAGTACTGCACAAATTGTACGTTCACTCTTCTTCCGCCAGATGCCGCTGTGTCGAAAGCATTTCTGTGTAGTTGCCGTATTGCAAGATGAATTCAAATTTACTGGATTTTGTTTTTATTGTTGAGAATCATTTCTTATATAGAATGCAACTACTCATATGCACATGTAACAAAAAAAAAATTATTTTCATTGAAAATGCAGTTTTGTCAAACATTCTCGGTCCGTTAAACATGCAAACAATAATTCGACATTGGACAACAGCTGTTCATCGAGTAACAACACGCGACGACCGGCCACACCGTCAGAGTTCCGCGGGGCAAACGAAATACGAATGATTTTGTTGAAATTAGCGAGGACCCCGCTTTATGGAACACTACGAAAACTGAAGATGAGCAGCTCTGTGGCTGCCATTGCCTCGGCCACGGATCCGTTGACGGGGCCCAAGTACGAGCGAGAGCCAAATGTGCTGCGCAAGAAGCTGGCTTCGGTGGTGCCCGGCACGGTGAGCCTCCAGGTGCTCGGAGCTGGAGCCAATGGCTCCCCCAGTGCCGTCTATCTGTTCACGGACCAGTCCCGTTACCTGTTCAACTGCGGCGAAGGCACCCAGCGGCTGGCACACGAGTACAAGACGCGTCTGTCGCGCCTGGAGCAAATCTTCGTGACGCGCAACACGTGGGCGGCTGTGGGCGGACTGCCTGGCCTGGCGCTGACTATTCAGGATGCTGGCGTGCGCAGCGTGGGCCTGCACGGGCCGTCGCATCTCGCCACCATGCTGCAGTCTATGCGGCGCTTCGTTGTGCTGAAGAATCTGCAAATGCAAACGGTTGACTGCACCGCCGGCGGCTGCTTTGAGGACTCCATTCTGAAGGTGACTTCGCTGCCGCTGGAGAGCGTGGAGGATCCGGAGAAGGTGGTGATCAACTACATCTGCCAACTGAAGCCCCGTCCGGGTGCCCTCAACTTGGTCAAGTGTGTGGAGAAGGGCGTGCCGCCGGGTCCGCTTCTGGGGCAGCTAAAGAACGGCCACGACATCACGCTGCCCGATGGCAAGACGGTTCGCTCCGTGGATGTCACGGAGCCCGGCGAAACGGCGCTCTCCTTTGTGTTCCTAGATGTGCCCAGTGAGCACTACCTTGGCGGACTGCTTACCCATGCCAAGACCATCAAAGATCTGGGCGAACAGCAGCTCACGGAGGTGGCATTGGTGGTGCACTTTACTCCGCATGAAATCACCTGCTGTCCGGGCTATCAGAGCTTTTTGCGGAGCAATTTCTCGCCTGGCACGCAGCACATTTACCTGAATTCCCCACACAACCAATTCTCGGGTTACGCGGCTGCCCACCGCATTCAGCATCAGCTGCACCAGCTGGCGCCTCAGATATTTCCACTCCTCAGGGAACAGCTGCCCTGCCAGAGTCAGAACCTTAGCCATAACCTGAAGAAAACCAAGCTGGATGAGGCAGACCCCGATGCAGAGGCGGATGCAGGCACGGAAACGGAACAGGGCGTGGTGTCCATGACGAGCTTCCATCTGCGTCCCAAGAAAGGTGAGTACCACTGCAGATATCCATTCTGATCCACTGATCCACTGATCTCACTTGCATTTCGCATAGGTCTCGACCAAACCCTGGCAGCCAAGCTTACGCCAGAGGAGTATGTCAAGGAGACGCATGCCGTGCCCGGCTTCACGGAGCTGCTGGCCAAGCTGAAGGCCCAGACTGACTTCCCAGCGGTATCGCCAGCCAGCAGCTACCCAAGAATCATCTTCCTGGGCACGGGCTCCTGCATTCCCAACAAGACGCGCAACGTCAGCTCCATTCTGATCCAGACTGCGGCAGAGGCGTTCATGCTGCTCGACTGCGGAGAGGGAACGTACGGACAGATTGTTCGGCTCTATGGCAGCACAAAAGCCGCAGAGGTGCTGCGGCAGCTGCAGGCTGTGTACGTGTCTCACCTGCACGCGGATCATCACATTGGACTGATTGGGTTGCTGAGGGAGCGCAGGCAGCTGTCCCCGATGGCTCCGCCGCTTCTCCTGTTAGCTCCACGGCAGATCGAGCCATGGCTGCAGTTCTACCATCGCCAGATCGAGGAGATTGAGGATGCGTACACTTTGATGGGCAACGGAGAGCTCTTGGCCAGCCCCCTGACAGGAGAGGCAGTGGAACCGTTGGGCATAACTGCGATTGCCACCTGTCTGGTCAGGCACTGCACCAATTCCTTTGGCGTGAGCCTCACCCTGAAGGCAAAACACGAGGGAGAGCCCATCAAGATCACTTACAGCGGCGACACCATGCCTTGCCTGGACCTCATCGAGCTGGGACGCAACTCCACAGTTCTCATTCACGAGGCCACCATGGAGGACGATCTGGAGGAGGAGGCGCGCATCAAGACGCACAGCACCATCTCCCAGGCCATCCAGCAGGGACGCAACATGGGAGCCAAGCACACAATTCTCACCCATTTCTCGCAGCGTTACGCCAAGTGCCCGCGCCTGCCCAGTGTGGAGGATATGCAACAGGTGGCCATCGCCTTCGATAACATGCAGGTGACTGTGGAGGATCTGCAGGACTATCACAAGCTCTATCCCGCGCTACTGGCCATGTATGCGGAATATACCGAGGAGCTGGAACAGCGGGCGGTCAAGCGAGAGCTGAAGCAGGAGCGAAAGCGAAAGTTGGCCCAAACGTGACGTGGCCAGCAGCCAGAAGGATGCATGTAGTTACCGGTCTACAGTTTAACTTATGTTAAGAAAGGAATGTCAGTCAAATCCCAAATGAAGAATATATAATTTGTATACACTCAGAAACTGTTTTGGATATTTGTACCTAGTGTAGAGAAGTTACACAAATTAGTTAAAGTTGCTAAAAACAGGCGAAGATAACATTAACTTAGCTGCTTGACTGATTCTATAGTTTGTTTGCGTCGTAAAAGATATAATTATCTGGAACCCCATCCGCAGGCATCCCTCTTGCTTTTCACTTAATTCTATTCCATCAATTGAGACATTTACTTTATCACAAACAAAATATTAAATTCTCGTATAACTCTTTCGTTTTTTTGTTTATTTATTTATGTACTAAATACGCTTGCAACAGTGTCTGTGTAATAAACGCTCGTTTTGTAATGATTAAACTAAATGATTAAATCTGTTGAATCGGCTTGAGAATATTTTGGTTTGCTACTTGACTCACTTTTGACTCCGACTCAACAGAGGCACTTGGTTCATAGCATATTGCAGCTTTGTGTTTGTTTCATTTTCCATCCTTCATTTAATTAATTTAGTTTAACTTCATTTTTAGTCATTAAACTTTCAACTTTAAGGCACTTGTTTTTTTTTTGTAGTTCAACGGTTCTCCATCATTGTGTTCTGGTTTTCTTTTTTGGAAATTATCTGTGACTAGTTAAAATTAGTAGGTAAACGACAAGGGTACATATGCATGTATGATCTTAATTTAGTTCTCTTTGATATTGGGATTTGTTGGGAGAGAGTGGGGGTGCTGGTGGCGTTGGTGTGCTGTCAGGGTTCTCTAGTTAATATTGTGTGTGGTGTGGTGTGGTGTGGTGTGTTGTGTTCGAGTATAAATAAACATAATTCCAACATTGATAAAATTAATGCTCTGTTTAAAAATAAATAAATAGTTTTACGTTACGGCAAACGCAAAGCAAGCAGGAGAACAGTATTAGGGAAATAAGAAGAATTCAACAACAACATAAAGTAATTCAGTTAAATCAAATCATAATTAATCTTAGAACTTCCTCCGTGTGTCCAGCTGCCCTGCCCTGCCCTGGCCTGGCCTGGCCTGGCTTCGGTTATTCCACATTACTCCCTCGGTATTAGACTACAAATTCATTAAGATTAGAGGTGAACGATTTTTTTTTGTTTGGGTATTTTGGTACTCGTATTCGGGTGTCCCACACCCGTCTCGATGGCTCCGCCTTAGGCGCGTTCCACATAGTTGCCGGGGAATGTGCCAAAGCAGCCGGTGCGCTGCGAGGTGCCCACGAACCATCCGTCGTCGCACTTCTCCAGCACATGCACCAGATCCCCCTCCAGCAGCTCCAGCTCATCGGAGTTCTGCGGCCGGTACTTGTACAGCGCGCGATAACTAAAAGGCAAAGGAATAGCTTGGATTAGTTGAGCTCCGGGAAGAGGTTAGGCGCAAGTTGCACTCACGCCAGTGGCTCCGAGCTGGTGTCCACGTGGAGTGCGTCCGTCTTGTGCAGCGTTCGTGTCTCCTTCAGGATGCCGTTCACGGGCTGAGCTCCATTCTGGGTCAGCGTGTTGAACTCATTGTTGATGTTTGTGCGCAGCACATCCAGATTGGGCCGCAGATTCGTGGTGC
Source organism: Drosophila guanche (assembly GCF_900245975.1). NCBI lineage: Eukaryota > Metazoa > Arthropoda > Insecta > Diptera > Drosophilidae > Drosophila > Drosophila guanche. The sequence continues at coordinate 8,281,652 of NW_022995743.1, read as the reverse complement.
TCTGGCTGCTGATCACGGTCGTCGTTCTGGCCGCAATATCCTCGGCTCCAATGTCAGTGAGCACCTGCGTGTGAGTAAGTGGTATCAAATCTTGGGTCATTCACGTTAAAGAGGTGCAAGAGATAACCTACCTCCACATAGGACACTGGGAATATGCCCTTCCTGTTGGCAATCTTGCCCTCGAACCAGTTGCCATCCACGCGACGCGTCAACGTGACCAGCTCTCCCTTGTTGAGGGACAGCTCGACGCCCGACTGGGCCTGGAAGTTGTATTTGGCACGAGCCTGGCCCTCCGATGGCCGCTTGGACGGAGTGCGTGCCCCATCGCGGCTCACAATCTGTGCAACGGCAAAGAGAACAGACTTAGACACATGCAATCAACTGTACGGGGAGAGACACGACACTCACCTCCACATAGCTCGCTGGGAGCAGTCCGATCATCGCATTGTGTTCGCCCTCATACCAGTTGGGATCGATCTGCCGCCTTATGTAGATGGTGTCGCCCTTGCGGAAAGAGAGCTCTCTGCAAGGACAATCCATTAGAAACTGCAAACATTCGAGTGCAAGTGGAGAACTTACTTGGAGCTCTGTCCCTGGAAGTTGTAGAGGGCACGGGCAACTGTTTTGGGACCCACCAGCGACTTGAGCGTCACGTCGGTGGGGAAGTCATCGTAGCGATTGAGGGCGATCGGTGACTTCTGCGAGGGCGTAAAGTTGTCCGTGTGGCGTCGAGAGTTCATGTCCTGCAGCTCCTGTAGATACTTGCGGCGTCGCTCCTCGTGGTAGAGCTTCTGCATATGCTCCGCTTGGCGTGTGGCTAGTTCCTCCTCCGGTATGTACTGCTTCTGCTCATGCCTTATCGGTGTCTTGAAGTGAATGTTGACGTCTGTGTCATAATAACGATTGGGAGATTCTGTTGAGATGCGAGATGCGGCAAAAGGTATTCAGGCTCTGGCTGAAGCTTTTAAGCTGAGACTGACATTAACCCAAAGGGCGTTGGTCCCCATCATGGTAGAGGCTAGATTTTCGTATGGATTTCTTTGCTGATTATCCCCCAACTGCAGACATTTTTAAAGCTAGAATATCGAAGCTAAGGTCGCCAAGCTGTTGACATTTTTGACTCATGAGAATGTACCAGAGTACCAGATATATCCCTCCCTCCTCTAGCCCCCTACTCCAGCTTGTTTATTTTAAAAATAGCAAACTGAATCGTAAGACGATCTCACCGCAAATCGTTGTCATGGCTGTCAGTTGTCGTTGCTGCTGCTGCTGCTGCTGCTGCTTCTGCTACTGTTACGAAACGCCTGGCTTATCTGAGTCGCGGCGAGGTTTGTATCTGTCTGCCGATTGGTAAGCAAATAAACAGCTACCCCACCCTATGCCCCCACCCACCCCCGTCATTACTAGCTAAGCAGCTGACAGAGAGAGAGAGAGATAACCCGTCCCCCTACCCACAATAATGGGTGGAGTGGATGGGAGACGTGACGTGTCGCAAGCTCAAATTGATTTAAGCTTCTTCTCTTGATTCTCCGCTCAGCAATGAGCTGCAATTGAAGTTAATGCTCGTTAGCAAAATAATGATAATCAGTTAATTGGATACGAAGTGGAGCGGGAAGGGGAAGCCAGCCCCGCTCTATGCGCCCATATTAACCAGAAACGTTTTAGAGCTGTGCTAAGCCACTTAGCCTTGCGATAAGAATCATCAAGAGATTCACATTTGCATATGAATTGCCCATACATTAGCCTATGTAAAGTACATATAAAAATGTGTACATATGTATGTATAGCATGTAAGTGGAAAAATTCGCATCAGATCCATTCGATTCAATTGATGCATTAATGGAACTGCGCTGCATATTGATAAAGATGGAATACTACGCATCCATTTATTGACCCGATTCAAGGAAATCCCTTGACGGTGGGAAACCTTGCGCCAAGAGGTGCGGTCTTGGGGCTGTGCAAATGTTTGTGCTACAAATACCCCCGTACGCGTAGCCAGCAATTAGGAACAGCTTTGGGCTTTGTGTACGAGCGTATGTTGTGTATGTAGTACGAAGTGACTTCAAAAGAGATTTAATTGACACTTGAGAGATTTTCACTTTCACTGATTTGTTATGGCGCATTTTTGCCAGCGTTCGAAAGTGTTCGAAAGCGTTGCCTATTTTCATCTTTCACTGAAAGTCCACACACACACAAACACACCCAAGTAAGAGGGAATTTTCAAGGCTTTTCCTTCCTTTCACGCTCAATTAACTTTTTAAATGGGTTTTTGTTGTTTTTCCCGTCTTCGTATTTGTCTATTTGCCGCTTATTAGTCACAATAATCAATGAGAATCAGAACCAGTCCGCCGGATCGAAGGCCTGCCAGACTGAGGCAATTGTCTGATAAACCAGAGAAGAACGAATAGCAACAAAACACGAGATTCACGCTCCACCAGATCCCCCCACCCCCGTCTCTACAGCAAGACAGTGAGCACTCGAGGGGCGGGGGAAAACTTCGTACCTACCCAAAGATCCCCAACTATACCGTAGCACGCGTTGTGCTCAACTGAAACCGAAAACGGAACCGAAACAGAAACCCAAACTGAATGGGGCGGGAGAGCGAGCTCCGGCGCCGACGTCAAAGACTTTCGTCTCTGGGAGAGTGAGAGTAACGTGGGGCGACAGAAATCAACGGTCGCGTACTACAAGTTCCGTTGTGCGCTGTGTGACGGCGCCGCCGACCAAAAGTCACGTTTAATTGATGTTGTTGTTGTTGTTGCTTTTGTGGGGTGTGTGAATCTTCGCGAACACTGGGACCAGTCTGAGCCCGCATGGGTGGGGTCTTTGTTTGCTAAACATGAAATTAAGACTAGTTTTTGTCAGTGTAAAATGATTGCACATCAAATTACTAAATTTATATTTCTGCTTATCGCTAAATTCATTTTATGCGTTTCACATGCATCCCACTGTGCACGTGTTTGATCTTGAAGCAAAGCTCTTTGCTCGAAGCTTTTTATCGCAGAGTTCGGAACGAACGTGAGAGCGCGCGAGTGCCAAAAGCGCTCTCTCTCTCTCTATATATCTGTGGCTCTCACAATCTCACTTGCAGTACTTGCAGTGATAACGGGTTTTTTGGTTTTTGCAAAAGAAAAACCGTGAGAAAGTGCAAAACAGGAAGGTCGCTTGCCCGCTTAATCAAATGAGAAAGTGCCAAAAGAGAGATGGGGGCCGATTGATCACTTTTCCTTCTTCTCTTTCACATTTTTTGGTATCTAATATCAGATCAATACTAACTGCTTTGCCACTGCTGCTGCTGCTCCTGTTGTTGTTGCTGCTGCTGATGCTGCTGCTGCCACACGAGCAGAGGAATAGAAGCTCCGATTGCATGTCTATTGGCCAAGTACGCACGTCGCTGGTCCGGCAGTGGTGTGTGCGGCAGACCCACCATGTGATAGGACACCTCTCCCCCTCCCACTCCCGTGCCACCATTGGACGGCTGATGTGGATGGGGTGGCACCATGGGCGCAGGGCCGGAGTAGTCATAGCCTCGACGATGTATCCAAAGAATTTTCCCGCAATTGGCAATGTCGCAGCTGCTGCCCGTCGCCGGATGCACAACTTTGTTGCTGCTGTTGTTGTTGTTGTATGAGCTGCTGTCTGCCCCACTGCTGTGTGGCCGCTGCCAGGGATTTTGATTGGCTTCGGAACTGCGCCACCAGCTCTGCTGAGGGGGCTGCTCCGGCTGGGACAGCCTGTCATCTGTCAGCTCTAAATCATTGCAGCTGCGATGCAGCTTCTGGCTGGGATGCGCCTGCCGCCAGTGGACACTCTGAGTGGGACGGCTCCTCCTCACGTGGCCATAGCCGCTTCCGTTAACGTTGCTGTTGCTGTTGCTGTTGCTATTGCCGTTGCCATGTAGGCTCTGGCCATGCTGGCTGGAGTAGGTGCTGCTGCGACGCGGTGCCAAGGTTTGATGTATCATTGTGGGGTACAGGACTCATCCGACAGTTGCATAATTCGGACCCGAGGACTCATCGATATGCTGAGCTGAGCTGTGCGCGACTCTCACGTTTTGGCACGGAAAATTGAAACTAACTAGCGGCCGCGACAGGTATTCCACATCCACTGGCTGGCACACGCGGGGTTTGTTTTGTTGACGGCACTGTCTTGGCCATGGCAACGTGGGTCGTCGGGCAACGGCAGCGTGCGCAGGGTGGTTGGTGTCTATGGCCTTCCCTGTCCACTTGTTCACACAATGGGGTGGTGCTTCAGGTGGCTTTTGTGCCGAGTGTGCCGCGTGCTTGATAAGCAGGTCAGCGTCGCTTTCCATTGGACATATCGATTAATTTGGCCCAACCAACTAATGTCCGGCGCGCCTTCGAAGCGAAATTGCACCAATTGCGGAAATTCGTTTTCCGTTTGCCCGCTGTTGCGGTAGTAAAAGCAAAGCTTTTAGCAAAGGTCAGCGACAACGACAGCAGCAGCAGAGGGCGTAGCTGGTGACCTAACAGGAATTTAATTGTGCAGCAAATGGAACTCCTGCGGGTTCCACTTTAAGTGAATTTCCGGTCTTTAAACCAGTTACGTGATGGCTTGGTGTCGTTGATGATACGACGTGAACGATCTCTGGGTATACTTTTTAGCCTAAGCGAAAAGTCTTCTGTCCTAATAATAATGCAAGGCATTTTGTGGTAATTGAAAGGGTGGAAAGGGTGAAGAATACGCAGCACCTTCAAGTTTTTAAAGCAAGTGTCTCACAAATTGTGTAACATTATTTTGTACACCTCAAACAACATTGATTTTAGAGCGTTTCGGCCCTTCTGCATGGGCGGGGCGGGTCTTGGGTCTTGCCAACAACTTCATCACTCACCTGAGCCATCGATAGTGTCGGTGTTGTACTGTAGGTCGTAGGAGGAGCTGTAGAGGCCCTTGATTGGCGGCTGTGGGGGTATGGGGGGCGCGTTCGAGTCGGGATCTGCGCCAACGATTACAGATAACAGATAGAAAGTGAAGGATGGATAATTTCGAATAGTTACAACCAATGATAGTTAGGGGGGAACCTCAAGCTTATATGGCAAAAGCAGCAGCTGCGACAACCGAAGCATAGCGGAGAGTAGAAGCTCGCACCAGTTAGAGTTTTGTTTCCCTTCCCCTCACACTGCCAAACACACACCTGCACCTACACCCACACCCACCCCAGCCCAGCCCCTCTGTTCTCCCTGGAAGTTGTTCGTTAATCACCAGTTAATCACCTTTAAACGTTACCGCCATCGTCTTCTTGAGACGCTCCAAGGTGGTGGTGCCGCCGCCAGAGGCAGGGCTCCTCCTGGCTTGTTCTGCCCCATCCGGAACGTAGCGTGCCTTGGGGCGATGCATTCTCGGATCGAACTTCTGATTGGCGAAGATGTCGTCATAGTTGCTGCGCAGGGAGCTGGTCTGCTGGCGGCTATGCTGGTGACGCGGCGACCTGTGCGGACGGGGTGGCGAGGCAGAACTGGCGCGCGGAGTCACGCGCTGCGGCTTCTTGGGCAGAGCCTTGGGCAGCTTCGGACGTGGCTGGTCGATGGGCTGCGGGTGCTTGTGGGCCACCCAGTCGGCGCACAGGTGGGGCGAGATATCGTGCACATCCCGCAGATCCGGATGCGACGTGGACAGATGGCTGATGGTCCGCGTTTGGCTATCGGCGGGATCTGGCGACTCGTAGCGCATGCGCAGACGCTCGATGTAGTTGCTGCTGCTGCTGCTGAGGCTGCGCAGGGCGCTCCGTGGGGCCAGCTCCCGCTTGAGGGCCGCCGTCTTGCTGATGACATCGATGTGCGGCATGAGACGATCCTGGGCGCTGCGCTGGCGCCGGCGACCGCGCTCCGGCGAGGGTGTGGCCCTGCGCAACTCGAACTTGTGGGCATCCTGCTGCTGATCCTGCTGTGGTTCCTTCTGCGGCTTCGCCTCCGTAGCGTTGCCCGAGGCGTCTTTTGATCCCGCACTAAATTCGGGATCGCTGCGCGCCTTCCGCAGCGGGCTAAGCCCAAAAAAATCGTTCGACTGTTCGTTGGACTCCCGGTGGATGCCCTCGAAGTGCTGCCGCATCTTCTGCACCTCCCCCGTGTAGACGCGCTGCAGATAGGAGCTCGAGCAGGCCGACACCTGAGACTGGGGCGAGAGACTGCGCGAGCGGTAGTAGGACTCTCTGTCGTACAGCTCAAGGCTGGCGTCTCCTGGCCCGGGCGAACCATTCTCGAAGCTGAGCAGCTCTGCCTCTGCCTCCGCCTCGTCGGGCGGGCGCAGCGGGGGGCTGTGCAAGTGAAAATTTACCCGTGCAGCGGGTCGCTCCCCATAGACGCCGCTCAGATCCGTCAGCGAGTTGCTCAGCTCCGTGTGGGTGAGCACTTGGGCTTGGTTCCGGGCCTTCTGGCGCGCCTGCATGTTGTGCTCGATGAGGCGCATCACCTCGGCCTCGTCGGGCGAGGAGTCCTCGCGAGCGTGGTAGATGGTCTTGGCCGGCTCCTCGAACTGTCTATCCTCAAAGTATTGTATCTTTTGGACAATGTTCTCCGCCGGCTCCTGCTCCACAACCCTCGGGGGAGCTGCAGTCTTGGCCTGGCCCTTGACCTCGCTGGGCTTTGGACGGGGCGGCACATCGGGGGCTCTGGTCAGCGTGAGTTCGGCATTCTTGGCCGCAATGGCACCGCGCGTCTCCCTGGCCACCACCACCGGCGACTGGCTGCGCGTGGGACGTGGCAGAGTCTGCGTCTGCGCCTGCTGCTGCTCCTCGCGCTTGCGCAGAACGGGTCCGAGGAGCTGCTCCTTGGAGATGTTCGAGTTGCAGCGCACCTTCAGGGTGTGGGCATGGGAGCCCGGCTTGGCGGAGCCCTTCTCCACGGTGACCACATACTGCTCCTCGACAGCCGCGCCCTTGCGGTTGCCACCCCCGGCATAGATCTCGTTCAGCTGCTGCGTGATCTTCTTGATCTGATCCTTGGACAGAGTGCTGACCAGATCGTTGTCCAGGTGTCGGTCCATCTCGGTGTCGTCTCTCACCACACGCTGCTCCAGGCTGCTGGCCAGATCCGCCACGGTGTTGCGTCTCCAGTGGCGCTGCGCCGGCTGCACCGGCTGCAGCTGGCATTCCAGCTGGTGCTGCCTGAAGAGTTGCAACTGCTCAAAGTTCTCGCGCAGATCCTCCACCGACTTCTTCTTGGTGCTGAGCGCCTGGTCCGCCTCCTGGCGCCACTTGATCTCGCCCACATCCTTGGAGCGGAAGTGCAGATCCCGCTCCCGCTGATCGTGCTGCAGTTTGCCCACCAAATACTGCAGCTCCTTCTCGGCCCGCTCGTGCAGCCGCACCTTGCGCCACTCGTCAAAGGCCAGCAACTCGGCGTCCTTGCGCAAGGGATGGAAGCTGCTCGAGGACGTGGCTCTCTCCAGCTGCCCCACCCGCTCCAGGGTGCTGTAGAATCGATTCAGATCCGTGAAACGCTCGCAGTTGTTGCGGTACCTACAGCTGGGGCTGTGCCGCTCCAGATACGTCAGGGAGGTGGCACTGTGGGCCAGATCCCCGCACTGGTAGAGGCTTCCCGGCTGCGCCGTTCGCTTGCTGCGATCATCGGCGCTGCTCAGACTGCTGGCCCGGGCGATGGCCTGTTCCCTGTCCTGCCGCTGGCTGGATCTCAGACTGTCGATGCGACGACGCGAAGGAGAGCGCACCTCCCTCTGGTTCTGGCTCTGGCTCTGGCTCTGATTCTGATTCTGGGGCACTCGAACCTCCCGCGTGGGCGAGAAACGGCGCTCCAGGGACTTCTCATAGTCCGGCTGTGGCGACTGGGGACGGGCAATGTCCGTGACTGTCGTCTGGCATGGCTTGGCATGGCGATCGCGATCGCGATCCTTGTTCTCGTACTTCCACACCAGATCCTCGATGCAGCTGCTCGCTGGCTGAGCCTGTGCGCTGCCAGCATAGTCGTAGACATCCTCCGGCTCCAGGGAGCAGTACTTGTACTCCGTCTGCTGTGGCAGCGACATGGACATGGACATGGAGACGGACTGCTTGGCATTGTAGTCGTTCCAGAAGTTCGTCTTCTCGCGCACCGTGTCGCTGTACGACTGCACGGACACGGGCGGATGCTTCGCTTTGGGGTTGCTGGAGGCGGGCGGCTTTCCCACCTGACGCTTGCGCGGCACATGGCCCTCGCTGCGGCTGCTCTGGAGTGGAACCAGCGACTTAGACTTGGGGCTGGGGCTGGGCTTGGCCTTGCCCACATAGATCTTGGGCGGGGCAATCGGCACGTACTCCTGCCTGCCCATCGAGTCGATGGAGAAGGTGGAGTTGCTGCGCGGCAGGCTGTCGTTGGAGGCGTTCTTCGCCTGGTTCTTGGGCAGCACCTTGCGCAGGGATCGGCCGCAGTCGATGAGGGTTTGGGGGCGCACCTGGGGGAAGCACATCGTCTGTCTGGTGGTGGTGCTCACGGTGCTCTGGCTCTGGCTCTGGCGCAGTCGGGGCAGCGACTTGCTGCGCGTGTGCTGCGCCTTGCAGGTGGCATAGGAGCGCACCGCCTCGCGCACCTCCTGCGGTGACTTGAGGAACGGGTCCCGCAGGATGTTGGTGCTGGCCTCAAAGTTGGTCCGGCTGGGGGGCAGCGTGTTCTCCAGCCGCTTCTTCTCCTCGGCAAAGCTGCGCTCCTTGGAGATGCTCCGCCCAAAGGCCACCGGACTGCGACTCGATTGGCGCAGGGCCAGCACCCGAACCGGACGGCGGCTGGGACTCACGGAGCGGAGACGCGACTGCTGCTGTACTCGGGTGACGCGACAGGTGCCGCCATCCTTCTGGCGCGTCTCCTTGGTGGAGGCCGTGAGGGTGGCCAACAGGGTGGAGACTGCACCAGCGGACTTGGACCTAGAGATGGGTTCCCGGCGCGAGCTGCTTGACGAGGTGGCGACCTTCCTCAGGGTGATGGTTCCTCCGCCCGGTGGCTGGAAGCACTGCTCGTGGCGGGACTTGGTGGAGCTCGAGACACGCACCGTGCTCTTGGTGCAGGAGGACTTGCGACTGGGTGGCAATGGGGCAGGTGCTAGCTGCTCCTGCTGCTGCTTCTTGCTCATCGGAATGAACGAGGGCAGAGTCTTCGACAGCTGCGAGAACATCTTGGGGCTGCCGCTGCTGCTCTTGTGGCTTGTTGCTGGCGGCGGAGGAGGCGGAGGAGGTGGCGGAGGTGGTGGCTGAGTAATCACTGGACTGGGCACTGTGGGCTCGTCCTCCTGCAGCTCCTTGGTGCTCACACGTATCTTGGTGAGGGTCGGAGTGATCTGTATAAATTCGAATTCCTCCACAATTTCTTTGCGGGGGGGAGGACAAGAGTTCGACTTGGATTAGGCGACGGCTTTCGGCTGAATGTTGGATTGGGTGCCAGTGCCTGTTGGTGGGTGATTCATTTTTGGTGGTTCAACAGGTGCCTACATCCTTGTCTGCCTTTGAGGACAGAACGAACGAACAACTTCGAGTGAGAGCAGTGTGTACGTGTGTGTGTGTGTGTGTGTGTGAGAGGAAAAGGAACAACAGACTAGTAAAAGAGTGATCAAGAGACCCGATAGAACCAACACCATTTGGATTACATTAAGTCAGTGGATTAGGCCAGCGTCTTATTGTTTATGTTAGATATTAGCATTAGAGAAATGAACAAAGAAAGACTCACCTCTGGGCCTCTCGGGCGCTGGCTTGCGGAAGCCGAAGAGTGGCGGTTCTCCGCCTGCCTGCAGACTCTTGTAGGCCTGCCGCTGCTCCACGGGACTGAGGGGACTGCTGACGGGCAGCTCCTTCTTGCGGAAGACTAGGTTCGAGTCGCTGGTGTAGCCGGATTCCTTGGCCAGAGCTCTGCAAATAACAGAGGGTGGAATGTCAGCAGAGATGTTTACAGCAGCGGCCGGCAGCGCAGTCGGCGCAAGCGCAGCGTAAAAGCGAACTACCGCTGCGGCAGAGAAGCAACTTCGTGTGGCTTCGGCCAATGCACAGCGAACAACCGCTGCGGCAGAGAAGCAAGAAACGTTTTTTGCTTCGTTTCTGTGCATGTCTGTGCATGTCTGAGCGGCTGCGTGCCCGACCCCCTTTGGGCATGTTCTTACCTGGACAAGTTGCCTTCTGTGTAGAGCGGAGATAGTTTCGATTGTTCTAAGTTCTAGTGTGGGGAAAGAGAACACGGATAATGGATTAGATTAGATAAAGGATTTGGATGCCAAGTGCAATTGTGGATTTTGGTTTGCTTTAATTTGATTTTTTTTTGAATTAGTTCAAGTGCCTTGGCGATGATCCTGCCTTGCTCTTTCGCCCTAAGCAAACTTACTCCGAAGCCATCGAAATCATCGACAAATTCTATTATAATGCGCGGTATGCGCGTGTGCTCCCTAAGCCACTTTTCGCAGGGTGTCGCACGGATCAGTTAGACAGTAAAGACGGGGGGGGGAGACAGGAGAGATACAGTTGATTCGGTGAGCAGAGATTTTTGTGGGAGCGTTAAAGAACGGAAAACAACGGAAATCGGAAACTAAAAGCTAAAACTAAAACTTTGGTAACGGTAGTTATGATCTAGGAATACAAATATAGTAGAGTAGAGTGCCATACCCCGTTAAAGATGTCCATCACTTCGTCCCACCACTAGAATTGTGAATAGAATACATAATTGCCGTGAGTTAGAATATTGGCGCGATCTGAATGACTTTATGGGTGTGTATGAGAATGATTTCGGTTCAGGTATTATATCATGGCAGTGCACGGGTGGTGGAGGCATCGCCGATACGCGAAAATACGCGACACTTGCAAGTTTCTACAAATAATTACGCATAAACAGTCAAAGAATTGAACCAAATAGGCGGAAAGTGAAGAATATTCAGGTGGGAACTTAATTTCAGACAGACAATATAAGATAAATTCGACCAATAATATTTATAAATTACTTCTTTTTCTTTCTTTTCTTTTTTCGAGTTTCTGTAGAACCTTCAAGTGTCGTATAAATATTCTCGTAAGGGGATTAATTAAGCGGAGTCTAGCTCTGCAGCTGGATTAGAAGCATTAAATGATTGTGATTTGAGCCCCGATGAGTTGTATATTGATGAGTGGTCGTTGTGGCTGGGCACTTACCTCCTTCTTCTCCTTTTCGGACACGGACGAATGTCCTGTGGTGTAGTCCTCGATGCGGCCTGGCTGATTTTTATATGAGTTCTGAGCCGACTTGATCGGATTTGGCATAGTACCATACAACCTGAAAGGAGCACAAACTTTTAGTATATTTTAGATATTCATAACAGAATAAAGTCACTCACTTCTCGTCCTGGCTCAGGTTGCGCACATTGACAGCCGAGGAGACGGACTGCACACGATGCGGATTCTGTGTGCGATATCTCACCGTGGAGTAGTCGGAGTCGTAGTTGGGTTCGGGCTCGGACACGTAACCGTTGCTCTTGTACGACGGACGGGCTATATATGATTGGGTTCACAATTGACAGACATTAGTTCAGGGATTACTTGACTACTGTTCGCTGCTGGGATTCTACCAATGCTGTGGTTATGATGTTAGGCTAGGCGTTTGTGCTGTGGTTGTGGTTTGGTGTGTTTGGTTGGTTAGTCGTGAAATTTAGTACAAATAAGCTTCCAAATTGTCAATGAGCTAGAAATCAAGTACGAGATATGCCAAATAATAATACTAATAATAATATTTTACAGCATGCATGCATTGGTTGAGCAAAGACTACGGGCAATGAGAGAGCGCACAAGCACCAAAGCCAACGCAAGGGCAAAGCGGGTAAGTGGCAAATGGTGGAGGAGCTACTACTTAGGGCAGAAATTTGGTATAGTTTATAGATCAAAGAATCACCTCTGGGACACTTGTAGCGTATCACGAAATCATCTGGGGCAAAGCGAATGGAAGGAGAATGAGATTGAGATATTGTGAGGAGACAGAAGACCGAAAAGAGTAGAAACCGTAGATCAGACTGAAGCATTTGAAGGGTTTAGAGGGGAGTGTAATGGATTTGGGATGGGGATTGGAATTCATGGAGATTTATGGATAATGCTTCAGCCCGAAATGTTTGTCGGAGTGTGGGAGTGACATTTACCGCCGTTCTTCTGCTTGTGTATGGTCTGATAGAGGCGCTTGTACCACTCATGCTGATGCGGCTCCTGGACCTCCTGCATTTTTGGGTTGGAATAGGGGAATTTCATTTTAAATCGAATCCACAACTGTTGGCTATAACCCTCCCAAGCCCCACTGTATGTCCTTTACCGATCTGAGTATGATGGGCATTCCATCGTTGGTCACCGGACCGATGCCATCGTATTGCCTTCGACCTAACTGTGCCATTTTGCGCGGACGATCGTTGTCCGACTCCGGTTCGCTCATATACTCGTGCTTGACTTTGTAGACTGGAAACCGCAGATTAATTTGAGGTTAGTTCTGTTTGCTTGTGACTGGTGGGGGTTTGAATTTGGTTTGGGCTTTGGGGTTTGGGGTTGCGGGTGTGCAACGACGTGAGCCTTTGTGTGCTTCCCCTGTGGTCATTTGCCAACACTCTGAGTTCTGGATACTTACTGACTTCATTGGGCCTATAGGCTGGGCGGCTGGTGTCCGACAGCTGGCGGCGCACGAATGGCCTCTGCAGCTCCGAGTTGGAGGCTGAGCGGTTAAAGGCTTTTGGGGGCGATAAACGAGAACCGATCGATTAGCAAGGGACGAACGAGTGGAAAGGGCACACAAACAGAGAGAAAAGGGACAAAGAGAAGGGACAGGCACTCTGTGTGTGTGTGTGGGTGTCTGTGTGTGTTACTACTTCTGATCTTGTCCGAGACGCTGGCCGATGGCGCCACTGGGCCAAACTGTGCGCTGCAATCCGTTTCGGTGTAGTCGGAGTGGGCGTCTCCGTTTGTGTGCGACCAGGGTGTTGTCGTCTGCTGTTGTTGCTGCTGCTGCTGCTGCTGCTGCTGCTGAAGGGCCGTGTAGCGACGTGGCAGGGTGGGCGACTCGAAGCGCACCGGACGGAACTCCTTGCGGCCGCTCAACGCTGGCGATGGCTGCGGCGTCCACACGGGCTGCGTGGGTGGCGGCGGGGGCGTGGGCGCTGCCGATGAGCTGTGGTTCAGATCGCTGGCAGAACCGTAAGGTGTCCACACGCCTGTTGGAAGTTTCGAATGGTTGAGCGTGGGTCGAGGGGACATGGCAAACATGACAGCTTCAGGGGCGCCGGATATCGAGTGTGTTCAGAGATTGAGTTACCCTCCACCTCCTCCTCCTCCTCCTTCTCCCCCGCGGAGATTTACACTTGTCAACAGGTTCATACTCGCAATCTGTGGTTTCACCTCGCTTCCCCTTCTTCCCCTTCTTTTCTTTTCTTTCTCTCGAAAATAGTTTAGTCAACAAACCGAGCGAAGACAAATTGACAAACAAACATAGCGACGTGGAACAGCAATAATTAATACGACGAACGGCGAACGGCGACGACCAAGGAAGCCGCCATTTGGCACCCATTCAAAATTTGCCCCACACACACACACACACACACGCATACAACTCTCAGGCACGCACACACATGGCCGGATGGACAATCGGACGGAGGAGTGTAAAAGGCGCTGCGGATGAGTCATAGCATTTGGCGCATGTTTAGCATTCACACAACCAACACACAAATAGATATTCACGGATTCACGTCTACACGTATGTGTCTTTGAGTACCGTTAAAGAACGGCACGAGGTGTGCTTCAAGTGTTTGCTGACCCACAGCGAAATGGATTCCCCGATCAGAAGAGCGGAGAAGAAACGTTCACCACGAAATATAAGCAACAACACAAGAAATTGAGCCAAAGGAAGTGCTGTAACGAGTGAGAATCTTCTGTTCATCCCGCGGATAATTCAGGTTGGATTTCTACTCATTTTTTAAGCTCAAAAAGCCAACCCTGGCCAGCCTTTTGTCAAATTCCTGTCGTATAGTTATAACGATTTTCCTAAGAGTGTTAAAGGAAGATTTTTAGTGACGAAATTGTCCTAATTTATAGCTGCTTATACAACAAATTCCCCAATAAGTTTTCCTCTCTCAATTACTTGCAAAGAAACCCCCGGGCCTGTGTCTGTGCAGCCTTTTGCATTGGCTCTAGCCAAAATCTATTTGCCACCTGTAACAAAAAAAAAAAAACAAAACCCACAGCTAAAGGCAACGATACAGCGGTACACCGATACACAAGGGTGCACATATACATGAGTATGGATGATGCTGATGGCTGCTGCCTTCGAGACATTGACACGTATTTCACACAGCAGGAGGAGGAGGCAAGGCAGCAGCGATGCTGCCTCTAAATATGTTGGCGGATTTCTTTGGTCATGGTGTCTCGTACGAGTAGGTGTGGGTGTGGGTGTGGGTGTGCTGACGTCTTTATTCAATCAGCACTTAATTGAATTATACAATCGAATCAAAAGGAAACTTCTCCTTCCAAATGTCAATCAAATTCACAAACACACACACACAGAGTTCTTGAGTCACATTCGGATTAGCATTTGGATTTTGATGGATTTACCTAGCTGAAGCACAGGATGGGTCACTGATAATCACACAGATACACACGCTGAGACGCAGATACGCAGATACGGATAGGAATTTGTGGAGCGGAGCGATGTCGCTGTTTGAGTTGCTGACTCCGCGCACGGCTCGAGGCGAACTGAATTTTGCGTGACCCGGCAGCACCGAGCAGAGCGCGGCCAGCGCTGGCCCAAATGGGGGAATGTAATGGGATTGGGATTGGGACTCGAGACTGTAGACTGTAGACAAAAGGCCAAAATCAGCGAGCGAGCAGCCAAAGGCAGGCAGGCAGGCAACACACCCAGTTCGCTCCTCCACAGTGCCCAGCACCTAGTCAGTGTACCCCACAGTAGTTGATCAATGATTCGTTTTGTGGGAGCAGTTCGGTGCTCGATCAAGCGCGGACAGGGGAGGGCATACGAGAGCACCCCGACCCCGCACCCCGACCCCGACCACGACTTGGGCGCCATTTATGCGTGCAATGCGAAATGGAACGGAAATGTGTGTGTGCGGCGGCGGCGACAAAAGACTCCCCCGGGGGAATGATTTCATTGCGTTTCATTGGCTGGCCCAAAAACAAAACAACTCTTTGGCAAAGCCAGACCAAAAACAAAACAAATACCGCACAAAAACAAAAGACACAAACAAAGACAATTGTCATTGGAAGCGAGTCTCGAGCTCGGCTTGGATTCGATTCGCTTTTGGTTCGCTTTTGGTGGGGCACTTCCGGTGGCCGGGCAACCACTGTTGCTGCTGCTTCTGCTGCTGCTGCTGCTGCTGCTGCTTTAGAATCAAATCAAACGGAAAATTCGCTCGGAAAACAAAAATGTTAATAAAGGCACTTGAGTGCGATGGAGCGGCACACCCTCAAGGAGGAGCGCCCGCAGTCGAGCAGAAGTCGCATTTTCGAATGTCGTTGTTGGAGGCAATTCATTTGAAATTGATCGATTCGCCAACAAGAAAGATTCTGAAACGAAACGGGCACAGCGACAACAATAAGTAGGGGAACCTGCAGTAGGGAAAGCCATTTAATTCTCACTTTAGTTCCATTTCCAAAGTATTTTCCACACAGCCCAGCCCGCGCGTTGGCCTTGTGAAATTCCAACAACGACAACAAAGAAAGGCTTGCAGAAGGCGCGCGATAGATATACACAGATGGATGGATGCCTCTCTCTCTCTCTCTCTCGGCAACCTGTCACTGAATCTGAACGGCAAGTGGGGAGTTGGGAGTTGGGAGTTGGAGTTCCACTGAGTTCGGAACTGCTTTCGAGTCGGAAACCTGGGACTGGCACTGGGTATGGGTGCGGCTGCCTGTGGCAAATTGAGAGCATTTCCTGAGTTGATTTATGCGGAATGCATGGGGATTGGGTGGGGGGCTGGCAGTGGAAGTTGGGGACTCCCGAGCTTGCCTTATTTATGGAGTGAATATTTGTGGCTTTGCTAATTGCCTTTGGTTATGGACTGAATCGATCTTCTAACTTGGTAAATTTGTAAACAAAACAATAGAAAAGTAGCCGCACATTCTGCTTGATTGATCATCAAAGAAAGCAGCAGAAATACTCAACTAGAAGAGGACCATAATATATTTTCGTTTCAGTAAATATATTTTTCATTTTGTTTACTCATTATTAAATGGAATTCGTACATCAATGTTTGATACCTGTGATCTTGAATGTATCCATCATTAAAGCACTTTTCGAAATCTCAATCAGTTGAATTCCCTGACAACGTCATCAACCAAAATTGAATCCCATCCACGTCCAGTCCCCGTACCCTTACCACTCCGCCGATACGCGGATACGCGAAATTTTCGTTCAAGTTCAACTGAATTTATGGCAAAAAACAAAAAACGAAGCCTATAAATTATTTTCACTCACTAAAAGTCTTTGAATTTATACTTTTTCCATTCTTTGGCATGGGCAAAAAAGTATAAAAAGCACAACAAAAAAATAGAAATATAAAAAAAATAGAACCAGCGCGAAGGGGAATGTTAAAAATACCAACATAGAACTCGCACAGATTAATGCTTTAAATAAATATGTGTATGGGAGGGATCGCTACCAAACTATCAATATGCTACCAACACCGGTGCCACCACCGGAGCTACGTATCTGCCCATCAGATGACGCCAATCGAGAAAAACGATGGATTTTTGATGGATTTGCGTACGCCCCCGTGGAGAGCCACACAATGGCTAATGGAGAATGGAAAGAAAAGCCAGGGCGACATGGCGGAGCACGAAAATCTCTGCTTGTTGGTTCTATTTAGCGGCAACTTTTATTGGGAGACTGTAAAAGTCGGCATCCGTGTGGGCCGTGGCCAGCAAGAACAACAATTGAGAACATGGCAAATATTGTAATAAATATTCTACTCGTATTTTCATTTGCTCCGTGGCATTTTGCGTCATTTTGTATATTTAGGAATGGCGCACCTCCAGCAGGCCCCACCACACGCCAGCTTTTCCAGCTTGGGCTTTCCGAATTGCTCGCCTAAATCATGTGGAAATTTTGGTGTGTGTTTGGTGTGCGCACAATTAACATGAACTAATGTGAAATATTTAAAATAAACAATCCGAAACGGCCAGTGGGCAACGTGAGCGAAATCAAGTTCAGAAAAGCGGCAAATGGTATGGAGAAATCTTCATTAAGTAATCTATAAATCGAGAGATGAAAAGTTGATTGGGAAACTTGTATGCGATATTCGCGGGAATTTACTCAAGCAACTCAAAGATTGAAATTTCCATTCACACACAGATTTGGAGGTTGAATCATCAAAGGAAAATCACAGCCAAGCTGAAAACCCCACTGTAAACGTCATGTTTGCCATTTTGTTGATCGTTGCAGCTCAACGATGGTGGTGCATCCGCCAGCTGCTGCCATTTACCTGAGCCTGAAGGCGCGCGTGCCTTGAATTTTGGTGCAAACATCGCCGTGCCCGTGCCCGTGCCCGTGCTCTGTGTGTGCTCTGCAAAAGTCGAAGGGGGCAGGGAACTGAGGAACGGATTTACAATAGATACGATTTTGGGGCAGGGGCTGGGGGCGAGAAACTTCACTCAGTTCAGTTCACTTCACTTGAACGCGTCTGCCTCCTCGAATCACTTGCGTTTCCGCCGATGCGGTGGGGGCAGCAGGCGGCAGGGGGTGGCGGAAAGACACGGAAAAACACACAGAAACACAGAAACAAATTGGAATACAAAACGATCGACTAACCCTGCCCCATTTCTTTCTGCCGTTGGAAATATAGAAGCGATTTCTGATCTCTGATCTCTGACTTCAGACTTTTTCTATTTTCTATTTTCTATTTTGTAATTTTTTGTATTTTCCTTTTCTTGGTTTTTCGAACGCGCCTTCGCGTTGCTCACACGACTTTAACACGACGACGACTACGACTACGACTACGAAAAGAGACTACTTTTCATTTGCATGCAGGTTGTTTGCTCTGCCCGTTCGTTTCTTTCGTTCGCCTTTCAAAAACGTATTCAAAAACGGCCCGCCCCAAAAGATCCCAGCCGAACCACAAACCAAAAATCTCAATTTGTGTGCGAGCGCAAGACAACAAATTTGTTGAACGAAAGTTCTCCGCGTCTCGCAACTCGCATGAAATATACATAATGCTTTGCCCATTTCCTTCGCCCAGTGGCGTGCGAGTGTGTAGTATAAACAACCTTTTTATTTTGGATGCTTTCGTAAACAGAGACCGGAGAGGGAGGCCCTGAATGAGAGAGATTACGAGTGTGTGTGTGTGTGTGTGTAGAGATCAGATCTTTGACTCAAGTGGGTCATAAATTATGAACAGAATATACACACAGGCACTCGTACATACATATAGGCAGTCGACAGAGTGTGGGAAATGACCAGAGGTGGCTGTGCTCACGTCGTATACGCAATTTGGCACAGAGTTTTCCTGAAAATCGTGCACGTTCTTCGCTGCATACTTTCAGGCGGAGGCGCGAAAATTGTACAAGTTGAAAACTAAAATAAAACTCAATTTAGTTGTAAACTGTAACCAAAAATGGGTGGGGTTAGAGACACTCAACAAGCAGCGGCACAGATTAGCAGTGGGAAAGGGAGATCGGAGTTCGGGGTTTCGTTTTTTTTGACACACCATTCGCATAGAGGAAGCCCTTGGCCAGCTGCAGCTCGCTGTCAATCTCCTTGAGCAGATCGCTCTCGGACCAGCTGCGCCGTTGCCGCTGACGCTGCAGCTGCTGCGGATTGAGTAGGAAGCGCGTCTGCTTGGGCGGTCGTGGTCGCAGCCTTACACTCATGGCCGGTGCAGTCTCTGTGGCGGTTGCGGTTGCTGTTGCTGTTGCTCCTCTGTCTAAATGATAGCATTCGGTTAGGTTTCTGCATTCTCTCTCTGTCTCTGTCTCTGTCTCTGTCTCTCCGCTCAATTGCCCCCGATTCCGTAATTCTTCGTTGGAACAAACGAACCGTCTGTCGGGTCGTAGTCGGACTCGGGTCGGACTGCACTTTGTTTCCATGCAATTGAATGGAATTAATTTAAAATTTCCGCTTAATCGCGATTCAGCTCTTCTATCTTCTCCTTCGACTGTCGTCTCTGGCAAATTCTGTTGCCTCTCTGAGGGGTGGTGGGGCGAGTGGGTTAAGCCGATTTCAGCCCTAAGACATTTGAGCGCAGAGGCTGAGCAGTTAAAAGGCAATTTAAATGATTAACTTAAATTAAGATTAAACCTAAACATGTATTTATTAATGGTTAGCCTGGCTGAACAGAAACATGAACAGAAAATAATAAGCGTTTGTACATCTATTTAGGTCATCTTTTGAATGGAATCTCTATCTCCATGAGCTATTTTGAGCTATTTTAATGGTTGCTTCAAGTGGCACGATTCTGATTTGCTTGTCCAGTTCATCATCATTTTCAGTTCATTTATCGAATCATTCCCCTTAACAAATGGAATTCAATTGAATGATCACATGAATGGATAACTGAGTTAGCTGGAGAAACATTGAATTCAAATCAATTGCATAATTCTGCAGTCGCAGGACTGTACTTCTCCACTTCTCGACTGATAATTATGTAAAATTGTACAACTTTACATATTTTCTGTACAATTACACAGAGTGGAATTGGTTTGCCCGCTTCCAATTAGTTTTCTATTGTAAAATGCAATGAAAAGTTTAAATTTAAGGACTCTTTTACAAGGAATGCATCTACACATGGATTAGTTCAGCTTCAAGCAAATCATCGATCTACTCTCTCGATAAATAAGTACAACTAAATGGAATTGCATGCGGATGGGTGTACAGGATGAAATGCAACGACACGTAATCAAATATCAATAAACATTTTGCTGGTTAATTGAATAGTTTTTCGTTTATTTAACATTAAACAATACTAGATATAAATTTTGGTTTTCGATTTGAATAATTTTTCACAAAAACACACAAAATAATTTGCATTCATTTTCACCTAATTGGGGAGCTGAGTTTAGTGGGAGAGGGAGTGTGGCCATGCAGGGGGTAGTCGTGGGAGGGGAGGCAGGGGATTGTGGTTCTGCTGCCGTTTCTTAAGGGTTTCGTGGGATTCTTTCGTTCTCTAGAAGCTGTTCGATGCTGCCGAATTCGACTCAAAGTTGCGCCAGTACTTGTCGAACTCTTCGAAGATCTGGGAGCGGAAGGGCGAACCGGCGAATAGCTCCTTCAGGCCGCCATCGAACATGCTCGGAAGGGGTGACCGTGGGCCTGTCGAGGAGGAGTTTATGTTGCAGTTGGACTCGGTTGAGGTTGAGGTTGAGGTTGCGGTTGCATCTTCTGTGTGTAGGAGTAGAGTAGGAGCAAGGCGCACACAATGAACAATCGAGTGAGAGATATTTAAAGAGAGAGAGAGAGAGAGACAGATAAATACAACAGAGAGGGAGAGTGAGGATGTGCGTGTGAGAGGGAGGAAGGGAAATGGCCATACACCGATGAGTAGGAAGGAGTGTGAAAACTTTTAGACAAACTTATTCCAGGCTGTCAGCAGGGACAGACCCACGACAAGGGCAGTGCCCAAAATGGTGGAGGCAGCGGAGGAGTTGGACTCCGACTGACGATTAACATTGATGGCGGTGCTGGATGGAGTGTCTGTGGGGGAGTGGGACAGGATGGGGGAGAAACGGGAACCACAACCACGATTAGCAGCATCTGGTTCGGGCGATGAGCGGGCACTAGTTACGGAAGCGGTTAGTCCAGTTAATCCAATGGGAATATTACGACTAACGAGCCTCGCCGTTTGCGAGCGATTGCGATAACGATTGCGATAACGATTATTGGTATTGGCATTGGGCGACGTCCCAGCGTCTCCACCTGCACCTCCGATGGCGTAGGCGGAGGCGCAGTCGGAGGAGGATAACTCACCCTGGACGGAAGGCGGCAGACGCGACACCTTGTACGTCTTCACGATGCTCGTCTTGTGGCTGGCGCTGCTGTGCGTGTTGTCCGTTGCCTCCTCGCGCCTCTCCTGCTCCTCGTGCCGCTCCACCTGCGCCCCATCCGGCAGCTGTTCGCTCGTCGAGAACTTGGCAAATTCGCGCAAATGCCGCGGCAGCTGCCGCAGACTGGCCTCCGCCTGGCCCTCGAGTATGCGCACGGGCGCTGCCTCCGCATCCGACTCATTGCTGGCGGCGACTCCCGCCTGCGCCTGCGCCTGGGGCTGGGACTCGGCGCCGCTCTCCCAGTCGCTGTCCGCGGGCATGGCCAGCTTGTGGCGTCGCTCCTTGACGGCGCTGAGGAACTCGTCGCTGATGTTCGACCGCTCTGTGGCATGGTCCTGCTCGTCCTCGATCTTGGAGATTTTGATGATCTTGTGCTGGCGGCGCTCCTCTCGCTCGGCCACCTTGTTCATCCACTCCTCGGCCATCTGCTGGCGGAAGACCTCGTCCTCGCTGAGCGTCGGCAGCTTGGCCGCCGGCCGATAGCTCTCCCGTCGCTGCGGCGGCGGCAAAACCGGCGCCCGCTGCATCTCCTCCATCAGCCGGCGACGCTCCAGCTGCAGGCGCTCCACCTCCAGGCGCAGCTCCTCCTCCTTGGACAGGATGTACTTGAGCTGCTGCTCGTGCAGCTCCCGCGGCAACGAGGATCGCCGCTGCTGGCGGTCGTAGGCTGGCGGCGGCAACACATTCGCCTGTGGCACGGGGCCCGGACTCACGCCCCGCCTGGAGGTGGTGCTGATGTACTTCGGATTGGGATCCCGCTCGATCATCGAGTAGCAGCTGGCATAGTGCGGACGCTGCTGCTGCGGCGCCTGGCTGAGCATGGGCGCGTGTGTCCTGCGTCCCCCATAAGCGTTGAAGCTATCGAAGCTGTGCTGCTGCTGCTGCTGCTGCTGCTGGTGGTAGCCACTGCTCAGGTCATTGGTGCTGGCCGAGAGACGTGGCGCACGTATGGGCTGCGACTGCCTGGGATTCTGTCGCTGGTAGCAGATCTCCACCTCGCGGGCAAAGGGTCGCGCAATGTTCTCCGAGTAGCCCAGATCGCTGGCATATTGCGACCAATCATCCTGCGACGCGCTGCTGTTGTAATTGTAGTGCCCCGCGGAGGTGTGTGGCCGTGGGCGTGGCTCGCTCAGGTTGCACATGGATTCGGCACGACGGGAGCGCTGCTCCTGCTGCTCCAGCTCGATGGGAATCTCGTGGGTACGGGGCGTTTGTCCTGTGCTCTCCACATTCCGTGGCACCGAGCTCATGCGCTCCTGCCGGGATCTCGATGAACGCTCAATCTCTCGCTCCAGCTCCTGCATGTGGGCGTGGCGACGCTGCTTTAGCTCCTCCAGCGGGTGTTTGCCCTGACCCTGACCCAGACCCTGACCCCGCGTCATCCCGCTGAGATCGAAGAGCGAGGCAGACTTCTCGCGCCGCTCCCGCGTTGACTGGAGCTCGGCGTTCATCTGCTGCGAGAGTCGATCAAAGTCCTTGAACACCTTCTCATTGTCCAATCCGTTGGTGGGGGGCCCTCGGGGTGCTCCAATGGCATCCACGGCCGCCTTGGCACGCTGCCGAAATTCCTCATACGTGCCGCCGCCGCTCTTGCTCTCCCCATGGCCGCTCTCTCTGCTATTTTTGGTCGCGTCATCATCCTCAATGAAAGTGTTTGCCGTAGTCGAACCGTTTAATTTCGTTGCTGACATAATTGGCGGTGGTGGGATGGGCGGCGGCGGGGCATGATCGGTTGAATCAGCCGCCGGCAGATTGCTCTGCCTCTCGTGGCTGGAATTCGTAATGTCATAGATCACCTGTCCATTCTCCGTGCGCTTCTTCGACTCGTACGAGCTGGTCTCAATGTTCGAGTACCGCTTGGTGTGATGCTGCACCTTTGGCTGACTGCTGGATGTCGTTTCGATGTTGGAGAAGCGTTTGCGCTGCTCCTCAAAGATGTCTCCCTGCTGCTGCTGCTGCTGCTGGGCCATGCTGGGGAACATCTTGGCCAGTTCGCTCTCCATGCCACCGATTGTGGTGGTGGCTGGGAATCTCACGTCCGTGCTGCTGTTCATTTGATGGCTGGATCGGGTCTGCTGCTGCTGCTGCTGCTGCTTCTCTGTGTGCTCGCTGGGATCAGCTGCTTGCCTTGGTTTATTTTCACTCGATGACGATCCGTTCCTCTTCGGATCGGCGCTTGCGTCATCTCTCTTGGCGCTCGCCTTGGCCGCTGTTTCGGCGCTCTTCACTGGCACTGGCGGTGGCTCTTGCGTGGGTGTCAGGCTCTTGCGCAACTCTCGCATCATGGCCGCCGTCTTGAGCATCTCGCTCTGCTTTTGCTGCTGCTGCTGCTCCTGCTGCTCGTTGTCGAGGGCACGCACTTGGGCGCTGCTCAGTTCATGGTAGCCGCGACGCTCCACGAACTTTTGATGATCATCCAGCAGCTGATCGGCTTTGGTCTCACCCACCAGCGGACGTTGTGCCGGCGACAGGCATACCAGCAGCTTGGGATCCGCCTGCGTGGGCATTCCCAGCCAAGCGGAAGTGGACGAGGACGAGGACTTGCTCTCGTGCCTGCTGGTGCTGGTGGACAGCTGCAGCTCCCTTATGTGGGGCATTGCTGGCAGTGGGTAGGGCATCGTGGCGGCTGCCGCGGGTTCCTGTGGGTGCTCGTGTGCTCCTGGCTCTGCTATATCCTGTGCCACGCTGGCTAGTTCCTCGAGCACTTGCTCACCATACGGCATGGAAGCCAAGGTCTCGGTGCACAGCAGCCGCAGCTTCTTAATGGGATCCGATTCTGCTTCTGCTTTCGGTTCGTCATCTGCAACTGAAATCTCTGACTCTAGCTGCTGCTGCTGCTGGGCTGGGGGAAGTGCTGGGTGGGTGCAGGTGGAAGCAGGAGTGGATTTAGGAACAGGAAATTGTGGTGCATGTTGCGGCTGTTGTCTGAGGGGTGGTGTGGGTGGCTGTTGCTGTTGCTGTTGCTGTGTCTGTGGCGGGGGACTGCTGGCAAAGCAAGGCGGGGGCGAGGCCAAATTGATGGCCGTGCACTGGCTGTGCTGTGTGCTGTCCGAGCAGTGTGACTCCGCAGACTCCTGCCGACTCAGCAGCAGTGGCGGCAGGGACACTGTGTGGATTGTTGGACTGTTGGGATTGTAGTGCTGTAGGCCAGCGGGTGGCGGCGGAATGGGCGGGGGTGAGGGCGAGGGTGAGGGCGAACGTGGCTTGAACTGCTCCGGAGCAGGCACTCCGTTACCGATACTCGTCTGTTGTGGCTCCCCTTGCTGCTGCTCCTCCTCGCGTCGCGTCATCTCGATCAACTCGCGCACCTTGTCCATGTTGCGAACGAACTCCTCTCGCGTGGCCGACAGCGTAGACGCTGCGCCGATACTGCCGATGCTGCCACGGACTGGCGGCTGTTCGCGAATCGAATCGAAAGATACAAATGTATCTTCTGCTCTCGGCAGCTGCGGCTGCGGCTGCTCTGCGCTGGTGGGCGGCGTCGGCGTGGCGGCACTCAAAAGCGAAGACAACGAGCTGCCAGCCGATGCCAGTCCCTCTCCCCGGTTAACAGGTGTGCTCTCGCGGCTCTCCGTGTCCGTTTCCGTTTCCGTTCCCGTTTCCATCTCCGGTTCCCCCTCCGTTTCCGTCTCGTTCGACGACGTGGCCGCGTCCGTTGTGGTCGTGCTGCTCATCTCATCGTCGGGCCTGCGGAACAGTTTGCTGGCATCCGTGTCCAGATCCACCAGGGCACGCTCTGCCAACGCTGCGGCCTGCTCCAGCTCGAGCTCCATCAGGTCGGACATGCTGCTGGAGGCGGAGGAGCTGAGGTACACCAATTCCGCGTCCTCGGACTGCGGCGACAGTGCGCTCTGCAGTCGGGTGCAGCTCTCGAGGTCGCTGGCCTCCTCAATCAGTTTCGTCTCGAGCATGAGGGCCACCGGCTCCTCCCTGCGCTTGTGGCGGCGGCTAAAGTCCAGCTGGCTCTTGGGGAACGTTTCGGTGAGCTTCGGGTGGAGCCGCATCCCCGCCTGATCGTTGCCGGAGGAGCTGCTGCGATGCAGGCCGCCGGCCAGTCCGACACCTGCCAGATCGCTGTTCTCCTCCAGTATGCTGTCCAGGTAGCGCGGGTTCATCAGCTGCGGCAAGAAGTGCGACTCCAGGGCGTTCCGTTTCTGGGCGCGCTTCTGCCGCAGCTGCTCCTGTTGCTCGGCGCGGCTGGACGGCTGCAGATCCAGCGGGGCGGCTGCCTCCGTCTCCGAGTCCACCTCGCACACCAGCGGCGACTGCAGCACATTGAACTCCCCGGAGCTGCAGTCGCTGCTCAGCTCCAGCTCCAGCTCCTGTATCTGCATGTCGCGTGCAAAGTGCCCAAAATGTCCCACAGCTCCGGCTCCAGACACGTTCTTGGGTGACTCCACCAGATAGCGCGGCGGCGGTGACAGTGTGCCGCCTGTGCCGTCTGTGCTGAGGCTCAGCGCAGCTGGTGGTGCTGGTGTCGTGGTGCTGATCTCCTCGAAGGTGGGCTTACCTTTAGGTGCTTGCTCCACATCCCTCTCCACGCGTATCTGATGGATAATCACTTTTGTGCTGCGCTGCAGCGGCTGTGGAGCAGCAGCAACAACTTCCTTTTCTTCTGGCACTTTGACTTCTTCGTCTTTTAGTTCTGGACTGGTGTTTGACTGCTGCTGCTGCTGCTGCTGCTGCTCATCCACCTCCCGCACAATGCGATGCACTATGACCTTGGCTTGTCGCGGACTACCCGGAGCCTTGAGTGGTGCCTGCTCCACCCGCTGCTCCGTCTCATTGCTCGATCGCTTGCCGGATTTCTCCGACTGTTGCTTGGAGTTTTTGGCACCCATTTCTGTTGGTTCGCTGCTCGTTGGAGGTTGCTCTGCTTCCGTTTCGTTTTGGTCTGCGTTTATTGTGGATTTCTCTTTGTCTTCGCCTTCGCCTTCCGTTGCTGCTGCTTCTTTTGGTGGCTCTTCCCTCACCTCTAGCTGTGGATCCACGGCAACATTGTGGCTGTTTTCGCTGCTGTTAGCGTCCGTTGCCGATCCATTTGAAACGCTGCCAGAATTTCCATTATCATCAATGGAAGAAGAAGTTGCCTCTGGCTGGGTATCCTCCTCCCGCTGCTCCTGCTGCTGGTTTTGATTTTGGTTTTGATTTTGGTTTCGATTGCGTTTGTTGCGATTGCGATTACGATTGCGATTGCGATTATTGGGCATCGTCTACGTCACGTCACGTCACGTCACGCGTCTTCCCGGTCACTCGACTAATAATTGCAGTTCAAATTTGTTGTTTTAATAAATCGGAAAATCTCTCTCTGTGTGTGTGTGTGTGTGTGTAATCAGCGAAATCTACAACTAAATTCTTGTTGCTCCTAATTCCTATTGCTATTCGTTGTCGTTGTTTCTTTCTTTCTAGTATTTTGCCTCTCTGACTGTGACTGTGACTGTGTCTGTGTCTCCGTTTCTGCCTGCCTTTGGTGTGTCACTCGTCGCCAGATACCCAACTAGAACTGAAACCGCTCGGAGCGGATCTGCCGGCAACAGGCCCACGACACGACGACACGATCAACAGCCGGCAAAAACATGGGAAAGTGAAAAACGAGGAAAAATTAGAATGAAAAGAAAAGAAAAGAAACAAAATGTCGTCAGCGTCGACTGCGACGCCAGCGTCAACCGTCAACGCCCGCCCAGTGCCTGGCACGCGTCCGACTTCCCCTTTTTTTTGTTTTTGCTGCACAATACAAATTCGCGTACAGATTCGCGATATTCTTCGGCCCGAATCGGGGATCTATGTCATTGTTTTGGTTGTTTTTTTATTGGCCAAATTGAATTGCGTCTCAACTCTCAACTTTCGCTTTTTCGTCGGCGGTTCGATGCGGTTCGAAATATTTTTCTAAATATTTATCCCGTGGGTGTTGGTGGCCCGCGTTTCCCGTTCCTCGTGGCGCTGGCGACTGACCGACAAGGAATGGCCCATCGGGCTGGTTGCTGCTTTGGCAGCAGGGAGCCAGCTCCCCACTCACACACACACACGCACACTCACACACGCACACATCAATGTCTAATTGGTTGCACAGAGGCACGTATTTGAAAATATACACAAAAATCAGTAGCAGCAAAAACAAATCTTGAATTCATAAAGATTTCAAGATAGAGAGAGAGAGAGCAATGATGAGTGGGTGTGTGCTGGGGGAGTGCAGTGCAGGGTATTCCAAAAGGCAGCGAAACAACCAACCAAAATTCTCCTCTAGGTCAATGCAATTTCCACAAAACCAAACAAATATGAAAACTTTTATATGCCGAGAATACAATTTTTGACACATCCATAAATACTCGAAAATGCTTTGGGAACAAACTTATAATTTGTTGGAATTTAAGCTGCATAAATTCTTTGTTTAAATGTCTGAAAATATCATTTAGAGATTTGAAATGGCTTTCAGTTTCACCCCAAGACATTTTTCAAACATTTCTACCGGAATGATGGAACAAATTTCTACAAGGAAAAGTCTTCAACTTTAGAAGCATTGATTGCAGATTTATAAGTGTTTTTTTAAGCTTTAAATATAAGAAATTTAAACTGTAATTCTGGTCAAAACTCTGAGTGCAATATGCCCAAAAGAATCGCATGCAGGGCATCGTCGGAGAAGAGAACTCAATACGGAAATAGTTTGCCACAGTTCGAGTTTGTCTAGATGTGCGTGTATCTGTGTATCTTTGTATCTCTGCTGACTGGTGCTCTGTATCCATACGTACAAATACAGCTTATGGCATTTTCAAGATATTTTTCGTGCGTAATTTCTTTTGATTTTGATTTTTGTGGTCACAAGTCTCGGGCTGCCGCCGCTCCTGTTGCTGCTGTTTCTGTGTACTCTTGAATAATTGAAGCACATATATGTATGTTTGTACTCATGTATATCTCATACATATATATCCGCGTGTATATATAGCACTTGGGTGTTTCATCCTAGTGGGCCATGCGGTTAGTAGTATTCTGCTTTTATTTTTAAAGGTACTTAATGGACCACAATCTCTCAGTTTGTCTCTTGTTTGTCTGTCTGTCTGGCCGGCAGCCCCTCCATCATCGTCATCAGCAACTTCCTCCTATCCGATCTGATCTAAAGTGAAGTAAAGTGAAGTGAAGTCTGTGGCCCTGTCAGGTGCCAGACAGCCCCAGACACGTGATGTGCCTTTGGTGTGTGTGTGTGTGTGTGAGTGTGTGGGGCAAAGGAAGGGTTTGGCCTGCATTCAATAATTATGCAATCCCCATGCACAGTGTGACAAGGTGCACAATGTGGGCTGCAAACGAAACTATTCGAATTTGATGTGGAAATTGGTTTGGTTTCCGTTGGAAATTCTCCTCTGGCTGGTTCTCTGAGGTGTGCTTGAATTAGTTATTGTACGTAAGCAATCTATAGATATTTGCTACTTGTTAGTTTATAAAATTGAGTTCTTCTTTTCATTTTCGATTGCCGTAAAACAGCGCACATTTGTGTTATCTTTTCGTGCCACCAATCGCTGATAAATTTTGCATTTCCGATAAGAAACACTCGCGAAAAAGGCCTGCTGTTGCCTTGAGCAACCAAATCGAAGTTGGAAGAAGTTAGGGAGGGTTCTTCGCTTCCCATGGAAGAAAATGCAGCAAGCACATAAAAGGGGTGTTCCGATGAAGGTTCTTTCTTGTAAGGAACTTCCTTTCATACGAAACTCATTTTATGGGCAACATTCATCCAACTGTCGTCATTTAAAGGGTACTGCTAGTCTCTGGTGGGTCGCTCATTTAATTTGTTATTATTTCTGCATGGATTATTGTCTCTGCCTGTCTGTGCTTTGCGCTCTCCCTCTCCCTCTCTCGCTCTTGCTCTCTTTCTTTGGTTGTATCACACTGGCTGTCTGTTTTGTTGTTGCTTCTGCTGCTGCTTGTGCTTTTGTTGCTAATTAGCATAGATTTTTGAATCTCTTTGTTGTTTCTGTTATTTATTTGGCCAGCGCGTTAAGCATTCGGTTCGTTGTTCCGCTGTTCTCCCATAAAGAGGAAAGCACATGTTTGGCTCTCTCTCTCTCTCTCTCTCTTGCTCTCTTGCTCGTGGGAGAAGCACAACCACAAAACCAGAGTCACTCACCCACACAAACAGACACACAGACATAAGCAAAGAAACAAACAAACAACAAAAATGTGTTTAGTAAATTAATTTATGAAGCGCGCTCCGATGTACTTGCCACCCACCCACCTACGAACCAACCAACGAACAAACAGAAGCACCATCAATCGCTGACGTCACGTTCTGCATGCACACACACACAACATGTGTGTGTGCAGGCTCTGGGGGTCAACGGAGTCTTACAATTTAATTCGCAATTAATTGCAAATCGTCGGCATCGGCTGTTGCCTCAAAGGAAAAGCGCACTTTTATCCGCCGCGTACGTGAGCCAACTGAGGCGTCGGCAGGCACATGGCACCCAACAACATCCAAGGGGCCGGCGCGCTCTCTCGATGCCCCGCACAGTGGGTCTGGCTGGGGTAATGCGGGCATAATGGATGTGATTTTGTCATATCACACTAGCACACTCGTATGCCCCTCTGTCTTATCTGCGCATAATGAATTTGTCGATTTCTAAAATCGAATAATGATCTCAGCCCCTGGCCGGTTTCTCGGTTTCTCGGTTTCTCGGCTTCGCGGCCTCGCATCTAAGTGCCAAAGTTTGCGCGTAATTGCCAGCGATTTGAGTGAGAAGCAAAACTACACATTAGTACCGTAAAGGTACCCCTCCTCCTCCTCCTCCTTCCTTTGCTCTTATATGGCAGGTTGGTATAAACAAACACATTACACTCTCGGCCCTATTGCGTCAGTGTCCGTCTCCGTCTCCGTTTCGTTCTCGCTTCGCTCCTTCTGTCTTTACAGTTAAAGTTGAAGGCAAACGCTGGTACACACACACGCAGACACAGCGTTACAATGGGAAACAAAAAAGAAAAACACACACACAAAGCTATTTATAAACGGCAAAATCAATCGGCGAGCCCCAAACCACAACTGAGGGGGGGGTAAACACTACAGCGGTACTCGAGTTTGTGTTCGTGTTTGTGTAGTGCAGTGTAGTTCTCGACGGCTCCGCTCCACTCCGCAGCGATCGACACAACGTCAAAGTCGAAGTTCTAATGTCAAACTGAAGCTTTGAAAGCTCTGACACCTGGAAGCGGTTCCGCCAGAGAGCCCGTTAACTTTTGCTGATTGCCATTGCCGTGCTACAAACACCTCACCTCACCTCACCACGCCTCGCCGCCACCTCTTCCCCATCGCTGGAACCCCATCTGGGAGCGGGTTCTGACGACTGCTTGCCGGCAGCCAGCTGTTTTGCTGAGCGCTTGGTATTGCGAATAGAAATGTTTTGGCGTGCGGCCAATCTATTGACAGCTGGAAGCAGCTTTCGATTTCTGGAATACTTGACAGGGCGGCGTCAATAGGGCAGGATGGGGCACGGGGTGAGGTTTGGACTAGATTATAATGTAACTACGACCGTCTAAGCTGTATGAGCTCACTGCTGGGGGGGGGGGGGGGTTCCATGAACTTCCAGCCCATATGCGGCCTTGAGGAGCAAGAATTGATTCCCTCTGTTTGTCTCAACCTTCATTTAGAGACGTTCATCTTGTGATACATTATCAACATTTCTGAGCACATTCGGAAATCGGAAAGGCAGCACTCAATTATATGCTAAAGGTACACCGATATTAATCCCTGTTCGCATCGTGACGCAGCGACGGCCAACTCCGATAAGCAGCGAAATTCAGCAAGTCGAATATTCTTATCAATTGTTTATTCAAAGGTTTTGTGCTGTGATTTATTTGCTAGCCCCAAAAACAAACAGAACAACAAGGAATCATGTAACACCAAGATCATTTCTTTTGGCGAATAACAAATTCACGCTAATTGCATTGTCAAAATTTGCTTTCGCGATTTGTTTTTGCTTTTGTTCTGTTGTTTTCTGGGACCCACTGAATCACAATTCGATACTAAAATTCTGTTTTGTTTCGCTTGTGCTCTCAAAAACATTGCCAAAATGCCGCAGAAACAATAAAAACTGCGCGGCAGCTGCGTCAGCCGATGAGCGGCGGCAAAACAACATTATAGATACCACACCAGCCATCATGCACAAACTAAATTATTAGAATGAACTAATGGCCAAACGAAAATGGTCAACGAATATGGATAATATTCGGTTTGGGTCGATCTGTGTGGGCGCTACCATAAACTAAGAATGTCAACAAAGTCAAGTCAGCTACCCAAGAAACTATTCAACTAAATTGTGCACTAAGCCTAAGGATTAGTCGCTATTAGGGCATGGGCGAAGGTCATTTCCTTTTAATTTGCGCCCAAAAGTATGCAAAATTGAGTATCACGGATCTAAATTAGGAGAAAATCTATCGATTTAAACAGATTTCAGTAAAAACTCCAAATTTGTATTCACACTTGACAAGTCGTTGACATCATTTCATTCTCCATGGCTAATCAATGTGGCAAAAATCATTAAAAGTGACACCCGACAATCAACTTTGATACAGCGAAAGAGAAACCATCCGCTGCGCCCCCCCCCTCCACTCCATCGGGCAACCAGAAACCGCGACAATGTCTGTCAAATCAAAATTCACTGCCCGGCACTTGCCACAAGTGCTTCAACGACCAGGGGGAGTTCCGCACGGCAAGCCAATGACCGCACACCGCACTTGATTGAGTCACCACAGGAGAACGAACGATGACGATGATGTTGATTTCCCTAAATTTTGTACAATTATACATGAGCTGTCCGTGTGTGCACTTGAAAAGGGGGCATGGCAGGGCATTCTTGGGACAATGAACAGCTGCACATTACAAATTTAAGTGAAAATATTCACTCGCTTTTCGGTTCACTGTGTCAGGGGCAGCATGTTTTGTCCCAAAAATCAATATCGGTAAACAAAGAAATTTAAAATTGAACATTCTGGAATAAAGAACAATACAAAAGTATATTTTCTGCTTTGAACTTTGATGTCAGTTGTTGGACTTCGCTGTATTAAAAATCGAATAATTTTGAGTATAATTTTAAAGGGGTATTCCCTTTCAGAGTTCATTTCCATCAGCTCTTGTTTAGCTGCCCAAACTCGTGGGTACCCTCCCTTACAGCTCTATCTCCCTCTAAAGTGTATCGCTTTTGACAATTGACAATCATATTCTGTAGTGTTAGTATTTACCAACACGAAGGTAAATTCACACACAAATAGTCAAAGAGAGAAACCATTTACAATATGAAACTTTTGCCAGCTGAGGCTTATCAAAATTGTGTGTCGCGGCTGTCTGAGGGGACGGCGGTAAACAAACGCAGAATAATAAAAAATAAATAATAGTACATAGAAACGGTTCGTATGAGCATTGGCGCGGCTTTCTTTCTGCTCACAATGCCAAGCGCAAGAAGAATGTCAAATGGGAATTATAATTAAACATTAATCATCCGGGGAGCTGGGTGTGCCACGGAATGTCTCCCCGCTGGCCACCCCAACCACAAAGTTAATTCAATTTATAAAATATAATTGTACAATGAAATCAAAACTATATTCTGGAACACTTTCCGAGCATCATTTGCATGCAGGGCACACAGACTCAAACAGACACACACACACTAACATCCGGTCATTAGAGACTTAATTGAAGTATAGCCAAATGCTGTGGCTGTTGCCTGCCACAGAAAAGTGCAGGAAAAGGGTTGCACTGTATAATTTAAAACAAATTAAAACCCCATATGCACACAGCGACTGTCTATCCAGATCCATATAAACATAATATCTACTGTACGGATTTTGTATATGTGTCTATAAAGCGAGCATTTTGCGCCGTTTTTGGGGCATCATTATCGCCACAGACAAATTCAATAATTAACCCAAATGCGGTCTGCATTCGCCTATCAGCTGAATTTAAAATAGAAATCCAATATTGGAGCGTATTCAGGCATTGCCTAATGGGCGTTTATCGGTTAAGCATAAATTGATTTAAATGCTTAATGAAGCCGCCACAACGAGGCACGTAGAACAAATCAATGAAGTTGGTTTTCCGCAGAACAGTGAAAGGTCTCTTTTCCGCACGTGGTGCACTTAGGGAGATGTTTAGCACGGAAAGATTTCCGCGTTCGCGGTGTTCACTGTATAACAATTGCAACGCCGCGACGTAGCACAGTCTGTGGCGTTTCTTGTGTTAAATCCCCTCTTAGCACAGTGGCACGGAAAAAGGGCGCCAAGTCAAAAAGTGTTTGCCAGAACCAAAATCAATCTCTGAACACATTCAACGAGGGGCCCCCAATTATAATACTAGATACGTATCGGATTTACATATGTATGTATGTGTTTATGTTAACAACTCACTTTGTGTTTGCCAAATTGTTAGAATCTTTCTTCTTTCTGCTTTCTTTTTCACTTTTATTTGTGCACAAGCAAACAGATGCGGGGGCTAGTACATTTCACTCGCACGTCCTAACTGTTGTCGGTTTATCTTTCCGCTGAGCTTGACGATCGCGACGCAGCCCGCAAAATGTTATTCGCTTCACTCACGACAGTCGGCTACGACAACGACAACGACAACGAGAACTTGACTTGGCAAAACTTTGGTAGTAACTAAATAGCTGGGGCCCACGGTATCGCATGGCACAAACAACACACACGAAAAGTACGAAAGCAACGGCAACAACGCCAATATACATAGTAACAACAACAACGCTCTCTCCGCCGGCAGAGCAAATAGCTAGCCTGTTGATTAGTCTGACGCTCGCGCTCTGACTTGTTGCTGCTGCCCTGACTCTGCCAGCGTCTCTGCTTACGTTGGCGGCGTCGCGTTAGCGCTACTGCGCACAGTGGCTCGTTTTTAGCACACTCTTGTCCAAAAAACATTCAATGCACAGCGGACAACTAAATAGGTCTTTGATTTACTTTGTATTCCACCATATAAGTGCAGCATTCGTAGTGTTTGTTTGCTTGATTTTGCAACATTTTAAACAGTTAACTTTTGTTTTTGTCAAAAGTTCTTGGAGAGAGAGCCACAGTGCGTTGAGTGGTGGGTGACTACTCTCTGCCGATGGCTCTGTCTCTGTCTCTGCCAAAGCCGGCTTAAAGCCGTGACTTGTTGATGCTTTGGTACGTACTGTCATTCTTCGTTCCTCCTTCCTCGTTTCTGCTTTTGCGCTGCGTTCGTTCGGCGGGCACGAACCACAGATCCGATATTTTTCAAATTTGTATGCATAAATTTACACACACACACACAGTCACATAGAGACACAGAGTAGCTCGGTGAACAGTGAGGGTCGCATAGGTCAGAGAGGGGGGTTCTGTCGTGGGGGCGGGCTGGATAGGGGGATAGGCTGGGCAGCACACAAAACAAAAGAATCCAATCATTCAGCGTATGGCCGCACCATGTGCGCATCTGGTTCAGGGCAGAAGCTGGAACTGCGACTGAGAAATGGAGAGAGTGAGAGATGCAGGCGGAACATGTGTCTGGAGTGGAGACACAGCTAATGACTGACGATGACGGCATGGCTGGTGGGACTGCACATGCTCCATGGGGCGATTAAAGAGTTGTAAAACTAAGGGCCAGACTATATGTATATATTTTAGTTAGCAACTGCTGGAGTAACCCCCGCTCTTATGTAGATTTTGTTGTTGTATGTTTTGCCGGCTTTAGGCTGCGTTGTCCACCCTCCCGTTATATTGGGTCACCCATGTCCCCTCTGCTTCCGCACTCCCTCTCCCATTATCCATAATGTCAGCGTCATTGTCATCGACGCGACATTCGCGTCGTCAAGCTCCAACAGACAGTGGAGGATGGCAGCAGAGCCGCAGGCGGTGGCTAGAAAGATGGGGTGGCTGCGAATGCGAGGGCCCTGAACGGGGTTTAGCTTTGGTATGGCGGTATGGTGGGGATGGGTTGGCGGCGTGCACTGTTAGTTATTATTCCCATGGCCATGTGAGAGAGAGGGAGAAGCTCACTTCTCTGTGCTGCTCTCCTATCCATTGCATTACCCTGCGCTTTTGTCATTGAATTTTGTTTTAGTTTGTTATCGTTTATGCGTCGGCATGTTCCGCGAACAGCAACATAAAATGGAAAAGCAACACAAATGTAAATGTCAGCAAGTACAAATAAAAACTTTAGTGATAAGCCAAGCCAAGTTTCAGGTTTAGTAGCATGCGGTTAACATCTGTCTTGCAGTTACAAATTCATCACTCACCTGTTGCCTGCGCTGCTGCCCCGTTCTGGGGCACCTTGCGACTGGCATATGGCGTGCCGCAGTTTCTACAGGTTCCCGTCGGACTCGTGCCCGAGCTGGAACTGGAGATAGGGATAGTGACTCCCTCTATAGTCGCCTTTTGCACTCACCTGCTCAGGGCCAGTACTAGGGGGCCATGCTCCCGCTGCGCTTGGAGCATGCGAAGCAGCTGGGTATCGCTCAGCTGGACCTGGTCCTGCAGGCGCAGCGAGGACTGTGAGGGGAAGCAAAACCACATCAACTAACATTACAACAAAATCACTCAAGCACACTTTATTACACATGGCATAACACTTAGACGAACAACTACTTGGAACTTAGCCTAATTTGTCATACACTCTTGGACACACGTTGGCCTGTGGACTCCTTGCCGCGGCGCAGGGAGCAGAACTTCAGCATGGCTGGTGACTGGCTGAGATCATCCACAGCACTGAACTGAAAGGCCATCCGTTCGTTCGGTTTCCAGCTTAGATTCTCTAACCCGCAGAGATCTCTGTTTTTTTAGGGGGCGTTCGGTGGTACATTACAGATTGGGGCTGGCTGGAGATGGGACAGCGATAAGACTACGCCAGCTCGCAGATGCCGCGGCGGTCCATGAAGACCTCGAGGCAAGTGGTGTCGACGCGATCGAAGAGCAGCGAGCCGAAGCGCCTGGCAGTGTAGTCCACGATAAGCACCATCTTGCAGTTGATGCACTTATCGCGATAGTGGAAGAGCAGCCCCACCGTCGGGTGAACCACGTGGTCCACGAAGCCTGGAGCGGCGCGGTACACCTGATGGTTGCCCATCTCCACGATGGAGCGGGTGTTGACCACCAGCTTGCTGCGCACATAGGCGGGCATGATCTCCAGGGTGCGACGCACCTTCGACTGAGTATACAGCAGCCGGTTGAGGACGTGGCCCGGCGCATTGAAGGTGTCGTTGCTGTCCTTCCGGTAGAAGAACACATTGCGAAAGACAAAGCCGGTGGTGCGGCCTTCGTCGCACTGACGCAAGTAGTCCGCCAGCGAATTGTGCTTCAGGGGCATAAGCACCTCGTCCAGATCCACCACGGCTGCGTACCGATAGTTGTCCACGACATTGGCACGATAGACGCAATCATTGAACTGCGCCACAATCCCGGCATAGTGCAAGTCCTGCAGATGCGGTTGCACATTCCACTCGAAGACATCCGCCAGGCCCAGGCGCTGATAGTGGGTCAGCACACGTCGCACCTCATCGCTGGCCTCCACGTAGTAGAAGTAGAAATGGGCGGCACCCTGCAGCCGGTACATCTCCACGAACTCCACCAGGCGCAGCACATTCGAGTAGTTCTCCTGGAGCGGACCCACGCACACGGAGATGGCGGGTCGCGACTTGACAAACAGACTCGACATGTTGCGGGGATAGCTATGAGAGGGCGAGAGGGTTAGACCAGACGTTGCTGTGGGTTCTAATGACCTCACCTAATCTGTATGAAGCTGGGACTGAGGTGGCTCAAGCGATTGGAGGCATAGCTGAGGGCCACCGCCTGCGGCAGGCGCATCGGGTCGCGCCTTGAGGCGTGCAGCGGACACATGATGCTCCAGGCCGCAAAGCTGTTTTTGTGCACCTCGTGCATGGCGCCCGCCTCCTCGGACAAGATCTCCTGGCTGCTAAAGTCAGCGAAGCGCACGATGCAGCTCACCTTGGAGTCCCTCAGGCGCACCGGCAGCGTGGCGAAGATGCGCAGCGAGCCGATGGTCATCTGTTCCTCATCCAGGCGGACATTTCCTATGCAAAGAAAGGAATTAGTATGAGTCGTTGCGTGCCTATATAGATACCCTTACCTATGATCTCAGTGCGTGCATCGAAGTAGGCCGAGTAGATCTCATGACGCAGCGAGGCATTGCCGATCCTGCGCCAGCTGTTGTTGTAGTCCCAGTGCGGATTCGGCTTCTCCAGTATCAGCTGGCGCTGCAGGTGCTCCAGGTCGACACGCAGCCGCTCATTCTGCAAGCAGGATCAAAAGAGAACAGAGCAGAGGGTCAGTCCAATCGCTGCAGATGGATGTGTGGCCATCGCCGACTCACAAGGCTCGTGCGCATGGAGATGTAGACCAGGACGAGCATGGCGCTGGCCACCAGCCCGGACAGCGTGAAGTACACGTACTGAAAGCGATTCTCTTGAGCCGCCAGCATGGCGAGGCCTTGGCGTGTGGAGCGTGTGGCAGGTCGCCACACTTGTGGCACTTGTGGCCGAGCCGATTGTGCAGGTGTCGCCGCGACTGGACGCGTGCTATGCTGCTGTTCCCCAGGAATCACCGCCAGCAACTAAAACTGTTTATTTATTTTCTATTCCACCGTTGGCCGAGCGAGGCGTTGACAGCGACGCTAACGCTGACGCCAACGCCAACGCAGACTTTGTACGTCGCGCGACTTGGGGCACAGACAGTGCTGAAGAGCGCGGCTCCTGTTGCTTATTTGCTTAGCGCTTTGGCGCTTGATGGGCAGCCATCGATTAGCAGCGAACAGATACTGGCGGGGTGGCCTCCCCCCAGTGTCATCATCATCGGCCTGCCTGTCCTCGGCCGCTGACCGCAACAAACCGCAAAAGTTGTTCGCTTGGCGCCCACTGTACGCAAATGATTACGACAACCACACACAAACAAACACACACACGCACGCACTCTCTCGAATAGGTAACGGGGGAGGTCGGTCGGGGTGCTGGAAGGGTGGCTGGCTGGCTGGCTGGCTGGCTCCCCTTTTGCTTCAGGATGCGCATGCAACAAGTTAATCAACGCACGCCTCGCATCAAACTGGCGCCTCTGTCGTCCATTCCATAGACGCTGTCATCAGAGGAGCCGCAGAGCAGAGCAGCGCTGTGGCAGAGCAGCAGCTGAGACAGCGACAGAGTGGCGTTGCGTTGCGTTCCGTTGCGTGGGGTTGGGTTGGGTGGGGGAGAGCCTTGTAAGGGTACTCCATAGATTGTCTATGTGTGTGTTTGTATGTCTCTCGATTGGATTGGAGTGTCCCTGGGACACACACTTTTCTGCCTCTCCTCCACTGTGTGAGTCAGCAGCGTCGCCTTTTTCCCCGGCTATTTTTAAGTAAATGAAAACGTCTTCCAAATTCTTTTTTATTATGGAAAACGAAAACATTTCAATTATACATACATATACAATGTTCATGTGTGTGTGAGAATGGGATGGAATGGGAAACGAAAGTTGGCGAAGGCGATGACCACTTGATGCTCGATAGGGGGATGTCTACTCTGTAGGCAGTTCGCACAGTGGTGCAGTGCCGTAAACAAAAATGTGTATTTGAAATGATGAGATTTACACTGCACATAAATGCTTCAACCTTTGGTAAGTTTTCTATTGATTACAGACAGCCAATTATAACGAGTGTGTCCCAGTCAGATAACACCATGGAGATATGGTTTCTTATTTAGAAAGTTAACTCGCCACTCTTGCCGCACTGTGCACGATTGTGCCTTCATGTTCCACAGCGAAAATATCAAATTAGTCAAGATTTTCGTTTCATTTGAGGCTCCTCAAAGCGCAATATCAATTATTCAAACCATTAAACACTCAAATGGGTACCGTGCCGAAATGTTTCTTGTGTTTGTCTTCAATGCAGCTTACGTTTTTCGCTTCACTCACCTGCAGATGTCTGTAGCCAAAGATAAGGACTAGATAGACGAAGAACGCAAGCAGCGGCAAATGCGTTTGTCGGGGCCGCAGCCAGTGGGAAAATCGTGGCATTTTCCCTACAGCAACGTCATGACTTTAACTGGCGGACACTCTAATGTGACTACTGAAGTGAGTGCGTGGGTGCCCAATTCTGTGGCACTATCAGCTCATTTGATAACTGTGTTATCATTAGATTGATATGCCTAGAGGCAGGTGTGTGACCAGGTAATGATAGTTAAAACTAGTCAAAAATCCGAGATATCCGAGAGCGGCACGGCAAGCAGTTCCCTGGCAATGGTAGATAAATTTATTAATCTTTTTGGAACTTTTCCCATAAATAAGACAAAGACCAGTCAGGGCTTACAGTTCGGGGAGATGGGCAGCTGCAGCTGCACTTTCTGTTTCGTTTTTGGCGCATCCCTGACCCGCATTCTGGCAGTAGCCAAACGATGTGCAATTGATGATTCCACAAGAGTCCTGCATGGAATTAAATGTAACCAGCATAACTCTGTTGGTGGGCCCACCAGTAGCTGGCAAACTGACGCAGAGCTAAAAACCTACCCTTACCATGGCCAACTGTTTGTGTTATCATTTCTTGGGCGAACCCTTGGGCGAGCACCATTCTGGAGTTGCGCCTGCCCTGAGCGTGAGAAACTGAACAAGATTGCCAGAGAAATAGCAAAAATCTTGACTAATTACTATGCACTCAACTGGTAGCAGTAGATCTGTTGAGTTCTGTTCAGTTCGGTTCGGTTCGGTTCGGTTCCCATAGGGCACAGACGCACAAGCGCTGGGGGTGAGCTAACCCTCAGCTGGAACCCTCCACCAAGTGGCAGGGACAGGAGCCAAGATTCTCGAGATTCGAGAAGCAGAGCGATACCAGCATGAAAATGAAATAAACATTTCCAATTCAATTCATTTCTTAAAGCGAACCCTCCTCGTATTGTCATTGTTATGGCACAACGGCACGCACCCGGTTCCCGGTTCCCGACTCCCGGCTCCCGACTCACCGTTCCCATTGCACGAAATTCCCCCTCTGCTGGCACGCCTGCGTCATGCGAAAGTATTTTCAATTGTCAGTTTTTGGTGGTGGATTCGACTGCAGAGTATAAATAGCCAGGCGCGATCGGCATTGCGGCACAGTTCAGTTGGAAGTGCCGCCGAGAAAAGACAGACAGAGGATCGACAAGTCTCTCACTAAGCCAAGCCGCCACCGCCTTGTGCGGTGCGGTGCGGGGCGGCCCAGCCAAGTCCAAGTGCTCGCCCAACTTAATTAAAGTCAATTAATTGCTTTACAAGTGAATCGACAAAAGTGTTTTTCAATTTACCCAGAAACTGCCCTCGAAAATGTAAGTACAAAGAGAGTGACAATGCTTGTCCCACAGCTCACAAATTCCTGTTTCAGCTGTTACAGGATCTTCACAATAGTTCGAGTCCTTCATCCAGATTGAGCGACAAACCAAGCAAAAAGAAACATTGCTCAAACTCAACAAGTTGTCAGCAGCAAAGGAAAATTCTATAATACTTCCAATCCAACAGCTGTAAGAGGGTTGGCTTTATCCACGAAACAGAAGACTCGACTCAGACCATGTGGGGAAAAAAAACCAACCTAATTCACAAATCTATCAAGAGATCAAAGAAGTACAAACCATGTGAACCAGGACAAGTCACGTTCCAAAAACAAAACTGGAATGAATGTTTTCTTTCAATCATTTTACAAATATTGTTCTTCAGTTAAACAGCTTGACAATTTATTTGTTTTGCAATCTACAAGAAAAAATAGGTTGAGGATCTAAAGAACCATTTAAACTATCCAACAAATCTTCCAAAACAATTTTGACTTATTGAACATCCACATAACATTTTAGTTGATCATATTTTGTGCCTTTTTGTTTAGTTTCTTATAATTTTTGTTGCTGTTTTCGTTATACATTTTTGAAGCTATAAATTTGTTGGTCTAACAATGCCCTCGACGACAGCTTTCACTTAAGATAGGAGTCAGGAGACTGTTTATCAGGAAGGTATCTTCGACGTGTATTGCCAATAGCAAGCCTGTTTTTGTTGCATAAATATGAATTTAAGTCATCCATATATCCTTAAGCGTCCTGAGCTGGTTTTACATTTCATTTATTTTGTTTCTTCCTTTTCTTTTTGGGTAAGTTACGATTTCTCTTAATTTCAATTATTTTCACTTGAATATTTCATTTGTTTATTGTGTTCCGTTTTTGTTTCGTTTTCAAAATTATTACTTTTTCTATTAAGTTTTCCTTAAACGGAGTTATACATTTTTTGTTGTGAATAATTTTCGTTCTTCATCATTTTGGATGCGGTAAGTTTGTATTTTTCATTTTTCCTATGTTGCAATTAATTTAATATAATTTAATTGGATTTATTTTTTTGTTTTACAATTATTTTTGTTATCTTATTGTTCCTCTTTTTAGCGACTCATTTTGTAAAGTGGCTTATGTTTTTTTTTTCTTTGTTAAATTGTTTTTATTATATTTTCCATTATCTGGTCATTATTAGTTTTACCAAAAATATTCAGTTCATTTATTTTATTGATTATTTCATTTTTTTTTTTCAATTTAATCAGTTCTTTAATTTTATTTCTTTGTATTTTAAATACTTATAAATTTCATTTTATTGTGGCTTATTACATTTTTATGTTCCCTTTATTTTGTTTAACTTTTTATTTATTTATTAAATTACTTTTTGATTCTATTAATTATTTGATTTGATTTCATTATTTGTTTCTATTTTTCGTAAGGGTAATATTAAGCCTTACTTCACATTTCTACTATAACTTAGTATAATTTCATTGGTTAAATATTTAGTTTAATTGATGATTTAACATATTTTTATTCTTATTTATTTCAAATTGGGATTCTAAGTTATTTATTTGGTTCCATTTAGTTATTTTTGTTTATAAATAAACCTTTTTAAGTGATTTTTGATATTATTTTTGTATTGATTTTGTGTTCATTTCCTATTCATTTCTTATAATTTTTGTGTTTGTTTGATTTGTTCTATATTTGGCTCAGGGAATCCAAAAAAGAGTAAGAGTATCCGCAATGGATCATAGAACTAAAAACATAAACAATAAAGCAACGTGTACTGTTCAACCAGAACAATTTGTAGTTTCATTCCCCACCCTGGAGATGAAGGGAAACTCTCATCCGTTGAGGATCTTTGAAGATTGTTTATTTGAGCAGAAGCGTGCCACACACATAAATAGTTTCTTTGGAGACTTACGAAGTACACATAAATACGAAAAGGTAGATTACACCTTGCGCTGCCACATCGGGGCAGTGTCTGGCTTTGGTTCCGCTAACGGAGCTACTGCATTGGATTGTCCACCGTCTGGCCGGGATTGCCCTCGGAGGCTGTCTGGGCCGCGGGCATGGGCATTCCTTCTGCACTGATTCCACCACCACCACCACCGCCGGCAGCATGCGCCGAGTCGCTTGAGCCATCCGAGGAGACGTCTGCGGGATTGTTCGAGTCACGTTCGAGCAGGTAGCTGACGCCTAGAGGACGTGGTCGGCCACCATAGGAAGAGCTACAAGGGGCGACAAGAGAGCGAGCCTAACTTAATGCTTTGACCGATTCCTGGCTGCGACGAGTGCTGGGAGGCTGGAGCTGTGTACAGGAGTTGCAGGAGCCGGCGAGGGGCAGCACCCACTGCAACTTACCTCTGTGCATCGCGGTCGCGGTCGCGGTCCCGATCCCTTTCCCGATCCCGACTGCTGCTACCGCTGCTCAGGCCATTGCTGCCCGATGAGCCACTCCCTCCTCCATTGCCTACCCCGCCGCTGCTGCTGCCGCTGCCGCCGGACTTGTCCTGATCGCCCAGATACGTCCAGCTGCCCTGGCCATTGGCCTTGCCGCCAGCCACATCCGATCCGTGGACACTGGTGTGTCCACCAACGCGAGCGCTGTCACTGCCAATGGCCGAGGAGGAGACCTTGGAGCCTCCGGCATAGGGACAATTTCCGGCCAAGCGGCCGCAGGG
Source organism: Drosophila guanche (assembly GCF_900245975.1). Classification (NCBI taxonomy): domain Eukaryota; kingdom Metazoa; phylum Arthropoda; class Insecta; order Diptera; family Drosophilidae; genus Drosophila; species Drosophila guanche. Next base: position 8,238,756 of record NW_022995743.1, on the reverse strand, counting down.
CGAGGAGAGCGATGGAGAGGGCCGGCTGTAGGCGTAGCCATTGCCGCGGGTTCGCATGTCGCCATCATCCTCGTCGGTGGCAAAGTAGTAGCCACGTCCCGAGTTGTCGAAGCCCGACTGGCCCCTGATCGGTTGGGTCGATTGGGTGGGGTTTGGGTCGGGCGGGGTGTGCAGGTTAGGCGGAAAGGTGGATTGGATTGGATTGGGTGCAGTTTGGGGTGCAGTTTGGATTGGTTCCCGGGTCGAGGAGCATCCACAGAGTATCCACAGTGTTGTTGTTGTTGTTGTTGTCGTGTATTGGTTGTAGTTGATGTTGTTGTTGTTGTTGTTGTTGGTGTTCATGTTGTAATGGTGTTGTTGTTGTTGTTGTATGAAAGTAGAGAGTAGAAATAGAAATAGAAATAGAAACATCTTTGACAACACACAGAGATGGAGAGAGAGAGAGAGAGAGAGGAGCAAGTGGAGCACACAGTTACAGATGGAAACAGTTTAGCGATACCTGTAGGTCTCATCCCAGGGACGATAGTTGCGAAAATCATACCTGGAGTAGTACCGATCATAGGGATCATAACGATCGTAGCTGCTGGCACGCGAACGATCATAGTAGCGATCTGTGGAGTAGAGTTCAGAGAAGTTCGAGTTGGTGTAACTGCAAAGTAATTTCAATCGTGGGTCAAAACGAACCTCTGGTGGAGCTATCGCTGTAGCGTTCTGGATAGTAGCGATCCCGGCTCTCGTAGCCATAGCCATAGCCGCGTTCCCGTTCCGGATAGGAGCCATACCCAGAGCTTGAGCCATAGCTGGAGCCATAGCTGGAGCCATAGGCGGAGCTGACGGGGCGTCTGTAGTCATCGTAGCCGCCACGTCCCTCGTAGCGATCGTAGGTGCGCGGCGTGTAGCGATCGTCGTAGTAGCGGCTGCGATCGTAGGATCTGTCATAGTCCCGATCCCTGCTGCTGCTGCGATCGTCGTAGCCCGAGTAGTACCAGGCACTGGAGCGCTGATCATCGCCTGTCCGACTGGAGTAGCCGCCGTAGTAGCGATCCCTGTCCCGATCCTCGTAGCAGCGCACGCAGCGTGACTGGCGGCTCTTGCCACGCAGCACAGAGTCCAGCACGCCCACACCAGCCGTGGCCACCTGCTGATTCTGGCCACTCTGTCCGGGGTTGACACCTGATCGGGCCTCGGGTCCTGTCACAGCAGCACGGGCGCGGCCGCGTTCGCAGAGGAGCAGCGCCAGCAGGCAGAGCATCTGAAACACATCGTTGGAAGCGATCATTAGTTGATTGGTTTTAATTGCTTCTGTCGCAATGGAGCTGGGAGGCAACCAGCCAATACATATTTCGCGGTTCAGCGGACAACTGGGCCAATGCAGAGCTCCCCAACAGCCTCCGATCATAATTGACGAGAGTACAAAGGCCTGCGGAACAGCACACCCAGCCGCTGGCCATTCAAAATGGACGACAACATTGGGGGGCAGTCGGCGTGAAATATGATCAGCACCCCGCGATTATGCAACGGATTTCGGATTTTGGTTTAAGCCGAATGGCTCGCGGCAGCATTGACATCATTTCTGAGAGCCACTCATGGCTGCATGAATCACATTCTGGCCTGGATACAGACACAGATGCAGACACAGAATAAGTAGATTTGGATCGGAATCATAACGCTGCAAACCCCAAATGGTAATGGCCAAACTGGCCAACCAAGAGAGGTAATCATGAACAGTGTTTTGTCCAGTTCCCCGCCCCCCCCCCCCCCCCCCCCCCCCCCCCCCCTCCCCCCCCCCCTCCCCTCCGCACAACCCCCGCCCCTCNCCCCCCCCCCCCCCCCCCCCCTCCCCCGGTCGCCACGCTTTGTTAGCCAAGCATCAGGAACAACTTCCGGTGTGGCTGCTGGGCGCTGCTTTTCGCTTTTCGCTTTTGGGCTCTCTGCCTGTGGCTCCGACTTGTCACTGACTCTGGCCAACTTCATTAGAATAATTATAATTTTTCGAATGGAATATGAATATGGGAAATTTGTTACACCCGATCAAGGGTCGTTGTCATCCCCAAATGGAATATAGTTGCGGCCTTTACATAACATTACCGCTACGCTTGGCTATTGCATAAGGTTTATTTTGTTCTATGGCCCATGCTTTGGAGACCTTCGGATTAGTTGAAATGGAAAGCTAAGTAAATGTTCTAGGAATAATTTGAATCAAGTCGGAATCGTTATCGAAACTAATAGTGTTTCCTTATGCAAATTGGACCATGAATATTTGCTTAGCTTGATTGAAGAAGAAAGATGACTTTTAGATGGGTTTTAGGAGCTTAGGGAACTTTTTAGGGTTTTCAAATTATAAAAGAGGGAGAATTGGATAACTGAACAAAACTATATCCTTTGTGTCTTTCCTTTTTCAATTTATATTATTAAAATTTGGACCTACGCTATACAGCTTTGGGGAACTGCTAGCAACTCAAATATTGAGATACTTCAGCGTTACCAATCAAAAACTTTGCGACAAATTGTCAATGCTCCGTTTTACGTATCTAATGCAAACATCCACAAAGATCTGAATATTCCAACCATTAAAGAAGAAATAAAGAAAACTAGTAAGAAATACATCGACAGACTCCACAACCACGAAAATAATTTAGCCTTAAGTCTATTAAACAATAGCCTAACAGTAAGAAGACTGAAAAGATACCATACCCTGATAGATACATTTAACAAACTAAAAAGATGTTATATATAATAGCAGGGCTCATTGGAAAACTGCCATTTCTGTTAATTGAATATTAATTATACAATTTACTTATTGTTTAAAAACAGATTGTAAATATAAAGAGAGAGAAAAAAAAAAAAAAAAAAAAAAAAAATATTAAAAATTATATTATGATTTGTATAGAAAAAGAAAACGGCTACTAGAAATCGAGTTCTCCAAATAGTCCTCCAAAAAAGAGTTTTAATGCATGAGAAGAGTGCAAAGTCGAGAGAATTATCCATCATAAGCAGTCCGTTTATCAAATGATTGCCCCTGGCATTCCCACTCACCAATCCAATAGCACGCATGGTGTCCGCACTTCACTTTGTTCTTTGCTCCAACTTAATCACAAATGTTGCACCAGGCACGGGCGCGTGTTGTGCCTCTGCAGATTGATGGGGCACACGAGATTTGGAGTCCGAAAATATCCTTGCAACACTTTTTCACGAATCGGAGTTTCTCGAACTGGCGTCGGACCGCGAATGATCTGCCTAGAGCGGGGGCCACCGTATTTATCTGTACTCCAAGCCCAAAGGCCCGAGATGGGTTCTGCTTCTGCCGCGACGAGAGCACTGAACCGCGAGGCGAGGCGAGGCGAGGCGATGGCTGGCTGTGGTTCGCTGGCATTCGCTGGCAAAAGGTGTTGGCACTTGGACTCTCGGCAGGGGCGTCGATTTGTCACTTCAGCTGCCAGCAGCCCAACCAGCAACACCTTGGGGGTGTGTGCTGGCCGTGCTCGGCGTTTGCCTTTCGCAGAATGACAGGGAGGATGTGCTGGAAAAAATGCCTTAATTATGTGTCAGAAAACTCGCGCTAATTATGCGTCTACTATTGCGTAATATCTCAGCACAGAGACAGAACACTCCTGTGAAATTAGCGCAGATTATTTCGATCGAAGGCGTCGAGTCAGACACTTCCAGCTGGCATTTGCATTTCGGTGTACAAAAAAAGACTACGAAAAAAACCAACACTCCTCGGCGCTTGCATAACCCACGACCGTGACCGTGAAAAGGCTTTCCAGATGAAGACATCCAGCTCGGGGTGAGAGAAATTACATTTCACGAATGCTGGATGCTCTATGGGGGAAAAAAGAGTAGTAGGAGTAGGAGTATTACGAACTTGTTCGTATTATAATGCATGCCCGGCACCAGAGCTTGTCACAGTTTTAGATGCATTTATGTAGCTATATCTGTTAAGGACTGCCATATCGCAATTCTATCAAGGTATAACAAATTGACTTTCCGCTAGAGTGCCATGAAGATCTACCAGCTGCTGCCAGGAGGAGTTGTTGGAGGGCAGTTACTAGATCACCATCTTCATGTGCGTGCTCACTGAACCCCAGTGGAGGTCGTTGGCTTCCCACATAGAGCGTACAAATAGCCGAAACAGCAGGCAGGCGACAAGTTTAATTAAACGATTTAATTTAGTTTTTACACAGCGCGCAGCCACGCTGGTTTTTTTTTTGGGTTTTGAGTAGTTAGCTAGTACATGGAGTTACAGATTCGATATGGATATGGTAAATACCTTGGGCGTTGCTTCATGGAAGAACAATTTGTGATGTGTGTGTGTGTGTGGCACTTTTGGGGGCGCAACAAGTTCAACAATTAAGCTAAGTCAACGATTTCGCTAAATACGAGTTATTGTCTCCAGTTGTAACATATTTTTGGTATTCAGATACGCAGAGAAGGCAGCACTCTCGCGTCCAGAAGTGTGTGATGGGTGATCCTTCAAGCCGTAGATGGATCAGCCCCTTGGTAAATGTAAACGTATCACGAGTGCAGCTTGGCCGCATTGGCAGCGGCTATGTCATCGCGGAAGGCCAGGAAGCCGAGCTGGGCGTGCGAGGCCTCGTTCAGCGCTCGCGATCGAATGCAGGCGCGGTACTGGTCCGCGGTCAGCGAGCTGGCACACACCTGGCGAGGAGGCAAACATAAAAAAATAAAAAAGAAAACAGTTTAAAACATCACCAAAGGCAGTGCCTGCGTTTACCTTGGTGTGCCAGCGATGAAAGATGCCCGGATCGGTGGCCCTGATGATCTTGATCTTGGATCGAATGTACTTGCGGTAGAGCATCACATCCTCGCCGCCCCAGCCGACGATTTCCTCCTCATCGAAGCCGCGTATCTGCAGAAAGTTCGAGCGATACTGGCAGGTCATGCCATAGCCAAAGTCCCGCCAGAAGCCCGTGTCCTTTGAGATGACAAGCTGCTCCTCCTCGCTGGGCAGCGGCTTGCCCTGCAGCGTGTACACCACATGCGGGTTGTACAGACTGAAAACCACCGGATAGTACACCTGAGACAGGGCAGATGATTACAGTGCTTGTGCTGCTTGTGGCTTCGATTGTGGACTCACCTTCTTGCCGGGTGCGGCATTCCAGCGACAGCGTTCCAGGAATCTGGCCGTGAACATGATGTCCACGTCGCACATGAAGAGCAGCACATCCTCTGCGGTGGCAGGCGCAACAATGTGCTCTGCCCCGAGTCTGAGGGCCTTGGCTGAAAGAGGGACAATGAGTGGGGAGAATGGAGAACAAGGAAACTCCCTTTGCTCACCCCTGCTGAAGGTCTCGTTTAGAGCGAGGAACTGCGTCCGCTCCGACCGCTCTGCCATCCGCTTGGCCTGCGCCAGTCCACTCTCGCCGAAGTAGACGACAATCAGTTCCAAATGCCGATCCCCGAGGCTGGCAAACATCTGCATGAAGCTGCGAAAGCTGTGCAGGCGACCGGCCAGCGGCACTATCACATGGATCACGGCCGGACTGGGGCTGGGACTGCGGCTGGCCGGTGTCTCCGACAACTGCACCGTCTGCAGGGGGGCGAACGGGCGCATAACCAGCGCTCTGCGCACAGAACTCGCCTGATGCTTGACGCTCTGGAAGTACAACTCGTACTGGGTGCCCGTTGTGGGCTCGGTGCGGTAGATGCCCTCAATGAAGTCGTCCAGCGTGTACTTGATGACATCCCCTGCCGCACCCACTCCTGCTGCCTTGGCGCGCACTCGGGCCGAATGATTGCGATTGAGACTCTCCAGCGCCTTGTTGACCGCCCCAATGAGGTCACGCCGGCGATAGCCAATGGGCTTCTCCACCACCCGCTTGCCCAGGCCCAGGTCGATGGGGAAGACGCGCGTGAAGGTGAAGTGGTTGAAGGGAATCAGCTCGTACTCGTTGTTCAGGGGCAGGCCGTGCAGGATCTCGGCGGCGCCCACCTGCTTGCGGATGTAGCTGCTGCAGTCGTAGTGGTGGGCGAGTGGCGGCAAGGCCGCACCCACCGTGGTCTCCTGCAGGTGGAGGCTGCTGGCATTGTGGCCACTTCGATTGTTCTGCAGAATGACGATCTGGGCACGCAGGGTGAGCACCTCGTGCTTCAGGCGCTCAATCTCCGCCTCGCGGTCCACGCCCAGGACATCGCTGGGGCCGTTGGCCTCGCTGGTGTGGTGGTGGAGCGACTCCTGTGCCGTGAGCTCCTCAAAGCCGCATTTGGTCAGTACCACAATGGACACGGCGCTGACCAGGACGAACAGCAGCAGGAGGCGCCCTACCAAGCGGGAGGCGAGCGAGCTATGCATTTTCCATACTTTCCACTCAGTTCTTGTGGCTGCAAAGACAAGTTTTATTTCCGTTAATGTATTTTGAGAGCCAAGCATCACGAGGTGTGTACACACTGCCTGCCAGGCCGTGCTGCATAATTTCACAAGAGCTTCGACCCACAACACTGCGTTCACATTTATCGATAGCCTGTCGGCCTATCGGCGCACAATTTGAATTTAATTCTTTTTTTGGTTATGTTTTGTTATTGTTGTTCATCTATAATATTCCATATAATATTTTAAATATTGTTAGTTAATGTTCTGCCGCATAGATGAGGATTTGGTAGAGTTCTACACGACGAAAATAAGGTGTATTATTTTACGCTGTTTGAGTACTGTTAGGTGGGGGTTAACCCACGTAGTTAAGTTATTTTTCTTCCTCGGTATATTTCGGTATATTTTCTAGGGTCAATCATTGTCCGGTCACACTGCTTGTCATCATCAAATATAATTTTTAAAATATTTATAACTCTAAAGAATCTGGAATTTGTTGCTAAGCAAGTAGCAAGACAAAAGAAGTAACATCTGTGCATACAAAGCAGTATTTCTTCAGTAACATTGTCAGGTATGTGAGTGTGTGCAAAGGCTGCGTATGCGTAGGGCATGCAACAAGTTTTCGTTCTTTCTTTCGTTTGTGTGTGCGGCGGGGGGGGGTGATGGCATTTTTTCGCCTAGCTGCGGCCGTGGAACTGGAATGAATCATATGCCAGCAAGCAGCGGCTACTCACTCGGCCGATAAGGTGTGTGTGCGCCAGTGCTCTGGATTTCCATTTTGCTGGAGCGAATTTAATCGCAATCTTTGTGTCCCTGTGTGTGTTGGAAATTGCATTGTGGCAGTAAACATTCATAGATTAATGTGTGGTTTTTCTTTGCCAAATTCACAACAGAACTTCCACAATGGAGAACAACGAAGCCCCCTCACCGTCTGGCTCCAATGCAAACGAGTAAGTTGGCCCTCAGCTTGAGTTTCACGGAATCTGCAGGCAAACGTCGCACAAGTGCAAGCCAGGGGGAAGCCATTGCTATGGCCGTGACGTCACTCACTCACTGATCAATTGAAAGGGTTGGCTGCATCCCATATGACTTGCATTTGTGTGGCGCTGTCCGTGTGTACGTGTAAGCATCTCTCCACCACACGCATAATATTGTACAGTTTTCCCATACTTCCGCCACCGCCAAACGCCTACAACAACAACAACTTTGCCGACCCGAACAACAGCAACAACAATGCCGCAGCCCAGAAGCGCCTGCAGCAGACACAGGCCAAAGTGGACGAGGTGGTGGGCATAATGCGCGTCAACGTGGAGAAAGTGCTGGAGCGGGACCAAAAACTCTCGGAGCTGGGCGAGCGTGCGGACCAGCTGGAGCAGGGCGCCTCTCAGTTCGAGCAGCAGGCCGGCAAGCTGAAGCGCAAGCAGTGGTGGGCCAACATGAAAATGATGATCATACTCGGAGTGATTGCCGTGGTGCTGCTCATCATCGTTCTAGGTAAGCGTGGAGCCACTGCTCTTGCTTCTGCTTTTGGGCTTTAGGGCTTTAGCTTTGGCTTAAGCTTTAGCTTTTCGAATCTTCGGGCAACGGTTGTGGTTTACTGCTTTAGGCCTAAGATCTGTCCATCTATCTAGCTTGTGTGACTGATGCCTAGTTATAAGCTTTGTACTACCAACGCCCTGCCATGCGTCTCTGTGGTTAACCCCGCCCGAACTTTCAATGGATCTTGGACTAACACAATGATTGATTTCTGTATGATTTTATGCCGAGCCTAACTGATGACCAAATGGTTGTCCCTTTTTATTGTTTCTACTTGCAGTGTCGCTTTTCTATTGATCCAAAAACAAAACACACACAAAAACCACAAATTCCGTTTTCTACTATACAACAAAGTTTAAGTTTCATTCACACACACACAACACACACGTGTACAGTGTAGATGTATGCATGTATATTGTATATTTATATGTATATTAAATGTGTAATAATCGTCTAGGCTAAGCCAACTCCAAAACAAATCTAAAGGTAAATTGTTGCTCGTGCTCCCCAAGTGTTAACTATCATATTTGTTTAGTTTATAAATGTGTAGATTAGCTAACGTTTAAGTGTGTGTGTGTGTGTGTGGCGAAACCATGCACAGCAGAGCTACTTGCGGCTCAAGCGTGTGAAGGAATTTATCTTGCCGGCATCCGGGCGTGCACAGCGCAGAGAAGGAAGACATTTCAACACTAAGCTTAGTTATTATGCCCTTTAGTTAGCTGCTGTTTGAACCATATTTTGTGTAATTTAGATGGCATTTTCTGATCAACTAATTGTTACTCTCATTTGCAGTATCGGTCTGGCCCGAAAGCAGCGGCGGTGGTGGAGCCAAGTCCATTACCGAACCTCTGCCCGTTACGGCGGCACCACCCCACTAAGGGTGCGCTCCTTGCAGTAAATGGGAAAACAGCAGAACACAAATGGACATCAAACATACCAGGGACATGGACATGGACATGGACAGTGTGGCCTTCGCTGTGGACACATCGCGCAAATGAAAGTTAATTCAAAATGGAAACAAAAATCAAAAAAAGGGAACACCCATCTACACGTATATCTTATAGCCAGAATGTAATTATTAAAACCTTAATGTTAATGCAACATTTTTTCACGAGACCACAGGTCTGTCTGTGTACATGCTAGAGTATATACACATTGATATATATGTGTGCGTTATGTGCTCTGTAGCTGCTCTTTATATGTATTATTTGTATGTCAGCCAATTGGAAATACATTTATGCCACACGTACACTTTACAAAGCCAACGATAGCTATGCGCGGATACGCCGAAAACTCTCGCGTTGAAAGCCATTTATTTAGTTTTCTTTTAGGTTGGAAAATGAGTATTGATTTTCAGCCGTTCGAGGCGCACGTGCACACCCAGTACTCGGTGTGGTCTGCCACACTGCTACCCGTACCGAAGCAAAACTGTGCTGTTCCGAGCCGTGCCAATTGCAACCGGGCCACAGGGCAACTGACTGGACTGTGAACAGGACGACGACGTGGTGTAAACACTACGACATTACGTTGGTGTCCCCCAGCTGTTGCGATAGTCGGCGCATGCTCCAGAGCTGCTGCTGGTGATGACAGACGACACAGAGAGTGACAGCCTCGTGACAGCCACTATTTGAATAACTCTCCAATGCTGATGTTCCATCCCATAAGCTGGAAGCCGGAAGCCGTTGTCCACACATAGCCCATGTACAGGGCATAGAAGTTCAGATAATACAGCTGTCCGATGAGTATGTGATCGCCAGGCGGCTCGAAGTGGTAAAAGTTTCGTTTCCTCATCGAGGCGGCAAATACCACCACAAACTGCAGAAGAGAGTGTTAGAGGAGCGACAGCAAGGGAGGAGTACAACAAGCCTCTTACAATATTCGACAGAATGGTGTAGATGAGCAGCGTTGGAAACTCGATGGTGACTCGCTTCATTTCGGAGCACACGATGATCCCAAAGCTGGTGAGCACAAACAGACGCTCGCTCCAACGGATCACGTTGTGGCGTGATATCTAGCGTGGGTTCAGTCAGTAAGAGATGTGGCCTGGCTGGCGGCTGTTTGTTCACACTTACGAAGAGTCCTCGCCGATGGTTGACCGCCAGATTGCCGTAGCACAGACTGATGCCCATGATGGCAAAGGTGAGCACAAAGGAGACAATGAAGCTAACGTATGGCGCCGTCTTGGCTGGCTTCATGATCGATATGGTATTCACCTCGAACTGTCAAGACGCGGAACTGTTAGTTAGTTGGGCCAGAGGCCCGGAGCTGGTTGGATCACACGACTCACCGTCCAGACGCCGACCAGGACGCGCTTCCACACGGGCTTGTGCACAATGATGTGATAGAAGAACACGTACAGCTGGATGGATATGAAGCTGATGAAGAACTGCACCAGGCTGACATAGTAGTGCTCCTCGAGGAACTTCTTAACGGGCTTACTGGGGGCAGGTTGTGGGAAGGAGTACAAACGGTCACACATTGCCCGACTGAGTCCCTTCCGGGGCCACTCACATCTCCATGAAAATCGAAACCTGAATCTGGCCAATGATCAGCATCAGGATGGTCACCTTGTATGTCTTTAACAGCAATCTTCTCGTTTGTTTTTCGGCACCTACGCTCTCGTCCATAGCTGGAGAGGGTCTCTGGTCTGGTCAGGTGTTGGATTTGCTTTACATCAAAAATTTACGTAAGAAAAAAGGAAGTTCAAATCCATTTCAGAAAACAAAATGCCAACTGAGTGGAGTGCCAGCGGCCGTAGAGTTCTGCTGATATGTTCGGGCCTCAGCGATGTCCTTGGCCTTGCACGAAAGCGAAGCTCGACTGCGGTTTGTGTTGGCGTTTTGCACCTGAAACTTGCTCCGATGCAGTGTTGGGTCGATGTGTAGTGATCGGAGGCTTTCGGCTGCTTTTCCTGAGTTCTATCTAGGCATCAGACGTGCCTTGAGTTCTACAACATTTCGGCAGTTGCTACAAACACACGTAGACAGAACACAGAATGGAGCGACGCGCTACGAGGCTGCGGACCTACCAGCGTGACAGGCGAAAGTTTGCCTGCATATGCTACACGCTGACACTGTCCTGGCTGCTGCTCGCCCTGCTCCAATGGCTGCTCATCTCTGTCATGTGAGTGGCCCTGGGCTGTCGCAAGAGTTGCCCCAATCCTTTTTGCACTTTCAGCGCGCAGCTCACTGTCGTCTTCATCGAGTATTACTGGATCAGTTTGATTTTCTTTGTGGTGGCCATGGTGCTGGTCAGCATTTTCGTCTTCTACGAGAGGGTGCGCGCCATCACAGGCCTGAACTGGCTCATGTGCCTGCTGATAGTGAGTCAATTTGTGAGTCCTGTGCGTCCATTTAGTCCTGTCCACCTTTGCAGGTGGAGTTTGTCATAATCGGCGTGTTCAATCTGGCCGCACTGAGCCACTGGCAGGAGCTGCTCGTTTGGTGCTTCTCCTGCATGCTGCTCTTGTTTGTGTTTGTACTTATTGGATCCATTATACCGGTGAGCAGAAGGCCCCAAGTCTAGCTAGTCAGGGGTAACTCTCCCTTCTACTCTCCCCCACAGCACGATCTAACGCTGGATGTGGTCATACTTTTTGTCTTGGCTTTTATCTTTCTCATCGTTACCGTGTGGTTTGCTATGATTAGCATTCTGGTAAAGGTGCCCTACTCCTTTGTCGTCTATCAGTTGTGCATTGCCATCGTTGTGCTGCTGGTAGGATGTGCCACAAGTGATCAAAGCGATCTTTGCATCTCCTTTTCTCTTGCAGTTTGTGATGTACCACGCTCAGACCATCAATGGCGGACGTTTTGCGGAGATGCGTCTCAATGATTACCTGCTCGCCGCGCTCATCCTTTTCCATGACTTTACCATACTCTTTCTGCTGACATTCTATCAGCAGCTCGTCCTGAGATTCATTGCGGGCGCCACCACAACAGCGAGGCCCGTGAGTCAGGATATTCGTGGCATGGGTTACTTTGATCCCATCATAGGACCAGTTGAACAGGACTACGTGGACGATGATGACAACAACAGCACCGCAGCAGTCCAGTAAATGAACAAACAAACCCTGCGGCATGGAGCGGCCTTTTTTATTGCAACAACAAATGGAACATTAAGTGTCATACCCGCAAGCCTTGCCAGCAGTTCACAATCTCAGCTTTAGACAGGCATAGATATAAGCATAGTAATACGATTATTTTGTGGATATTTAAGTTAAGTTTTTGGTTTGTTTAGCGATTGGAGATACAATTTGGTTGGACACACACACACACAGCGACACACACACAGAGACACACACAATTACCAACTAGAGTTGGAGCCAGAGCTAGAGGGATTCCAGCGAGGATGCACCTGAGCAAATGGTCGCATCCGAATCGCTGCAATTTGCTTCTCCATCTCCTGGCATCTGCTCGCGGGCCGATTGCATCAGCTGGGATGAGGGCGATGCAAATGAGCCGAGAAGCGGTGAGGCAAGATCATTGAGGCTGCTCCTCGGTGTGGGCGTGGCCTGGCCACCATCCGCACTGGGAAAGCTCAGGCAGCTGCTGCTGCTGCTGCTGCTGTCCGTCGAGGAGTCGCCGGGGGATTGGGATGCGTTCGCGTAGCGCTCCAACAGAAGTTGGCCAAAGGTCTTGGCCGGCCAGTCAAAGTCCTCCAGCTGGTGGTGGTCGGTGGGCGTGGCAACGGGTGTGGGCAGATGGTAGACGCTGCTGCTGAAGCTGGAGGAGCCGTTGTCCAAGAGGCTGCTGACGGGCTCCAGGAACCGCCTGCCATGGTACATGTCGCCGTGATTGAGGGGCGCGAAGAGAGTGTCCACAGAGACGGTGACATTGCGGCCTGTGCTGGAGGTGGAAGAGCTGGAGCAGGGGGAGGCTGGTAGGGGGATCGGGAACAGGGAAATGGGCCGAAACTGGTGCGTGGGACAGGAGAGGGAGCTGCTGTTCCGGCAGAGTTGCAGCAATTCAGTTTCTACACAGAGACAAATGGAAGAGAGATTCAAAATGGGCACAAGATCTGGCTCCTACGGTGGGGAATTTGTGGCTACCGAGGCAATACACTGGCAATAGATCTAAGTGGAGGACTACGCTACCTGGGCTTCATACCTTCCGCCGACTCCTCATTGTCCTCGCTGATGCTCGCCTGGCCACCGCCCTGGGCCGTGCCCTCGCGCACCGTTGTCCGGCCGTACGAGTTGGTGGTGCTGCTCGTCTCGCCGGTGGTGGCATCCAGCGTGGTCTGCACCACCACATCCATGTGTGAGTCGAGCGAGAACTGCTTGCCAGACATGAGAATGCCACGCACACGTCGCCGCATCGATGGCGATTCCTGATGCTGCAGGGGGGGGGTGACAGAATTTAGGATGCAAGTTGTCCCATGGCTGTGGGTGGAATGGACTCACCGCTATGCGAATGCCAGCATAGGTCTTGGCCAGAAACTCATCGGCATCGAAAATGCCGGCAAACGAACCGTTGACCACTTTGGGCGACATGGGAGAGTTGGACAGCAGCAGGCTGGAGCCAAAGGCCTCGCTCTTCTCCTTGGTGTCTACGGGGAGAACAACAGAAGGGAAAAGGATCACTCCTCAAACTCAATGGAGGAGCCAAAGCCAAACCAAAAAACATCAACTTGGGTTGTTGGGTGGATCGAATCGAAGTGCATTAACGCATAAACACAAAACTTAAACAAAAATAACTAACAAAAAGAAAGGCAGGCAATGGAACAACAGTAGAAACAGAGTTTTGGGAGCACAACAACTAGAGGCGATAGGACTTGCGTTTACCCTTCAGATACACGCGATTCGAGATGGTTATGTTCATCTCCTCGAGCACCATGGAGGCCACCTGGCGAATCTCCATCCAGTCCTTGACAATGTCATCGAGGGTCGTGTGCGTCGAGGTGATGGTGAAGCGAATGACATACTGCCCCTTCAGCGAGGAGGGAATGCAGTGCAGATTCCCGCGATGATTCAGTCGCTTCAGCAGCTTCTCCGTGATCTCATTGTCGCCGCGAATGCGAAACACCACCAGGCCCAGGTGCCGCTTGGCTGGCAGCTCAAACCGATGGTCGGCCAGGACGAGAGCCTCGAACTTTTGGGCCAGGCGCACACCCTCGCGTATGTGGCGCTGCAGCCCCTTGATGCCGAACGAGCGCAGCACGAACCACACCTTGAGGGCGCGGAAGCGGCGACTCAGTGGTATCTGCCAGTGCATAAAGTCCACGGCCACGCCCGAGTTCTCGTGCTGCAGATACAGCGGCTCCACATTGAAGGTGCGATGCACCGCGGTGCTGTCCCGCACCCACAGGGCGGTGGCATCGAAGTGCACCATCAGCCACTTGGAGGGGTTGAAGGCAATCGAGTCCGCTCGCTCAATGCCGCGCATCCAGGTGCGGAACTCGGGACAAATGAACGCGCTGCCAGCATAGGCAGCGTCCACGTGCAGCCACAGGTTGTGCTCCCCGCAAACCAGCCCGATCTGTGGGCAAAATTAAAGACGCGTGCGAATTGTCGGTGTCAGTGGAAGTGGAACAGATTAGCGGGGAGAGTAATCAAAGCCAAACCCACCTCCTCCAGATTGTCAAAGCTGCAGCTGCCGGTGGTGCCGAGGGTGGCGCAGACCTGAAATCAGAGGGGACCACAGGGGAACATTTAGCTAACTGCTGACGTATATTAATTGGCTCCAAGGGGAGTTGCGGAATCAGCTGCTGCTGCTGATGCTGATGCTTTTGCTGGCCAATTACTTTTGACAGACTTCAACTTACCCAGAAGGGGACGAGTCCCTGCTTAACGTCATCCTCGATGGCCTCGCGCAACAGTTTGCCGCGCATCGAGAGCTTTTCGTCCGCCTCAATGTACCGCATACGCACGAGTCCTGTGGGTGGGAAAAAAGATAGAGAGAGAGAGAGTAAGCCTAAGCTGCTTAGTTGACTGTAAAAGCTGTCGACAGGACACACGCACCAATCAGCGCTGCTTTCTCCACGCTGGAGTGGGCCTGATCCGAGCAGTAGGCCACCAGGCGGGCGTTTATCTCGGCATCCTGGTAGCCGGGATGCCGCTCATGGAAGCGCTGGATGGCCCGAGTGCGTCCGGCCAGCAGGCAGACCAGCGTCGCCTCACTGGCCGTCGTCTGGAGTACACCGCCGCCCTTGCTGCTGCTGCTCAGGTGCAGGAAATCATCCGGCAAATTGATCATCTTGCCCAGCCAATTCATCACGATGATCTCCAGCTCGGTGCAGGCCGGGGAGCTGGCCCAGGTGAAGCCCAGGCAGTTGATGGCATCCGCCAGCATGTCGCCCAGCAGCGAGGGCATCGAGTTGAGGGCCGGGAAGTAGGCGTGCATGTGGGGCGACTGCCAGTGGGTCACTCCCGGCATGACAATGCGCTCCACATCGTCGAATATCTTTGGCCAGGGCTCGCCCTCAATCGGCGCCGATTCCGGCAGTAGCTGGCGCATATAGCCCGGACTGACATCCGGATAGACGCGACGCTCTCGTATATTCTCCAGATAGTCGGCTATATAGTCGACCATCTCCTTGCCTGTGGGTTGGGGTTCGGATTGGTGGTAGAGGGGATTCATTAAATGAAGACAAACGATGAGGACAAATCCCCAAGCGGATTTACATGCGCCACTGCCGCTGTGCAGTTTATGGCCCGAACCCGACTTCATTTGGCTCGACTTACCCCGCTGACGATATTCCTTAAAGTCCATGTCGCAAATGCCGTAAATGCCTTAACCCTTGCTGACGTAAATGCTCTGCAATTGTCTCTAAATGTTTGTGTATCCGAGTCGGATCTGTCTTGTGTCGTTATGAGTTTGGGCCTAATCCAGTTAGACTTGGTCTCTCTCTCTCTCTCTCTCGGCTCTCACTCACTTTCCTGGGGGGCAGTGGCTAGGCAAGCTCCATTTTCTGGGTGGATTCAAATGCCAAATTGGAACGCTGCTGACCGCTAGAATAGCGAATAGAGAACGAGTGTGGGTATAATGAAATGGAAACTTGGACTCTCGGACACTTCCGATGTTGTGGGGCTTCGGGGGCTGATTGGAAGTGAAAAAACGCGCTGGGAAGGGCTGCCAGCTGTGAAAACACGAGCTGGAACCAGGCCAGACCAGAATTCACCTAATTATGACAGCAAAAATATTAGTTCTGTGTGGGAGTATCGTTCTGCGAGTATCGTTGGCCGAATAGCTGCGATTGTGCCCCTCTTTTATAGACCTTTTGAGACACAACACAACAAAAATAATCGATTAAGCGTTTCGCTTCGAAAATAATGCACTTTACAGATGCAGACACGTGTTTGTGTGTTGACAAGTTGGCTAATTGCGGAGATGAGAGTCATCACGCCACACGCCATCATCCTCACAGTATTTGGACAGAGGTTCGAACGGAATCCCAACAAAATTCCGTTTAAAGTGGAAAGCGCCCTCTAATTGTTTATGCTTGGTAACTCGCCTAGCTTGATTATACTTTAAATACCGCAAATTAATTATATCTGCTCGATCTGGACTCGGGCACAGCTTGTACACAGTCCGAGTTCGTTTCGGTTTGGATCGTGCATCGGAGTGGCTGCTGGAATGGCTTTTTTCTGACTTTTTTCAGCAACTGCATTTTGTCATGCATTTAGAATGCAGACTACATGAGATCGAAGCTGTTCGACGCTTGTGGAAAAATCCATTGAAATGTTGAAACTGCAACAAAGTAGCTGCCAGATACATGCTGGAGTTAACAGATAAATGCTGAATTATCTCATCTAAGCCTTCAAATATTTACTCGTCAAATAGGCATAGCTTTTGCTGCAATCTCTGACTGTGTGCCAATAATTATTGGATAGCTCTTTCTCCTATAATTTCTACAATTTGCAGAGTTAAAATATGTTAAAATATATGTTGGAATAATCGAAATTCTATCTGCGGTAAGCACAATGGTTCATCAATAAATCCACAAATTGTTAATCTTTCACTTTTATAGATCACCCACACAATGAAGAGTTGGACTCGCACAGGACTCGCTTGGAGCGAAACTGAATGGATTTGCCTGCAGCAAGGAGCTATTTATACCCGAGAACTAGTTATCAGGCCGAAGGACGAATGTGCGCAATGAAAATGCCATTAAACAGCGGGATGGTTCTTTTCCTAATATGACTCGAATATAATAATAAGAACAACGAAACAAATGGCATGCGCCAGGGAGAACTTTGAATGCTCTTTGGAGAAGTCTGCCAGCTAATTGTTAAAGATAAATCAGTGCAGTTGGAATGTTTTGTTCAATAATTGTATTTTAAATATTCTAGATACAATTGTTCGAATTTCTTCTCGCTCCCGAATAGAGTATTCACACAACAGCAACAGACTTATGGTGGGTACAAAACGAAGGGCAGAGAGCGAGCGAAGGAGTCCATAAGCAAATGGAGAACAACAGCCAATAGCGGGAGGCATCCTTTTGTAGGGATTGTGTTCATTGACCAATCGCAAGAAGGCGACCACTAACACACACACAAAAACACAAACAGGATCAACAGGCAGGCTGTCAGGCTGTCAGGCACAATCCCCATTTCACTCCAATTTCATTTGCTGCAGTGTCAGGACGATGCTTGATGGTTGCTGGACCACATCTGGGGGGGGGGGGGGGATTAAAAGAGCCCACCCCTGCTCCTACCACCCACCGCAATGAAAACCATAAAATATTCTCAGAAAGTGCAGGGGAGGAGAAAGAACTAGTGAGGAAGTATCTGAAAACCGCCGAAAAGTTCCCTGGAAGCTTGGCTTTAAATCATGCTACCCCCCCCCCCCCCACTCCACCATCTCATTACACACTTGTTACAAGCTTGAAGACGGGGGGGAGGGAGGAAGAGTCTCTGCCGCTTACGGTTGGGGAGGTCAATGAGCTTTGGCTGGCTCGGTGGCTCGTCTTGAGACTGTAAATTTCGACAAAATACCGCTACATTCAATGGCTTTTGCACGTCTCTGTGTGTGTGTGTGTGTGTGTGTGTGAGTGTATTGCCAAATATTGAGCAATAAGAATAAGAATTTCGGTTTCTTTCGCTTGTCATACTACAGACAGTTACAAAGCGGCTTTTGTTGGGCCACAGACATGCCCGCCCCACCGCAGCACCGTCTCTCCCTCACTCTTTCTCTCATTCTCAATATCTCTCTCATTTTTCTTCATTGAATGCATTCTTATTAAATTATCTGCTATAAATACATTTCGTTTAAGCTCACGAGTTGATTGAGCAACAAAAAAGAACCGAAAAATCTGTACTAAAATGCATATTAATACACAGGCACAGGGCACACGGCACACTGGGAAAAGAAAGAAAAAAAATGCAATTTAATTTTCGAAAAAGTCTCTTCCGCTCTTCAATTACAACGCTCACCTGGTGGCGCTCTCTTCAGGTGGTGGCTGCTGCTGCCTGCCTTCTCTCTCTCTCTCTTATTTGGCGCTCGATCGTTTTGCTTTCTCTTTTGATACTTTCTTTCAACTGCTGGCGCTCTCTTCCGACGCTTACTCTCTCTATCTCTCTCTCTCTCTCTCTCTGTCAGCATTCATGTTGGCACACACACATGCTTGGCGTTTTTTCGTGTGTTTTGATTCCTTCATTCTTGTGGCCGCCGTTGCTTGAGCGCTAAGAACGTTCGTTGACCTCTGCTGCTGCTGCTTCTGCTGGTTGCTCTCCGCTCTGCTCTGTGGTGCTCCAAGTGGACGTCTTCTTCTTCCCGCTTAGCGGTACTTCTCAACCTGTTTTATGTCTCTCCCTTTCTAGCGGGCGTGAATGTGTATGAGCTGTATGAGTGTGCGAGTGCTGTTTGCCGTAGAAGTCTTCCTGTTTATTCAGCGATTAAAGGTGCAACTGAGAAAGCTCCAACGACGTCGCGACGGGCCCCAAAGCGGCGGCGGCAGCGGCAACGTCACGGGTCTCGGGTCCCTGACTCTCGGACATTTCTGATCTCTCTGATGAAATGCACGCATGACTCTTTCTTACAAGTATGTACATACATATGTGTGTACATTCATATGTACATAAATACATACATTTGTACATATCTGTATATGAATGTTTCATCTTTTATACCTTTTGTGGTTGCTGTGTGGATATTTTCGGGCACTGATCACGCATTTAATTAGCAGGAATTTTGATTCTTCTTTCAGGTGTGCGTGTGTGTGTGCGTGTGTGTCTGTATTAGTGTGTTTGTGTGTTGGAGGGTGGCTGCTCTTACAGCTCCTTTCTCCTTACTCGGCTCAAGCGCAGCTTCTGGTGCTTCGTACACCGATTTTCGCTCACTTGCACACAGGTTCCCATCGGTGGGGATGACGATGACTCCACCGCTGAAGATGATGATCTGCCTGCCCAGTTGCAACGGGTCTTTGCCTTGGCCTTCTGCCATTTAGTGTGCAATCGTGTGTCCCCACGTCCAGTCCAGTCCATTTGGTGTTGCTTGGAAGCTGGATTTTGGCTCTCATCGTCTCTTACCCTCGATTGTTCGGTTCGGTTCGGTTCGGTTCGGCCTTCTTCCTGATCCGATTCGTTGAGTTTCGCGCGCGACTCCTCCCTCCGCCCGTCGACCAGCTGGCGGGCCAGGGTCTGGCCTTGCCCATTTTACCGTTTGAAATACGTTTGGTGTCGTCAGCTCCTGCTGCCCCGGAGCTAATTAAGTGACAGCCATCCCCTTGCCTGGTCTCCACTATGATTCATCCGCAGCCCATGATCTTGCTGAGTGAAGGGTTCAAGGCTTTGACATTGATGATCATCGGGTGAAAACTGCCGCACAATCTGTATATACCCGTAGCTGCGATCCGAGAAACTGTATAACATGCCAAGCACTATCAGGGGTGAGTTGGAACAAACGAGAATTACCTTTGGTAAAGGAAAAAAGGAATTTATTTTAGAATATTAACTAATAATAGATAAGTCATTATATTCTGAGATTTCTGGTTAAGTAAATGGAAGATCGACAGATTAGTTGAAGATTCTTTTAAAATGAAACATCCTCAGATGGAGCTTACGAATGGTACTCCCCACATTCCTCAGCACAAGATTTACACCAAAGAGTTTTTATTTATTTCAAGTAATTTCAACAGAAATGTTGAAATGTGCTATGGAAAATCAATCGAAAACCAAAAACCTCTTCGATTTTCGCAATAAACTCAAGGGTGAAAACATAAAAGTTTCGCTGGCAATCAAATTACAAACATAATAAGCGCATATTTCTGGTGATATTACGCCTCTGCGGCTCGACTATTAACCTTGCAGGGCTATGGCCTATGGTTTGATGGAATCATTAGCCAAGCAGCAACAGCAACAGCAACCACAATTAATTGATCATAATGGGCAACGGCTTTCAATGGCTGCTTGGAATATGCAGTCGAGCCTCAAGACATGCAATGGATCTATGGACCCCTGCCCCTGCGCTTCTGTTGGATTTCCGATTCTAGCCCAAAAAAGAGACTTTACAACATCTTCAAGGCGCTGAGCGGCTGCTGGCGCAACAACAGCAACAACAGAAATGAGCGCCAGCCAGTGTTGCCTCATCGACAGCAGCGCTGCAATAAACCAGTCGTTGGCGGGGGCAGTGTCGGAGGCAGAGTCGCAGAGCTAATCTTGCAACACAGTTGCGCAACAAAGAATCCGAAGCAACGGTACTAACGTGTTTGTTTGTGGGGCTTGCTGTTGCTGCCGTTGCTGCTGCTGCCATGTTCTGTTCTGTTCTGTTGGCAGCGGCAAGCAATCAAATCAGCTTTGAGCCAGTTGCGTGTAACAGGTTTTTCCTCTTGAATAACTGGGACTTTCTTACGGGACTTTTTCGGAGAGTTCTGCACAATGACGATGGAGTGGAGTGGTGGAAAACAGGTTGGCATCGGCATAGACTCGCAATAGATGGAGCGGCAGCAGCAGCAGCAGCAGCAGCAACGGCAAGAAGAACCAGCCTCGATCGGGCTGCTCACAACGGTGAGGCACACATTTCACGTTAGAACCAACGGTTCTCTAGCCAAGTTGCAAGCCGCAACAGCAGCTTGGGGGCCAGGCCAGAACAAGTTAGCTGCTGGCAAGCTCTTGGTTGCGCAAGCGGCGAGACGGCACCTGAAAACCAGCACAAAATAAATCCAACATGATTTACGCAACGGAAAAACATGAAATATTAATGCTGATGCTTCCCCCTCACTCTGCACCTCTCCAACACTAGCTTGGTGGCTGGTTGACGCTGGTAACGGTTGACGGTTGACGGTTGACGGTTGCTACATGCCCCCCCAAGGCAGCAGCTCTAATGAACCGATCCGTTCCGATACGTAAAGGGCCAAATCTGAGTTGGGTAATGCGCAGCTTGATCGGAAAACCCGTTTGTTGCTGTTCTCAGAAACAATTCCAAATTCTGTGGTTAAATTCAAATTTGCCGCGCTGGAATTTCCCTTAGAAGAGTTTTCCACCTCGTTGAGAATTTCCCTGCCATGAAAGAGCGAACTTGCTCTTTTGGGGGTGGAAAATGCTGCGCAGCCAGGCCGAGTGCGTATCGACTCGAGTCGCGAGTCTAGAATGTGTCCACTTCCAGTCCTTTCCCGTCTATGCACTTGGCATTATGCCTACTAACCCTATTTCGCAGCGAGTCCCATTTTTCCGCTGCATATGTATGCCGCGCACACACACACACACACATGTGTCTGTGTGGAATGCGATTTTCCCAGCGGAGTGCGCAGGTGTATGTGTGTGTAGAAGTCCTCCCCTTTCCAAGCGGAAGTGCGCGTAGCCACCCCGCGAAACGGAAAGTTTGTGCAGCGGCAGCAGCAGCAGCAGCAGCAGCAGGAAATGTGGGTTGGTGGCACTCGAATTTGGGACACATTCCTGCAAAGGACGCAGCTTCGGTCAGCTGCTGCCAACTGCTGCTCCAGTCCGAGGAGTGCACCTGCAACCAGAAGCCACAAAACGCGCGCGCGACGCATCCAAACCAATGCATAAGTTTTTCTGCACACAAAGAGCTTGAGAAAATTCGGGAAAACTCTTCGAAGAAAAGGTGATCCAACGTGAAAGTGAAAAACAATCAAATTGCGAGCCTTGTGGCATGTGAAAGTGTTTTAAAATTAAATCAAAAGCGAAAAAAGGAAAAGGAAAAGGGAAAGCAAGGAGCCCCGCAGGAGACAGCCCTCCCCTAGGATCAAATCGATTTGCATTTGTGTGTGTGTGTGTGTGTGTGTGTGTGTGTGGTGTTGCCGCTGAAAAATCGATTATTAAAGCCACTGGCAGGCCACTTTCCACTCGCTAGCAGCTGTTGGTTGTCGTTGTTGCTGCTGCCACGGATGGTGGCGGTGGTGTTGGTGGTTGCGTGCCACAATGTGGGAAATAAACAGTGGCAAGAGCAGCAGCGCTGGCAGAGACACACTTCCAACTGATTTGACGTTGGCGAGTTCCAATGGCGCTGATTCCACCGAATGCTGCAGCGCAGCCTTGCAGCCATCCAGCAGCTCCTCGTTGCATGTGCAGCAGCAGCAGCAGCAGCAGGATACGAAAGCGAGGATGACAACAACGAGGACGAGAGCGACAACGACTGCAAGCAGCCGCGGATACAGATACAGATACAGATACAGGCAAAGGCACAGTCACAGATACACAGCAACAGCAAAAGCAACAGCAGCAACAATCGCATTGTGGCAATCATATTGTGGCCATAAAGGAAAATCTTTCAACTATATTCAACAGTGAGCAAAAAAAAAGACAGCCAAACAGTTAATCAATCAGAACTATCGCTGCTATCGCACAACAGTGCCCCCGGGGGCTGTCACGTTAAGTATACGACGCGTACTTCCAGCTGCACAAAACGTAACGTAACGAAACGAAACGAATACGCAACGCAACGCAACGCAACGCACAGGTGCATTAGTCCCCCGTCCCAACCCCCCGAGTACCCTCCCCCCCNACCCCCCCCCCCCCCCCCTCCACGGTATCTACACCATTTGACAAGCAATCGCGGGCAGAGAAAAATATGTGAGAAAAGAAAGAAAAGTAGAATTATATTTACTCGTCGTATGGAATATGTTTAGTAGACAACTTTTAAGTGCACTTTCGTAAGGCTGATTTTGAATTAACTTATTTTCGATGTTGTGCTTCTACACCCACACAAAAACCCAAAGGAAATGATAGCCACAGACCAAGGGCAGCAATCAAACCACGAGCAATAAACAAAGTGAAAGTGTTAAGTAAAGTATATAAAGCAAAACAAAACAAAAGAAAAGGTTTAGGCGACCAGCAAAGACTCTCCTTAGACAGTACGCAGAAACGGCCGCCACGACGGATAGGCCCCGAGATCTCCTGCTGATTCAGCAGGCAAAGCCCGCAGGCAGCAACAACAACAGCAGCAGCAGCAGCAGTCGTGCAACATCGTACATCGATGCGGATGCCGCCACTGCCGCTGCCGTGGCCAGCCTGCGCAGCAAGGTGCCATCCATATCGATAATACCGCTGCCAGTGTCCACCACGATCGTGGCCAGAGGCGGTCCATCGCAGCCGCCGCCGCCGCTGCCGCTGCCGCTGCCGCCGCCGCAGCTGACGCATGTGCGCAGCACCTCCAACAAGGCCACAGCCACATCCCCAGCGTTGGCCTTCCTCTCGGATGCCGGTGCCACCCCCCCACTGGCGATACTGCAGCAACGACCGCAGCAGCAGCACCAATACCAGCAGACCGACAAGTGCACCGTCCTGAAGCTGGACATGCTGAAGCATCCCATGAACACCACCAGCAGCACCACCAGCAGCACCACCAGCAGCACCACCAGCAGCACCAGCACCAGCACAAGTCACAGCGCAAACTCGAGCGCCACGTACCTGCAGATCGAACAGCAGCTGAGCGAACTGGAGGCCGCCGACGAGGAGGAGGAGAACATGGCCAGCCTGCTGGGCAGTGCGCCACCGGCCCAGATCCTGGCCAATCAGCCCATCATCGTGAAGATCGAGCCGACCCAGTCCTTTCACATCGTGGACGAGGGCGACACGCGGGTGCTGAGCCTGCCCCTCAGCGATGCCGACAAGCTGGGCGCCAGCTGGATTGACCTCAAGGACATTGCCGGCCTGCAGGCGGGCAGCGGAGCCACGCTGCTGGACGTGTGCTTCGAGCAGACCAACGAGGATGGCACCATCATAGCCACAGTGCAGCCCGAATCGGAAATGGAGCTGGAGGCAGAGCTGCAGGCCGAACTGGAGGCAGAGGAGGAGACGGACCAGGAGCCGCCAGCACCCAAGCGATTGGCCAGGCAGCAGCCATCGCGTACGCAGCACAAATTCATGTCGGAACCCCCAGCCCTGGCCCGCTCGAGCAGCTTCAGCAGCCTGAGCAGCTTCAGCAGCATCAGCAACATTAGCTCCGTGTGCAAGCAGTTGCCCAGCAACACCAGCGAGCAGTCCACCATCAGCAGTCCCGTCATCATTAGCCAGACGAAGGGGCGCAGCCAGGACAGGGATAGGCCCAAGGAGCGAACGACGCCACCGCCAATGCCGCAGCTCCACGCACAAAAGTCTGCTGCAACGACAGCGGGCACAGCTGCCACAACGGCCAGAGAGCATCACGGCAACAGCGGTGGCAGCAGCAATGCCATGACAGGTAAATCCGATTAATAGCCATTAAGTTGCCAACTGAGTGGGGTTAGCCAGCGGTCTAAGCTCCTCCTTAACCTCTTTAATGAGAGCCAATCTGGGGACTCATCTTTGGTGCATCGTAATCCATTCTGAATCTCATTTTTGGCTGATTTCTTGACCCCATGTGTAGTAGCTCTTGGGTTGAACAATGGCCCATTCGGGGCTTCCCTTTGCCCGAGTCTAAGAGTCCAAAAATCGTAAGCCATGCAAATGAATGAACGATCGAATGCTCATTGCGCAAGCATCCTCAGTGGCAGTGGCAGCGGCAAGCGGCAATTAACAGGCTGACACATCAGCGACTCCAGCAGCCAGTGGCAGTGGCAACAACAGGTGTACACACCCCACTGCTAAAAAGAATTTTCAATTTACAAGCCAACTCGATTTATTGGCTATTCACCTTTGTGTGTGGCTGCAGCAGCAGAGGCAAGTGTCCCACTTTCCACAGCCAAGCAGCGAACAGCCGACAAGAACATGTTTTGACATACTAAATAAGCCTCGCTCGCTACGGCCATGTCTAGGCGTTCTTTGCCATTAGGTTCTGTTTCTGTTAGTTGTTCTCTTCTCCCCCCCCCCCCTCCCCCTACCCATCCCTTGCCATACCCGCTGGCGTTTTTTGCGACTCTCGCTGCCCCCCCATATTCGCTTTACTGCTGCTCTGCTCGAATGTGAAGCCAGCAAGCAGGCTCTGCTGCTGCTGTTGCTGTTGGTTCTTCTGCTCGGCTCATATTTTTACCGTAGCTCGAACCCTAGCGGTAAAAGCGTCAACTACAAACTATACAGTTAGCTGAGTGGAGTCTCTAGCCGCAGAAAGAGATAGACAGACGGCCCAAGAGCTAAAACATAATAGAATTAACGTCTGCACTCAAGCTTGAAGGGAGAGGATTGGCTTTGTGACATGGGGGGGGGGGGGGGGGGG